>NC_091441.1:26285360-26885360 GCF_964237555.1 Oryctolagus cuniculus
CATCCCATGTGAGCACCAGTTCCAGTCCCAGCTGCTCCACTTCGATCTGGCTCTCTGCTATGGCCTGGGAATGCCGTACAAGATGGCCAGGCTCCTGGCTTCGGATCGACCCAGCCATTGCAGCCATTTGGGAGTGATCAAGCAGAAGGTAGACCTCTCTCTCTCTCTCTCTCTCTAACCCTGTCTCTCAAATAAATAACTAAATCATTTTAAAATATGAATTATTTAAATAAAAGTTGTTTTATTTTTCTCTCTTTTAACTAACATTTGTTTCTGAGTAATTTAATGTTTTCACTGATCTCTGTGGAGGGAATTAAAATTTATCCATGACCACGTTAAATGTATAGGAATTGGGGGTAGCACTGTGGCGTAGTGGGTAAAGCCACTGCATACAGTGCTCGCATCCTATATGGGTGCCGGTTCAAGATGTGGCTGCTCCACTTCTGATCCTGCTCTCTGCTATGGACTGAGAAGACAGTGGAAGATGGCCCAGGGCCTTGGGCCCCTGCACCCATGTGGGAGACTTGGAAGAAACTCCTGGCTCCTGGCTTCAGATCAATCAGTTCTGGCTGTTGCAGCCATTTTGGGGAGTAAACTAGCAAATGGAAGACCTTTCTCTCTGTCTCTCTGCCTCTGCCTCTCTGTAACTCTGCCTTTCAACTAAATAAATAAATCTAAATAAATACACACACACACACACACACACACATACATATATATATGAATTGGTACCACTGTTGGCATTGTGCTAGGAAAGGTATATAATGAATTTTTTTTAAAAAAAAAGATAAAAATAGCATCCCTATGCTTAAGGGATTTTTAATTCAAAGGAAATAATTAGCAAAAATAAACTATGATTGTAGACTTAAGTAATGACAACATGGAAACAGGACATAAAAATATAAGTGAATGAATATACACATATTTCAAGACCTAGTGATAGTACACGTATACTAAAAACTATCATTCTCATTTGTTGCACTTTCAGTTTACTCTCAATTACATATGTATTCCATAACACTTTCTTCTAAACCTCAAGGACAATCACTATTTTTCTTCTTCATCATTTTTCAAAGAAGTGCAAACTCTAACCCATCAGTATCAGAGGTTAGTTATGAGGGGGTCTTCAAAGCGTTCATTGAAAACTAGCATTATCCTTTCATACTATTCTTGTAAAAGACTGATCATTACATGAAGGATAAATTCAAGATTCTTTGTAGTCGGGGCTGGGGCCGTGGCTCACTTGGTTAATCCTCTGTCTGTGGCGCCAGCATCCCATATGGGCACTGGGTTCTATACTGGTTGCTTCTCTTCCAGTCCAGCTCTCTGCTGTGGCCCAGGAGGGCAGTGGAGGATGGCCTAAGTGCTTGGGCCCTGCACCCCACAGGAGACCAGGAGAAGCACTTGGCTCCTGGTTTCGGATCAGCACAACACGCTGGCTGTAGTGGCCATTTGGGGAGTGGACCAATGGAAGGAAGACCTTTCTTTCTGTCTCTCCCTGTCACTGTCTATAACTCTACCTGTCAAATAAAAAAAGGATTCTTTGTAGTGTTTTAAAATGTTACCCTTAAGATGAACAGTAAGTTTCACTGTACTTGAAAGAAAAACCAGGTGTCACTTCTTTATTTCAAGACAATCTTAATATTTTTCACAGTTAAGAAACTTGAGTTATACTCAGTTAAACACTAAAGATTTGACTTCCTCAAATACATATGTGACAAGTAACATTTTTCCTATAACAAATAGAAAAACAAGCACTATAGTCCCAAAGTTAAAGGTTAGATAATCATATATCATGATGGTTAAAAAAGAATCTGGAGGCCGGCGCCGCGGCTCACTAGGCTAATCCTCCGCCTTGCGGCACCGGCACACCGGGTTCTAGTCCAGGTCGGGGCGCCGGATTCTGTCCCGGTTGCCCCTCTTCCAGGCCAGCTCTCTGCTGTGGCCCGGGAAGGCAGTGGAGGATGGCCCAAGTGCTTGGGCCCTGCACCCCATGGGAGACCAGGAGAAGCACCTGGCTCCTGCCATCAGATCAGCGCAGTGCGCTGGCTGCAGCATGCCGGCCGCGGCGGCCATTGGAGGGTGAACCAACGGCAAAAGGAAGACCTTTGTCTCTCTCTCTCACTGTCCACTCTGCCTGTCAAAAAAAAAAAAAAAAAAAAGAATCTGGAGAACTGTGAGAAAGAGGATGCTTGAACACACATATGAAATTTTTTCTTCCTCAAAAAACACTGATAAAACTATAGCAATGAGATACATATTTAAGACAAACCCCAGAAGGCTACATTCCAGCCCATACTGTAATGGGAAAAGTCAGTCAATCACTAACTTGATTTACTTGTTCAGAAGTGGTGGCATCAACTGCTGCTAAAAGTTAGGAAAGGGGTGGGCATCTTGCTTCATGTTTAAGCCACCGCTTAGAATGCCCTTCACCCCAGACCTGAGTTCCTGGGTTCCATACTCAGCTCCAGCTCCTTACTCCAGCTACCTGCTAATGCAGACTTTTGAAGGAATCAGGTGATATCTCCACTAGTTGGGTCACTGTCACCCATGTGAGAAACCTGGATTCCTGGCTTCCATCTCCTTGGTCATTGTAAGCATTTAAAAAGTGAACAAGCAGATGGAAGCTAGCTACCATACTCTTGTTTTTCCCTCCATTTCCCTCTCCCTCTCCCTCTCTCTCATCTCTAATAAATTTTAATTTAAAAATTAGGGGTAAATTTTGGCACAGCAGTTAAGATACCGCTTGAGATGTCCACATCCCATATCAGAGTACCTGGATAAAACGCAGCTCCACTTGTTATCCCAGCTTCTTGCTCATACATACATACTCTACAAGGCAGCAGATGATGGCTCAAGTGCTTGGGTCCTTGGTAATGACATGAGAAATCAAGGCTGATTTCTAGGCACTTGATCTGACCCAGCCCCAGATATTTCATGCATTTGGAGAACAAACCAGAAGGAGAACAAGCCACACTCTTTTTACCCTCTCTCTCTACCCTCCTTCAAATAAAAATAAATGATCTTTACAAACCATTTTAAAACTTAGTACATAGTTAATGGATATTTATAAAGTGGTTATGTCATTAGATTCCTTCATCACTTAGAGATTGTCTCTCTCAACACAGAGCCTAGAATGTTTAATTCCTGGAGAAAATAAACAGGTGGGATTTTCACAAGGAGAATGACAGATCCAGCTGAGAAACTCTAAAGGAAACAGAAAAGGAGAGAAAAGGGAAGAGTGAACGAACTTCCACATACATGAATTTCAAAAACTCCACTCATAGGGGCAAATCATGGCACAGATGGTTAAGCCGCTGACTGTAATACCAGCATCCCGTGTCAGAGTACCCAATTAGGTCCCAGTTGCTCTGTTGATGATCCAGCTCCCTCCTAATGCACTTGGGGAAGCAGTAGAAGAGGTCCCAAGTCCACGTGGGAGACCTGGATGGCGTTCCGGCTTCTTGCCTTCAGTTTGACCCAATCCCAGCCTTTGTGGCCATTTGGGGAGTGAACCAGAAGATGAAAGATCTCTTTTTTTTTTTTTTTCCTGTTTTTCCATCTCTCTCTCTCTCTGTAAATCTGCCTTTCAAATAAATAAAACAAATCTTTTTAAAAATCCTCCATGTACCTGAGAATCCAGGTGTATGTTAGAGAAAAACATATGCTTCATAATGTTTCTTTTAGGATTTTGAAGTTGATGCATAAAATTAGCAACTTCTTTCAAAGGTGAAAGTTAGAAGGTTGTTTTATTGAAGCTACAAATTCAGATATTTTTAACATCAATGGGTAGCTTAGGTCTCAGAGGAACCCTCTCCTGCTTTTTTCAACATGTTTTCTCTGTGCGACAGACACACACACGCACACACACGCCAAAGGTGACAAGCTGATAAGGATGAGAAAAGATGTTTCTATGACAAAGGAAAAAAAAATCATTTACAAAAAGTATTTGTGAGCTTAACAAAAGAAAAACCAAAATTTATTGAAGTTACAATTTTCTTACTAGCTCATCCTTTGTTGCTTTTCTTCAAAGAACCCAAATATACAGTTTAGAATTATTTTGTTTGCTTTTACACATATTAAATCTTTTTTCTAAAAAAATCAAATATCTTGAGGAATATGTGGCAATCATAAATGGAAAATACCTTTGGGACACCTATCTGAAGGGCAAAATGTATTCTCTACTCAAAGGGTTATTTGATGGGGAGAGAATAAAGGAAGCACCTCATGTGCCGCTTTGCCAGCTCAGAGTCTGCCTTCCTCCCTACATGGACTTCCAAATGCTCCCCTGATGAGAGCAAGTGAGAAATACTGCTCCCTTTGATTCCTATTGTTTTAAGAATCATCTCTGTGCATGGATCCTGCAGGATTCTACATCTCTAATACCTGACTTGGCTTATTAATTCAGCCTATAAACAATGCAACCAACAACAAAATACATTCTCAATAGGGAATGTGCTCATATTATGTAAGAAGGTATTACCTTTTGATTTATCCTATTTGGGCCAAATTGAATCAGTGAAGAGATGTTTAAGCATATAGAACTTTAATATGCACTGTCATGGAAGTTGACATTTCTTCCATAAACAGAGGATTATTAGTAGTAGTAATCACTGATTATTTGAAAAAAAGATAGAAGAGTTATTTCCATTTTTAAGAAAAAGTTCAAAAAAAAAAAAAAAGAAAAAGTTCCTATCTTTGGATGGAAGAATCAATCTTCCACCCAGTTTAATCTTCCAAGTACTGAGTTACACTGCAAGTCTCTTTAGAGTTGCAAGTATGTATTATGCTTAACATCTAAACAACTGGAAGGAAACTTAAAGGTCAACTACTCTGATTACTCATAGAATAAACAGTAACCACATACTAGTCTTGACATACAGTCATAACTTTTGTTTTAAAATATGGGCAGGTATGCTGTGGTTAAAACAGCCCTAGGGATACCGGCATCCCTAACAGAGTGCCTGATTCATTCAAGTTTCAGTTACTCCACTCTGACCCAGTTTTCTGCTAATGCACACTCTGGGAAACAGCATATGATGGCTCAGGTACTTGGTCCCTGCCACCCATGTTGAGATACTGGGATGGAATTTTCAGTTCATGGCTTCCTTAGCCTGGCTCTAGCTGTTGTGAGCATTCTAGTAGGTAGAATGTCTCTCTGTCCTTGTCTCTCTCTTTCTCTGTTACTTTGCCTTTCAAACAAACAAACAAATAAAACTTTAAAAAAATTATATGCAGATCACTCACTATCTCAGAAAGCCAGTCAGTCCAAGTTTGGCCATACCAAGAGCCAAAACGGTATTACTGGATTTTCTCAGCATAATATAACAGGCAGTGCTCTGGGGAAAAGATAGCTAATGTGATTGCCTTTGAAAGAATAACAAATCACACAAAAGCATGCTTGTATCTGTAATTTAACACAACACAGGTTTATTTTGTCTACATGCTTAACAGAAGGGAGGGCTCCAGTCATCTTAATCATTCAGGGATTCAGGGTGATATAGTCTTATCCCTACACAAGCTGCCAAGAACAACACAGAAGAGGGTATTGCAAGGTGGCTGTTAAAGCAGGTACCCAGAAGTGGTACCATCACTACTGCTAGTATAATACTGACCAAAGCAAGTCTTCTGACTATGTCTAACTTCAAATGGGTCAGGAAAGTGAAGAGAACTGAAAATATTAGCTGAACAAAGCTAACTGTTACCTTTCTGAGTATAGAAGTAAAAATATTATTGACAACATTAAGGCCAGAGGATAAACTAGGTAAATACTCAAAATACATGTGTTAAATAGATTCACCATATTACGTGTATGCTAAACTTTTTTTTAACTTTTATGTAATACATATAAATTTTCAAAGTACAGCTTTTGGATTACAGTGGCTTCCTCCCCCCCATAACTTCCTTCCCACCCGCAACCCTCCCATCTCCCGTTCCCTCTCCCATCCCATTCACATCAAGATTCATTTTCAATTCTCTTTATATACAGAAGATCAATTTAGTATATATTAAGTAAAGATTTCCACAGTTTGCACTCACACAGAAACACGAAGTATAAAGTACTGTTTAAGTACTAGGTGTATTATAAACTTTTAAAAGTCCGTAGGAGAAAATTAAAGCAGAGGTATAAGTTACTAGTAGACACTGTCAAATGCTCAATCTCACCATTAATAAAAGAACAAAAATTATAATAAAAAGATAATACAGAGAAATCACATTATGCCACACATTATACTTAGAATTAACATTCATTATCTGAATGTTTATCCACTGCTATCATAAGATGATAACCCTTTTCCCTAGAGACAAGTTTCAGAGATATTCAAAAACTTCCTGAAGTCATACAGTTAGCAATCATGGACTGGGGTTTTAATCCAGGTGTGTCTGTCTCCAAGACATGTACTAATATCTAAGCTGTCTTTCTAAAATAAAAAAAAACAAAACCTGATTTTTGTAATGTTCATCCATAATTTTTTTAAATTACAATGCTGACATTTATAAGGGAAATGAGTCTGGGAGAGGCACAGATTCCTAAAATCTTTCTAGAGAGAGGGCATTTAAATTATGTGTAATGGAAAGCAATTCAATGTGTTTACTATCTCACATAACATCTGCTTGTAGTATCTATTTTAGGAAAATAATCAAAGTTGGGAACAAATTTACAGACAATGCATAGCTGAGACTCTTTAAAGGATAGAGAAGAATGGTAGCTACACAGGTATTGTTGCACAAAATAGGTATTGTTACACAAAATAGTTACACAAGGTCAGCATTCGCATCTTCCAAGAGTCACAGAAGACTTCCTGGAATAAGAGGTGAATGTTACATGGTGGGTAAGTTAATTTAAATGAGCATAAGTTTGATATTAGAAGGGATAATACTAAGCCAGGCCAAAGAAGAAGCATAATCAAAGCCAAAGAGGAATGAAATGGTGTCACAGGGGCTAACTGTGCCCAAGATTTCTGGTCTCAATATACGTGAGTGACTTTGAAACTCTTTATGCCAAACTCTGGAGGAGAAAGAAGATAGGAACACTTGTACTTTGCTATCTGTAGACTTTTAATGTGATTCTCATTCACCTGAAGATTAGAAAATTGTGCTTCATAATTTTTTTTCCTTCTTGCCACTAATTCAATACAACATATCTACTTGATACAGGAACATTGTACAGAAATAGGAAGAATAAGAATGTGAGATGATAAATCAAAAGCTCCCAGAACCTCTTGTACACTTAATGGACAAAAATCAGAGGTCCATTTTAAACATGTATGTTGTTTACTGATATAATAAGTGGGCTTTATGTTCCATCTGATTGGGCTCTCTTTTTATTAGTAGTATTAAAGAAACCTCATTGCTTCCCAAGGACATTCATAGTAGGTAGGAAGGTTGCCTAGCCTAAAGGAGGTTTGCTAGCATCACCTTTAGTATCAAAGCATTGTTGTACTCATTAAGAGCATAATGTATAGGAGAAAGATAACATTAATCATAAGAACTCAAAAGAAACATGAAGTTTTAAAATTTAGCTACAATTATTTCACACTGGACTCATCAAGAAATTCTACACCCGAGGATCACAGTGAAGCCCATTCAGTAGTTGCACATCCACTTGGGGGGAATCATCTATCAGAGTATGTAAGCAAAAACTATCATCTATCAGTGTATGTAAGTCAAATTTGAGAGACAAAGCCAAATATTTGTTAATTGTTTTAAACTTTTAATTTTTGAGATAATTGCATATTCATATTCAGCTGGAAGAAAAAGTGTGGGGCTTCATTAGTGTGTTTCTCTCAACAGTAACATCTTCCAGAACCACCATATAGCAACACAATAAGGATACCCACACTGATGCAGTCAAGCTACAGAATATTTGTACCACAAGACAGACCCCACATCCTGCCTTTTTATGGTCACATCTACATCCCTTACATCTGCTTCCATGCCTCGCTGACACTGAACTGTCCTCCATTTCACAATTTTACCACTTAATGAAAGTTATATAAGTAGAATTTTATATAATCTTTGCAGATTGATTTTTTGTTCATTAAGATTCTTTGTTGATTCATCCAAGTTTGGGGGGTATTTCATGGAATGGATGTGCCACAGTTTAACCATTCACCTATTGAAAAACACAGTATTGTTTCTAGTTTCCAAATATTACAAAAAAACTATGAACATTTTTGTCAGTGTGTGTATAGGTATATGTGTGTGTAAACATGAATTTTCATTTCACTGGAATAAGCACCCAGGAGGGCAACTATTGGATCATGAAGAAGGTGCATATTTGGATTTTTAAGAAAATCAACAAATTGCTTTCCAGAACAGCTAAACCATTTTCTATTCTTACCAGCAATGTATGATTGCTACAGTTTCTTTACACCTTCACAAGCATACATTTGTGTCACTATTTTTTTTAACTTAGTCCTTCTGATAAGTACATATTGGCATTTTATTGTAGTTTTAATTTGCATTTCCTTAATGACTTAGAATGTAAAATACAGTTTGTTGTGCTCACTTAACATGTATATATTCTCTTTGGTGAACTATCTCTTCATACATTTTACCCATTCTCTAGTTACATTATTTATTTTTATTTTTGATTACTGAGGTTTGAGAGTTCTTTATATATTCCAAATACTGGTGTTTATTGGTTAGTGGTTAGCAAATAATTTCTCATAGCCAGGAGCTTCTTTTCATCTTCTTTAGGGTATATTACACAAAGTAAACGTTGCTAATTTGAAGAAGTCCTGTGTATCACTTTTTCTTTTTACGGATGATATTTTTGGTGTAGAGTGTAAGAACTTCTTGCTTAGCAATAGATATGGAAGTTTTTCCCATTTCTAAAACCTCTTGTAGCTTTATAATTTATGTTTAAGTTAATGACACATTTTGTGTTTAATTTGTATATGGCAGGATGCTGAGGATTGGGGGGGGGCGGTTGGTTGATTTGTTTTATTTTTGCTGTGGATGTCTAATTGTACTAACACCATTTAGTGAATACGCTATCCTTTCTCCAATGAAATGCTTTTGCAAGTTTGTCAAAAAAACAATAGGGCATATTTGTGAATCTATTTCTGGATCCTCTCTTCTGTTCATTGATTCACTTGTCTACTCCTTTGGCAGTCTTGATGACTAAGCTGTGTAATAGGTCTTGAGATAATGCACAACAGTGGCTTTTATACTATTCTTTTTTTTAAAATGTACTTATTTATTTTTAAGGAATGCAAATTTCATAAGTACAACTTTACAACTTTTTGTAATATAGTTATTCTTCCCACCATACCCACCCTCCCATCCACACTACCACCCCTCTTCTTCCTCACTCTTCCCTTCCCAGTGCCATGCTCCACTAAGATTTATTTTCAGTTAACTTCGTACTCAGAAGACCAACTCTATATTAAGTAAAGATTTCAACAATTTGCACACACATGCACACACACACACACACACAAAAAAAAACTGTTTGGGAACTAGTTTTACAGTTAACTCTCATAATACAACTCACTGGGGACAGAAATCCTGCATGGGGAGTTAGTGCACAGTGACTCCTATGTTAATTTAACAATTAGCACTCTTATGTATGATGTCAGTGACCACCTGAGGCTCTTGACATGAGTTGCCTAGGTTATGGAAGCCTATTGAATCCACAAACTCCATCAGTATTTAGACAAGGCCATAAGCAAAGTGGAAGTTCTCTCATCCCATTAGAGAAAAGTACATCGCTTTTGATGGCCACTTCTTTCTGCTGGAGTCCCACTCACAGAGATCCTTCATGCAGAACACTTTTTGTCATAGTGTCTTGGCTTTCCATACCTGAAATACTCTCATGGGCTTTTCAGCCAGACCAGGAAGACTTAAGGGGTGATTCTGAGGTCAGAGTGCTACTTAAAGCGATTGTCATTCTATGAGTCTGCTGTGTGGACTTCTTCCCATGTTGGAACATTCTCTCCTTTTCAATCTACCTATTATTATTACCAGACACTTGATCCTATTTATATGTTCACTTTAACAATACTTAATATGATCACTTTAACATTTAAGATGGCATTTTTAACACCCAGCTTAATAGGATTTGAGGTCCTATGACAAGTTTTTAAACTATACCCTTAGAAGTTAGTCCATAGGAATGTATGAAGAACTAGACAGCTTTACAGTTATGAACTTCTTCCAGAAGTCTGTTAGAAGTTTGCTATTCTTTTTCAAAATCATTTTTGTTATTCTGGTTTTTCATTTTTTCATGTGTATGTTTTATTTTTTTCTAGATATTCCCCAAATTTTGCAGGGAATTGGAAATTACTCATATTAAACCTGTACATAAATTTTGGAAGAACTGGCATCTTAATTATATTTAATTTTCCAAGCCAGAGCCTGGGACAAACACAGCATATCTTTCCATTTATTTATCTTTTATTTAGTTCCTTTCATGAGAAATTTGTAACTTAGCTTATAAATCCTCTAGATATTTTGTTAGGACATCTGTTTTTAAGTAGGAAATGACATTTGATTCTTAATATCAGTGACAAGATTTTCATTGCTATTGTACAACAATACAACTAATTATTGTATGTTTATTTTATATTCTATATAACCCTGGTTAACTCACTTTTTAGTTATAGTGATTTTGAGGGGCTTTTTTGTTAGTTTTTTTTTTTTTTTGGTTGATTCCTTAAAATTCTCTACATAGAATAATATGTTGTAATATTTTGGGGCTGGCACTGCGGCATAGTAGGTTAAGCCTGCATCTAGGGTGCCAGCATCCCATATGGGTGCTGGTTCAAGTCCCTGATGCTCCCCTTCTTTATTTTTTTAAGATTTATTTATTTATTTGGAAGATATAGGTACCGACAAAGAATTCTTGGAAAAGACCCCAGAAGCACAGGCAGTCAAAGCCAAAATTAACATTTGGGTTTGCATCAAATTGAGAAGTTTCTGTACTGCAAAAGAAACAGTCAGGAGAGTGAAGAGGCAACCGACAGAATGGGAAAATATATTTGCAAACTATGCAACTGATAAAGGGTTGATAACCAGAATCTACAAAGAAATCAAGAAACTCCACAAGATCAAAACAAACAACCCACTTAAGAGATGGGCCAAGGACCTCGATAGACATTTTTCAAAAGGGGAAATCCAAATGGCCAACAGGCACATGAAAAAATGTTCAAGATCATTAGCACTCAGGGAAATGCAAATCAAAACCACAATGAGGTTTCACCTCACCCCGGTTAGAATGGCTCACATTAAGAAATCTACCAACAACAGATGCTGGGGAGGATGTGGGGAAAAAGGGACACTAACCCACTGTTGGTTGGAATGTAAACTGGTTAAGCCACTATGGAAGTCAGTCTGGAGATCCCTCAGAAATCTGAATATAACCCTACCATTCAACCCAGCCATCCCACTCCTTGGAATTTACCCAAAGGAGATTGAACAAAAAAGCTGTCTGCACATTAATGTTTATTGCAACTCAATTCACAATAGCTAAGACCTGGAACCAACCCAAATGCCCATCAACAGTAGACTGGATAAAGAAATTATGGGACATGTACTCTATAGAATACTATACAGCAGTCAAAAACAATGAAACCCAGTCATTCGAAACAAGATGGAGTAATCTGGAAAACATTATGCTGAGTGAATTAAGCCAGTCCCAAAGGGACAAATATCATATGTTCTCCCTGATTGGCGACAACTAACTGAGCACCAAAGTGGAAACCTGTTGAAGTGAAATGGACACTATAAGAAACAGTGACTTGATCAGCTCTTGTCCTGACTGTTGATGTATAATGTAATACTTTATCCATTTTAGTATTTTTTTCTTTGTCTTGTTCTAGTACTATTGGTTGAACTCTGTAATTAACACACAATTATTCTTAGGTTTTTAAATTTTAACTGAAAAGTGATCGTTGTTAAATATAACAGTGGGTATAAGAGAGGGAGGAGATGTACAATTTGGAACATGCTCAATCGGACTTGCCCCAAATGGTGGAGTTAGAATCATGCCAGGGGATTCCAATACAATCCCATCAAGTGCCATGTACCAATGCCATCTCACTAGTCCAAGTGATCAATTTCAGTTCACAATTGATCACACTGATAGGCCTAAGAGTCAAAGGGATCACACAAACAAGACTAGTGTCTGCTAATACTAACTGACAGAATCAAAAAGGAAGAGAACGATCCATCATGGGAAGTGGGATACACCACAGACTCATAGAATGGCAGATGTCCTAAATAGCACTCTGGCCTCAGAATCAGCCCTGAAGGCATGCAGATATGGCTGAAGAGCCCATGAGAGTATTTCAGGCATGGAAAGCCAAGACACCCTGGGGAAAAAAAAAAAACCTAAATGAAAGATCTCCACGAGCGAGATCCCAGTGGAAAGAACGGGGCCATCAAAGAATGAGGTACCTTTCTCTGAAGGGAGGAGAGAACTTCCACTTTGACTATGACCCTGTCGGAATAAGATCGAAGTCGGTGAACTCAAAAGGCTTCCATAGCCTTGGCAACTCATGTTTAGAGCTTCGGGAGATTACTGACGCCATAAACAAGAGTGTCAAATTGTTAAGTCAACAACAGGAGTCACTGTGTACTTACTTCTCATGTGGGATCTGTCCTTAGTGTGTTGTCCAATGTGAAGTAATGCTATAACTAGTACTCAAACAGTATTTTACACTTTGTGTTTCTTTGTGAGTGCAGACTGATGAAATCTTTATTTAATATATACTAAATCGATCTTCTGTATATAAAGATAATTGAAAATGTATCTTGATGTGAATAGAATGGGAGAGGGAGCGGGAGATGGGAGGGGTGTGAGTGGGAGGGAAATTATGGTGGGGGGAAGCCATTGTAATCCATTAACTGTACTTTGGAAATTTATATTTACTAAATAAAAAAAAAGATTTATTTATTTATTTGAAAGGCAGAGCTAGAGAGAGTGAGGGAGGCCAAGAGAAAGGAAGAGATCTTCCATCTGCTGGTTCACTCCTTGCTGTGGCAATGTCAGGGTAAACGCTCTGTGACAGAAGGGTTAAATAGGATTAGAGTCTTATAGCATAAGACAGGATAGCACAAGAGCAAAGAGGTTTTGTGTTGCCATTAAAAAGACTTTGTGTGAATCTTGTGTCTGTTAGATTATCTTAACTGTACAACTATTTCAGTTTTCTCACTTAAAAAATGGTGCTAATACCTACATGATAGGGATGTGATGAAGACTAAAGAAATGTTGACTGTAGACTCTGACAGTACCTGGCATTGATTTCTATTTGAAAATATTTATAAATAATGTTATCTATCTTCTGATAATGCTAGAGAGTACTGCATTCAGTTTAGAACACAAGTCTTCACTCTGTCAGTCTTTACACAGTTGGCTGTCTCAGATTGCCCTGGTATAATTCATTCCACCCTTCTTCTTTTTCCCCATCTCCTCAGACTGACAGTAGAAGAACTGGGAGGCAGAGATTTAATACAGTGTATCCCAGGCCTGCCTACAAGCCTGAGCCTCCTAAACCTGGAGAGAAACTCACTGCTGTTCCTCATCAGCCTCCACAGGCTTCATTTTACCACAAGGGCACAAAAAGCAAGGGCTTACAGAAAGGACAGGTGCCCAAGGCAGCTGCCTACACAGGACTGAGGCCATGTATGTGGGGCATCCTTACAGCTGCTGGTGTCAGTGGCTTCTCCATTCAGATGCTCCACTTCCAATCAAGCTCCCTGCTAATGGCCTGGGGAAGCAGTGGAAGATGGTCCAAGTGCTTGGGCTCCTGCACTCATGTGGGAGACCCAGAAGAAACTCCTGGTTCCTGGCTCCTGGCTCCTGGCTTCTGAAGGGCCCAGCTCCAGCTCTTGTGCCCATTTGCACTTAGTGATATTATGCTGGAAGACATAGTCCGTCCTTACACCTTCTCTTTCAGGTAATTTTCCCTGACATTACTTATGCTGTAAGACTCTAGTCCTATTTAAACCTTCTGTCACAGACAGTGTACCCTGACATCACCACAGCAAGGAAAAGGTAGGACTTCCTCATTCATGGAAGATGTGGTTAGAAGTCAAGGATCCACACGCTGCCTTGACTGGCAACCTACAATGGGAATGTGTTTTGTATTAGAGGGTAGAAAAGCTGCTTGGCTTCCCATTGGGCTGCCACTGATGCATCCTGGCTGAGAAAGGGAGCTTTCCCTAGGTACTGCAGAGTAGGAGTAGGTGGAAGTCCATTGTCACATGGTCTCTTCTAGTGAGGGGAGTTTATTATTACCCCACAACAATGATAGTCTTAGCTTGCTACCTAGCTTTCTTTGACATCAATCTGGCAAGTATGTTGGTAGAAACTATTCTAATCTTGTGAAAGTGAGAGTGTAGGCTCCCACTAGACTTTACTGCAATGTGTGTGAGTGGGGCCACAGTTTCTACTGTGATGTTTGTTTATTGTTTAGTGCTTATTTCCCACATCTTGCTTTGTTACTAGGCTACCCCTTTCTGTTCCTCTGACTAGAGAAAGAAGACTTTGGTTTAGACTTTTTTTTTTTGCCTGTACCCATTACTTTTCATTTGAACTCATCCTTGTATCATTTCCTGACTCCCAGGTTCCTCAGCTGATCTGTTTTTATACACATCCACACACACACACACACACACACACACAAGGGGTCTTCCAAAAGTTCATGGAAAAAAGCATACTGAAAATACCGCATGGACTTCAAAACTTTCAAACCAAAATGAATCTTTTAATTCCATCATTCAACAAACTTTACGGTGTACTTTATATATATATAAATTTTGCTTACCATTTACCTATTGGAGGCCCCTACCTTAAACAGTATATTGAAATATTTGACATCTGGCACTGGACAGATGAGACCACAAATAATTTAGTAGTCATGTATAATCATAGCCCAAGGGAAGAGGATACCACATAGCATACAAGCCACACTAAAATTACCAATAGAGGCTGTAGGAGGCAACAGGGTGGTGACACGAATGCAGCAGCCATGGGAACTTGACTTGTTTGAACTATATTGCAGGCTAGCAGGGAATGAAGCTCATTAGATTGAAGACTGCATGAAGTACAGCTGGTCTGGTTCATGGATAACTAGCTGGGTGGAGAACCTTCCCCACTGGGTTGGGGGATGTCTACATAGAGCAGGACACTTGTAGTTAGGTCTCTGAAGCTTTCATGGTTTCATATACCAAGGCAGAAAATATGGACTCTTATTATACCTGATACTACAGTAATATCCAGAGCTTTATGCTGTACTTATCATGAGGAATAGCAAAAAGAATATCTACTCCATCTCCCTAGAAGTGGAAGTGATATTTATAAACTTCATCATATATTTTATGAAGTTTCATTTACTGAACATGTATGTCCCAAAACCCTATTGTTTTTTCCCTCTAAGCATAGGCTACAATTTTCCATACGGACCAGATATTTCATAGTTTTATAGCATAATTCACTCCTTTATACCAGTGTTAAGTCACCACCCACTCACCCTTCCCTTGTTTCCGTCTCTCCCCAGATCACCGGCAGTTTCCACATTTCAGGAAACCATAGCGGCTCACCTCTGTTTGCAGTTGCTTACTGCGGAACTTTAGGTAATTGAGACAAGAAGCTATTTTAAGATCAATCTTAAAGTAAAGCACTTTTAAAATTTCAGTGGGAAAACAATGTTCAGTTTGTCAACAAATAAACAAAATCTATGAAGAACTTTCAAAGGTTTATGGAAAACGCTTACTATGAAAAAACTATGCAAGGATCTCAAATCATTTTTTTGCACAAAAATACTTACCTGTTAATACCATTTTCCATGAACATTTTGAAGTATCAGCATATCTACTATTTTGTACAATCCCTCATTTTTGCATAAAGTGAAGATACAAATAATGGCAAGAAGAAGCATCACAAAAAAACATAAACATATAACTTTTGGCCTAACAGTAATGTAAGCTGAATCTGTTAGAATATATGGATTTTTAGTTATAGTGTTGTGGCCTAGTGGGTAAAGCCACCGTCTGCAATGCTAGTATTCCATATGGACACCAGTTCAAGTACTGGCTGCTCCACATCTGTTCCTGCTCCCTGTGAAAGGCCTGAGAAAAGCAGCAGAAGATGCCCCAAGTGCTACCCACATGGATGTTTTGGAAAAGCTCCTGGCTCCTGGCTTCAGTCTGGCCCAGCCCAGGTACTTGTGACCATCTGGGCAGTGAGCCAGCAATGGAAGTTCTCTCTCTCTCCCTCTCTCTCTCTTTCAAATACATAAATAAATCTTTAAAAAAATATGGATTGTCTCATTATTTATCTGTGTATTATTTAGTTACTAAAATTTAAGCTAATAAGGAAACAATTAAAACCTGCCAAGTCACATATTTCTTCTTCTACTATATGATGATAATATACAATCCCATAGTATTATTGTGAGAATATGGATAATTGGGGGGAACCTAATGAATGACAGCTCCTGTTGAGCTGGAGTTTGACAGCTAGGAGCCAAACTCAAATTTGAGAGCCCCAGCCATACCTTCATGACAGCTTAAGTCCAAAATTGACAACCCCAAACCATAGCTGGCAGCTCTTCATCCATTCAAGAGTACCTTGATTGACAGCTCCGGACAATCCCCATTTCAACAGCCAAAGCCAGGCAGTTCCTCTGACAGCCTGGCCCAACCTTCATGACAGGTCTGCTCATGTGTACTACCTAAGCCCCCTTCCCTTTCTGCACACAGGCCAGGAGTCCCTTTCTGGGCACCATGCACAGGCTCCGCCCCTTTCTGAAGAGTGGAAACCACAAGTTTCACAATGTTGTGAACTAGCAACCATCTGTAGCTGGAAATATCCAACATGACTGAAGGATGTGGCCCCCAGACCCTTAGGTCATCATGATGTCATTATAATAAAATTATCACAGGGACATACCCAGTCCCATCATGCAGCTGACCCTATAATGCTAGGCCCAAAATGGGCCTGGAAATGGGAAAAGCTCAATTCAAGACTGTAACTCCACCCTCTTTGAATACTCAATAGGGCTCCACCCTGGACACCATCCCGCATGCCACCTCAGGGTATGAGTAGGCCTACCCTCGTTGGCAGGGCTCTTGTTTTTTAATCAAGTCTCCCCTCTCCGCCATGCAACATCCCACCCCCAGACTATTTCATGATCAAGGATTTTTGTTGGTTGCTAGTTTTTCCTTTTTGAGACTTTTCCCACTGTGGGTGGTTTTTCATTATTAGAGGTTTACCCTTGAAGAGTGGTTTTTCTCTGGGGACTTCTTGCATTTTTGGCTATTTTGGTCATCCTGAGCTTGCACTTTTTTTTTTCCGAATAGATCCTGCTCTCCTGTACATCTCTGAGCCTCCACCGTTGAATGTTTTCATGTGTGGAGAGAGGAGCCTGCAGGAGGCTTTTCCAGGAACCCCCTCATCCCACAAGAGCAGGAACAGCTCAAGCTTAAACTACATGAAGAGGATTACTATTTTTGAGACTGATAAAAACCTTGAGACAGAAGCAGTTAGATTTTGTGCTTATACTTTTATAAACATTTTTGAAAGTGTCAAACTGTTGACTAAGGGCAAACTGAGAGAAATGGGAAGAAGAGATAAAAAGAAAGCAGAGAGAAGGAGAAAGAAAAGGAACTGCTGGATGGGCAGATGATGTATTCTGTGGACAACTGTATCCAAGTCCCGAGAAACACTATGCCTTGCAGAGAGCACCTGCTCAACTGATGATTTTCTTAATATTGGTAACATTTTTTAAAAATGTGACTCCACATTTCAGAATAATCTTTTTTGAGAGGGCTGGTAAACATTAGAAAAAAATAAAATTGCCACTATTTGAGATTTCATCAAATTCCTGATTTTAACATTTTATTTTTTCTAAGAATCAAAAAGCTTTCCTACTTAGTTTATTTAAAATGAGAATGTACATGGTACTTTATTCTCTGGCAGAGTACAAAATGGGTTGCCCTAATTTAGTCAACAATAAAATCCTAAATAGTGGTTTTATACTTTCCAAAGGGCATGTTCAGCCATCAATACTGAATACCATTTTCATTATAACTTAAGATGCATATGCCCTTCTTTTACAGTGGGGAGACAGGAATGAAGAGGCTGAACCAACTGCAAGAAGATACAATAAACTGAATGCAGAGGCAAGTCCACCCTGCAGCTAGCCTCCTCATCAGGAGTCTTCTCCCTCTGGGATTCTTGGTTCCTTAACAAGAGAAGAGAAAGAGAATCCTGGAAACACAAAAAAGATTCCGGGATGCATCCCAGGACCCATATATACATGCTAAAAACTGACTGGAGACTTAATAAATTGTCCCTCAGCACCCCAGGGACATTGATATTCAGGACCTTTTTGGATTCCAAAATCTGCTTATGTTCAAGTCTCATATGAAATATCATGCTATCTGCATTTCCTACAAACATCCTTTCAAATACTTAATATTATCTCTAGATTATTTATAATACCTCATAAAGGATGAATATTATTTATACTGAACTGTTTAGGAAATGATACAAAGGAAAAAAGTCTGTACCTATTCAATGCAGTTGTAATTTTTTTCTGAATATCTTCACTCTGTAGTTGGTTGAGCATACCACTGAAACTTACGGATACAGAGGGCTACACAGGGCACCTGTATATACATGACCAGTTCTATATATATTTAAGATGAACTTGTAGTTAACTAAATATAAATTCACTTTAGGATGTTACTGAATTCACGTCTGCCCTGTATATATTTTAAGATGATAGAATAAAAAGGTGTCTGGAGTCTGGAAGAAATACACATGTCTAAAAGAGTCTCTAAATTTAAAAGGAATGGAAACCGCTGCTCTAAATCATAATTTGTTCTTAAAACAAAGGATCTTGTGAATTACCTATACTCTTTGGGAGAAAGAGGAACAGAATTCTGGGATTTCTTAAGGGGTGTTCATTCTAACACGTATTCTCAATGATATCCTAAATTCTGTACTACATGCAAGGGAGGGATGGAAAGAAAAGGGATTGCACAGCTCATCACTAAACCAGTTTCAAAAAGAAATGATGAAGGAAGGAGTCCTCCTGACTTGCATGCATCTTACTGATTCCTGGAACATGTGGATGAATTAAGTATCTTTTCATTTGCAAATCTGTTTTACAAAAGTAGAAGAATGGGCTGCAAACTACGCCCAGCAATAACAGAAAATCAGCCCTTAGACCAGTAATCATAACAATAATGCCACATTTCAGCTGGGAACATTCATAAAGTGAAGCAAACAGCCAGGGACAATTCCAAATGACCTGTTCATATTTTTCACAAAAACCGTGCCGCACTTTTCTCCTGTGCTGAAAACAGACCTGAATATTAACAATGATGAACGCATCTTAAATTTAGTGGCATCATTTAATTTTAGGTGTGAGCATTTGCAGAGGATTCCAGTCACCTCATCTCTAGTGTATTACAAAAAAGAAAAGAGAAGGGGGCTCCTGCCTGGGCTTTGTGTTCGCAGCAATTAGTTTTAACCCTCTGGAAGCTGACTTTAAATAATTTTATAGCTGGTGCTAGATCTCTGTCATTTACCATTTGTGCCCTTCCTATTTTTATGGAAACCAGGATCTCAATCTGTAGGCTCCTGCCTGTCAGGGATGCAGGTGAAGGGCAGCTGGGGCCAAGGCACTTGGTGGGAATATTAGCATCTGAAGAGGGTCTCTAGAGGCTTTGTGTCTTTGGGGACTTAACTCTATAGTCAGATGTAGGAGCCCTGCCTTTAAATTTCCTTGCTAGCAAATCTAAATCTTTAGGAAATAAGCAGTCTGGATCTGGTAGCTATAGTCTGAGCACTTTAATGGAAAAAAAAAAAAAATATGGGAGAAGACGAGAGAGTGTCCCATTAGGAGTTGAGACAGAGGCCGAATGAAGGGGAAAAAGGGGTAAGCAGGACATTCCAGGCTGTGTGCTCTGACAGGGAGATTGAGTTCATTACAATTATTTCTGGGTCCCCAGGGCTTTGTATACATGATTTCATGTAACACACATGCTGCCTTTGACTAATGAATCTAACAGTACCTTCATGATAGGAAATGCTGCCTTGTAGAAAAAGCATAGACAAACGGAACTAAAAAGGTATTTGCAAAAATCTTCCCCATGCTGTTATTACTGTTGACTACACAGAGAGAAATCAGACAAATGAATTCCTAAACTGAAGGAGGGAGAAGAGTTAATCTGGTTTTCAGTGTCCTGAAACTTATAATCTTAACGAAGGTGAATCTTCAACAAAGAACATAAAACATGATTCATGTGAAAAATGTTCAAATCCAGGCAAAGCTTGTTATAGGAAAAGAAAGCTGAGCATACCTGTATTTCCACTCACCCACTAAAACAGATGTTTTCTGACCTTTATACCATCCACCTACTTGAAAACTATATCAAATCTATTTAAGATTCTACCTATTTGAAGTCTGAAGATCACAAATAAATTATTAGAACACTGCAATTAATGGTAATCAAGAAGTCTGCTTTTGTCAAGATGAAATATAATTACAAAAACAGAGAGTTTTGTCTCTGGAAGAAACCTACTGGTCATAAAACCAGTATCTCACCTTGTAAATAGAAAACCGAGGGCCAGAGTATAGAAGCAGTGTGAAAATGGCCGCTTTCCTGATGAGTATCTGCTCAATGTGCTAACAGAAGTTGACAGAGGACAGTTCAGGTACTATACAAATTCCACACTTTTGCCTTCTTAAAAATTAAAAATAGATCATGTGTCCTGACTTTAAAAATGATAAATTGAAGAACCATGAATAGCCTTAGTTTAATATTTTGTGTTCTTAAATTTACATGAATGATTTCATACTGAACACATTCATTATTGCCTTTTTCATTCCTTTTGAAATTCTTTATCTTCATGTTAACTTATGTTTCTATATTAATTTTTGCTGTTATATAATATGCAAGAGGGTAGCAATACTACATGTTGTCTATTGTCCAGCTCTGTGGATAAATAACGCTTAGCTCCTGGAGCTAAGTGCTAAAATGATCTGGGTCAACATAACTGCTTGCCCTAGGAAAATCTCTTGTGGAAAGACAAGACTGCAAAGGAATAAGTAACTCCATTGTTAACTTAAGAAAGTCTTGTGATTTAATTTACTTAAGGAAATAGTTTACAAATTTGGAAAAATAACTCTTTCAGAAGGACAAGAGTTTGTTCATCCAGACACATGTTAAACTTTTAAGAACAACAGCATTTTTATTTATTTATTTATTTTGACAGGCAGAGTGGATAGTGAGAGAGAGAGACAGAGAGAAAGGTCTTCTTTTTGCCTTTGGTTCACCCTCCAATGGCCACCACGGCTGGTGCACCGCGCTGATCCGAAGGCAGGAGCCAGGTGCTTCTCCTGGTCTCCCATGGGGTGCAGGGCCCAAGCACTTGGGCCATCCTCCACTGCCTTCCCGGGCCACAGCAGAGAGCTGGCCTGGAAGAGGGGCAACCGGGAAAGAATCCGGTGCCCCGACCGGGACTAGAACCCGGTGTGCTGGCACCGCAAGGTGGAGGATTAGCCTAGTGAGCTGCGGCGCAGGCCAACAACAGCATTTTTAAAAATCACCCAAAATAAGGCAGCAAGAGAGGAGGAAAATATACAAAACCACATGGGACAAATGAAAAACAACTAGCAAGGTGGACAGTTTAAGTTCAATGATATCAATCTAAATTGTTTAAGCACTGAGAGTAAAAGAGGTTGTCCAACAGGAAGAAAAGCAGTAAGTACTTGTCATTTTCAAAATACCAACTTTTATCAAAAAGAACAAGCAGGTTAATTATAAACATATGGGAAAAATACACCATGAATTAAAAACATCAATCAAAATAGAGCTGGCTAAATCAGTAGGAGAAAAAGCAGACTTGCAAGCAAGGTCTATTATCAGAGAATAAGGATGCTACAAAATCATAAAGAGATCAATTCACCAAGGTGACTCAAAGATTTTAAATGTATAATAGAACATAAAAGTACACAAAGCAAAATTGATATAACTGGAATATTGTTTTGTATCGTTATTTAAAATAATTTATAATTAAAATAGTTTATTTTATATTCCAAATTATACCATCAAAATTATAATTGCAGGTTTTAATAATTCTGATAGAGTAGACAGAATATCCCAACTGCTTCCTTTGAGAGACCCATCTAAAGCATTAACCTCAGACTTCACCTATAAATACCCTTTCCTACCTTCCTCATTTCGAAATATCATAAAGGCTTTGTAAAGGTGACATTCTCCTTTGTGATTTTAAGTTTAATATATCAGATTCACTTAATTAACAGGCTTTCCTGGAAGAATTTAAAGTACCTACTTTTCAGTTGGGTTATTGTCTGTCTCTAACTGAATTGTAATTGATTTATAATGCCTCATATATCTAGGATAGCAAGATGTTTGGAAAAATCTACTCATTATTTGTATATTGTCTTTCTATTTTTAAAATGGCTTCCCTCGGTGAGCAAGTGTTCCATTTAAAATGGAGATAATGATAGTCATGGGGTTATGAAAGCACTAAGAAAGCACATATAATTTATTATCACAATAAACTTCTATTTTGTAGGTTGTCAATATTTCCCACCCAAATTTGAGAAGAAGGTAATTTTTGGTTTTGATCAACAGTGGTCTTGTTTTGCCTGGAAGACCCTAAAGGTCAAAGCCCTCTGACCTCTCATTCCTACAGAAATGTTGCTGTAGCCAGTTGCATGAGCTTATTCTTGTCACCAACTTACAGCTCCTCTGATGAGGATGTTCATACAACCACATTAATGAACCATGATCTCAGAGTCAGCCTGGCTTCTGTTTCCCAGGTAGCTTGTTCCCTCTGAAATGAATTTCCTCATCCGTGAAACAGACATATCTCATCTACTTCCTTTACTGAGGTTGTGAGAGGTCAAATGAAATCACTGAATGGTTGGTTGTTATAATAATGTTCATATTTTAATCAGGCCCACAGGAGGTGATGGGAATATCCTACTTAATAAGGATAGAAATTTCTGTTGTAAATTTTTTAAAACAAGTCAGGATTTGCATGAACAAATGAATACAAATGACTGTTGAAGAAGCTTAGTCAATTATTGAGAGGCAGGTTTATAAAAGACAAAGCTTGTGATTATACCATAAATAAAGAATTTTGTGTTTAGAAGGATCCACAAGAGGCCAGCCCACCAGCCTTTCCCTTTGCACTTGCCAATGCAGGGGGAGATTCATTCTAATTCAGATGAAGGCCTACAGTATGTACACTGAAATCCATAAAACTCATCATATGTAAAAGGAGAATCCAGGAGCACAGTCCTCTTAAGAAATTTGGAAAAAAAAAAAAAAAAAAAAAAAAAACCAAGAAGGAAAAGGCATGTTAATCCTTCACATTCTGCCATTTGATCATTTTCCAATAAATGGGCCTTCAGCCCACTTGAGTTTCCCTAATGTGTAGCCATTGTTCAAGGAGAGTAATTAGAAACTAGTTATTTGGTTCAATGTAAACCTATAAAAACAATATCTTGGGATCAGTGTTTTGACATGGCAGATAAAATTGCCACCTGCAACACCATCATCGTATATGTACAGGTTTGTGTCCTGGCTGCTTTACTTCTGATTCAACTCCCTGCTACTGGCCTGGGAAAAGCTGTGGAAGACGGCCCAAGTGTTTGGACTCCTATCACCAAGATAGGAGACCTGGTTGAAGCTCCTGGATCCTGGTTTGCCCTGGTGCAACGCTAGCTGTTACATCCATCTAGCAAGTGAACCAATGGATGGGAGAGCTCTAATTGTTTCAAAATAAATCTTTTCCAGCTATATTAATCTACAATTGTATGGCAGGTTCTCTCAAAACAGATTGCCCAATTCTTTATACTTCCTACTTCAGAACCCTGAATATTTTTCTGAGATTCTTGGAAAGCAAATTATTCCTAATGCTGTCACATGATGACACTCCTTAATATCACAATACTGTGTAACAATAGGTTTGCTTGCCAGTCTTATCCATGAGCCTAACATTTTCAAAGTTTGGTACCTCATCCTATTCAATTTTCCATCCCTCACACCCAAGTCACTGTCTGACACCTATTAACCTGATAGATATTTTGATAAATTATTGCTAAATTATTGAACAAATGAAGAATGCAGGAAAAACTTTGGTTTCCAGTTTTCTTTGGTGTATCAGATCTTCTTTCATTTCAAGAAATCTTCTATAATTATTGAGAATATGATGTAGGAAAAGCTCTGTGTTGGAGTCTATAAATATATAAATGTTTTCTTTATTACATAGGATATAATGTTTTTAATTCGCTTCCTGGCTAAACTTTCCTTTGGTGGTCTATTACCCATGAATCATCAGGGTATAGTATTATGTGTCCCTACTTCTTTAGTCATCATTGACTGTACATGAATCAGTACCTGACACAAATATGACCATCTGATCCCTAGCATCTGCTCTCTGAACTGTCCTTGCACATGAACGCTGGTCAACAGTAGCTCACTATATTGAGTGGTGGCCAATTTAATTCTCTTGTGAAATTTATATATGTGATGAGTAGAACAAACTGAGTCAATAGCAAAAGAAAAAAAGCAGGTTTAGGTAGAGCTCGCATTGTAGCATCCTCTGTTTAGCCACCATTTAGTGATGCCCACATCCCATATCAGAGTGCTGGGTTGAGTTTTGGATATTCCACTTCTGATCCAGCTCCCTGTTAATTCACCTAGGAAAAAGCAGCTGATGGCTACAGTACTTGACTCCCTGCCACCCATGTGGCAGAACTGAGTGGAATTCCTGATTCCTGGCTTTAGCCTTGGCCCAGCCTAGGATATTGTGGCCATTTAAAGAGTGAACCAGCAGAAAAAAGTACCTCCTCCTCTGATACCTCTTTCTCTTTCAAATAAATGAAATTTTATATAAAAAGTAGATAAAGTAGAAAAAACAAGGCAGAAGTTGAGGAATCAGAATGGATGAGCATGAGGTACTTATCTAGTCTGAAGGGTCAACAGCCTAACCCAGAAAGGCCACATGCTGAAGAATAGTACACTACTTCAGAAGGCCACTCAGAGTATTTTCTAATATTCTTACTTCCTGCGTCTCTCTGTAGTGAACCTATTATCGGGGTTAGCCATTGGAAAGAATATTTTTCTGCACTGACAGGTCTACTTGCCCTCAAGGAGACCAGGTTTCTGGAATACAATGAGAAGATAGATGCAACGACTAATTAGTGCACTCATGTTTGTCAATCATAGGTTGAAAGCATACATGGGATAAAATAAGGTCTAGTTTGTTGTCTGTAGGGGGAGAGGGAAAGTATACTCCAAAAATAGTAAAAATTTAAAAAAGTATCTGCAGAGAAATAACTACCATCAGAGAAAGTCCTGGAATAATGTAGAATATCGAGGTGATGAAGGATGTTAAATGGTCACTACTGTCCCCTGAGAGATGTCTTGTTTCATCCTCATACTTGCCAGAAGATGACCTTTTGTGCCAAGAGGTGAAGGAAAGATTCAATCAGCATGTCTCTAAGTGTCCTGACTTTTGCACTTCCATCTGTGGCTGTAAGTGGCTACTTTGGAGCCAGTGTTCTTGGGTTCAAATTCTTGCTCAGTTGCATACTACTAGAGTGATCTTTCTTCCTTTGCTATACCTGCGAAATGGGAGTTACTGAAACAGTATTTTTGTCAAAAAATTTTTTTGTGAAGAATAAATGAATTAATACAAGTGAAGTAGTCACTTTAGGATCTCAGAAACACAGCCATGGAGGTGTTGGTTATTTTTATTCAAATCCTTATTATTTTCATGCCCCCAAGGAGATCTGAGAAATTAGCATTCCCCTAAACTGTTCCCTTCAACTATTTTTCACCCATTTATTCTGTGCATGCCTGATAGTTCACCTCTTTCTTCTGAAGCTTACCTGGCAAGACCCTCTGTGACTGCTCCCTGCTCCTACTGGGTTTTGATCTTGTCCCCATCATCCTAATGGATGCTCTAGTGTTCCCTGACTGGGATATGTCTCAAGTGTTTTCAAGAAAAGTCCCATTTCTCTTTCCTCTACCTCCATCTCCTCTTATCCCTTCTCTCACAGCTTCTTGTTAAATTAAAAATTTCCCTGGGAGAAATGTTATGACAGAGCTATAACCCTATTCAAGGTTTGACTTATGGAAAGTAAAGACAAATTTGAAGGAAAGAATGATAAAGAGGGCAGTAATGATCAATCACGTAGACGTCACAATTCTCCCCTTCTAGATAAAGCACAGAATTTTATCAGCTACCCAGGGTACTTAATATCATTTTCTATATCTACGTTTATATCTAAATCATCTAAATCTGTTTATATATATATATATATATATACACACACACACACACAAACTGCTTCCTGATTTTCTTTTTTCATCATATATACTCTTATATGTAATTTTCTGTGTTGGTGAGAGTTTATGGAACTTTTAATTTTTCATTATTACAAATGATTAAGCAATGACTATCCTTGTGAAAGTGAGCAAGAAATTCTTATGCAGTACAAATTCCTAGAATTCTATAAAACTGAGTATGACAGTACAGCGACTTTAAATGTTGATGCATTCTCTATTTCTACTCATAATTTTATATCATTATCAACCTTGAATATCATCAAAATTTTAAATTTTTCCAAGTCCAATGGGTTAAAATGTAGCTTGCTGTTTTACTTGGCATATGTGAGCTTTGGGTGAACATAGGTATGCTGTATTTCTTAAGTGAACTGTCTGTTTATAATGTCTGCCATTTTTAAGAAGAAAAAAGTGCACACTTTCGGTAATGTTCTATTACCTTCCTTCTATTCTTTGGGTGGGCCTCATAGAATCAGTCAAAGGGCTTACTCATAAAAAACTGCCCCTAAGAAAGAGAAAATTCTCTTCAGACTCAAACTGTAACATCAGTTCTTCCCTGGGTGTCTTGCTTGCCAGCTTACCCTTCGGATGTTGGACTTGAAACCTCCATAATCATGCAAGAGACTGCCTTAAAACAACCCCCCCCCCTTTCTCTTTCTCTGTCTCCTCAGTATCTCTCTCTCCACATATTCACTCATGTATATAAAGGGCCTTCAAAAAGTTCACGGCAAATGTGTATTAAAAATTTTTATATGAATTTCAAAGTTTTATGGACCAAAATATTCATACTAATGTGTTATACATCACGTCTAAATAGGATCTAATTAGAGGCACCAAGACGGAGAGAACCGTTTAAAGAGAGTCCCTGTAAGAGCAACATGAATTCTGTTTAAATTGAAGCAAGGAAGAATGTCAGATTCATGGTAAAGCTTGGGCGGAAGAATGTGAAATCAAAGCTGCTTTACAAAATGTTTACGAAAACAATGCTTTAAAAAAGTAAGTAGTTTACAAATATATAACTCATTTTGAGAAAGGATGACATAATACTGAAAATGAAGCCTGAAGTGGCACACCATTCACATCCATTTATGAGGAAAAATTAATCTTGTCTGTGTATTATTGAACAGGACCAACGATTAACAGCAGCAACAATAGTTGGCATCATAGACATCTCAGCTGGTTCAGTTCACACAATTCCAACTGAAAACTTAAAGAGAAGCCCTATGGGTGCCAAAACTATTACACCCATATCAGCTGCAGACAAACACAGAACCTTCAATGAGAAGTTTAAACAACTGGAATCAAGATCCTTAGGCATTCCTTGAAGGATTGTAACAGGAAATGAAACTTGGTTTCACTAGTAAACTCCTAAGATAAAGCACAATCAAAGCAAGGTCTACCAAGAAATTGAAGTGCTCAGGTCAATTCAAAAGTGTTCCAGTCAAGAACAAAGATCATGACAACAGTTTTTTTTTGGACGCTTTAGTGCCAACGAATGATAACATCTGCTAATTGGGAGACAAATGGAGTTAAACATATTATTCTCTAACAGTTTTAACTTTCCTCTGTATCTGTGATTATGCCCATCCATGTATTTTTTGTCCTTTATATTGGTTATTATAGGTAAGAGCTGTGGCATAGTAGGTTAAGCCTCTACCTGCAGGTCTGACATTCAATGGGGGCTACAGTTCTTGTCTTTGCTGCTCCACTTCCAATCCAGCTCCCTGCTGATGGCTTGGGAAGCTAGTGGAGGATGGCCCAAGCGCTTGGGCCCCTGTACCCATGTGGGCGACCTGAAGAAGCTACTGGTTCCCAGCTTTGGATTGGTGCAGCTCTGACCATTGCAGCCAACTGGGAAGTGAACCAGTGGAGGGGAAACTCTCTCCGTCTCTCCCTCTCTCTTTAACTCTGCTTCTCAAATAAATAAATAAATAACTTTTTGGATAAAATATTGATTATTACATCTTTCTCATACTTGGTCCAAATTACAAAGGTTTTTTTTTTTCCTATTCTATTGATTCTCTGAATAGATTTTTTTAATAAATCAAATTTACTGTTCTAATATTTTCTGTGTCATTACAACTAATGTAAATATATTTGTTAATTAGTTTCCTTCTGGCTCATTGGACTCTTTTTTTTTTTTTTAAAGATTAATAACTTTTAAAAGCAGAGTAACAGAGAGAAGGAGAGATACAGGGAAAGAAAGCTCCTCCCCCTGCTGACTCACCCCCAAATGGCTGTAGTAGCAAAGTCTGGTGCAGGCAGAAGCCAGGAATATAGAATTCCATCTGGGTCTCTCACATGGGTAGCAGGGGTCCAGGTACTTGGGCCATCTTCTGCTGGTTTCCTAGGTACATTAGCAAGGAGCTGAATTGGAAGTGAAGCAGCCAGGATGAGAACAGACACTCCAATATGGTATGACTGCATCACAAGAAGTGGTTTAACACTCTGTAATTCAAACCAACTCCTTTGTGTTCATTTTATAATTTTCTTTCTCTGTAGCTGAAGGTTCAACTCATTCAAACTATCTTGTCTCTCATATAGATACTTAAGGTTGAGAATTTTCTTGACTGAAGAAAGGGCAGACCTTTATATAATATCTTCTATTTTCCTTCTGTGAATTCCCTTTTGAATTAAGTGCAGTTACATTTCTAGGTTTTTAAGCAGATTTAGTTTATAAAGAGTACACTTACAGCAAGTGATTTCAATGGTATTGTTGCAGTCATCATTTCCGAACACTTAATATTTTTGTGCTCTCTGATTTTTAGATATTGCCTTTAAATTCAAACATTGCCATCTGGCTTGTTGGGCTAAAAAATGTGAACAGAAGGTACTTCTGTCACTGTTGCATAAGCTTTATGAGTCAGTTCATAATTCACCTTCCCTCCATCATAGAAGCAGGGGTCAAGATGCAGCATCTATCTGCCTGGGCCCTTATGACCAAAATGCGCAGAATCACCTGCTCACCTTACAGGAACGTGTAACATGACCAGAAATAAATTTTGGTGGTGGTTATCCCCTAACAATTTAGAGTGTTGGCTACTAAATCCTAGCTTATCCAATCCTAACAGACATACTCAGCTCCCTTTTATAGTCAGAGATTTTAAATCCCCCTTTATCAAAGATGATACCTTCACAAGAAACGAGCAGCTCTTTCCTCCACCACCACCTTACAGGGTCATAAAAAGTCAAGATACTACTACAGTGCGATCATTCACTGGTTTCACCTCTCTGGGCACTGAGAGATGACAGCAGACAAATACATCTTATTAGAAGAAAATGAAAGAGCAACCAGTGTTGATAGCTACCTATGTAACACCCATCCTTTCTCTGAAGAACTACAACCACAGTAGTGTTCAATGAATAACTGTGGGAATTTAATCTGATGATAATTCACACAATCACTGCAAGTTCAAATTGGCCATTGCTATGGTCTTCACCTAATCTCATCTGAGAACAACACTAACTGGTCTAGTAGGGAGGTAATATATTTGCTTACTATCTGTAATGCACAAAGTCTTCTGCCTTTGAATTTGATACGTTAAAATCCGTTAATCACTACCTTAAATGGTATCATAATCATTTGCAGAAACTATTAACTCTCATGCATAGAAGAACCATGAATAGGGAGAATACTATGACTGCATGGGTACAGAGAAAAAGTGCAGTTTTCCCAGTCATCCAAAGTTATATCTACCCTCAAATTAGACCACCTTATTGATCTGTGCTTGGGTTCATTTATGAGGTCATCTGTCTACCTGAATAGTCCACTGTCGACTTCTGGATAAAAACATCTTCATCCAATTGTGGGGACAGAGAAGTGTTTTTTCATGTTTTATGATGTGTGACAATGTCGGGTAAAAAAATAACACAAAATATCTGGTAGGGACTAACATTATTAGGTAGCAGAACTAATCATATCATTTTCTAAAATAGTCATGAGTTGTGTCTGACATGGGAAACTAAAATAGGTAAGTCAACTCTTAGTAGAACGTTATCAGGGTAATGAGTCTACCACGTCACCATTATTTCAATACCAACTACTAGATCTATAAATGTAATTTGCTAACCATTGAATATAAACTACAGACTATGGACATCAAAAATGTCCTTTTCATTATTTTAAAGAAGCAAAAGTTGAAAATCAGGTCTGCTTTGCTTCAGCAGAGGATTTTTTTTATCATATGCAATATGTCACATGCTGATGAAGCCACATATTCCCCATCAAACATGCATTTTTAATGTTTATAATCAACTAAGAATGTACAAATATTAGATGACTCATGGTATTAAGCGAAGGGGAAAATTAAAAAATATTTTTGAATCAATTTGCTGCTATATTATTCAGAAAAATTACCAGAGAAATGGCACAAGTAATACAAAAGAAATACTTGAGGAATTAACAATTCTGTGAATGAGGAGTCACTTGAATATAATGCTCCTGATAAAGTTCTAGGCTTCCATTCTGCAAAGTTAAGTTGCATTCCATAAAAGTAGTATTAACCAGAAATAGAGTGGCTAAAATACGTCAAGTTGTTGTCTGACTATCAAGGAAAATATTATTAGAAAACCTTTCCGTGCGTGGCTGAAGTCAGAGGGAAACACCAGATATGATTACCTGTAATGAGGAACTCAGAGCAACATTAAAAACTCTGCTGAACAGAAGGCCTACAGTGGCCTCTTTTATTATTTAAATGAAAGACACTATAAACAACTCTTTGATAGTCCCATACTGGGCTGTTGTTCTGGCCCAATCAGACTTGATTAGGAGTGCACGTTCAGCCTTTTATGAACACCTGTGTCTATAGCCCACAAATAATTAGCTTAGCCATACCATTTCACTCTAATAATGGTGTAATTTGCCACGCCTTTCAGGCTCTGGACAGCTGGTGCTATTGAAAAGCACCTCAGGATTAGGCCCCGACTCCCGGGCCTGAGTCTTTAGGGGGTTCTTAGGTATCCATGGAAACACACTTAGACTGCAAATTATCACCTCTAATAATAACTGGGGCAGTCTATCTTTATTTTATTCCAGTTATCTATAGAAAAAGATAATACATAGAAAATAACCAGAAACTTCAAAACTAAAAAATATTCAGATAGATTATTACTGTGTCAATAAACACATAAGATCTGAAAAGGCCAAGGAAGTTTATTTTTAAATCACACCTGTTCAAAGTTCACTTGGTTATTTAATATAGATCTATCAAAAGATAATTGAAGGAAAATGAGGTCCACCCCCTGAATTCCTCAGTGCTAATTGATGCTGTTCCCTACAGCTGCATGGAAATCTAAAGGTGACTTTATCATCTTGAAAAGCTCTTCAGCTGAGAGCAACTTGGTGCCTGCTGTACTTTCATGTGATTCTCCAGAAGGAGATAAGTGGGCTGGGCTGGAAATGCTGACGGGCACGCTCTGGCTCCCTGTAGCCTCCCAGCACGTCCATCAGCGTGGTCCATTAACACAAACATGGCAGGTGGGGCCTGCTCCTGACTCACCTCAAATGCTGGCCCACTGAGTGACATAGGAGTCCATGGAACTGGCACAAGACCAGTAAGGAACTCTCCCATATCAGGATATATCCGATTGGTTCAAACAAACAAAATAAAACCCTCCGCTTAATAAAAATACTTGCATATGCTTAGAATTGGGGGTGGGTGGACAGAAAACTATTCACTGGACGTGGATCATCAGGTTCCAAGGAGTTGTGTTTAACTGTGATGTAGATCTCACAGGATGCCACTCTGGTTAAATGCTTGAGCTCTAGAATCATACCAACTGACCTCAACACATGCTCTTTGTGTGACTTGAGACATGCCAACTGCCCCCTCTCAGCCTGCTGCCTTATTTCTGCAATAGAAATAATAGTACTACCTCCTCCTCAGAGGGAGAAAGGACGGACCAATGAGATAATGTGCATGGAAGGCTCTTCGCAGTATTCTGGCACAGGGTAAAATATCAATAATAGCAACTACTCTAGCTGTGGTAGGTCTGGACTTGTGCCACCCAGACCCCACTTCAAGGAAAGATTTGGCAGCCTATCTGATTGCAGACAGCCTGCAGCTGTCAAGTACTGTAGACTTACTGCCTCACCCAAAGTCGTGCCCTCCTGGAATCAGTCCACATGAAAAGACGGACTGATATGAACAACATTAAGACCCAGACATTTTGGCCCAACTCAGGGCATCTTGGGAGAACAAACTTCTCAGGCTAGCCAAGGTTCTGGTAGAACATCGTAGTTCCACACCCTTTCCCCGCAAAGTTATTGATTCATAGTGAATACTTTGAACATCTAATTCCTTTCCTGCATCTCATTCCAGAGCATATAATTTACAACACTGAAAAATAGCACTGAAAAATAATGGTATGTTTGAGATTTTAGAGAACATTTCTGAATATTACAAAACAATAGCATCAAGAGTCAAAGGAGCTTCCCTGCCAAAACAGGTACCTATAACACAAAAGGTTAATTTTGAATTATTTCAATAAGGTCACACATGAAGGGCCATTATAACAAAGTAAGGAACAAAGAGTAACAGTGCTACAATCCAATGTCACTGGACAATGATCCAAGGAAGTATATGAAATGTGATTTGATTTGGATATTGAAAGATAAATGGAAGTCTGTGAGGTAGAAAGTGAAGGGTGTGTAACATAGAGGTAACAGGATTATAATAATAATAAAAACTACTGATGCATAAAAGTATGAGATTCTTTGAGAGGTTTAGAAAATATCAAGAAAGCAAGAAACCTGGTAGAGATACAGCTAAGTAGGGTCAGTATTGCTGCAGCCAGGAGCGTTATTGGGAGGCAAATGGGACCCAATGTTCAATACCAGGCAAAGAAAAACATCATGTTAGAGTTTGCCTAAGGAACTAAGTTCCCAAACACCATCTTTATGTCTGCAATCTTTCCAGTGTTCCAAAAGACTGTGGATATTGTGGAGATGGTATAAGGCAGATACTAAACAACCACTAAAATGGCTAAAATTAAATGAAAAAAAATTAACAATTCAAAGTGCTGACAAGGATGCAGAGCAACAGAAATTCGTATACATTGTTAATGGGAAAAACATAACATAATTTAACCCACAACCTAGCAATAGAGCTCTAATATATTCATGTAGCCAAATAAAATCTATGCATAGAAAAGCCTACATGTTTACAACAGCATTTTTCCTACCTATGGAAACCTGGAAATAACCCAAATATCATTGAACAAATCAAACAAATTGTGGTATATACATACAATGACATACAACCTGGCAATACAAGGAACAAACTATTGATATATGCAATAACCAAGAATGGATGTCAAAAGCCTAAAGCCTAATTGTCATAGAAATATTGAATTTTAAAAAGCTTTAATTCAGTTTATATTAAATTGAAAAAAGCAGAATTATAGTGGCAGAAATCGATGTTTATCAGGCACCAGGAAAGCAGGAAAAGGATTGACTTCATTCAGTAGGGCTAAGGGGAAACTTTAAAAAAGAACAAAGATGCACAAGTTCATTTTTTGAATTGGTAAGTCCAGTAGGCCATGGACTGAGAAACTGAATTGTTGAACTGCGTTTGCATTGAGATAGTTTAGATTAACATGCAATTCAAAGAAATACTATAAATAGCTCCTTGCACACTTTGCTCAGGGTCCTCCAAAGATAACATTTTGCAAAAATTATACTAAAATATCACAGTCAATATACTAATAATGACCCATCATCCTTATTCAGATCCTCATTTTATTTACACTCGTGTGTTTGTGTGTAGACAAGTCTATAGTTCTACAAAATCTAGATAGGTTTGTATACAAAATGTCAATATTCAAACCTGTATAGGTTTGTATATTCACTGCCACAGTCAAGATATTGAACAGTTTCAAAACCACAAGAATCCCAGCTGTGTCCCTTTTACAACAATCCTAAGCTCCACCCTTCTCTCACACACTCCTTTCCCAAGACTGTGGCAACCACTTATTTGTCCTCTACTTGCAAGAAATAAGTTTTAATTTTTAAAGTTTACCAACACTGAATAATACAGTATAAAATATTTTGGATTAGCTTTAAGTATTTCCAGTGCAATTCCTCAGAAATGTAAGTTGCTGGGGGAAAAAAAAACGCACAGATTTATTTCTTGCAATTGTGAGGCAATTCAGTTCCTGGAGAGGGCTTCTTCCCGTCATGCAGAAGCCACCCTCTTGCTGTATCCTTTCTTGGCAAAGGGAGGGAGATACCTCAAGTATCTTCCCCTCTTCTATGGTCTTCAGCCTGGCCAGATTAGGTCCCTGTCATCATGACTTCATGTCCATTCTATCATCTTTTCAGAGAGGTAGTCTCCGAGTGTAGTCACCTAGGGGTTAGGGCGTCAACACATGAATTGGAAGGCTGTGATTGTGAGTCCAATATATGTACACACATCTCTCTTCTCCCCACTGTTCTGTTCTTTCCTTCTTGGTCTTCCAACATTCCTAATTTTATAATCTTTCTGAGAATTACCTTGTGCGTGTCACTAGGGGTAGTCGTGAGAGGGACAAGTTCTTACAGTTTTCTTTGATCTGAGAGGATGACGATTTCCCCTTCTTTCATGAGGAATGGTTTGTCAGCTAGGAAATTTATGGTTCACAGTTCTTTTCATGCCGGCTTTCAAAAATATTGTGCCATTTCTTTCTGCTTTTTTGATTTCAGAAGAATACTTTTTATTATTTAAATTGATGTTTTCCTATATCAGTTCTGTCTAGTCAACTTTACTTTATAATTTTGTTTGGTTTTTTCAACTTTTAATTAATAAATAACTTAAATTAACTTTTAATTAATAAATATAAATTTCCAATGGATTATAGTGGTTTTATCCCCATAACCTCCCTCCCATCCTCAACCATCCCATCTCCCACTTCCTCTCCCATTCCATTCTTTATCAAGATTCATTTTCAATTATCTTTATATACATAAGATCAACTTAGTATATACTAAGTAAAGATTTAAACCAGCTACACCCACACAGATACACAAAGTATAAAGTACTGTTTGAGTAGTAGTTTTACCATTAATTCATATAGTACAACACATTAAGGACAGAGGTCCTACATGGGGAGCAGATGCTCAATGATTTCCATTGTTGATTTAACAATTGACACTCTTATTTATGATGTCAGTGATCACCCGAGGCTCTTGTCATGAGCTGTCAAAGCTATGGAAGCCTCTTGAGTTCACCAACTCTGATCTTATTCAGATAAGGCCATAGTCAAAGTGGAAGTTCTCTCCTCCCTTCAGAGAAAGGTACCTCCTCCTTTGATGGCCCATTCTTTTTTTTTTTTTAAACTTTTATTTAATGATTATAAATTTCCAAAGTACAGAATATTGATTACAATGGCTTCCCCCCCATAACGTCCCTCCAACCAGCAACCCTCCCCTTATCCACTCCCTCTCCCCTTCCAATGGCCCATTCTTTCCACTAGGATCTCACTCACAGAGATCTTTCATTTAAGTGTTTTTTTTTTTTTTCTTTTTTGCCACTGTGTCTTGGCTTTCCATGCCTGAGAAAATCTCATGGGCTCTTCAGCCAGATCTGAATGCCTTAAGGGCTGATTCTGAGGCCAGAGTGCTGTTTAGGACATCTGCCATTCTAAGAGTCTGCTGTGTATTCTGCTTCCCATGTAGGATCATTCTCTCCTTTTTAATTCTATTACTATTTGCAGACACTGGTCTTACTTATGTAATCCCTTTGACACTTAATTCTATCTTTTTGATCAATTATGAACTTAAACTGATCACTTTAACAGGTAAGATGGCATTGGTACATGCCACCTTGATGGGATTGGATTGGAATCCCCTGGCACATTTCTAGCTCTACCGTTAGGGGTAAGTCCAAGTGAGCATGTGCCGAACTGTACATCTCCTCCCTCTTATTCTCATTCTTACATTTCACAGGGATCACTTTTCAGTTAATTTTAAATACCTAAGAATAATTGTGTGTTAATTAAAGAGTTCAACCAATGGTATTAAGTAGAACAAAAAAAATACTAAAAGGAATAAAGTAGTAAGGTGTTCCTCAACAGTCAGGGCAAGAGCTGATCAAGTCACTGTTTTTCATAGTGTCCATTTCATTTCTATAGGTTTCCTTTTAGGTGCTCAGTTGTCACTGATCAGAGAGAACATATGATATTTGTCCCTTTGGGACCGGCTTATTTCACTCTGAATGATGTTTTCCAGATTCCTCCATCTTGTTGCAAATGACCGAGTTTCGTATTTTTTACTGTTATACAGTATTTTATAGAGTACATGTCCCATAATTTCTTTATCCATTCTTCTGTTGATGGGCATTTAGGTTGATTCCATCTTTTAGCTATTGTGAATTGAGCTGCAATAAACATTGAGGTGCAGACAGCTCTTTTATTTGCTAATATAATTTCCTTTGGGTAAATACCAAGGAGTGGGATGGCTGGGTTGTATGGTAGGGCTATATTCAGGTTTCTGAGGAATCTCCAGACTGACTTCCATAGTGGCTTTATTGGTTGGTTTTTATGATTTATTTATGTTTTTATTTGAAAGGCAGAGTTACAGAGAGGGAGAAGCAGAGAGAAAGATCTTCCATTTGCTGGTTCACCCTTCTGGAATTGGCTGCTGCTTTCCTAATGTCTACTGGAGGGGAAGAGGAGTCTCAACAGGGAAGAGATTTGCATTCTCCTTGCTCTAACTAGAGCTCTACTTTCCATTGGTTCTGACCACCTCTTCCAATATGTCTCAGATTGGGCTGCTTGCTGTGACTGGGTTGCTTTTCTTTGTTTTATTTGAAGAATGGAGTGTTGGACGCACAGTGGTGAAACAGCTAAACAGGTTACTGTTTAGAGCCCTATGGGACGGAATATTTTCATTCATTCATTCTCTCCCCCTCTTTCTCTCTTCCTCTTGGTACTGTCAAAAATTCTGCTGTGCAATCTTGGTAAGAACATGCCTACCTGGGCTGTACATTTGGATGAGGTGATGATCTGAGACACACTGGGTCAGTGTGGCCTGTTTTCATTGGGTGGGAGATGAAGATCTTTCCATAAGTTCTAGGCTCTAAATTTGTTTTCTCTTCTCTTAAGCCATGTTTTGCTTGTTTCTACTGCCACTGAATTCTTTATAATTTTGTCTATCAGGAAAACAAGTCTATATCTTATTATCAGTATTACAGTAGCATAGGGGAGATTTTTGGTTAGTTGGTAATATTCTATATCTGGATTTGTGGTAGTATCTACAATATTGAATGTGTTTGTCAGAATTCATTGAAATTACGTTACGGTGGATGGATCATATTTTATATACCTTATATATATTATACTCAATAAAATTGAGTTTCTAATTTTAAAATGTTCGGGAAACATCCAAAAGCATGCAGCTTGTTATTAGAAAAACACTATCAGAACAGGAAGTTGCCATCATTGGTGAAGTTGGCAGTAGCACAGCAAAAACTGAACAGGCAGGTCTGGACCCTGATTGCATCTCTGTCACTTACATCTGCTTGACTCTGGGCATTAAGTACTTTCTCTGGGTTTCTATTTTTCTCATCTTACATGTAACAGGCATGACCATGCAAATTATTCCACAACTGTGGTCCATTTTCTCTTCCTGACCACACCACATTGATGACTTATATGTTTATTTTAACTTTCAGATTTATTAATTTCTCAAAATAGGCATTCTTATTTAATGTTTGCCTGCTTTAGTGTCTTCTCAGCTTAGAAATAAAGGTTTAATTAAATTTATTTTGAGATTAAGGAGATACTTAATTGCAAAAGCATATTTTGCTAACATTTTCATTTTAATTTATTGTTTGGAGCTTTTCTAAAACTACCACATGAAATTTCCATAAAAAGAGAATAACTACATCTGGAAGATGGTAACATTTAGAGGTACTTTGACCTAAATTTCAAATGCATTTCAACAATGTCTTTAATTTTACCATCAGAAACAACTGAGGAATCTCTAAAGCAATACATGGTCAAGTATAAATTTTATGTACAAGTATCTTCCATCAAATAATGATACAGCATCATTCACTGGAAATGGTTTGGCAAACATTAAACTTTGGTGGAGAATTGCATGGAGTCCTGAAGGAAACTAAGGACAATGCCTGCCTGGACAGATCAACCACTTCTATCTCTGCTCAGGATTAAACTTGTCATAGCATGTTCACACTCCTGTGGTGCCTCACCACCCAGGATCATGAACAAATAATCATGGCCAATCTAAGGAACAAGCAGCCAACTATGTCTTTTCAAGGTATACATTAAACAGCACCTCTAAGTTACACTTTATCTTAATTATCTCCTTCTAGGTTGAAATGTACCTATTTTGCTAGATTTGGGGAGGGATCCATATCCTTGTTGTTTTGTTTATCTGCTTTGTCTTTAAAAGACCTGAATAAGGATGCAAATTTCATAGCAAAGCAGAACCGGTATCTTAAGCAAATCATTGTACTCCTACAGGTGCTTGTGACATAAACTGATTTCCAGTGAAATCAGAAAATTACCCTATTTACAATTTTCTCTCTCCCTCCATCACCCTGTAACATCAAATAGAAAAACCTCTGTTTAGTGTTACTTTTTACTACCTATCTAACATGGGGTAATGTATTTATATTTTGTCACATTTGACAGGCAAGTGTGTGTATATATATGTATTTATAAATATAAATATATATATATATATTCATACACACACAGACCCCCATGGCAGTGGGAGAGGGAGAGAGAAAGAGAAAGAGAAAAAGAGAGAGAGAGCGAAAGAGAGAGAGAGAGAGATATCCCAACCACAGATTTACTCCCGAAATATTCACAGTGGCCAGCCCTGGGCAGGCTGAAGCTGGGAGCCAGTAACTCAGTCCAGGTCTCCTACACGTTTCAGGGATATAGCATCTTAGCCATCACTACTGCTTCACAGTGAGAACATCAGCAAGAAGCTGGGATCAACAGTGGAGCTGGGACCTGAACCCAGGCATTCTGATATGGGGCACAGGTGTCCCAAGAAACATCTTAGCTGCTATGCCAAATATGTCACCCTACCATCTTTTTAAATGACTAAAACAGTGGAGAGACAAGAGGCCATAGTACCCATTTTAAATAGAACATAAGCAATTATTTAGTGTTTCGTTTATGCTCTCATTAAAACAAGTGATACTCATTTTAGATTTATGAGAGCAAACACCACTTACTGGCAGGTAGATTGCATCAAGAAAGCGAAATGAACGAGGCTCAATCAGACTGTGTGTTGAACATACTAGGAAAACATTATACTTGAACTGAGTTCTAAGGGATAAGAAATAATTAGTGAGATGATGGAGAAGTTGAAAGGGGTTATTCTAGGGAGAGAGAAAAGGATTAGAAAAGGCAAGTAAGTTGGGGAAAATATGACCTGTTCAGGAACAAGAATTAAAATGGTTGGAGCAAACAGTGAATTAGGTATCACAAACTTAATCCTTAATTTGTCAAAGCCAGTTTTTGATCGTATTTGCTGTTAAAAGGGACAGCTAAGCAGCAGTATGGCAAGGCAGCTGGTCCAGAAGAAGGAGGAGCCCCAAAACTGAGCTGCAAAGTGTATGATGAAGAAAAACAGATTGGAAAGAAGTGTTTGTGCATCAAGCCAGCATCTGTTCTTAAGTTTTGGAATGTCCATTGTCCTTTCATATTTCTACATACTGATATTACCCTATTTTCTCTCTCCCACCATCCCCCTGTAACATCAAATAGATGTTACATTTTGACACTTTGCATTTTTCTATATATTTACTAGATTGTCAAAAATATCCATGTATAATTGCATGTTATACTTTCATCTTTATAAAATTTGCCATATTTCAAATATTTTTGTATTTTTCTTTTTTCTTATGATTGTCTTTGGTTTGATCTGTTTAATCACAAGTTTATCCTTTACATAGTTTTCATCAAACATACTTCTAATTATCCTATTTTCCTGCAGCCTGTATCATTGATTTCTAGCCCCATATTTGTTATTTCATTTATTTCTTTCATCTCTATTTCCCTGGCTTCTGAGTTGAACATGTACCTCATATATTTTCAGCCTTTCTTATGTTCTGATAATTATAAGGCAAGTTGTATATTTCCATCTTGGTCCCCTCCAGGAGCACATGTCACATGGTGAAATACACAGCTTTCATTTTATTTGGCTCTAATAGTTTATAGTTTCACTTTTGATGTCCTTTTTAACCCGTGGGTTATTTAGAAGCATGATCATTATAGTTCTCACTCACATGGGAACTATAATGTATAGCTCCCACTCACATGCTAAATGTGCTTTATTGTTGTTAATTTCTAATTTTATGGCATCGTGGTCAAAGACCAGAATATGCATGGTATTCTTCAAATTTATTGAAATTCCTCTGTGGCATGATACATGATTAGTTTTGAAGAATGTTTCATGTGAACTCAAGCTAAAATATGCTCTCTGTTTACTCAATCAAGCATGGTATTTGTGGTCTTCAGATTTTCTAAACATTTGCTTTAAAAAAAAACTTAGAACAGCATGATTGGAGTATAATTACATACCATAATATCAAGCTCTTAAAGTGTACAATTATGTGCCTCTTAGCTTATTCACAGAGTTGTCCAAATATCACCACCTTCCAATTTAGAGCATTTATCTTACCCCAGAATAAAAACATGCCCTTTTATCTACCTATTTACATCCTACCCCCAGCCTTTGGTCACCACGAGCCTATTTCAGGCTCTTTGGTTAGCTTACCCTGGACACCTCATATAAATGGTATAACATGATATAATGTCATCCGCATGTAGCTTCTTTTCCTTAGAATAATGTATTCAAAGTTCACTGAAGTTAGAGCATGTATCAATACTTCACTGTTTTTGTCAAATAATATTCCATTGTATAGATCCACCACGTTTTTTGTCTCTCCATCAGTTGGTGGACATTTAGATTGCTTCTGTATTTTGCCTCTTAGAAATAATACTGCTGAGGGCCGGTGCCGCTACTCACCTGGCTAATCCTTTGCCTGCGGCACTGGCACCCCGGGTTCTAGTCCCAGTTGGGGCACTGGATTCTGTCCAGGTTGCTCCTCTTCCAGTCCAGTTCTGTGCTTTGGCCCGGGGACGGCAGTGGAGGATGGCCCGAGTGCTTGGGCCCTACACCTGCATGGGAGACCAGGAGGAAGCACCTGGCTCCTGGCTTTGAATCAGCGAGGTACGCCGGCCATAGCGGCCATTTGTGGGGTGAACCAACAGAAGGAAGACCTTTCTCTCTGTCTCTGTCCTCTCTCTAACTCTGCCTGTCAAAATGAAGGAAGGAAGGAAGGAAGGAAGGAAGGAAGGAAGGAAGGAAGGAAGGAAGGAAGGAAAGAAGGAAGGAAGGAAGGATACTGCTGGGAACATTTTACACACATTTTAAAATGGATACAAGTTTCCATTTCTCTTTGGTGTATATCTAGAAATACCATACATAGCTGGATCATATAGTAACTGACGGTGTAATATTTTGAGGACTTGCTAAACTGTTTTTCTAAGCAACTGTGCCATTTCAAAAATCTTGTCAATGTATGCATTTCCAATTTTTGCAAGTTTTAAGACAGCGTTTGATTTTAGCCACCCAGTGAGTGCACTGGAAGTCTAACTTCGATTTACCTGATCAATGATAAAAAATGGCAATTTGTGCTTCTTTAAAGGAATGTCTAATCAGATCCTAGGCTCGTCTTTAAACTGGAATACTTTAAAAAATTTTTTGAATTCTATGTATTCCTTGTATTTTCTGTATATAATTAACTTATCATATATATATGTATATGTATATGTGTATATATATATATATATATATATATAGTTCTCTAATATTTTCTTCCATTCTGTGGGTTCTCTTCACTTTCCTGAAAAATTGGTAGCAGTAAACAAGTTTCTAATGCTTGTGTATTTTAATTTTATTTTATTTGTGGTTAGTACTTTCAGTATTGTATCCTACAACCTAATCCAAGGTATAGAGATTTGCTCCAATGTTGTCTTCTGATGGTTTTATAGATTTTACACATATTTAAGCGTATGATTCAAAAAAAAAAAAAACCTTATGTACACCTCTCTCTCTGACATGAAATGAACTTTGGCAGACTTGGATCTTTATTTGTTATTTAAATCTTTTTTTTAAACTTTTATTTGATGAATATAAATTTCCAAAGTACAGCTTATAGATTACAATGGCTTCCCCCCAATAACGTCCCTCCCACCCGCAACCCTCCCCTTTCCCACTCCCTCTCCCCTTCCATTCACATCAAGATTCATTTTAGATTCTCTTTATACACAGAAGATCAGTTTAGCCTACATTAAGTAAAGATTTCAACAGTTTGCTCCCACACAGAAACACGAAGTGAAAAATACTGTTTGAGTACTAGTTATAGCATTACTTCACATTGGACAACACACTAAGGACAGAGATCCTACATGAGGAGTAAGTGCACAGTGACTCCTGTTGTTGACTTAACAAATTGACACTCTTGTTTATGGCCTCAGTAATCACCCTAGGCTCTTGTCATGAGCTGCCAAGGCTATGGAAGCCCCCTGGGTTCACCGACTCTGATCATATTTAGACAAGGCCATGGTCAAAGTGGAAGTTCTCTCCTCCCTTCAGAGAAAGGTACCTCCTTCTTTGATGACCCGTTCTTTCCACTGGGATCTCACTCGTGGAGATCTTTCATTTAGTTTTTTTTTTTTCCCCCAGAGTGTCTTGGCTTTCCATGCCTGAAATACTCTCATGGGCTTTTCAGCCAGATCCGCATGCCTTAAGGGCTGATTCTGAGGCCAGAGTGCTGTTTAGGACATCTGCCATTCTATGGGTCTGCTGTGTATCTCACTTCCCAAGTTGGATCATTCTCTCCCTTTTTGATTCTATCAGCTAGTATTTGCAGACACTAGTCTTGTTTATGTGATCCCTTTGGTTCTTAGCCCTATCATTACGATCAATTGTGAACAGAAATTGATCACTTGGACTAGTGAGATGGCATTGGTACATGCCACCTTGATGGGATTGAATTGGAATCCCCTGGTATGTTTCTATATCTACCGTTTGAGGTAATAAATCTTTTAAGTGATGGAAAATGTTTTTATTGTGTAATATGATGCTCTAAAGTACACATACATTGTGACCTCTACTACAATGTGCCTTATTGTCATTGATGACATTAAGTTGTAGATTCAATTCTGGGGATACATATTTCTTTTCCATTATTAGTAAATAATCTTAACCAGTGTCCTTACTTATTCGTGTTTTTCATAATTGCTGCTCTTCATAAGCTAATTTCTATCTCTTTGAAGAACATGCACTAAAAAATAACTTATATCAGGGTTTGAGTATTAACCTGAAAAGCTATATTTCATGCTATCATTTAAGCTACATATTTTCTAGAAGGTCTAAAATCAATACTTGTCCTAATTGTCTTATTCTTTTGAGAAATTCAATATCATTTCTCATGCCTATGGCTTTATGGAGGATTTTCTCTTCCTTCATGGAAACTCTTTTTTTTGTTTGTTTGTTTTCTTTTACTCTGATGTGTCTGCATGAGTGGTTTTATTTATGTATTTGTTGATTGTGTTCTGCTAACACTTGAACTATTTTCAATCTAAAGTTATATGCTGTCTTTAGTTCTGGGAAATATTAATTATTTATTCAAGGATTATTATCTTTTACTGTCTTTTGAATTTCCTTCCAGGATTCCTATTAGATGAATATTCACATTTTAATTTTATCTCCTATATCTCATCATTTTTTCCCACTTATTTTCTACCTATTTATGCCATTCCTTTAATCTGGAAATTCTTCTCAGTACAGTTTTCCAGCTCATTATTTAACTCTTTCTATTCTACTATTTAATTTTTTTCTGTTGGAATCTCTATTGAAATCACTGTATTTTTCACATCTAATATCTCCAACTGGTTCTTCTTTACAAACAGCCATCCTTTTATCATGTTTGCAATGTATCCCCCTAAGGGTATATATTTTGTTCAAAATTTCACTTGTCTGCACTTTAGCTCTGTTTTCCCTATTTTTTATTGTTTCCTGATACTAACATCATACTCATTAAATATTCTGTAATTTCTTTTTATTTAACTTTTATGTACTTGCTATTTCTTTACAGGTTCTTTTCCCTTAAATTTTAAGCTCTAATCTGGAAAGGATGAAGTGCAACCCTGTGATTTTGTGGGAAGGGAGCTGCATCTCTCGGTGGGTTGCCTACTGACACCCTCTGCCAAGCCAGTTCTACTGTTTTCTTGACATGGTGACCCCATGACATCAATCACCCTGTCATTGTAGGCTTTCTTTTTTTCAGGCACACTCACCCTCTATGGCAATGTTGAAGAATACAGGGAAGAGTGCTCATGGCTGGCTGGCACCATGGCTCACTAGGCTAATCCTCCACCTGTGGTGCTGGCACCCCGGGTTCTAGTCCTGGTTGGGGCACCGGATACTAGTCCCAGTTGCTCCTCTTCCAGTCCAGCTCTCTGCTATGGCCCAGGAGGGCAGCGGAGGATGGCCCAAGTGCTTGGGTCCCTGCACCCGCATGGGAGACCAGGAGGAAGTACCCAGCTCCTGGCTTCGGACTGGCACAGCGCTAGCCATAGCGGCCATTAGGGGAGTGAACCAATGGAAGGAAGACCTTTCTCTCTGTCTCTTTCCTCTCACTGTCTATAACTCTCTCTCTGTCTCTTTCTCTGTCTAACTCTGCCTGGCAAAAAGAAAAATAAAAGTGTTCATGGTAAGACATTCAACTAGTACATACATATGATCTACATTTCCTTTATTATACAAATTTCTGCAAGTGGTAACTATTATCTTTAGCACTTAGAACAGTGTCTTCCATAGAGTAGCCATTCCGTAAGTATCTTTTGGGTTGAAACACACTAGTCAGCTACCTGTCGTGGCAGGGCCATTCCTGACTTAATATAACTCATTCAATAGGTTTGATCACACAAATCTAATAAATGAGGGTAGGGATCTATCAGCATATAGTTGTTTATTCCAATCCTCTTCTTTTTAGGGATATGGGAATTTCAAGTTCTCATTAGTGCCTGCTGGGGCTGCCCAAAACAACTTGAGAGAGAGAAGTAATGACCAGAACCGACCATCCCTACCCTTACGCTTTCACTTGTGCCAGGTTGTTATTTTCTACTCCTAAAAAGGACCCAGAGATTTTAGGCCTTCTAAAATATTTTCACAGTTGTGTACTACCTAAGAGACACTCCACTGTATTCATGTAAACTATACATCTACTATCACTCCTGTGTTTAATATGCAAGAATGAATTGTCAGCCAGTGATAAATTTTGCTTCTTAATGAAAAGCACAAACTTTAAAATCTACTCTTGATGTGAATTTAAGTAAAAATTGAATTGATTTCAAGGGAATACTAAGCAAGTTACTTCTAAGGTTATGGAGGTTGCATAAGGGAGAATGAGGCTATTTTAGAAAACATGAAGTTTTAGGCAAATTACTAATGCCTAATCATAGTACACAGTCAGTAAATATTTATTTGTGTGAGTGGCATACATGAATGTTATTCTATCTACTATTATAATCTTGGGCCTCATTGAAGTCTTTCTTCCTGCAGGATTGTGACAGGAATAAGTCAAGCAAAGAAGAGGAGTGCAGAGAGGGGAATCTAGGTGAGGACCAAATTTTCCAACCACCCAGTCTCATTAAAACCAACCTTGCACACAGTAATTTAGAAAAAGCTAAGTGCTACCAGCTTGGACAGGCTGAATCAAAGTCGAGGGGAACTGGAATATGGGATCAATTTTTTAATTGACCATGAGCAGAACAAAACAAATATAAAGATCCCAGTCCTGACAACAGCAAGCTACACAGCAGCCTGAGCAGCCTACAGGGAGGAGCCAGATCACACACTCATAAACCCAGTTCTATGCCTGGAGGGTCCAACATCCATGATATTGTGATCCCTCCTGGTGAGAAACATGGATCAGGATGGGAAAATACTAAAACTAGATGTTGGAGGCCACTTAACCTCTACAGATTTCTCATGCATAGAATATGACAAATGGGCGAGCGCCGCAGCTCAATAGGCTAATCCTCCGCCTGCAGTGCTGGCACCCCAGGTTCTAGTCCTGGTTGGGGTGCCGGATTCTGTCCCAGTTGCTCCTCTTCCAGGCCAGCTCTCTTCTGTGGCCCGGGAGTGCAGTGGAGGATGACCCAAGTATTTGGGCCCTGCACCCCATGGGAGACCAGGAGAAGCACCTGGCTCCTGGCTTCGGATCAGCGCAGTACACCAGCCGCAGTGGCCATTGGGGGGTGAACCAATGGAAAAGGAAGACCTTTCTGTCTCTCTCTCTCTCTCTCTCACTTTCCACTCTGCCTGTCCAAAAAAAAAAAAAAAGAACATGACGAATGAATGACAAGGGAGAGCTGGAAGAAAACACCTTGGTGTTGTCAGTGAATGTAGAAATCATTCATCCTGAGGATATACAGAGCCAGATCTCTGATCTACCATACTAGTGCTCCCATTTCTAGGTGCCACATAATCCTTCCAAATGAAAATTATCTTAGACAATTAATCTTAATACCTTCTAAACTCACAAATATAAACATTTCACCTGCAGGCTATCATTTCATCCTGCAAAATCTGCTTTTGTCCTGGTTGATGAATGCATGCCTCCGATTGCCTGAATGCAGTTTCTTCCTCTGGGACTTTGAGAGGTATAGGGTATCATACTAGCGTGCTGAACGACGACAGATAAAGAACACCACACACAAGCAAGCTTTCAGTGGCTAGAGTAGTAGGCTGAATGCCAGTAACACGGTTTCCTGACTACCTCTAGGACCTTGGGCAAGTTACCTTTTTGAATCTTAGCAAAATCATCAATAAAGGGAGGCAGGTGGATTAGGTAATTTCTAAGGCCTGTTTCAATTCTGATACATATTTTGGTCTTTGGCAGCGACTCCACCATATAAACATTATCATTAAAAGACTAATTTAGAGAAGATGCAGAAGATTTCATTGCTGTTTGACACACTGGCAAGATCGGAATGTTGTACTGCTTCTGACGCTCCCTTTCAATTATTTGCCCTTTATCAGGGACTGTGTGTTGCTCAGATACAAGTAGACATCTTCATATACTGGGCAAAAGCCAAATAAGTAACAGACATGTGCACACACATGCACACACACGGAGGGAGAGAGAGAGAGGGAGAGGTGGAAGTGGGGGGGAGGAGGGAGGGAGAGAGAGAGATGAGAGAGAGAGAGATTCTCAGGAGTCTATTGCCTGAAGGAAACACGGAATCTGATTATTAACTGTTGCTACATAGCACCCAACCCTAGGCCATCTGTTAGGCACTAGGAAGTAATTCCATCTTAGATGGAAAACAGCTTGATCTGGAATAAGAGATACAGCTGGATAAAATCTTGGAAATTTATGTCCTTTAGCAGTTAAGATCATGCTTTGTTGAATGGAGTCAGGGAAAAGCATCACTAACATCAACATCAAAGAAAAAAAAAGATTGAGATTAACCTAGGAATGCTCCCCAGAAGTTACCAACCCCAGTGCGTCATGGAACATGTTTACTACATTAGAAGTACTTCATACTTCAGAGGAATTCTATTCCCAGTGTACTGCAGTCAGGGAAGCACTCTCCTCCCTCCTTTACTCGGTCGGCTGATTAAGTTGTCAGTACTAAATTTAAACAGAGTTGTAATAAGCTTAAATAGAATTAAAGAGACTGGGTTCTTGAGTAAAAACTTCCACCCCATAGTTTGTGTTTGGAAGGCACATAATTTCATCACCAAGCTGGTGTTTTGTTAAGTGAGGTGGAAAGCTGAGTCAGGGAGGCACAGGAAGCTAACCTGATGGCTCCATGTAGCTCCCAAAGCTCAAGCAGAGAGCCAGAAGTAGCAAGGTAGTTCCGGCAAAAACAGACTGGAACTTGAATGCCTCTTCTGACTTGTTGAACTATAATTTTCTTAGTAGAGAAGTTATTAAAATAAATACATAATAATTCCAACCAGAGACTGTTTCAACTTGTGTGTTTCACAGTTGTGTCATGTGCGGAAGAATTTGGACATTGGAACCCAGTCTTTAATGAAGGCTCCTTCCTAGTCTAGTTTGTAAACTAAGGCAACTGACTAGACTTCTCAGAATGCCAATTTCTTCAATTGTAAAACATGGATAAGATGTATAATATACATCTTTCAGATGTTATAAGATTTAGAAATAATGTTATTCAGTTGCTCTGCACCACATAGATGACTAATTCAAATTCCATGGTTAATATCTCTTCAGTGCAATGGAAAGTATAAATCAAAATATTGTCAATTAATAGTCAAGAAGAGTTATTTAAACAAAAAATTAATCCTGCTGTAATTCATTTTGTAAAGGGAGTAGTTCTGTTGAAATGTGGCCAGTGGCTTATTGTTCAAGTTCAGATTTTTAAAAATGAGATTTTCTCAAAATGAGAGCATACTTGAACTTTTAGTGTATGTTCCCAGCAAATAATATCCTGAGTCTTACTACATTGGAGACAACCTGACCTGCTTACTGGTCCTATAGCTTAGGATCATCTTTCAACACAGTTGCATTAAATGGCTTCTCCAAAGACAGAATTGCTCTAATGTTGGAATACTGAAAAAAGTCTGGCATTATCTCCATTCCTGAAAAAGACTTAGGAAAATGCCAGATCATCTGTGATATCTTTCCTTAACACTTCTCTACTCAAATAAATGACTTCTGTCTCTGTTCTCAAAGCACTTTGCTCACATGACAATGTTCATCTATGTATGACAAATACCAAGAAGAGCCACAGTTTATTAAATACTTGTTCATGCTAGATGCTGTTCAAGTGCTTAACATACAATAGACCTTTCAATCACCTGTAGAAACCCAAGAGGTAGGTGCTGTTATTGTCCCCACTTTATAGATGATGAAACTAAGTCACAGAGCAACTAAGCTACTTGCGCCAGGTTCTACAACTGGAAAGTAGTATAACCAACTTCTGAACACAGTCATTTGGCTCGCAGTTTGCCACCTAAAGCTGGGCTCCTTATTTGTGAATCAATCCATTGCAACTCCCGGAGTTATTAGAGTGGACTGTGATGTTGGTTGAAACAAGATTTGGAAGAAGAGATGATCCTGATAAGACAGAAACAATCTTTAAAAGAAACAGAGTGGCCAGAGAAAGTCTTTTTTTCCCCTTCAAGTTTTTTTAAGGGCTACACTGCAATTAAGAACATAATTCTAGAATGCCAATATGTTGATAAATTGCTTACCAGTGCTGAACAAACTTGTCAACAATTACATCTCCATATGTAATATATAAAAGAAAGCAAAACCAGCTAACATCACTCTCATTCCAAAGGGAGGACCCACTGACTTGGGGGTAATTTAAGGCCTCTTGGAGGTTGGTTCCTGTTTAATTCTCCAGCCTTGCATGATTCTCTTTCTATTCAAAGTCTATACTGCAAATATATTGAAACAGACTTAATTACTGAAAATGCTTTTGTCTTCTTCCACGCAGGTCTTGGTGCTGCCCCATCAAAGTTATCTGTATTTGCCTGGATAGTTAGTTGGTTTATTAATCTTTGTTGCATGTCAATGAGCTCCTTGAGGACAGAGATTATAGCTGATCAGTTTCCTCAAACTTTTGTGCTAAGTCTCCTGCGTGGAGGATTTAGGTTAACAGCACAAACCTGGAAATTGGAACCTCAGTTCCGTTCCATACAGGCCATGAAGTTTTGGCAAGCTATTTAAGTTCTGGAAACTTCACTACTTTTGTTTGGATAATGGAAATAATAACAGCACCTAACTCCTGAATAGTAAGTATCACTAACTCATTTATAATGATCATCATGTAAGATTTGACAATTAGAGCTCTGGAGCACTGAGCTAACTGTACATGTTAGATTTAGTAATAGGTTCTGTTAGTATTGGCTTTCCCAGAAAGTCTATAAACTCATTCCAAATAGTTGAAAACGATGAGCAAAATAGATGGTCACCTTGGGCTTAGAGAGACCTGAGATGTCAGTTCTAATCACCAACCTCAACATAATGATCATAGAGCCCTTGATGGGGGACATTCAGAGGGACCCACATTTAAACTCTGCTACTTTTATTATTTTTCTGGCCCAAGTGCTTTCCCCCCAGAACTCTGGGTTTCAAATATCACATCAGCATTTTCTCTGCTGACAGCACTGCAAGTTCAGGAATACTGCTCCTTGGGGTATCGTTGGCTGCTTCTGGTAAACAGTGCTCAGTGTGTTTGCTTTAGTTCTGCAAAGGCGGCAGGGAGGAGTTGGGTTTGAGGCCCTGGAGGGCTTCATAGAGAGAAGCTCCAAATGAGGGCGCAGGTGGGGCTCATGCTTTCTCTGACAAGTTGTTTGCCACCCTATATGAAAGTTGTACAAAGTTTTTTTTTCCTCCTCTTTGATTGATGACTCTTTCCTACCTTACTCTTCTATATCATCACAGTCACTGATAAGCGGAGCCCTTTGGACTCCCTCCCAGCTGCTAAGGGACTTTGCAGGGAAAGGGCAGGTCTACCGCAGGTGTATGTTTGCATATTCCATGTCTCACTCCTCCAAACTGACCTTAAATAAGCCATCACTTTATGACTCCAATTCTGGCTTCACTGAGCCTTGGTAGCTTGTGTGTTCACTGGGTATTTTCCTCCTAGGTACTATAATTGCTTACTTGAGACAGACTTTCAAATAAAGAAGCAGCGAAATAGCGCTGGGCCAGAGGCTAAGAAACTAAAGCTCACTTGAGTTCTAATTTTATGCTTCTATAGTGACCTTGAACAAATCACTCTACTTCTTAGGCTCTCAGCTTATTCATCTAAAATCAGCAAATTGGAATAATTTCTGTCTGGAAATTTGCTTTGAAAATTTACAATGGTAAGAATCTAAAGCCCTTAATGGGCCTGATAGGTGGAGACCCATGAGATCCTTTCATCAGCCATTTAGCATTTCTGAAGAACTGAATTAATGTCAAGGTTCCTTGTAAGGCTGAATGAGTCAGATGATGTCTGTTGCTACTTAGCTTTGCCACTACTTAACCAGGCTAAGAGGGCAGAACACCTCCAGTGGAGTTTTTCTAATTTTTCTATTGAAGTAACTCCAACAGATCGTATACTTCAGAGTCAGGGATGTGGATCAAATTAGCATGCTGCAAGACAGGAAGTCTGTTCATGTCACACATTTTATATGTAGGTTCAGAAAATTCTATATTTCACTTCAAGTTTTTAAGGAAAAATAATGCTTTAAATAATTTAATGTGAACAGAAATTGATGGTCCAACAATGTGTACTGATGTGGGTGCCTGGGGTACCTTCCTAGGATATGTGTCCTTCAGTTTGGAAGCATAGATTTACCAGTAATACTAATTTATGGGGTGGACTATGCACTGGGCTCTGTTCCTACTGCTCTGCAAGAAGCAACTTCCTTTCAAAGACCAGAAATTTTACAATTCATATCCTAGGAAATCAGATGATAGTATTTCCACCATGTCTATCTTCTTATTCATAATGTAGGAAAGATAATAACAATAGCATAACCCTTGAGTATAATTTAAGGACTAGATGATATATAGGTAATTAATTTAAAAACTTGTAACTCTGTAAAGAAGGTAGCTACCCATGTTAACTAATGGGAACCTAAGCCAGGAAACTTCCTAGAACATCCAAAGACAGAAGCTATCATTACATTCAGCCAGATTGCCAAGAGATCTGAGCTTGGATAAATTCTGACAAACACAAAAGGCCCTTGGGGTTGTAGAGGGGGCTTATGGGTGTACTAAATCCTGGGAAATAATGTGTTTTAAGAAACAAAGACCAAAGCATAACTGTCCCAGGAAATACATTTTTCCAAATTATACTTGGAAAAGGTCAGTGAGTAGGACTATCAGAAAATTCACTAATTTTCAAGTGTGTTCTTCACGTCCATTATCAGAGATTTCATAGTGAATACTTTTCACTATCCAAGAAGGGAACTGCACCCACAAGTGCCGGCTTAGTACAGCTTTTTATTCTTCTCCTTTCTGAACAATATGACTTTCCTTCCTTTTGTACCAAAAATTATCATTGATTTTCATTTTTTCATATCAACTGCTTTCATCTTTTTGCTATGATGCCCATCGTGAATTCAGACAAGAATCTTACATATCCATTGTGAAAATGCAATAGAAAAATGGCAATTTAAAGGACATTAAGCATCACAATGGAGAAAATTTGGAAGCTTACCCACTATGATCCAGAAGCAGACAAGGATGCCCACTCTCATCATTGCTATTCAATATAGTTCTGGAAGTTTTAGCCAGAGGAATGAATCAATGAATCAATGACTGAATAAATGAATAGAATACAAATTGGAAAAGTGGAACTCAAATTATCCTTATTTGCAAATGACATGATTTACATGACGCTACGTACAGGGGAACCAGAAGACTCCACTAAACGACTGTGGACTCATAAGTTACACAAAGTTGCAGGACATAAAACCAACACAGAAAAATCAATAGCCTTTGTATATATTGACAATGACATGTTGGAGAAGGAACATACAAGATGAGTCCCATTCACAAGAGCCAAAACTATTTTTTTAACTTTTATTTAATGAATATAAATTTCCAAAGTACAGCTTATGGATTACAATGCCTTCCCTCCCATAACTTCCCTCCCACCCGCAACCCTCCCCTTTCCCTCTCCTTCCCGCTTCCATTCACATCAAGATTCATTTTCGTTTCTCTTTATATACAGAAGATCAGTTTAGCATATATTAAGTAAAGATTTCAACAGTTTGCACCCACATAGAAACACAAAGTGAAAAATACTGTTTGAGTACTAGTTATAGCATTAAATCACACTGTAGAGCACACTAAGGACAGAGATCCTACATGAGGAGTAAGTGCACAGTGACTCCTGTTGTTGACTTAACAAATTGACACTCTTGTTTATGGCATCAGTAATCACCCTAGGCTTTTGTCATGAGTTGCCAAGGCTATGGAAGCCTTTTGAGTTCACCAACTCTGATCATATTAGACAAGGTCGTAGTCAAAGTGGAAGTTCTCTCCTCCCTTCAGAGAAAGGTACCTCCTTCTTTGATGACCTGTTCTTTTCACTGGGATCTCACTCGTGGAGATCTTTCATGTAGGGTTTTTTTTTTTTTTTTTTTGCCAGAGTGTTTTGGCTTTCCATGCCTGTAATACTCTCATGGGCTTTTCAGCCAGATCCACGTGCTTTATGGGCTGATTCTGAGAAGAGCCAAAAACTATTAAATACCTTGGAATAAATTTAACCAAGAAGGCCAAAGATCTCTATGATAAAAATTATAAAACATTAAGGAAAGAAATACAATAGCACACAACCAAATGGAAAAATCTTCACTGATCATAGATTGCAAGAATTAATATCATCAAAATCTCCATACTAGCCAAAGCAATTTACAGTCTCAATGTGATTCCAATCAAAATACCAGAGCTATCCATCTAAGATCTAGAAAAAAAAATGCTAAAATTCATATGGAAACACAAGAGACCACAATAGGCTAAAACAATATGAAACAACAAAAATTAAGTCAGAGGCATCACAAGACACACTACAGGGAAGTTATAATCAAACCAGCCTGGTACTGGACATACAGACCAATGGAACATAATGGAAAACTCGGAAATAAATCCACACATCTGCAACCAACTAATCTTTGGCAAAAGAGTTAAAATCAATCCCTAGAGCAAAGATAGTTTCTTCAACAAAATGTGCTGGGAAAATTGTATCTATGCATGTAGAAGTATGAAGTAAGAGCCCTACCTTACATTTTAGACAAAAAATCAACTCAAAATGGATCAAGGATCTAAATATATGCCCTGATACCATCAAATTATTAGAGAACACTGGGGAAACTGCAAGACATTGGCATAGGCAAAGACTTCTTGGAAAACACCCCAGAAGTACAGGCAATAAAAGCACAAATAGACAAATGAGATGACATCAAGCTAAGAAGCATCTGCACTGCAAAGGAAACACTCATCAAAGTGAAGTGGCAATCAAAGAATGGGAGACAATATATGCAAATTATGCAACTGATAAAGGATTAATATTTAGAATCTAGGGGCTGGCACTTTGGCAAAGTAGGCTAAGCCTCCGCCTGTGGTGCCAGCATCCCCTATGGGTGTCAGTTCATGTCCCAGCTGCAGTTCTTCTGATCCAGCTTTCTGCTTATGGCCTGGGAAGACAGTGGGAGATAGCCCAAGTGATTGGGCACCCATGCCTGCTTGGGGGACCCAGAAGAAACTCCTGGTTACTGGCTTTGGTTTGGTTCAGCACCAGCCATTGCAGCCATTTGGGGAGTGAACCCGTAGATGGAAGACATCTCTCTCTCTCTCTCTCTCTAACTCTACATCTCAAATAAATATATATTTTTAAAAAATCCAGAATCAATAAAGAGCTCAATAAACTCAATGACAACAAAACAAACAATCCAGTTAAGAAATGAGCAAAGGATTTGAACAGCATTTTTCAAAAGATAAAATTCTAATGGCCAACAGACACATGAAAAATTGCTCAGGATCACTAGCCATCAGGCAAATGCAAATTAAAACCCCAACTCTAGCTTCACCTCAACCCAGTTAAAATGTCTCTCATATAGAAATAAAAAAATAAATAAATGCTGGCAAGGATATATATAAAATGTACCCTAATAAACAATTGGTAGGAATGTACCCTAGAACTGCCCTTGTGGAAGACAGTAGTAGATACCTCAGAAAGCTAAAAACAGATCTATCATATGAACCAGCAATCCTACTCTTGGAAATTTACATAAAGGAAATGAAATCAGCATATGAAAGTGTGGGTGATACTGCACCTAATGGGGAGTCCACATGCCCTCCCCATGCAGGAGATTGAGAGGACATGACACACCATGCCTCCCAGTAAGGACCCCACAACCTGACTATTGGCTGGCGGTGGAAGCCTCAGGCACCTTTCCCCACCCTCACTCCCTGTTAAAAGTCACTGTAATTGTGAATGAGGTAATCAGCTCCCAAATGCAGTGCAGGTCCATATGGACCACCTGGGGAGCCATCCTGGCTACTTGACCTTCAAACTGATTGGAGGGGCATATTGGCACCACTGTTGGTTCTGTCCTATAGTCAGTTTCACCCCCCTAATTAGTTACATCCCTTTTACATGCCCTTTAAAAATGTACATGGCCATGAATAAATTCAGACATGTTGATTGAAGTCTGTCCCCAGTTTTTCTTTGTGGGAATGGGCACCACCACCTTGCTCTTCCTTGATGATGTGGCTTTATAGGACAAGCCACATGAAAGAATTATCTGTACCCCATATTTATTGCAGCTCAATTACAATAGCTAAGATGTGGAATCAACCCAGATTTCCATCACATGATGACTGGATATAGAAAATGTCAGATTATATATATATATATATATATGTATATATATATGTATGTATGTATGTATGTATATACATACTATGTACTACTACTCAGCCATAGAAAAGCATGGAATCCTGTCTTTCACAACAAAGTGGATGCAACTGGAACCCATTATACTTAGTGAAATAAGCCAGTCCCCAAACGACAAATACCATATATTTTCTCTGATTTGTGATAATAGAGTAGAAAAAAGTAATGCATGTAAGTGCTATTAACATTTTGAGATTTGATTCTTGTTTATAGCCATTGTCTCTACTGTTGAACAACAGTGTTGCTTTTTTTTTCTTCTTACTGATTATTGAATTGCTTACTTAGTGTAGGGTTAATCTTTTGAGCATAAAATAAACTGGAAGCGTGTTATTGCAAACATTAAAATTACAACAAATGAAGGAGAAAGGAGGATATGGGCAGGAGGTAACATAGGGTGGAAAGTATCACTATGCTCCTAAATCTGTATCTATGAAATATGAGATTCATTTACCTTATACATATAATCAGACAAAAAGGCTCAGCATTGTAAGTTCTCAATAAATATTAACTTAAAAGACAGCAAGACAGAAAGAGGGTCCTACTGGTAAATATATATTAAAAGAACAATTACTTACAAAGACTTAATTTGATATCTGAGGGATATTTCTGAAACATTGAGAGACCAGGAAGCAGTCAGCTGGGCTTCACTCTTCAGATTGCAGTAAAGATATAGCTCAGAGACCTAGCATAGCAACACAGACCACCTGGATGGCATTTCGACTCTTGATCTTCTGCATTTTGGAACTTATTTTGTTACTTTTAATAAACCTGACATGTTGATAGGGTTTATATAAAGAAATAAATGAAGGGTAGATGATCTCATACCATCATCCTGATAGTAATCGATTTTCAACATTTTAAAATTAGTCTTTATCAATGTATAATGTGACTAATGAATATCTTGGAATGTTTTTAAATTACTGTTATATATGTATATATCTGGATATGTCATATGTATAGGTGTACATTGTATATATACATATATATGTAAAACTTTATTTATAATATGTAATTTCAAAAATAGTCATCCTACTGGCTCTTGCATTTATTCAAACAATGTAAATGTTGCTCATAAGCTTTTGTTATTTTTGCTTAAGAAGAATCATACAATTAATTAGCCTTGTAAATATACTTGAGCCTTTCAAATGTGCTTTTAGTCACACAAATAGAGAAGGCATTAGAGACTAATGAATCATTGGCTGATTCTCCCACTCACTTCATTAGAAACTTCTGTAAGACTCGGAGGTCACAGAGGACAATATGAAAACCCTGCATACAGACAGAATGTGTGTTTGGAAATGTAGTGGGGAAATTTTACTCTCTCCTTGACTGCCTGCTTTGTTTCCCTAAACTATGCTTTGTATTCATTTGTATTATCTAATTTACTATGTTAAAATCTTCTCATGTTTGTATACATGCCACTTACATTCAATGAGGATTAAATATTTTGTTCTGTTAAATAGCTTAACAATAATACTTCTCACTAGATCAGCTATAATAAAGGTATTAAAATATAATGTCATTTGGCCGGCACCGTGGTTCAATAGGCTAATCCTCCGCCTTGCGGCGCCGGCACACCCGGTTCTAGTCCCGGTCGGGGCACCAGATTCTGTCCCGGTTGCCCCTTTTCCAGGCCAGCACTCTGCTGTGGCCTGGGAGTGCAGTGGAGGATGGCCCAAGTGCTTGGGCCCTGCACCCGCATGGGAGACCAGGAGAAAGCACCTGGCTCCTGGCTTCAGATCGGTGCAGCGCTAGCTGTAGAGGCCATTTGGGTAGTGAACCAATGGAAGGAAGATATTTCTCTCTGTCTCTCCCTCTCACTATCTATAACTCTACCTTTAAAAAAAATAAAAAAAAAAAGAATCTGTGACTCTTGCAAATGAACTGCACCACCTAATTTCCAAAACACAGAGGAAGGGGGACTAAATTATGATTTCAGCAGAATTTTTTAAAAGTTGTTAACAGGAGGCCGGCGCCGCGGCTCACTAGGCTAATCCTCCGCCTAGCGGCGCCGGCACACCGGGTTCTAGTCCCGGTCGGGGCACCGGATTCTGTCCCGGTTGCCCCTCTTCCAGGCCAGCCCTCTGCTGTGGCCAGGGAGTGCAGTGGAGGATGGCCCAGGTGCTTGGGCCCTGCACCCCATGGGAGACCAGGAAAAGCACCTGGCTCCTGGCTCCTGCCATCGGATCAGCGCGGTGCGCCGGCCGCAGCGCGCCGGCCGCGGCGGCCATTGGAGGGTGAACCAACGGCAAAGGAAGACCTTTCTCTCTGTCTCTCTCTCTCACTGTCCACTCTGTCAAAAAAAAAATGTCATTATCAGGAATAAGACAAAAATTCCATAATATAACTTAATATTCAGTTTATATGCATATATCCCCAATTGTTTTAGAATGTCTATCATGACCCCTTTCTCTTCTACTTAACCAAGATAACAGTAAGGCTAAGTTCACTTGTTTTTATGGCTGTTTAAACTTTTAATAAAACAATCTTTTTCCCAATGTTCACTGCTTTGAAGAATTGACTTGAGTGTTGTTATAGGTGTCTAATATGAAAGATTTATTTGATTATTTTTCCTTGATTTGTTTTAATTGGTTGTTATTATGCATATATTTTCTGTTAAGCAGACATTAGTATTAAAGCCCTAATTGAATATAGGTTAATCATTGGAAGCAAAGATATGTAACAAGAGCTATTGGCTACCAAAATGAGATCATAGTAGGAGGCTTAAAAGGTTGTATAACAGGGTGCCCCACCATTGTTGCCGCAAAATTCAATCACTTGTTAAAATATGACCATTAGGCCTCTGAATTTTAAGGAGTATTTCCCCTTTTGCAATTGCAACTTGTCTTTAGGGTTATTCTTTGGCAAACTGTGAAAAAGTCTGTTTCCAACAAATATTCATCTAATGGTTTCAGCATTGACATATGTCCTTTGAATTCTCAGTCTTTCCATTGGAATTTCCAAAGTATAGTCAAATTTTATTATTTTTGTGTTAATATGTATATTTTTATTGTTTTATTTTTATTTGCATTACTATAAAGGGAACAGATTTCATATTCATAGGTACAGTTCCAAGAAGACAAGTATACATCCTTCCCTCCCATCTTCCTCCTTCCAACCTTTCCCCTTTTCTTCAACTCTAGCAAAGACAATTCTAATCCACTCTATAATCACAGGGTTAATTCACCACTAATCATAATATTCAAGAGGTAAAAAGCAGGAAAACCACAGTTTCACAAGGGCTACAAACAAGTCATATTACAAGATGTCCATTCCATTCCTTTATATTTTCTTTGTATTCTGTAATAACTGCCACATTTAAGAGAAAAAACAATATTTGTCTTTTGGGGATTGGCTTATTTCTCTAAGCACAATGGTTTCCAATTGCACCCATTTTGTTGCAAAAGACAGAATTTCATTCTTTTAGATGACTGAATAGTATTTCATAGAGTATATTTATATGTATATTAGTGAGCATTCATCTAAAAGGAGATCCACCTTTGATTCCTCTCATTTACATATTGAATCACTATAATTACATAGATTTTACTCATTCAAATGTTACAATAATTACACTTTATCCTCACTGTGATGCTCTATATTTCCCCAGTTTGATCAGTGCAAGGGTGCTGCACCTAGTTCCAATGTCTTTTTGATATAACTACTAAGCACTTTTTTGTTTTCTGGTATATTTATTGGTCTCAGTTAACATTATGTTTTCATCTAAACTAGTGGCTTTTAAAGCATGTTCACAAGTTTGGTGGCATTAGTCCCATCAAATGGAAAAGTTATAGCCCTCTTCCTGTTGGCTATGAGTTGACCTTGGCGATTCTTTTTTTTTTTTTTTTTTTTTTAACAGATAGAGAACAGAATGATGCTGTGTGATTTCCAGGAGCTGATCATTAAAAGAGGTTCCTGGATTTTTCTTCCTTGAGACGTATGCCTTCATAGTCCTGAGTCAACAAATGAGAAGTCTGATTATCCTGAAGCCACCAAGGTGTGAGAACCACAGGGAAAGGAAAGAGAACCCTTGCTGTCCTGGAGCCCTGCTGCTTAGATCTTTATAGCATTGCTTGCAGGCAGGTGAGGGAGCCTTTACCTGACCCCAGCTTCCAGGCTATGAGTTGTCCCAGCTGATATTGAGTGGAACACCAATGAGTTGCTGCTGCAAAGTTTGGGGAAAACTGCAGATTTGTGAGCATTATCAGTGTTTTTGTTTTGTAAACCAATACTAAGTTTTGCGTAGTTCATTATACAGCATAAACTAGAACAACCTGCAGTCAACTTTCTAAGGAACTCTGTTTTCTTTTAGTTGAAATGGTATTAGAAATAAGATTTGGATGTGATTCTCCCACTGCTACTGGGTACTTATGCTTCCAAACCTTTTCAAAAGCAGAGTGCAGAAATTTACTTAGAAAATGAGTTTTCTTTTATATTTCCAGTTACATTTACTTATGAAAGTGTTAAAACTACTTGTGTTTCATTTCCATACTTTTTTAACACCAAAAATTTTTGTTCATAATAATATACTTATTTGCTTCATCCAAGAATGACACAACTTAGTATACAATGTAGTAACACTGACACTGAAAATCCATTACTACTGATGTTACTACTAATAATACATCTATTGAGTTCATTAAAGATTTCTATGTAATTTATCTGCTTTTAGAACATCCTGTTAATGATGGACAATCACAGTACAAAGTTGATTTTTTTTTTTCTGAAACAAGAGTGGGAAACCTTTTTTCTCCCAAGAGCCATTTGGATATTTATCACAAGGTTAAATCATAAAGAATTATCAAACATCAGCATTCAAAATACCGATAACCATTGGGAAGGTGTTGCAACCCAGAGAGTTAAGCCACTGCTAGGGACACCCATGTCCAACATCAGAGTGCCAGTTGGTGCCCTAGTTACTCCACTTCCAATCCAACTTCCTGCTAATGTTTCTTGGGAGGCAGAAGATAATATCTACGTGCTTGGGTCCCTAATATTCATGTGCTGGGTTCAGCCTGGCCTAGCCTTGCCTGTTGTGTGCTTTTAGGAAATGAACCAGCAGATGCAAGATCAATCCTTCTCTCTTTTTCTCTCTCTGTCTCTCTGCCTTCCTCCCCTTCTCCATCTGTCAACCTACCTTTCAAGTAGATGAATGTAAGTAAATATACATTTTTCAAAATACCAAAAACCCAACAGAAAAATGAGCAAAATACGTCAATAGACTATTCACATGTGAGGAAGCACAAAGTATATGAGCATTTAAGGTAGCAATTATAACAATATGAAACACAATAAACAGCCATTAATTTCCAAGTGCTCATGTTGTGTCAAGTACGTACTATCCTAAGTGCTTTATATGTATTAATTTACTTAAATCTCACAGAAAGCCCTTTAGTTTGATATTATCATCTCCACTTTACCAATAAAGGATATAACAGATGAGATTATTATAAATGAACATAGATGTGCAAACTGATTTGTCATTTCTGAGGTTAACATTTTTCATCAACCATACATTTGTCTCATAACATAGTGTGTTCCCCAAATCATGAGACCTCTAATATCATAAAATGGGGGAAAAGTATGAATTGTTTCCACCTCCTAATAGCAACCTGTTAAATCCACTTACTACTTTTAAACATTAGGCATTTTTAAGAATTTCTCAGAAATACAGAATATCACATATGCTCAAATATGAAGGTACAAAAGTTTTCATGACAGCATTTCCTAACAGTAAAATCCTATAAGAATTTGAATGTATACCAGAAGTGGCCTAGTTAAATAAACCTATATATAATGAAAAAATGATATCCATATTAAATATGAAGCCCATATCTATGTAATGACTATGGAAAGATTGTAAAGATTTTTAAGGAACAAAGGCAATGTTCATATTCGTGAGAATAGTCTTCGCTCACTTGGATTGTTAGAATAAGTCACCATGTTGCATAAGTACACGAAGTTTCTGGAAGGTTATAAGAAACTTAACATTTGTCTCTGGAGAAGGAAGGAAAGTCTGAGGTAAAAGAGGCATTTGTTCTTCCTTACGCAGGGAATTTTTGCCATATGCAAACAATACTTTTGAGATTTTAAAAGAAAATACTGGAAGAAAATGTAGATGGAGAGACTGATCTGAAACAAAACCAACCTCAAGACAGATAATTAGTCACCCACCGGGCTGCACTGAAGGGAATCACACATCTTACAATGTTGTGTTTGTGTCTTAAAGCTAGACGCAACTTAAATTCTGAGGCTCTCTATTGACCTTTCATTTGCCAGTTCTCATGAGAACTTTCCCTAAAGGAAAGGTAACAGTGTATCTTATATTTGGCTTTATGATAGAGAAATCTGGAATTGTGAGGCGAGTCACAGAATGAATCTCAGTAATTGGAGCTATGGGGGTACTGTTTTTAAGTTCGAGAAATGCTTGGGAAACTCACGGATGTTTTTGTAGACAAGGAAGCCTTCTCAGTAGGCAGGATTCCACTACAGTGGGTTCACTTGCTAAAGCTTCCTCTCAGATATAAATCAACATAAAAAGGAGTTTTTACACAATTTCCCTGGAGACCAAGCTTGTTAAAATTGTTGTTCCCTAACCAAATGTATTTTAGAAGAACTGAAAGACTCATTCCACAGTTCTCTCTCAGCCCTTGGGAGAACTCAGTCTCCCACTGAGTTTTGAGCAACTTGTGGGACATATTAGCAGATGCTATCACAGGTCGGTCCTGGACCCAGTGCTGCTTAATGTCCTCCATAAGAGGACAGGCTCACCTACAGCACAGATGGTACCAAGTTGTTAGATACAACACAGCAGATTGGAGACAAGAACAGAATTCAGATTGTTAGTAAACTGGAAAGGTGAGGGAAAAAAATAAGCAGAGGAAGGAAGGTAAATACTAGAGCTACTGAAGGCATGGGCAAAGTAATGGTCAAACTCTGGATGAAGCACAATTTATTACGGTCAAGATTTAGCCAGATACCGCATTCTGTGACATGGAAGAAAACTGTTCTACCAAGAGCTTGTCAGGTAACACAGTGAGGTCTATTTTTATGTCTGGGTTGTAATATGTGCTTGGCAGGGTTTAAAAAACTCAGAAATGATGACTTGACATGGCTGAAAAATATGACCTTGGTAGCTATGCATTCCCTAACAACAGGGGAACATCCTGAGTGATACATCATTTGCAGATGTCATTATTATGTGAGCACTGTAGAGTGCATTTACACAAATCTAGATGGTATAGGTTGATCACTCTATGTGATCTCTTGACGCAATCAAGAAAAGAAGACAGGGTAAACATGAGATGTATGAGGATGTTGCTGTAAATATCATATGGCACTTTGAAACACAATTAAATGTTTCTAAAAATAAGAGTATACTTTAAAATTATGACAAAAAGTATAATGCACATAAGAAAATAACATTTATTGTTATTACCAAATATTACATGTTGTACATATATATGAGAATACTTCAGAAGTTCATGAAAAATGGCATTAAAAGCTAAGTTTATTTTGGTGTGAAAAATTCTGAAGCCAATGCACAATTTTTTTTCATAATATACATTTCCCATGAACTTTTTAAAGACTCCTCTTATATAAAGCATATGAAAATGCATTTCTGAAATTGCCTAGTAAGTTTGGGTGAATTAGTACATCACAAAGGCAGAACTTAACATATTGGGAGAGAATAAATCTTCTAAAGGATGGAGCCAGTAAAGAAAAATGAAATCAGTGAGAGAATCTTGAGGAATGCAATTTCTTGCCATAGCCAAATCCCAAAATGATCTTATTCTTGTTTAGCTTTGTAGCCACACCTTACAAATTTCTTTTACTGAATAATTACTATGCAGTAAGTACAATAAAGTTTCTTTTCCAAAATGAACTTGATGGTCTGTGGCATATCAAGCATTGTTTTGTTTGTTTTAAAAAAATCACTGGTTGGCTTGACATGCCATGTTTTATGTTTGCTTGTTCAGTAACTTTACCTATCCCTGTTACTTGGTCTAAGAGCAGGAGTTTACATTCTGGAGAGGAGAATGAAGTTGGAGTTTAGCATATCAAGCCCAGTTGGTAAAAGGATAGGCAGGTTGCTAATAAGAATTAGAAAAAAGCACACTGGGCATGTGTAACATGTGTATTATACATTGTTTAATTCTTAATTCACCCATGGGATTTGGTATTAACCCCATTTTACAGAATAGGAAAGAGAAAGTAAGCAATTTTTCCTAGATCAAACAGCTAGCACTCAATTGAATACTCACAGACAATGAGGTAGCATGAATTGGAACTCACCCATGGAAATACCAGGGCTAAAGCTCAGGAGATTCAGCTATTGGAAATGACCATTCAAAGCAGGAATTAGCTACTAAAAGCATATGCCCAATCCTTTGAGTGTTGGAGAACAAGTGAGAATCACAAGTAACTGGGAAAGAAATATGCCAGGCACTATAAATTTGTGCAAATGAATTCACAGCTGATACTTGCAATAGAATTACAGTACCTGCATGGGTCCTTTTAAATAACATCTCCAGATAGCATTTGCATTCTATGTTTGTGATAATTAGCCATTTTGAAAGGTAGTGTTGGTGGAGATAATTACACAACCACACAGATATTTATAGTTCCCTATACAATAATAGGTGAGCAGAACACTTCACTTTTCAATTAATGACTGTTTAAATGGTAGCCTGAACCACTGGATCAACTCTCTTGTTGAGATAATATGCCTTTGCAAAATAACTGCAGGAATGCAGAGAAATGCCCCTGGAAAGTGTGCAATAATGCCTAATAGTAGGAAATTTGGTTCACAATAACATGACCTAGGGTTGATGTGCATAAGCACAGGAGGTCTTCTTTCTTATTGCAATAGAGGGCTCTATAATCAACAAATATTTTTTGAGAATTGTGTTATATATTAAATGTTACTGGGGATACAATGATGAAAAAATAGTCATTATCCTTGAAGGGCTTACAATATATAACTGGAAATCTCAAACACTAGGGTAAGAAAAGTGTAATACAAAGTGATAAATACACACCCAGCATCCTCCCAGAGCAATCACTATGGATTGAGGGTAACATGGGAAGGAGCCCATAGACTGGGAAGAAAGAGATAAACAAAGTTAATCCAGGATGGAAAGTATGGAGAATATTTAGGTCACGGTGACCAGACAAGTCTGATTCAAAGGAAGGACTCGCAGTAGACAACAAAAGAACTTGCAAGTTGAGTGCTAACGTGGGTCTATGTTGAAAGTCTGGCCTCAATTCATTGAATACATTTATACAAAGATGATACAATAAAGCATTTTAGGAAGATGGTGGGGTTCTGAACACATAAAATAGTTCATTCCTGTAATTCTTTTTCCTCTTCCAATCTGGAAAAACAATGTACCTGAAATCTACATCTCAATGAAATGATCCCTTTTTGTTTTCTATATTTTCAGATTCCTTCCATGCCTCAAATGATTCTTCATAATCCAAGGAAAAATGAATTTATTAAGTAAGCTGTAATTATCACACTATTCTCCACCTCACATTCAGTGTTTATTTATTTATTTATTTATTTATTTATTTTGACAGGCAGAGTTAGACAGTGAGAGAGAGAGACACAGGCAGAAAGTTTTTCCTTCTGTTGGCTCACCCTCCAAATAGCCACTACAGCCGGTGCGCTGTGCCAATCCGAAGCCAGGAGCCAGGTGCTTCCTCCTGGTCTCCCATGCGGGTGCAGGGCCCAAGCACTTGGTCCATTCTCCACTGCCTTCCCGGGCCACAGCAGAGAGCTGGACTGGAAGAGGAGCAACCGGGACAGAATCCGGTTCCCCAATCGGGACTAGAACCTAGGGTGCCAGTGCCCCAGGTGGAGGATTAGCCTAGTGAGCCACGGTGCTGGCCCACATTCAGTTGTAATTTCAATTCATATCCATTTGTGCAAGAAAAACTGGCCCATCTACTAGTTTTATATTTTTTCATCTAAAACTACAAGTGAAGATATTAATTCGCTTGGTAAATTCTCTTGTTTAATTTTTTAAACAGCTGTAGGCCATATAACTCATAACAGCTATGTTAGACCTCCAGGAATGAATTACAGCCACCCATTTATTCAGGCTGAATATCTATGAATAATGATTTTCTTCTACAGCAATTATTGTTGAAATTGGATAGGAGGAAACTGATTTCAAGTAACAAGTTGATTAGTGGGAAGATGTATCTAAAACATATAGCCAGTGTCTGGCTCAGAATAAGAGGCTACGGACACAACCCTGACCATTTGGCTCGTCCGTAGGCTGTAACTCTCAGACTCCTTGGATTATAGATATACCTCTGCTCCACTTTGGAACCCAGATAATCTGAAAAGCTAAATCACCAGCATCCACTGGAAGTGTAGCACTAGCCTCCTGATCCAGAGACAGAAATTCCCAAAAGGACTCTGAGTGACCCCATGTGGATGGTCTTATAGGAAGTGAAACCCAATGTTTTGCTGGACCGCTTTAGATCACCAATAAAAACATAAGGATATAATCAAAAGAGAGAATCTTATACTGAAATTTATCTTAGGAATGAAAAAATCTTAAACAGCTCTGAACGTTGTAATCAGTATTTTTTTGTTTGTTTCTACTATTGTTTTGGAAAAGGAATATACTAATAAACAGGGAGAATCAGGAGCTAGGACAAGAGACAGAGATACAGCAGTCCAGCCACACAGTGTGGGTGATTCTCCCACACCAGGAAACATCTTACAGGTGGCACTTCGAGGCTGAGTGCTAAGTCCAAAAGGCGCTGTCTCTGCGTGACCCAAGTCCCTAAGAGTAACTCTGGGCCAAGTTTTACAAAGACCATCAACAAGGTTGGAAATACTGAGGACCCAAAGGCAAAAACCCAGAAAAAAATGTTAGGAAGTAATTTACTTAGAAGCATGGTTAGAGAAACCAGAAGACAGCAGAGAGGACTGATATCAGTAGGCTGTAGACAACAATAGAAGCAGCTGAATTACAAGGATGGCAAGAGAGGGCTCAAAAGAAAAATTCACCGAGAGCATCATGTTACATCTTAATCACCCAACAACCTCCAATCCTTTATCTTTCACTGTCTCTCTTTGACACGCCTTTTAGCATCCCATCGAGTGTTTCCTAAGCCCGTTCTGTTGTGAATTTTCACAATCAAGTTCTAATTTTAAGTCTTAAAAACAAATGGTGATTTTACAAAGAGGAACTTGTCTTCCTATAGTCAATTGAGAATAGAAATACACTGTGTACATAGCAAGCTATTTCTCCAAATGCTATATAAAATCAGGTGCCTAAAAATATATTCTATCATTTTCAAGCATGTCAAGCGGTTATAACATGTCAGATTGTTACTTTGAAAATGATTGTGATATCAAAAATGAAAGATTAGGATTCCAGGTGGAAAAGAGGCAGTGATGGCCAGGGGAGATTTTGATCTATAAAAGATAGTATCTCCATATTAATAGCCTCAAGAGAGAAAAGCCAGAAAGAAAAGCCATGGGCAAAAAAACCCACTTGATATGGAACAGATTTTGATCTGAACTAAAAGGCTTTTCAGAGTTTTAGATGTCAAATCAACATCTCTTTAACCCTGAAAATGTAGGAACAGACTGTAATTGATTAATTCAACCATTTCAAATGGCAAACATCCCTAGGAGAACTTTTCTAATAGGGCAAAGAGAAACAGGGAGCCATAAAGTCTTAACAGTGTATTTCTAGAAGTACATAGTGAAGAAAAGAGAAGCGAAAATTAAGACACAGAACATGCCAGCAATCCAACTCACCAAATGCTGTCAGCATCCCTCATCCCAGCAAGAAAAAATAAAGGGATCCTGGTAAACAGAAAGAGGAAAATGCTTGTGAGTCAGAATGCACTGTCTTTGAGATTTAAGGGAAACATTCTCCCTGGGGCATCATCATTGCTCCTCTTAATGTGGACTAAAGATATTCAAGGGAAATAACCCACCTGCTTTATATTTTTCTGTGCCAAAGTCTGGCTTATTTAAGACACAATGGTTTTTGTTGATTGTTTTGTTGTTATTTTTGTTTCTTGTTTTTAGGTTTAATATTTATTCATTTATTTGGAAGGTAGGACTTTATATAAAGAGCCAGAGACAGAGAGAGCAAGATCTTCCATCCACTGGTTCACCCCACAGATGGGAGCAACAGCCATGGCTGAGCCAGGCCAAAGCCAGAAGCTTCATCCTCATGGGTGGCAGGGACCCCAAACACTTGGGCCATCTTTCAATACTTTTCTCAGGCCATCAGCAGGGAGCTGGATTGGAAGTGGAGTAGCTGGGACATGAACTGACACCTATATGGGATGTGCGAGGGGTGGTTTTACCCTGTATGCTGCAATGCCAGCCTGATTTTTACTTTTAATTTTAGGAAATCAAGTGTAAACATAGTTATGGGACCTCTAGGTATGGTACTTTGTATTCATTTAAACATGTCAGCTTATGGATAAGTCAAGATGAGCTACAAAGGGGAAATTTATTAGTTCAAGAATGGACAACTTCAGATGACAGTGTAATTTCTGCTGTTAATTTCTGATGCTGGGTGGCTGAGACAATTTACACAACTCTCTATTCTTATCTATCTCCTAGACTGCAAAGGAGGAATAATTTTCCCAGCCCCAACCTTATAACCATACAATATGACTTAATAAGATAATGGTTCTTAAGGGATTTCAATAACCTGAAAGAGAGAAGCAATAAAACATATCTTATTATCATCAACATATGCATTTTAGAATAATTATTTTAATGGCTCAATTTTCTCCCATAATAATGAGGATTACAATCTTGGCTAATTTAACTGGGGAGTGTCTTTCATGCTTCAGTTACTATACATAAGAACCAAATAAAAGACATTTTTCCTTTCTTCCTTTTTCTCTCTCCTTAGCTTCTTCTCCTTCCTTCCTTTAGTTGCTAAGGCTATTTTTATCATTTGCTCCCTCTCTTGGGGAAAGGGCATTTTTGCATCCTATAACCATGTACCTGCTGAAGTAACTTTATACAAATTTTATGTGTCTTAAGCTCCTGTGGTTCGCCCCTATGCAGACTTCCACTGCTTGCTCTCAGTGACTCCAAGACACTGCTGTGATGCGGCCTCTCCCCTCACCCTGCTCTCATGTGCTGTCTGTGCTGGTGAACATACATTCAGAACAGCATCTGTGGAGCTTATTTTTATCCAGCTTGGCTTTGAAGGAAGGAAAAAGAACACAGCCGTGGAAAACAGAGGGTCTAGCTGTGCCATTGAAAGAGCCAGAGCTTTGAAGTACTGAAAATAATAATATGTTTTTATGTGTGATTTTCAGAAAGTGGTGAAAAACTCCCCTAAGAATTTTGGAATATTCAAAGGCAAAATGATTGCTGACATGATAAGGAGTCCAGTACAAATTGTGGCATTCACATGGTTCTTTCTCATGATGGAGTTGATACTGATGTTCGGGAAATAATCTAGCCTAAAAGAAATGGGTTTATTGGAGTCAAGATGTTCTGTGGTTGATGAATTCTTGGCCTATGACAGGAAGTCACTCAAGGATTAGTAGCAGTGAGCTCCAGTTATTCCTTGCTGCTGACTTTGTCTATTCTTGGACATTTTGTTCAGCAAACACTTAGTGAGCACATCTTACGTGCCAGACAAAATGCTAGGAACCTAAAGAACAGTAGATTTCCTTTCCCTGTTCCAGTCACTGGATAAAATTCTTATTCATATACTTTTTTAAAGATATTTTATAAATTTAGTAAATAAATTATGTGAGGCTTATATAAAAGAACTCTGGTGGCCAATCTTAGTGGACAAATAAATATAACATTTCTTCAAAACATGGCAAAGAAGTAAAGTATGCATTCATAAAACTACAGTGAAGAATTAATGTAAGTGCTACATTGGAAATACAAAATAGTAATTCAATGGTAGTTCCAGAGAATTAAGAGATAGCTTGCAGCTAAGAAAGAATGCCCCATGAAATAGGTATTTTTGTCTCTCCATTGAAATACAGACATATGATTTAATCTGAGAGAAAGGTAGTGTAGAGAAATCCACAAAGAGAAATTCATGACAAATATATAGACAAGAATGTATAATACAGAATTCAGCAATAACATACGGGCAGCTTGTATTGTCTTATGTGTTTCATAACAGGAACAATGGAGAAGTCTGAAAACAGTGCATTGTTTTAAATAACGAATCTCAACTCAGTTTAACGGAAACAAATGGGGCCACATATGCTGGATTGACTCTTCTCAACTCTTGAGTCTCTCCTCAGATACCCTGTTTGGTTCCAGTTGTTCTGTTATTCTCTTTTTTGTTCCATAATATTTTGTAAATGAAAAATGACTGTGATACATTTACTTTTTTGCTTTTTATTGTCTTCCTCTTCCTTTTACATTAAAATCCATAGGGACAGAAATACAATCTTTTGTTGATCATTCTGTAACAAGCATGTAGGGAACACTCAACAAATGCACGTTGTATATTTACTAAAAAAATTCTTCCAAGTGATATTTTCAGAACTTTTTCATGATGATCAGGTAGACTGAGGAGAGGGAAGAACTTGAGTCTGCAGGGGCAGAAATTCTGGTCATATACAGAAGAATATACACATGATCAAGGAGGAGAGCTGAGACAGGAACAGAACAGTGGGTTTCGGAAAAGGAGAATCAATCAAAATTATATTTAGAGAGCAAATAAATGAGAATAAGGATATCTCAAACTTCATATTTGAGGGTTTAGGAAGATAGAGATCTCATTGGGGAAGAATGGAGAAAGTCAGAACAGGGGATTATTTGGGGAATAAGACAGTAAGTGTGTAAGACATATTGAGTATTAGATACCAAGAGAATACACGGGGGACATACTCAGCAGGAGCAGGAAACTCCAGACTGAGGCTGTGACGTTGGGTAGGTCTGGAGATACAGATCAGAGGTCATCTGATCTGAGATTGTGCAGCCTAATGGATGATATCACCAAGAGTGAGAAAAAGAGAACTGAGCAGAGAGTAGCAGCCAAGACAATGGGGAATGTCTACACCAAAAAACTGGGAAGAAGGATAAGAGCAACAAAAGGGATAGAGCTCACAAACTCCAAGAATTATAATAATCTGGGCCCATTTTAGTCATCTACACTTTGTAATAACTTGCAATGATAATAGCATCTAAAACCCCACCCGTCGGGCCCTGATGGCTACTGTTTACTTTTAGTCACATTTTAGAGATACCAACTGCAAGTCCAAACATCTGCATCATGGTAGTTGAACCAACAGTTGGTTTGGGGACTCTTGGATTCTCCATAACCACTATTGGCCTTCCAAAGTCATTCTGTGAGAAATAGATAATCTCAAAAAAACTCTAAGTTTGTTGTGTAACTCCCAAGAGGAACAAAAATAAAGTTGCCTCGAGTATCAGTCTCACAACTTGATTACCCTTTCTGTTGAGCCAATAGGTGGACAGTCTGCAGTTGCACTGGAGTACAGGGAGGTGCAGCCTTAGCTAAAGAGGCCCAGTGGGCTATGAGAAGAAGGAGCAATCCCTTCCTGTGTAATGATCTGTGCACTTGGTAGCTGACAGGGGTAAGTTGGCCTTATTGACCATCTTCCCTCAGAGATTGACTAAAATCAACTTGCCTGGGCATGCACATGTCTTTTAATTGAGCTCTTACTAGTAAGATAGCATCCTGTGGACAAGAGGTTAGAGCAAAGGTCACCTGTGGCCCATTCTCACTGACTTCTCAGATGAGTCAGTTATTTTGGTTGCTCCTTACTTCCTCTACCTATAATAATGAACTCCCAGGATAGGGGCACTAATAAGTCACTTAAGCTTGATCATCTAGGAACGTGGAAAGGATTTTCATGGGGGGGACTGACAGTGGTAAATGAAATATACCAGGTTGTGGTCTTTCTTGAAGGCAGCCCTAGAAACTATGGAGACCCCTCCCAGTTCCTTCTAGAATGTTCATTTTTTACAGACTGATAAATCTTTAGAAATCCTTCTTAGTAATTAGGAAGTTAATAAATCAAATTGACAGTGTTAATCAATACATGAAGCTACAGTAGCGACCTCATATTTGAAACAAGGGGAATTTCAGCAGTAAATCTTTTGCAGTATTTTGGAGCTCTGTTCCAAACTACAATGATAGTTCACAGTCTTGTCAAAGACTACAATCAATTATTTCATAGATTTCACTGGTATAATTCCTGGGATAGTACAATGTTAGCCTGTAATCAGAGAGTTTCAATAGCTAATCAGAGGTTATAATTGAAGAAAATCAAAGTAAGGCTTGCTTTTGACAAGGAATGATACTTTGCTCTTGAGTTTAAAGAGGTGATGCAAATACTTTAGAAAAGTTTATAGCACCACTTTTGAAAGAAACTTAGAAAATATTAACTTATTATTCTTGAGACAACTTCCAATGGAAGCACAGGAGAAAGCAGTTACTGGGTGGTATAGTATATAGATTCAGCACAGCAAATGCTATAAGCTACTTTTCTTTCTTAAAAGAGGTCCTTTATTTCACTTTCATGCAAGCATTTTTGAAATAATAATTAAGCTACCGACCCCACACTGGAATAAAACCCCTGGGCTGGAGGTCAAGCTATGCCAGCAATGGTTCTGGCTGGCAGTGGTAGCTTAAATTACTTTCGCTTTCTGTAAACTGAGGTGGTTGTTCTAGCACAGGTCCTCAACCATGGCACTACTCACATTTTAGCCTGGGAAATTCTTAGTTATGGTTGGCTGTCTTGTGACTTGGAGAATGTTTAGCAAATCTGAATTCTGCCCACTAGATGTAAGTGGTAAACCCTTTCAGAGTTACAACAACCAAAAATATCCCTAGGTCTCCAACTTTTCCAAATATCCCTTAAGAAGATGGAGGGCAGGAATAAACTTGAGTGAAGAACCAGTGCTTTATAAAACATCAAAAAACTTGCCCTATCATCTCATTTTTTTTCTCTTGTATTAACACTGCACACTGGGGGATGTGATCCTTCATCAAGTCATTAACTGAAGTCCCCAGAACTCAGGACTACACTTGGTTTGAGCCAAAAACTACCTATATGATATCTGTCACAAGTTGATTTTATACTTTTGCTCTTCCTTATGGTTGTATTTGCTCAAAACTTTGCTGCTACAAAATCTGTTTTTCTCTATTGTTGGCTTTATTGTTGTAGTCTGTTAAAGTGGAACCTTGCAACTGATTAGATGTCCTGGAGTGTTGATCTCTGGGAGACAGCTTCTATTCATTGTTTTGCTTTTCATTTAGAGTCACTCGGAAGACTCATCTTCCAAAAGAGCTTAAGGTTCAAGGAATCTTTTACCATGTCCTGACTAGAAATGATAAATCTCTGGGAAACTTCACTGGAAAAATATATTAAAAGTACATGTCAATTTTCAACAATTTGTGTCTTTTCTGTTGATGGCTTGAAGTAAGAAAAAGAAATGTGGGAAGCAATGGAATGTGGATAATCATGTGGTGTTTTAAAATGGTAGTTTTATCATTTATCCATTAAATGTTTCTTTCACTTGTTTGATAATCACTGAACTATACATGGTGCTAAGTCCTTGTTTCAAAACAGTATGTTTCCCAAAATAATTAAAATTGGGGGTTCAAACAGGTATTTATGCACCTGTGTTCATAGTATTCACAATAGCTGTAGGTGGAAACAACTTGTATGTCCATTGACAGGTGAGTAGATGAACAGAATGTTTTATACACACACACACACACACACACACAATAATGGAACATTATTCATCCTTCAAAAGAAATGAAATGTGGGGCTGGTGCTGTGGCACAATGGGTTAAGCCTCTGCCTGCCGCACCGGCACCCTATATGGGCACTGGTTCTAGTCCCAGCTGTTCCTTTTATGATCTAGCTCTTTGCTATGCCCTGGGAAAGCAGAAGATGGCCCAAGTTCTTGGGCCCCTGCACCCACTTGGGAGACCGGGAAGAAACTCCTGGCTCCTGTCTTCAGATCTGCACAGCTCTGGCTGTTGCAGCCATTTGTAGAGTGAACCAGTGGATAGAAACCTTTCTCTCTGTCTCTCCCTCTCAGTGTCTCTAACTCTACCTCTCAAATAAATCTTAAAAAAAAGGAGGGATATGTACATATGCACTACACCATGGATAAATTTTGAAACCATTATACTATGGGAAATAAGCTAGAAACAGAAGAACAAAGGTTGTATTATTGCACATCAAGTAGCTCCCAGAAGCAAATTTATAGAGACAGAAAGTGGAATAGAAGTTATCAAAGGCTGTGAGTAGGAGGGGATGGGGAGCTGTTCAATGGGTATAGGATTTCAGCTTGGAATGATGAAAATGTTCTAGACAGGGTTGTGATGGTTATAAAACATTGTGAATATACTCAGTGCCACTGAACTATAGACTTAAAAGGGGTTTAAATGGTGAATTAAATGATTTAGACATTTTACAATAAACAAGTACAAAATCAAACTGTAAAACCAAATCTAGGATAATTTTTTTCTCTGAAAGTGTATAAAATAAAAAGAGGTTGAATATAAATGAGATAAGCACAATAAACTGTTCCAGGAGCAACAAAGAAGGGGATTAACAGTCTCTGCTATAATTCAGTGCAAACATAGATCAAAGTTAGGAGATTCTAAGATTTTTATAATCAATTAATACTTTGCATGTATCATTTTCTTAATGACAGCCTGGTGCATGGTGACCAAGGCTGTTCTTAGACACTGACACAGAGAACCTGAAAGCCCAGAAAGGCAGTACCTACAGCTGAAGCCCAGAGCCAGGTACAGAAAACTCTAGAAATGTGGGCAAGTGGAACAAGGAACAAATTCAAGTCACCTTGGATACCAGTATGTAGATTGCATTTATGGACGCATTGTGCTGTTGTGTTCATAGCTGTCACAGAAGATGCCAGTTCATACAGTCTGAATAAACTAATCATTCCAGGTTTGAGCTTTATTAACCAGCTGTGCCATACAATGTTACCTGAGACACAGTGGTTAATTTGGTTGTGTTTCTGGAGAAGAAACTACTGAATATTAAGGATAAATTCAAGTTTTCAGACAAAGAGGCAAAAAGATACTTCAGGCCCAGGAGACTATGTGAGAGAAGTGATTGAACTATGAAAGCATGCAGGGAAGACCACCGTCACTGTACCTTAGCCACTGTGCATGGGGAGGGAAGAGGGGGAGGAGAGAGGGGGAAATGAGCATGTGATGCTAGGGTGGTGACAAAACTTGAAGCTAAGCTAATTACAAGTTGTAAGATGTCACCCTTTGCTTTTTATCCTTTAATTTATTTATTTGAAAGGCATAGTTAGAGAGAAAGAGAGAGAGAGAGGTCTTTCATCTGTTGTTTAACTCCCAAAATGCCTCAATGGCCACGGCTGGGCCAGGTCAAACCAGTAGCTTCATCTGGGTCTCCCACATGGGTTCAGGGACACATAGATTTGGGCTATCTTCCACTGCTTTTCCCAGGTTTGTTAGCAGAGACCTGGGTTAGAAGTGGAGCAACAGGTACACAAACCGGCATCCACATGAGATGCCCATAGGGAATTCCAGATGGCAGTAGTGGATTAACCCATTATGCCACAATGCCAACCCTGCCTCTTAGCTTTTGTAACTACCCAATCACCTTATTAAGGTGATTATCTATATAGAATTATCTATATATTGATTTGCTCCCATACCAACTAATAACCATGTACTTATTTAATATGCATTGAATATTTCTAAATTTTGTTTCAAGCAAATTTACTAGACTATGGGGAGTGTTGGATTTCTTAATCTGTGCTCCAGGTTGAGACACCAGCAAAATAAAAACACAAGGAAACATTCCAGATCCTTCAGCTTTCTTTTTGGTTTTTGAGGGTGATGGTGTTATTTATTTGAAAGGAAGACAGAGAGACATAAAGAGAGAGAAAGAGAGCGATCTTCCATCTGTTAGCTCATTTCCCAAATGCCAAATAGCTGGGCTGGGCTAGTCCAAAACCAGGAGCTGGAAACTCAGTGTGTATCTCTCACATGGCTAGCAGGGACTCAAGTACTTGGCCATAAATTGAAGCCTCCCAGGGTATACATTATGATGAAATTGGAATCAGGTGTGGGATTTGAACCCTGACACTCCAATATGGGATAGGGGATTTCCAAGTGACACTGTAACTGCTGCAGCAAATACCAACAGACTTTCTTCAGCTTTAAAATGATAATGTTAATGCTACTTCCTGGGGATCTTGTGACGATTGGCTGAAACAAATGCTAAACACATTTCATAGTGTAGATGTGCAGCTAATGCGCCATTCAAGGTAACTATTAGCCATGTTCCTCTAAAACAAAATTGAAATTGAACCTGTCACAATCAAGACCAGTAGGGGAAAAAAAAAAGTCCTTTTAAGCAAGCAATCACTAAAATCACGCATATAGGAATCAAATACCTTAACTGAAACTGGTAAATGGAGATCTACTTAAAGAACCTTTACAGGATCAGAAATCATTCTTTCAGAATGGATCCTTTGATTATAAATTAGAATCACCTATATTGCATAAACCACACCATCTATATTTCAAGATCCAGATTCTTTAAACTGAACAAGAAGGTAAAATCACTGACAAGGCATTCTGAGTACAGAACCTCTAGATTTTATGATACTTATTTATGCCCATAGTTAACTGGTCAGTCCATTTTTTCTTTATAACATTCTGCCTTTATTGAGGCTTTAAAGTCCTCAACTTCTTTTTCAGGGTAACAGAAGGAAGGAGAAGAACCTTCTTTTTACAGTAATGTTTTATCTGCTTTCAAAATATTTAACTACATTACAATGACATCTGTCGTAAGCAGGTTAGACAGTCTGGGAGCTAACACAGTAAACTCTAAGGTTTATGACTCAACTGATTCAATTGGTAAAAGTGTCAGCAGGGGGCTTCTACCAACCATGAGCACCCATGTGGGGTGGCCAATGGTTAATGTCTATGGGCATGGGATTCAAACTGTGATCCCCATGGCAGCAGGATCAGCACCCTGGAGAGCTTGTTAGAAATGGAGGATCTGGGGCCCTGCACAGCCATGCCAAATCGTATCTGTATTATAGAATCCCCAGGTGAATTTCTTGCATGGTACATTTTTAGAAACTTCTCAAACTTTTTACAGTAAGATGTTAGACTGGTTCTGTTCTCTGATGTACCTTAGAATCCCTTAGGGAGCTTTATAAATTTCTAGAAACTGCACTCCTGAACAATGACTTCAGAATCTTAGGGAATAGAAATTCTGTGTATTTAGAAACAAACAAAAAAATCACCAGGTGATGACAATGTGCAGCTAAGGTTAATTTGCTCTTAGACCTGATGTACATCCTGATTCACTGGAGGATTTGAGAGAGGCAGCCTGCTGGGCCCACCCTCTGAGTTTGAGTCTGTAGGTGAAGAATGGAGCCCAGGGGCTGCTCATGCTGTTGGTCCAGAAATCTACCTGTGAAAACATAGGTTCTGCAGGGCAAGCTCTCACTTTGATCTCATGGGCATTGATTAATGTCAGTGGCTTGATTCAGGGGGGTGATTGAAATAGCTTCTGCAGGTGTATGCTTTTGAAGTTGGGGTCCCCACTGTAGTCAGACAAGTTTAGATAGCTCTTTATTTTTTTAAGGTATATAATGGGAGAGAAAAATAGCAAACACATATTAAACACAAACATTTTGCTCTTTTTGTGTGTGTGTGTAAAACATAACTGCCTAGCTGATCTCATGTTCTGAGATGTGATTCCTAACAACTTTCTTCCTTACAAGCTTAATTCTTTACAATTTTTTGGAAAGAGTTCAGGTTTGTTCAAATTAAGCCCCTTCATTTTTATGTGGTTGGCATATTTCTGAATACAGACCCATGGAACTCGTTTATAATTCTGAAGGGGGCTAGAAGTAGCTGAAACGCTAAGTTGCATTGTTCAAAGGATTTGCATCCATTTTGCCAGAATTCACTGGACCTCAGGCTGCATGTGTGCATCTGCCTCTAAAAGATTTTTCAATCATGCTTCTTATTTTCTATTCCTGCAGAACTTTGCCTCTAACAAGTCTTGTAAATAGTTTTTTAAATCTTGACTCCAGTAAATTTGCAGTAGTATGAATTTTCTGGGAAGTAACTGTTCTCTGATTTTATAATAGACTTTCAGAGAAAGGTATCAAAGCATAAAGGATTCCTGTTTAGCATAAATTCATCCCATTTTACAGAAGATAACACCAAGTCACTAGAGGGGTTTATATGTTCTTCCTGCAGATATGTAGCATAATTACTCAGCAATTTTACTAACCAGGTTAATATAACTGGAAATGAAATCATGTTGGCTTTGTTTTCAGCACAGCAATGAGGTAAAACCCAAGCAAAATGAGAGTCAATCATCCAGGGATTGAGAACAAGGGCTTTTTTTTCTGATGGATGGAGAGTGGATTGTTGGTAGCTATCTGTCACACACTTCAGTCCACACTGTGGCTGTGCCCATGAGTTATGTAGTGTGTCTGAACACCATGTGTGTCACGACTAAAAGAATCCAGTGGAAAGAATGGTCCTGTGATGCCTATTGATAGCAGCTGCTGTGAGCTGAGCAAGGCCGAGACTGAGAGGTGTCAATAATATCATGGAAGAGCAGCCTCGTTTTTCAGCTGTTTCTATACCTCACTGCTCTGGAGGAAGCCAGAGGAGCCAGGAGGTAAGGATGAAAGTTAAAGATGTGCTGTTGGCTGGTGGGTTTGGCAGAACCAGAATCAGAACAGGAGTGTTAAGAAAAGAACACGTGGGTAGGCAGGAATCCCTAAAGATCTGTCTGCCACACTGCTTTGCTTTCTTGAAGCAGTAAAAACCTTGACAAATTGAACAGAATCATCTGTGAACAATGAGAGGCAGGCCATAGGATCACAGCATCATCACATCCGAGGCCTTTCATCTGGCAAAGGGCCTTTGTACATCTATAATCTGTCCATGCAGTGACTTGCCCTAAACGGAGATAGTGAGAGCAAGAGATTGCTTGGAAATACCCATTGGGAAAGTCACAAAGGAGTAACAAGGGTTCTGTCATCATCCTGGGATTTCTAAATTGTCAGGATATTGCAATCCCTCTACTTCTTCCCACCAAGGATCCAATTATCTAGTCTATTCTTTAGGATCTGAACAGCCCAGTCCTGTGATTTCATTATATATCAGCAGGAAGGACCAAAGACTTTCCTGAGGTTGTTTGTTCTTAGAATAAAAATATCCCTGCAGTAGGGTAGCCAAGTCTGCTGTCCAGACTCCCAGCAACCCCAGGTCCATTTGCGTGGACACTTGGTCTTCCCAACTGCTTCTACATGAACTCTCTTTGGTTTGAGTGTCTGCATTTGAGTTCCTGAGACTGCCTTCCAATGCTAAGCCCACTGCCTCTCAACACCTCAAGGTATAGTTCCTCATCTGCCTGTTCCAACCTTTGCAGCCTGACTTATCCAGTATTTTGTACTACCCTCTAATCAGGTCACCAAATACCCTTTCCTCCAACTTTACCTCTAGTTCTGGCTTTGTACCTTGGCTCCCTGAGACCAGGGAGTAGCACTTAGTGTTGAATAGACTTTGTAGCCTACCAGCCTGGGTTCACACTCATCTCTGCCATTTTACCTGTTGAGGAACCCTAGGCAGGCCAAGAATATCTCTGGTCTCAATTTCTCCATCTGGAAGATGAAACTAATGTGGCAACCTACCTTATAGTGTAAGATAAAATTTAGATAGTTAGTGTCTGTACAGAGTTTACAGTGACTGCATACAGTAAGCTCTATGTAACTAATAAATGCATGCCTGTCCCTTCTCAGATGGTGATCTCCTACCCTGTCTTTCTCTGATTCTAGACTTTGCTTACTTTTGAATTCTTCTCATTACACAGTCTTCTACTACCTAAGGCAAGGACAGTTCAAGCCCATTTTCTGACATTTTCCATTCAGGGACAACTTCAACATGTTTAGTCAAGTGTGTTTCCCCTGGAATCCTTATAAGAGAACATTCTTTCATTGCACTCAAAGCTCAATATACCACAATCTTCAAAATACTACTTTCGGGAAGCTGTTCAAAGGAAGATCCATAGATGACATCTTTAACCAATGTCATGTAAGATTTTAAAAGAAGAAATATTGAGCTGAGTAGAAATTCTCATAGTGTCCATTTCACTTCAACAGGTTTGCCCTTTGGTGCTCAGTTAGTTGTTGTGGATCAGGGAGAACATATGATATTTGTCCCTTTGGGACTGGCTTAATTCACTCAGCATAGTGTTTTCCAAATTCCTCCATCTTGTTGCAAATGACCGGGTTTTGTTGCTTTTGACTGCTGTACATGTCCCATAATTTCTTTATCCAGTCTACTGTTGATGGGCATTTGGGTTGGTTCCAGGTCTTAGCTATTGTGAATTGAGCTGCAATAAACATTAATGTGCAGACAGCTTGTTTGTTTGCCAATTTCATTTCCTTTGGGTAAATTCCAAGGAGTGGGATGGCTGGGTTGAATGGTAGGGTTATATTCAGGTTTCTGAGGAATCTCCAGACTGACTTCCATAGTGGCTTAACCAGTTTGCATTCCCACCAACAGTGGGTTAGTGTCCCTTTTTCCCCACATCCTCGCCAGCATCTGTTGTTGGTAGATTTCTGCATGTGAGCCATTCTAACCGGGGTGAGGTGAAACCTCATTGTGGTTTTGATTTGCATTTCCATGATTGCTAGTGATCTTGAACATTTTTTCATGTGCCTGTTGGCCATTTGGATTTCCTCTTTGGAAAAATGTCTATCGAGGTCCTTGGCCCATCTCTTAAGTGGGTTGTTTGTTTTGATGTTGTGGAGTTTCTTGATTTCTTTGTAGATTCTGGTTATTAACCCTTTATCTGTTGCATAGTTTGCAAATATATTTTACCATTCTGTCGGTTGCCTCTTCACTTTCCTGACTGTTTCTTTTGCAGTACAGAAACTTCTCAATTTGATGCAATCCCAAATGTTAATTTTGACTTTGACTGCCTGTGCTTCTGGGGTGTTTTCCAAGAAGTCATTGCTGGTACCTATATCTTGCAGGGTTTTTCCAATGCTCTCTAATAATTTGATGGTGTCAGGTCATAGATTTAAGTCTTTAATCCATGTTGAGTGGATTTTTGTGTAAGGTGAAAGATAGGGGTCTTGCTTCATGATTCTGCACTTGGAAATCCAATTTTCCTAGCACAATTTATTGAATAGACTGTCCTTATTCCAAGGATTGGTTTTGGATCCTTGATCAAATATGAGTTGGCTGTTGCTGTTTGGGTTGATTTCTGGTGTTTCTATTCTGTTCCATTGGTCTATCCATCTGTTTCTGTACCAGTACCATGCTGTTTGGTTACAACTGCCCTGTAGTATGTCCTGAAATCTGGTATTGTGATGCCTCCAGCTTTGTTTTTGTTGTACAAGATTGCTTTAGCTATTCAAGGTCTCCTGTGTCTCCATATGAATTTCAGCATCATTTTTTTCCAGATCTGAGAAGAATGTCTTTGGTATCTTGATTGGTATTGCACTGAATGTATAAATTGCTTTTGGGAGAATGGACATTTTGATGATATTGATTCTTCCAATTCGTGAGCATGGAAGATTTTTCCATTTCTTGGTATCCTCTTCTATTTCTTTCTTTAAGGTTTTGTAATGTTGAAGTGAAATGGGCACTATGAGAAACAGTGACTTGTTCAGCTCTTGTCCTGACGGTTGATGTACAATGTAATACTTTATCCATTTTAGTATTTTTTTTGTTCTAGTACCATTGGTTGAACTCTGTAATTAACACACAATTATTCTTAGGTGTTTAAATTTAACTGAAAAGTGATCCCTGTTAGGAATTTGGAAAACATTATGCTGAGTGAAATAAACCAATCCCAAAGGGACAAATACCACATGTTCTCCCTGATAGGTGACAACTGAGCACCAAAAAGTAAACCTGTTAAAGTGAAATGAACACTATGAGAAACGGTGACTTGATTAGCCCTCGCCCTGTTTGATGAACAACTTACTATGTTATCCCTCTTAGTATTTTTTTGTTTGTTCTACTTAATACTTTGGTTGAATACTGTAATCAATACACAATTCTTCTTAAGTGCTGAAACTTCACTGAAAAGTTATCACTGTTAAATATAAGAGTGGGAATAAGAGAGGGAAGAGATGTGCAATCCGGGACATGCTCAAGCTGACTTACCTCAAATGGTAGAGTTAGAATCATACCAGGGGATTCCAATTCAATCCCATTGAGGTGGCATGTACCAATGCCATCTCACTAGTCCAGTGATCAATTTCTGTTCACAATTGATCATAATGATAGGACTAAGAAACAAAGTGATAATATAAACAAGAATAGTGTCTGCAAATACTAGCTGATAGAATAAAAAAGGGAGAGAATGGTCCAACATGGGAAGTGAGATACACAGCAGACCATAGAATGGCAGTTGTCCTAAATAGCACTCTGGCCTCAGAATCAGCCCTTAAGGCATGCGGATCTGGCTGAAAAGCCCATGAGAGTATTTCAGGCTTGGAAAGCCAAGACACTCTGGGGAAAAAAAAAAACCTAAATGAAAGATCTCCGTGAGTGAGATCCCAGTGGAAAGAACGGGTCATCAAAGAAGGAGTTACCTTTTTCTGAAGGGAGGATAGAACTTCCATTTGACCATGGCCTTGTCTAAATATGATCAGAGTCAGTGAACTCAGGGGGCTTCCATAGCCTTGGCAGTCATGACAAGAGCCTAGGGTGATTACTGAGGCCATAAACAAGAGTGTCAATTTGTTAAGTCAACAACAGGAGTCACTGTGCACTTACTCCTCATGTAGGATCTCTGTCCTTAGTGTGCTGTACACTGAGATTTAATGCTATAACTAGTACTCAAACAGTATTTTTCACTTTATGTTTCTGTGTGGGAGCAAACTGTTGAAATCTTTACTTAATGTATGCTAAACTGATCTTCTGTATATAAAGAGAATTGAAAATGAATCTTGATGTGAGTGGAAGGGGAGAGGGAGTGGGAAAGGGGAGGGTTGCGGGTGGGAGAGACGTTATGGGGGAGGGGAGCCATTGTAATCCATAAGCTGTACTTTGGAAATTTATATTCATTAAATAAAAGTTACAAAAAATGTTAAAAAAAAAGAAATATTGAGCTGAGTAGAAATTCTCAAAGAAGCAAAGTGTAGCTCATTCAGGGGATGGAAGCAGGTAAGTTAAATGACCTTCTATATCCCATAAATAATATAATTTTTATCTATTTAAAAGGATCAGATATTGGATAGCTCATGGGTTTTAATTAGAGACCTTCCTTTCAAGGTCATTAGATGGAAGTTAGCCCACTCTGAGGGGAAGCTTGTAAATTCAGTTTTCCTTGTAAGCCAAAAATGTATTTTCAATAGTCAACACCTATGTGACTCTAAAAGATCTTGAAAAATACCGTTATTTATTTACCATTGAACCCAAGACTAATAGAAACTACCTTGAGTGTCCATGTTCATCTCTCCACAAATAGAAGAGTTTCCATGAGAAGAGAGAAGGGAAAGGAAGAGAGCAATAGGAACAAAGAAAGGAAAAAAGTCAGAACAAAAATTAAAAAAGACAGGGAGTACACTTGGTTTACATTAAGATTTACCCAGAATACATGCATCAGCCACTCTTCAATAGAGTTGAATGGGCTTGAGGAGATGGTAGTGTAGAACACAGAGCAGACACCAAGAGTCACATCTGGGTGGGCTTGGTCTCTGATTTCTGATCTCTGATCCCTGCTCTAGGATGCAGACCGACAGATCACCTCCATGACTGAACAATGGAAGGACTGTATCAGAGAATCAGCACCAGCTTTGAAAGACTATGAGGCTCTACAGTGACTTAAATAAAGCTACAATGAGAAAAATGTTACCGGTTTTGCAATAAATAAATAACAATAAATAAATTGGGAATCTGCCATTAATTATTGAATCAACTTTGTCACATTAGAATGTATATTTTTTGTGCAAACATGAATTTGGCACTTAAGTATGTTGAGCATTACTTGAACTCAATACTGTCTTCATAAGTCATCAGGATTCCTTTGAAAATGCCTCTGTATCCACATGATGGCATAGTATATTAATCTGGATCTATTTGTACAGTTTCCTTGTCTCTCTCCCAAGACTCTAAGAGACTGATAGATTTAGTTAAGCAGAATAAGCAAACTTTAAATTCTGTGACTGTCACTTCTTGCCTGAGAAAACCACTAAAGCAAAGTTTTCAAATTTAGATTCCCTCATGAATATATTCCAGTGGGTTATGTCTTTTGTCTGCCTAGGGAAACATACAGGTAAATTTTACTTTTGTACTATCAATATCACCTTTCAAAAGTTATTTAGAATGGTCCTAAAAGAACTCTCCACCTTGGCCCTTGACTTATTATTACTTCACACTCTCTAATGATTAGGCTTCTACAATATTTAGCATGCAAATAAAGTGGTAGATTAGCCATGCAACTGAACAGTCAAATAACGTGAGAAAGAAGCAGCAATCAGATGCTCTTTCCACCTACTTGTTTGGAAGCCCCCATAAATTCTCTGCTATCAGAGGGGAAGGAATTAAGTTAGACTCATGAATGGTAGCAGTCAGTAACGATAGGAATGAAATAAAGCAAAGCTTATAGATGAAACCATGAGTAGACTTGTGAAAACTCAGGTAAATCGCCAGATACATATGCCCAGCTGCAAAGGTTAAGCGTTGAGCACACTCATATTACTGCAGTAAGAAATCATAGTTTGACAGCACAAACTCAGTGGGCTAACAATGAAAAAAAAACCAAACACCAGATGTTACTGCCTAACTCAATGCCTTTAATAAAAATATCAGGTAATCCAAACCCAATTAATTCAGAGCTCATTTTTTCTGGTCCCTTGCACTTCAAATTAGCAAAGTTTTTACTATACCTCACCAGTAAATGTTTCCAATCACATTCTATTTGCATCTAATTACTTCTTGAGGCACCAGATTTAAGCACTATAAGGAGCACAGGATATTACAGGCTTTCTCTACAGGTGAAAATACCAATATTGTCAGACCTCACCTATGTTAGTAGTCAATAGTATCAGTATCACATGGTTATCATGTTTCACTACATAAGACAGATAATTGCCTTCTAATAAGAGATAATAAGCTTGCACCATGTGGATATACCAGAATATGTGTGTTGAACATCAACTAATCCCATTTGCAGTGAGTATTTGCTAGGTCTACAGGCTTAGTAGCTATCAGTGTTGTTCACAGAGATTCCTGGCCTCAAGATCTCAGGATCACCTGTGTGTGTACTTAAAGTGATAAAAAAAAAAAAAACACAAACACATGCCACACAAACACACACACTACCAGGAATTATATGATGAAAATTCTATCACACGGTTATTAAAGACAGTTTTCTTATTCTTCATTATCTGCCTTGATATCTGTAACAGTTCCCAAACTTAATAGCACAACGTAAACATTTGTTAGGGGAATAAAAACACGAAATTTTAAAATGTTAATTAAAGTCTAAACATCAAAATAGCTATAAGGATTTAGAGAACATATTACTTTTGCAGGTGAGAATATGTAATAAAAGCTTTGTGAAGGAAGCACACTTAAGCTGGTTTTTGAGACGGAAATAGATCTTGAGGATTTCAAAGAAAATCCACATAATTAAGCATTAAATTCTCACTACCTATTAGTCACTGTGTTAAACGCTTTTAAAATGCAAATATGAATTATGCCAACCTCTTGTTCTTTATAACCTTATAATTTAGTAAAGGGAACTAACATAAATAGTAAGATGTGGTAGAAAGTGCTATAACAGAGGAAAAATACCACATAGGGAATCAGAGGAATGTTTCTTGGAGACTGTTGGAGGAAGTCATTCAGTTGAGTTTTTTATGAATTTATGAATTTAACAGCATGCAAAAATTTAATGACAGGGAAGATGCATGGGTAAGAATGGCAATTCTGGGTAAAAAAAGAAGCAATAACTGCTTCTTTCTACAAGCAAAAACGTTCAAATTCTTAAAGAGTTTAAAGTTGTGTGTCAAGTAGAATGGATTTTAATGTAGTTATCAGAACAATCTTTTCATTAGTCACTTATTCATTTCATGGATATTAAATATTTATATACATAAAATGTTTTACGCTTTAGTGGTTTTCTTAGGCAAGAAGTGACATATGGTATTTAGAAAAATTGTACAAGATGGAATGGGAGGAAACATCTGGAGGAGAAGAAACCACTTTAAAAGGCAGTGGTGCTGTAGGGAAACAGGATAAATACTTAAACTGGGAGGAAGATGGCTTATGGAGAATGTTCCAAGGTAGAACCTACAGGATTTGCTAATGGGGTGGATGTGGGAATTGAAGAGAGAAGAGTCAGTGATGATCTCAGTGTTGGGAGCTGCAAGACCAGAAAGAGGGGACCTGGAGGAGGGCAAGCAAGAGAAGTCTGTGGAATGCCTACTGCCAGCGGGAAGTAAAAGTTGCCCAGAGAACAGTGCACTGAGCTAAATGGCATGAAGCACTCATGAAATGCTGCAAACGTTTACCTAGCAGTTCAGTAATATGGAATGAAGGGGACAAATAGAGAGATACTCCTGATGCTGCCCTTTACAAAACAGAAAATGTCACCAATCAGCTTTATTAAAAAAGAGGTATGGGTGAATAGATAGTATAAGAGTGGGGCTAAACCATCCCAATTCAGCACTTAACTCTACTACACTGAACCGGTTCATCTCTCCAGATGGGCTACTTTGTATTGTTACTGATATATACTGACATTCATAAGCTTTTGTTTTTAAATGAATAAATCATTTTTTCCCAAAGCTCATGGTTTCTCTCACAGTATCAGTACTTGCTAGAATATTCTTAGCTTTTCTTAGGTAAGAATACTCCGGGGGGAGGGGGTTGAAAGGACAAGAGTGAATGATTTCCCAGTATACAGTGTCTATGTCAAAGATATATTTTATCTATAAAATGAACAGTCATTTTATTATGTCATGGCCTATAATAGGACTCTATGGGGCTTATCCAGCTTTCCACTCTGTTGTACCTGTAATTAGGATGACTTCTGTATTTTTTGAAATTAATCTATTATCCCACTTCATAGTACTTAACCTGCTGATCTTTTTATTCATTTAAAGTCTCTTTAAATTTAGCAGAATCTCATTTTCCTTCACAGGACAGTTGACGTGGCTCTTTTCATCTTTACTCAATCATAAATCTTGGCAAGGACACTCAATGAAAAGGCACAGCCCATGGAGGAACCCTGGCTCGGAGACCCTAGGGAAGATGAAACAAGCTGCCAGATAACTGGCCCTTGTCTCCAGGGAAATTTAGTTCAACCATCTAAGGTATTGTGCGGCTAAGAAAAATGCTTGCACTTCCTAAGTAAATAGAACCTTTTATTCGCAGGCTGAATTTTCTCTGCTAGGGTAAGACACGTTTCAAAAGTAGGAATTGTTGGCTTAAGAAAAACTAGAGCAGCCCCTATATCCAGAGTGGCACTAAGTGTCTTTGTCAATAGATAGTGTGTTAGGGCTGGGACAAGAGGGCACCAGCAAAGAATTTCCCACAGGTCCGACCCTGCCAGGAGCAATATTAAATTAGTGCCACTGCTTGTTGTCCCATTGGGAATCAGGATTCTAGATTCTGGATCTTCGGTTGTTACGTGCTGAATGTTTATGGGCACCCAGATTTATATGAAACTAATCCCAGGGGAATGGAAAAAGAAGGCAGTGATTGGGGTTAGGTCAGGTCATGAGGATGGGTCCCCATTATGGGATTAACAATTTCCTGAGAAGAGGAAGAGATCTTTCTCTCCTCCCTTTATACCTGGAACACAGAAGGGCAAGAACCTAATCTGCCTGTGCCTTGTTCTTGAAATTCCCATACTGCAAGTCTGTAAAAAGTGCCAGTGTTTTTAACTCTATGGTGTTTGTTATAGCGGCACAAGCTAAGCAATCCGTTAACTTCTTTTGTGAGCTTCAGAGGCTCATTTCACCCCTGACTTCTCCAAGTTGGTAAGTCAATAGATTCTAGGATGCCTCTCATTTGTACTGTTCATTAATCAATCACCCTCAACTCTCTCTCCCAGAACACACTGCTGGGTAGTGTTTGCAGGGAGGGTGTTGGAGGAAAGGGTACAAGCAAGAGAGTCAGGTGAGGAAGTGCAAGAAATACAAAGACAAAGAATGACCTCATCCCATGTCCTGGAATTCTCAATTGTTGCTTTTTTACCATTAACATCTCAGGGCCAATCAGAACCTCATCATGTTTTCAGAAGCCAAATAATGGGTATCATATTTAAACAAGAAAAAGATAGGAAAACAAAAGAGAAAACCTGAGGGTAAGCTTCCTTTAGCATTTAAAAACAAAATAATAAATGAAACTAGAAAATAGGGAAAAAATCTATTTGAAATTCACATGAGAGAATGATTTGTGGAAGGTAACTACAAACATACAGTTTTCTCTAAACACTTACCAAGCACACACACTTACTCAAGCATTCAACATACACTTATTAAACACCTGTAATGTGTCAGGCACAATTCTAGATATCAGATATATGATTGCACATTTATCCTCATGAGTCCCACTTGATGATACACTTCTAACATCTGATTCTCTATTATTCATTTGCAAAATCATTTTTTTACAGCCCATGTACTTGGAGATGGATCTCCTTAGTATGGGCATCTAATAAATTTAAGATAGATATGGTATTTGGTGGGATTTTGATATAAAAGTAAACTCAAAAAACTTTGTGTCAGATACATTCTTTAGAAGTCATCTAATACGTTTAGCTGAATCAAGAATGCATCCAACATCAGTGAGGTGAGTCATTCTTAGTGTCTGTCAGTCATGGTTTCTTCAAGTTACAAGAATCAAGTTGCAGAGAAAATTATCAAAAGGAATACTTTTATGGAATTTGGTTAAAAAAATCTTTAAGTACCTTTTCTGCTTTAAGGGCTTGGGAGAAATACAAAGATTACAGGAGATAGCAAGAACATTGCAGATTAGCAGAAAAAGCCAAGTATATAAATAATTCCTTAAAGAATATTATAATTATATTACAGATGACTGCATAAGTTATTGTGGGGGAAAAAAAAAACAAGGAAAATCATATCTGGTTAGGGAAGAGCAAAGCTTCATGGAGTAGCATCTGTACTGAGCTTTGCAGGACGTTTAGAAAATAAAGAAGTAAACTAAAAAGTGGTGATGTTAGGGAAGCGGAAAAAATTTATGTGTCTTTACTGAGCATTTATTCTAGTAAGGAATTGTGTAGGATTTTATTTAAATCTCTCAATATCCTCTTAAAACAGCTGTGCCATCAACTCTAGATCAATCAGGATCTGGTTCAGGAAATAAACTGCTTCCAACTAAGGACATGTAGAAAGGAAACCAAGGCAGCACAAATATTTGGTAAAACAGGAACTCAACTAGGGACAAAGGGGAAAGGTGAGATTATAGGATTTAGGATTCAGGATTCAGTATCACAACTTCTGGGACAGTTAGGGAACTTGGCCACCACAGAAACAGCACCTGAGGAAGGGAGATGCAGAGGAGGCTCCTGGCTTCATCTTCCCACTTGCCCTTCCTTCCCTTCTCCCACCAAGGCTTTCCTGTAGCAAACACCAATCAGAAAGCCAGCTGGCTTTATGGCTGTCTGCCACCTGCACCAGCACAGCTGAATCCTTACGAAAAGGAAAGTCAGAAATATACCTGAGGGGGCCCTCCTGGCACAGTCAGCTAAGAAGCTGCCTGCAACACGAGCATCCCATATGGGAGTGCTAGTTAGAGTCTCGATAGCTCCACTTCTGATCCAGCTCTCTGTGTATACACCTAGGAAAGCAGCTAAGGATTGTCCATGTACATGAGTTCCTGTGGAAGACTGGATGGAGCTCTGGGCTCCTAGCTTCAACCTGGACCAGCCCAGCTATCACAGCCATTTGAGGAATAAACCAACAGATAGAAGATAGATCTCTGCCCACCCCCATAAACTCATTTCCTCTCCTCTTCAAATAAATAAATGAATCTTTCTAAAAAAAAAGGAAGGATGGAAAGATGGAAAGAAGAAAAAGAGAAAGAGAAAAAGAGAAAGAGAAAAAGAGAAACAGAGAGAGAAAGAGAGAAAGAAAAAGAAAAGAAAAAAACAAACATGCCTGAGGACAAAGGGCTCAGGCTAGGCTGACATAAAGCTCCCTTTACCGATGAAAATTCAAGCGCAGACGGAGATGACCTGATCTAAACCACTTGGTTGATGGCCGAGCTAATATTTGAACCTGACACTTACTCCACCTCTGATCTTTTCTGAAGGTCACAGTTGCCAGTTTTATGAATGTCCAAAGTACTCATCAGTAGTAGCTGAGTTGCTTTGGGGAAGGAATCAAAGGCCATCCCGAGGAATCACAATTCTTTCATGTTGTCTGGAAACTTCCTGGAGAAAGTTATGAGTTGTGGAATAAGAAATTACTCTTGGAAACTCCAAGTGAACATGAGTGAAAAGGGAGGACCGCTTTCCTCTCCATCAGTTCCCACATCCCTCTCACATGCTTCCTTGCTTTTGCTTTCTGACGAGAGAGAGATAAGCAAAAAGTTAAAAAGGGGGGGAGGGGGGCAAGCAAGGCCTCTGGCAGGAGCTAGTAGAAAATTTCAATGGAACTGAAAAAGCAGTCATCATCGCTATCCAGATGTGTTGAGCCTGAGCTACCTGATGCTGATGCACACCTTGGCTCAATCTCCAGCCTGCCTTCCCCTCTTGGGCTAATAGTGGCGGTACTGTTTTATATTCTAACAGTTCTTTGCTTCCTGGGATCTACACACAGCCTGAGCTTGACCTGAAGGTTCTCTAAACATTATCCCTGCAGGGGCCAGAGGAGTAGAGACAGAGAATAATTTGCAGGTGAAGACTGCCAGACACTGAGAGGTTAAGTGACTTGCCCTGAGGTCCCACAGAGACCCTGGAGGGAGGAGAGATGAGGAGGGGTCCCAAATTTCTCCAGCTCTGGGCTCTATCCAACTTTCAGAAGACCTCATAGCAGAATAACAGCACTCCTGTGGAGAAGCTCCTCAGGCAGCAGCTCATTACTGCCTGCAGACTGGTGCTTATTAGCGTGACCCCTGAGCACCTGCCAAACACCAAGCAGACAGCCTGGAGAAGCACCCAGACACTTAAGTAACCCTTTCTTCATTGGGTTTTAGGACCTCATTTTCACCTCTCCCTCCTATAAATATTAGGAAGTTATAGTTAGAAAAACTGTAATTACAAAGTAACTTGAAATTGTATTTTTGCAAAAATTAAAGGAAGGAAGCAGAGGGATCAAAGGAGGGAAAGAGAGGGAGGGAATTATGGTTATCTTAAATTCCATCTATGAAATACATGAAATCTATTCTCTTTATATTAATAAAAGAAAGAAAGAAAAATTGTAAGCATCAAAAGCCTACACATGAAAAAGACAGCAGACCAGCTAGGTGATGGCTGGAAATCCCATGACAAGTTAGTGAACTAACTCCCTCTGCCTGGACCACATCCAGGCCAGCAGTAGCCTAACAAGTGGCCTTGAGCAGAGCTGGAGGGAAGACTCCAACTTGTGATTTTACAAAATAATGATTTCTTTTATTTTTATTTTTTTGACAGGCAGAGTGGACAGTGAGAGAGACAGAGAGAAAGGTCTTCCTTTGCCGTTGGTTCACTCTCCAATGGCCGCCGCGGCTGGCACGCTGCGGCCGGCACACTGCGCTGATCCGATGGCAGGAGCCAGGTGCTTCTCCTGGTCTCCCATGGGGTGCAGGGCCCAAGCACTTGGGCCATCCTCCACTGCACTCCCTGGCCTGGAAGAGGGGCAACCGGGACAGAATCCGGCGCCCCAACCGGGACTAGAACCCGGTGTGCCGGCGCCGCTAGGCGGAGGAAAAATAATGATTTCAACCAAGGAAAGATCAACCTACTTACAAAACTTCTGAACATTAAACAAGTGGTTCTCAGAACAAATACGAACAGCTGCCGCACACTACAAATGGCCGTACACCCAATTCCCAATCCCACTTGCTGCATATCTCCACCCAGTCTTCCTCCAGCCCCAAAATAAAAGCACAATGCCCGAGAGGCAGTCGCCAAGTATATACACTCAAGAAACAAAATATGGGGCCAGTTTTGAGATGCAGCAACTTGCACCGCCACTTGCAAATATCAGAGCGCTGGTTCAAGCCCCTGCTGCTCTGCTTCTAGTACAACTTCCTGCTAATGAGTCTTGGAAAGCAGTGAAGACGGCCCAGGTACTTGAGAGATCCAGATTGAGTTCCTGTCACCTGGCTCTTCCCTGACCCAGCTCCAGCTGTTGAGGCCATTTTGGAAGTGGAAAAGTGGATGGAGGATACCTTTCTGTTTCTCTCCCTTTCTTTTCCATACTGCCTTTCATAGAAAGTAAATCTTAAGAAAAAATAGAGTATCTGAATGCCACAGTTTCAAAGGAGCCTTCTCATTTCCACTGTTCTCCCTGATGGCTAGAATTGCCTTCTGGATTTTTTGATAGTTCTGTGTTATTCAACATTTATGCAACACTTACATATCTTGTACATATTTCATCTCCCATTCTAGATGCTAAACTCCTTGAGGGTAGGAATCATGCCTTATTCATCCTTATATTCCTGAAGGATCCTTGCCTGTGCCTTGCACAAAATCAGCCCTCAATAAAAGTTGAATGAATGAATTCTGATGAATCAAGATCTGCCTGGGGCTGCTTATGGAATGGAAATAATTCAGTGGTGCTGTGCCCCAAATGGGAAACTTTGAAATGTTAATGAACTTAAGCTATGATGTATCTATAAGAAAAATGAATGCAAGTTGCTTGTCTGGCTATGAAAGTGCAGCCTTTACAGGAAAAGGCAGCAGCTGGAGCTTTTCTCTCTTTATCATGTAAGAGGCCCAGAGAGGTTGCTAAGTGATGAAAAGGAACCACGTGGCTGCTCCACACTCGGCTCCTTTGTCTGTCATTAGATGTTTCTGTTCTTGTCTCTTATGAGAACCTTTCTCTTGGCTATCAGCTATTTCTTAGTCTGCAGATCAATTGGCATAAGATCAGATAATGGTCCGGCACAGACATTGGCTGAACATTCATTCTAATGCAGGCGTGGCAGACCAGGTGCTGAGAGGCAAGACTTTTGAAATTTCAGAGTTGTCTAAACTTCTAAGTACAGCCAGAGGGGATTGGTTCCAGGGCCGCCCTCAAATAGCAAAAGTCACAGATTTCCAAATACCTTCTATAAAATGGTTTACTGTTTACATGTTACTTACCCACATCCTTCCATATACTTTTATTTATTCATTTATTTGACAGGTAGAGTCATAGACAGTGAGAGAGACAGAGAAAAAGGTCTTCCCTCCGTTGGTTCACTCCCCAAATGGCCGCCATGGCCAGCGTTGCACTGATCCAAAGCCAGGAGCCAGGTGCTTCCTCCTGGTCTCCCATGTGGGTGCAGGGGCCCAAGCACTTGGGCCATCCTCCACTGCCCTCCCGGGCCACAGTAGAGAGCTGGAGTGGAAAAGGAGCAACCAGAACTAGAACCTGGCGCCCATATGGGATGCCGGCACCACAGGCAGAAGATTAACCAAATGAGCCACGACGCCGGCCCCCATATACTTTTTTTTTTTTTTTTTGACAGGCAGAGTGGACAGTGAGAGAGAGAGAGAGACAGAGAGAAAGGTCTTCCTTTGCCATTGGTTCACCCTCCAATGGTCGCCGCAGCCGGCGTGCTACGACCGGCGCCCCGCGCTGATCCGATGGCAGGAGCCAGGAGCCAGGTGCTTTTCCTGGTCTCCCATGGGGTGCAGGGCCCAAGCACTTGGGCCATCCTCCACTGCACTCCCTGGCCACAGCAGAGAGCTGGCCTGGAAGAGGGGCAACTGGGACAGAATCCGGTGCCCCGACCGGAACTAGAACCCGGTGTGCGGGCGCCGCAAGGCGGAGGATTAGCCTAGTGAGCCGCAGTGCCGACCACCCATATACTTTTAATCATCTCTAGATTACTGGAATACCTAATACAATATAAATGTTATGGAAATATGTATACTATTTATGGAATAATGAAAAGGGAGAAGAACCTGTACATGTTCAGTACAGATGCAGCTTTTTAAAACAAGATATTTGATCCATGGTTGATTGAACACATACACATGGGACCTAAGGATATGCAGGGCTGATTGTACAATGTAAGAAGACTTGTGGGCCGGCGCTGTGGCACAGCAGGTAAGATTGTGGTTGCAGTGCTGGCATCCCATATGGGCGCTGGTTCAAGTCCTGGCTGCTCCACTTGTAATCCACCTCTCTGCTGTGGCCTAGGAGGGCAGTGGAAGATGGCTCCTGTGCACACATAGGAGGCCTGGAGGAGGCTCCTGGCTCCTGGCTCCTGGCTCCACATCAGCCCAGCTCTGGCTCTTGTGGCCATTTGGAGAGTGAACCAGTGGATGGAAGACCTACCTCTCTCTCTCTCTCTCTCTCTCTCTCTCTCTCTCGTTCTGCCTCTCTGTAACTCTGCCTTTTAAATATATAAATAAAAAATTGATGACTTGCACTCTAACATTTTCAAAATTAGCATGCCTAATGTGTAGTGTAATCATTAGCATTTTGGACATGATTTTTAGATAAACAGAAGGAACAATCTGTTCTATTCTCCTTGTTTTAAAAAATCTCTTTTAGAAAATCCTCTTTGTAAATGATGGTATGCAGTTTTTATTTCTGCTTATTTTTAGAATTTTACTCTTCATATCACAAAGCATAATATAAAGCCTCTATTGAAACTATGGTTCATATTATTTGAAAGTCTATGGAAGCAGCACTTCATGGTATTGTAAATAACTGGCCATGGAATTCCTTCTGTCTACAAACTTTCTCATTTAAGAAAATGTTAAGAAAATGCATTTACTGCATCTTTGACAGTGGATATCCTCTTTTTAATCTACCATTCTTCATTCTATGGAACCACATCAACACTGAATACAATGTTGTAAGACAGAAAGAAACAGAAACTGAAGGTGTTTGGACTCGGGAAAATTTTGGTGAAACCTATGGAGATGCTGGCATAAAGGCTATACAGGTGATAAAAAAGCAGAAAGCAACATGCAGAGACTTGGTGATACAAGATATGATTTTTTACAAATTTATTTTATAATTTATTTATTTGACAGTGAGACAGAGACCACAGCATCCAGGGCTGGACCACGCTAAATTCAGGAGCCAGAAACTCAATCTAGGTTTCCCACATAGATGATTTGGAAATTAAGAACTAAAGAAATGCTAGAAAATATACAAACACATGGAAACTGAACAAAAAGCTCCTGAATGAACAGTAGGTCATAGAAGAAAAAGGGGGAACATTTCTGTAAATGAATATGACAATACCACATAGCAATACTTATGGGATACAGCAAAAGCAAGGATTGGAGGAAAGTTTATAATAATTAATGCCTAAATAAAGAAATTGGAGGGTTGGCGCTGTGGCTCACTTGACTAATCCTCCACCTGTGGTGCTGGAATCCCATACGGACCCTGGGTTCTAGTCCTGGTTGCTCCTCTTCCAGTCCTGCTCTCTGCTGTGACCTGGGAAGGCAGTGGAATATGGCCCAAGCGCTTGGGTGCCTGCACCCTCGTGGGAGACCAGGAAGAAGCACCTGGCTCCTGGCTTCAGATCAGCGTAGCTCCAGCTGTAGCGGCCATTTAGGGGGTGAACCAACGGAAGAAAGACTTTTCTCTCTGTCTCTCCCTCTCACTGTCTGTAACTCTACCTTTCAAATAAATAAATAAAAAATCTTTAAAAAACAAAGAAATTGGAAAGAAATCAAATAAATGAGTTATCAATGCATCTCAAGGACCTAGAAAAAAAAAAAAAAACAAACCCCAAATCAGTGGTAGTCAAAAAGAATTAAAATTTGTGGGGAGCAACTCGGACTAGACTGAGTTACTGAAATTAAGACTTATTCTATGCATCTGCTCTCCCACAATATGGCGCTGGGAGAGGAGTAAACAACTTTTACACAGCTGCCTCCAGTTCGACCAGTAACCTGCAGGAGCTGATCCTGCTCCTGATTGGAGGAGAGCAGCGTACTTGGCGTGTGGGTAGCAGAGTTGGGATTGGTGGAAGAGGACTACAAAGGAGGAGAGAGACAACATGCACCAGGAACATCTAAGGGGAACATCCGGATAACACCCGAGAGAGCCGGCCGGCGGTGTGCCGCTCCCCCGCGTAAGTGGGGAAAGTGGCAGGGGGAGCCGCCCTTCCACAGAGGTGGAAGGATCGGCAGCCAACCCGGGAAGAACTAGCAGCAAACCCAGGAAGGGCCGAGCAGACAAAAGAACAGCGCAGGGTTTAGTGTCGTTCCTCCACGAAATGGGGGAGCGACAAATTAAATAAATAGGCCAGCGTGCCATGGCTGAATAGGCTAATCCTCTGCCTGTGGCATGGGCATACCAGGTTCTAGTTCTGGTTGGGGCACCAGATTCTATCCTGGTAGCTCCTCTTCCAGTCCAGCTCTCTGCTGTGGCCTGGGAAGGTAGTGGAGGATGGCCCAAGTTGTTGGGTCCTGCACCCGCATGGGAGACCAGGAGAAGCACCTGGATCCTGGCTTTGGATCAGTGTGTTGCACCGGCCGCAGCGCAACAGCCGTGGCGGCCATTGGAGGGTGAACCAACAGAAAAAAGAAAGACCTTTCTCTCTGTCTCTCTCTCTCACTGTCCACTCTGCCTGCCAAAAACAATTAAATAAACAAAATTGAAGAAAAATACAAAAGATCAGTGAATAGTTTGTTTTTTGAAAAAAATAAACATAAATAATAAACCATAGGCCCAATTAATCATAAAAATATGGAGAAGACTCAATTCAAAAAATCTGAGATGAAAAAGGAGATATAACAGATAATCAAGAAATAAAAATATTCATCACAAATTACTACAAATGCAATATGCCAACAAATTGGAAAGAAGAAATAGATAGATTCTTGGACACATTTGCCCTACCAAAATTGAGTCATGAAGACACAGAAAACCTAATCAGGCCAATAACCAAGATGCAGACAGAATCAGTAATAAAGACCCTTTCAACAACAACAACAACAACAACAAAAAAACCCACAGGATTAGATAGCTTCACTGCTACCAGCCATCTTAAAAAGAACTAATTCTAACTCTTCTCAAACCATTCAAAACAATTGAAAAGGAGGGAAGTCTCTCAAATTCCTTCTATAATACCATCACTACTTCAATTCCAAAACCAGGAAAAAATACAACAAAGAAAGGGAACTGTAGACCAATTTCACCAATGAACTTATGTGCAAGAATCCTCAACAAAATACTAGCTAATCAAATCCAACAACACATCAGAAAGATCATTCACCCAGACCATGCCGGGTGGTTCAACTAAACAACAACAACAACAAAATAAATATGATTTATTACATTAACAAATTGAAAAATAAAAACCATAAGATTCTCTCAATAGATGCAGAAAAAGCATTTGATAAAATACAACATCTTTTCATGATAAAAACCTTAAGTAAATTGTGTATGGAAAGAACATTCATTAACACAATCAGGTCAATATATGACAAACATACAGCCAGCATCATATTAAATGGGGAAAAGTTGGAAACAGTTTCACTAAGATATGCCAGACAAGGCTGACACTTTTCACCATTGCTAGTCAATATACTTGTGGAAGTTTTCCCAAGAGCCATTAGGCAAGAAAAAGAAATCAAAGGGATATAAATTGCAAAGGAGGAAGTCAGATTATCCCTGTTTGCAGATTTCATGATCCTACATATAGAGCAACCAAAAGACTCCACTATTGGAGACTATTGGAACTCATAAGAGAGTCTGGTAAAGTAGCAGGATACAAAAGCAACAAACAATGATCAACAGCCTTTGTATACACAGACAACGTGATGGCAGAGAAAGAGTTTGAAAGATAAGTCTTATTCACAAGAGCTAAAAAGAACTTAAATAAGTTGAAATAAATTGAACCAAGTACATCAAAGTTCTCTACAACAAAAATAACAAATCATTAAAGAAAGAAATTTAAGACAAAAACATTTGAAAAATCTCCCATGTTCATGGATTGGAAAAATTAATATAAAAAATCCATACCATACAAAGCAACTTATAGATTTAATGCAATCCCAATCAAAATACCAATGACATTTTTCTCTGATCTAGAAAAAATGATGCTAAAATTCATATGGGAGGCCGGCGCCGCGGCTCACTAGGCTAATCCTCCGCCTAGCGGCGCCCGCACACCGGGTTCTAGTCCCGGTCGGGGCGCCGGATTCTGTCCCGGTTGCCCCTCTTCCAGGCCAGCCCTCTGCTGTGGCCAGGGAGTGCAGTGGAGGATGGCCCAGGTGCTTGGGCCCTGCACCCCATGGGAGACCAGGAAAAGCACCTGGCTCCTGGCTCCTGCCATCGGATCAGCGCGGCGGCCATTGGAGGGCGAACCAACGGCAAAGGAAGACCTTTCTCTCTGTCTCTCTCTCTCACTGTCCACTCTGCCTGTCCAAAAAAAAAAAAATTCATATGGGAGCATAAGAGACCCTGAATAGCTAAAGCAGTCTTAATCAACAAAAATAAAGCTGCAGCCATCACAATACCAGACTTCAGGATATAATACAGGGGCTGGCAGTGCAGTATGGCGAGTAAGGCCACTGGCTACAGTGCCATAGTCCTGTGTTGGTGCTGGTTCAAGTCCTGGCTGCTCTGCTTCTGATACAGCTCTCTGCTATGGCCTGGCAGAAGAGTGGAGGATAGCCCAGGTCCTTGTGTATCCACGTGGGAGACCTGGTGGAGGCTCCTATCTCCTGACTTCAGATCTGCGCAGCTCTGGCTGCTGTGGCCATATGGGGAGTGAACCAGTGGATGGAGGACCTCTCTCTCTCTCATTCTCTCTGCCTCTGCCTCTCTGTAATTCTGCCGTTCAAATAAATAAATAGATCTTTGGAAAAAAAGACATAATACAGGGCAGTTATAATCAAAACTGCCTTGTATTGGTGAAACTTGTTGAAGTGAAATGGACACTATGAGAAACAGTGACTTGATCAGCTCTTGTCCTGACGGTTGATGTACAATGTAATACTTTATCCATTTTAGTATTTTTTTGTTCTAGTACCATTGGTTGAACTCTGTAATTAACACACAATTATTCTTAGGTGTTTAAATTTTAACTGAAAAAGTTATCCCTGTTAGGAATTTGGAAAACATTATGCTGAGTGAAATAAGCCAATCCCAAAGGGACAAATACCACTTGTTCTCCTTGATAGGTGACAACTGAGCACCAAAAAGGAAACCTGTTAAAGTGAAATGAACACTATGAGAAACGGTGACTTGATCAGCCCTCACCCTGACTGTTGATGAGCAGCTTAATATGTTATCCCTCTTAGTATTTTTTTGATTGTTCTACTTAATACTTTGGTTGAATACTGTAATCAATACACAATTCTTCTTAAGTGCTGAAACTTAACTGAAAAGTGATTGCTGTTAAATATAAGAGTGGGAATAAGAAAGGGAAGAGATGTGTAATTCGGGACATGCTCAAGCTGACTTACCTCAAACGGTAGAGTTAGAATCATACCAGGGGATTCCAATTCAATCCCATCGATGTGGCATGTACCAATGCCATCTCACTAGTCCCAGGGATCAATTTCTGTTCACAATTGATCGTAATGATAGGACTAAGAACCAAAGGGATCACAGAAACAAGAATAGTGTCTGCAAATACTAGCTGATAGAATAAAAAAGGGAGAGAATGGTCCAACATGGGAAGTGAGATACACAGCAGACCCATAGAATGGCAGATGTCCTAAACAGCACTCTGGCCTCATAATCAGCCCTTAAGGCATGCAGATCCGGCTGAAAAGCCCATGAGAGTATTTCAGGCATGGAAAGCCAAGACACTCTGGGGGAAAAAAAAAAAAAAACCTAAATGAAAGATCTCCACGAGTGAGATCCCAGTGGAAAGAACGGGTCATCAAAGAAGGAGGTACCTTTCTCTGAAGGGAGGAGAGAACTTCCACTTTGACCATGGCCTTGTCTAAAAATGATCAGAGTCAGTGAACCCAGGGGGCTTCCATAGCCCTCCCCTTTCCCACTCCCTCTCCCCTTCCATTCACAGTCAACAACAGGAGTCACTGTGCACTTACTCCTCATGTAGGATCTCTGTCCTTAGTGTGCTATACATTGTGATTTAATGCTATAACTAGTACTCATACAGTATTTTTCACTTTATGTTTCTGTGTGGGAGCAAACTGTTGAAATCTTCACTTAATGTATGCTAAACTGATCTTCTGTATATAAAGAGAATCGAAAATGAATCTTGATGTGAATGGAAGGGGAGAGGGAGTGGGAAAGGGGAGGGTTGCGGGTGGGAGGGACATTATGGGGGGGAAGCCATTGTAATCCATAAGCTGTACTTTGGAAATTTATATTCATTAAATAAAAGTTAAAAAAAATTAAAAAAATAGATATGTAGATCCATGGAATAGAATAGAAATTCTAGAAATCAATCCACACATCTGCAACTCACTAATATTTCAAAAAGCAGTTATAATCAATCCCTAGAGAAAGAACAGTCTCTTCAAAAAATGCTGATGGGAAAATGGGATGTACATGTGCATAAGTATGAAACAAGACAGTTACCTTACTCCTTTTACCAAAAAAATCAACTCACAATAGATCAAAGATCTAAATAAAGGGTGTAATACTACGAAATTAGTACAGGAAAACATCAGAGAAACTCTGCAAGACATTGGCATAGGCAAAGATTTCTTGGCAAAGATCCTTGAAGCATAGATAATTTAAGCAAAAATAGGCAAATGGAATTATATCAAGCTAAGAAGCTTCTGCACGGCAAAGGAAACATTTAGCAAAGTAAAAGTGGGAGCAAATATTTGCAAACTATGTAACCCGTAAAAGATTAATGTCCAGAATCTATAAAGGCCTCAAGATACTGGACAATGAAACAAACCATCCAGTCAAGAAACAGGCAAAGGATATGAACAGGCATTTTTCAAAGGATGAAATTCAAATGGCCAACAGACACATGAAAAAATGCTCAGGATCATTATCCACTAGGGAAATGAAAATACACAATGAAGTTTTACCTTACCCTGCTTAGAATTCCTCACATCCAAAAATCAAAAAAAAAAAAAAAACAAAACAATAAATGCTTTTGAGGATGTAAGGGGACAGGTACCCTAATCCACTGATGATGGAAATGTCACCTAGTGCAACCATTAGGGAAGGGAATATGGAGATTCCTCAGAGAAAACAGATCTACCATACCACCCAGTCATCCCCATTCTGGAAATTATCCTGTACAAATGCACATATATATGAAGTGATGTTAGAGTTCATTTCTTTTCTTCAGCAAATATCATTTTAGATTACTTTTGGAAGGATGAGAATTAATTTCTATGCTTCCTTCTAGATGTTGTAAAAGGGCAAACACTTTTCACAATCATTCTTACTGGTGCTCATATAACCTTGAATGAGGAATTTGGGCATTTAGGTACAGAGATGTACATATGTTCTGACATTTGTGCTGTTGTACCCATTGTAACCGACTACTTCTTTCCTAACCCCTACCATCTCCATAAGTCATTAGGCGGATGTAGACTTTGTCCTTGATTGATTTGCAAGAGCTCTGAATATTGGGATCCTAGAGAATGTGTAAATTATATACAACATAATGGAACTTAAGTCTAAGATTCTGAATACGTTTAAGAAAATTCTAAGTTACTGGAAATCTTTAACTGAGCCCGTTTCATAGTTATCTTCAATGACCTATAAATATAGAGCCCTGTCTAACAACTCTATTCTCTACTACCTCAACACAAGTCCAGATCCTCAGAATCATTTCCTGAGAGAAAAAATGAACAGAGACTACTTAGGAGCTAATCTTGCAGACCCTGACCAGGTGTGCATCTCTGCATCTTGGCAAAGATATTTTTTCCTGCTTCTAAGGTACTCGTCCCTGAGCTCTGTAACATTATAAACAATTTCTCTCTTCACAGAGCCACTTCAAAATATGTTATCTAATAATCTATTATGTTCCATACAACTTGCATTATAAATTAAAAGAGCAATGCCTGTCATTACCTTTCTCCACAGCTAGGATTGTAAGAAACCTGTTTTACATAGGTGTCCAAAGTGATGAAATTCTGTGACATACCTCCACCATGTTCCTTACTGCCTTTCGTCTGACTGTATAGAAGCCCCGGTTCCCAGGTTAAACAGAGGAAGGGAAACTGAAGTTCCAAGTGATGGACTCTACTTGTATTCTGCAGACTGGAAGACCTATGCTTGCAACCACTCAACATTACATCCCCTGTATCTATGAATTTTAAGGATTATCCTTGGTACAAGGAATACAGTGAACAAGAAACCATCCTCACCTCCCATCCCTACTCCAAGGATATTATACATGAGTCAGCTTGGCAACCTAGAAATAAAGATCAATCCAATGAGGGACCTATGGCTTTTGACAAACTTTAGCAGAAAATTTTATAAGTGGTGATATAACTGCCATGTGGAAGAGCTAAGGGAGGGGCAGAGAAACTGCGCCTCCTTTCATTGAGTTTCAGTGGCAAAATTCCCTCTGATTCCAATATCTTTGCCACAGAAACTTGTGTTTCTCAACCTACAAACAGGAGGCAGACCTTCCCAAGGAACAAATATATTCGAAGTCAAGGGGTATTTTCCAGTGGCATCCCTTTCAAATAAAGTTTTTAGGCAGAAATATATACATTTGCATACATTACAGATCAGGGTGCAAAATTCTCATTTTTTGAAGTTTTTAAAATTATTTTTGTTATATCTAAAAGAGATATACAAACAGAGGCATGGAGACAGACAGAAATCTTCCATCAACTGGTTTAATCTCCCAAAGCCTGCAATACTCAGGACTGGGTGGGGCTTCAGCCAGGAACCAGGAAATCAATTCACTTGCTCCATGTAAGTGACAGGGAACCAACGACATGAGACATGTGCTGCCTCACGGGGTATACATTACCCAGGAGATCGACTGTAGTCAGAGAAGCCAGACTCAAACCATCCAATAGGAGATACAAGCAACCCAAGCATCAACTTAACCACTGTGCCAAATATCTACCCCAAATTTGTCTTATATTTCACAAACCAAATATAAGCATTCAGGAAAACTTACTTTTTTTTCAAGATATTGCCTCAGACTTTTCTGGGAAATTATAAGTTACTATCATTTAGTCATCAGAAGGTTTGAGGAACACACTGCAGAAATCATCCACTGAATGGCAATATAGGCAGGCAGGCAGTTTTCTCACCAACCTATAAGGAGGTGTGTGGATTTAGGAGAAATATTTTAAAGCCAAAGTTTTAAATTGCAACTTTTCACTGATCATGAGCTGTTCCCCAGCGAGGTCAAGCCTGCCTGGTTGTTACCTTCCAATCTTTACATTATATTCATTTTTTCTCTTTTTCCCAGAGATGCTGGCGTCATTTTTACGATTTTTGAGAACATGTGAAGTACATGTTTTGTTAAAATTTTTATACTGTACAATTTTATATTTACAAGACTTGCAAAAATACTATAGAGAGTTTCTATAGATCCCACATTTAGTTTTCCCTATTGTAAACATTTTTCATTACTATGGCACATTTCTCACAATTAATTAACTGAAGATTTATACATGAAATAGGCTCAATGTTTAATTTACCATCCCCTTAGCTTTCCCTTGATGCTCTTGTTCTTGTTCCAGAATTCTACCAACATTTCCACATAACATGGTTCCTCATGGGTTTGACAGTTTCTTAGACTTCCTGTGTTTGTTTTTTTTTTTTTTTTCAGTATCCAAGACATTTTGAGGGATGTTGATCAGTATTTTGTGGCATGTACGGTTTGCTTAATGCGTTTTTCTCGATTACCCTGAGGTTCTGTGTTTTGAAGAGGAAGACCACAGAGGTCAAGTGCCATTCTCATAATACTACCTAACTCTATAACAGGGGCACCTGCTGTCCACGTGGCTTCCACAGTTGTGAACCTGAAGCACTGGGCTGAGGTGGTGATCAGTTTTCTCCACTGCAGAGTTACCTTTCCCTCACTCTCTATACTCTGATCCTTGGGAGGGATTTACCTTGTAAGGCCCATATTTATGGAGTGAGAGATCTATTCCCTTTTCATGAGGGTGGAAATTTTATATGTACATTTATATATTATATGTATATGGAAAATATATTTGTATATATTTATTATATATATGGGGTTTGCAACATTTATACATTTATTTCTTCAATAATTTGTTCATATCAATAATATGAACTCATGAATATTTATTTTATTCTTGCAGTTATAACTCACTACTATTATATTTCTTTTGCTGTTCCAACTTTTCCCATTGGCCATTGGGAACTTGTAGCTTCTCTCTGCATCCCTTCAACATATCTGAAGCACTATGGTTTATTCATTGTTTGATTTTCTTTCAGCACTTATTCTCTGGTTTACAAGGTGCTCGATCCTATAATGACACAAACATTTACTTCTAGGTATATACCCAGCCAGAAAACAATGTACAAAAATGTTCCTAGCAACACTGTTTATAATAACACAAACTGTAAATAACCAAATGTCACTAGAATGGATAAATTATAGTGTATCCATTCAATGGAATATTATACAGCAGTGATAATTAAGAATGAATATCAGAACCATAGTTTTAAGTGAAAGAAGCCAAACAAAGATCTACATGCTGTATGATCCTATTTAGCTACAGTTTAAGAACAAGCAAAAACTAAGCTATGTTACTTAAGTCAGGAATGTTATTATCTGTTAGGCTGAAGGTATCAGTGATTAACTGGGCAAACAGAAGGACAAGTGGGATGCTAGTCCCTGAAGCTATAAACAGGAATATTTGATATTAGAAATTCATCAAAGCATATGCTTATATGAATTTCTTATATTTCTTACATGAATTCTTTTTTTTTTTTAATTTTTTTGACAGGCAGAGTGGACAGTGAGAGAGAGAGAGAGAAAGGTCTTCCTTTCTTCCATTGGTTCACCCTCCAATGGCCACCTCAGCCGGCGCGCTGCGGCCGGCACACTGTGGTGATCCAAAGCCAGGAGCCAGGTGCTTCTCCTGGTCTCCCATGCGGGTGCAGGGCCCAAGCACTTGGGCAACCCTCCACTGCACTCCTGGGCCACAGCAGAGAGCTGGCCTGGAAGAGGGGCAACCAGGACAAAATCTGGTGCCCCAACCGGGACTAGAACCTGGTGTGCCAGTGCCACAGGTGGAGGATTAGCCTATTGAGCCGTGACGCCAGCCCACACGAATTCTTATATTTGCTTCAGAAAAAATGATTAAAGACATATAGATACTGAGATTTTCTTCAGCATTCTTGTTTGATTATTATTAGGTTCTGATGGCAATGTATCTGTGTAAAAATTCTTTGTAAAATTCAAATTCTATGGAGAGTCAACGAGTTATTTTCATTATAATCATCACTGGTATCTACTTTAAATGTTGTTTATATGCAGTTTTATCTCAGGTGTATATCACCACTACTCCAAGTCAAGGGAGATGATACTAGCCTCTTAAAATTTATCTTATATTGTTGGTAGATTTCTGAATGTGAGCCATTCTAACTGGGGTGAGGTGAAACCTCATTGTGGTTTTGATTTGCATTTCCCTGATTGCTAGTGATCTTGAACATTTTTTCATGTGCCTGTTGGCCATTTGGATTTCCTCTTTGGAAAAATGTCTATCGAGGTCCTTGGCCCATCTCTTAAGTGGGTTGTTTGTTTTGATCTTGTGGAGTTTCTTGATTTCTTTGTAGATTCTGCTTATCAACCCTTTATCAGTTGCATAGTTTGCAAATATATTTTCCCATTCTGTCAGTTGTCTCTTCACTTTCCTGTTTCTTTTGCAGTACAGAAACTTCTCAATTTGATGCAATCCCAAATGTTAATTTTGGCTTTGACTGCCTGTGCTTCTGGGGTGTTTTCCAAGAAGTCATTGCCGGTACCTATATCTTGCAGGGTTTTTCCAATGCTCTCTAACAATAGATGCTGGAGAGGATGTGGGGAAAAAGGGACACTAACCCACTGTTGGTGGGAATGCAAACTGGCAAAGCCACTATGGAAGTCAGTCTGGAGATTCCTCAGAAACCTGAAGATAACCCTACCATTCAACCCAGCCATTCCACTCCTTGGAATTTACCCAAAGGAAATGAAATTGGCAAATAAAAGAGCTGTCTGCACCTCCATGTTTATTGCAGCTCAATTCACAATAGCTAAGACCTGGAACCAACCCAAATGCCCATCAACAGTAGACTGGATAAAGAAATTATGGGACATGTACTCTATTGAGTACTATACAGCAGTCAAAAACAACAAAACCCGGTCATTTGCAACAAGATGGAGGAATTTGGAAAACATTATGCTGAGTGAATTAAGCCAGTCCCAAAGGGACAAATATCATATGTTCTCCCTGATCGGCGACAACTAACTGAGCACCAAAGGGGAAACTTGTTGAAGTGAAATGGACACTGTGAGAAACAGTGACTTGATCAGCTCTTGTCCTGACGGTTGATGTACAATGTAATACTTTATCCATTTTAGTATTTTTTTGTTCTAGTACCATTGGTTGAACTCTGTAATTAACACACAATTATTCTTAGGTGTTTAAATTTTAACTGAAAAGTGATCCCTGTTAGGAATTTGGAAAACATTATGTTGAGTGAAATAAGCCAATCCCAAAGGGACACATACCACTTGTTCTCCTTGATAGGTGACAACTAACTGAGCACCAAAAAGGAAACCTGTTAAAGTGAAATGAACACTATGAGAAACGGTGACTTGATCAGCCCTCACCCTGACTGTTGATGAGCAGCTTAATATGTTATCCCTCTTAGTATTTTTTTGATTGTTCTACTTAATACTTTGGTTGAATACTGTAATCAATACACAATTCTTCTTAAGTGCTGAAACTTCACTGAAAAGTGATCGCTGTTAAATATAAGAGTGGGAATAAGAGAGGGAAGAGATGTGCAATTCGGGACATGCTCAAGCTGACTTACCTCAAACAGTAGAGTTAGAAACATACCAGGGGATTCCAATTCAATCCCATCAAGGTGGCATGTACCAATGCCATCTCAGTAGTCCCAGTGATCAATTTCTGTTCACAATTGATCGTAATGATAGGACTAAGAACCAAAGGGATCACATAAACAATAATAGTGTCTGCAAATACTAGCTGATAGAATAAAAAGGGAGAGAACAATCCAACATGGGAAGTGAGATACACAGCAGACCCATAGAATGGCAGATGTCCTAAACAGCACTCTGGCCTCAGAATCAGCCCTTAAGGCATGCGGATCCGGCTGAAAAGCCCATGAGACTATTTTAGGCATGGAAAGCCAAAAGACATTCTGGGGGGTGGGGGACCTAAATGAAAGATCTCCGCGAGTGAGATCCCAGTGGAAAGAACGGGTCATCAAAGAAGGAGGTACCTTTCTCTGAAGGGAGGAGAGAACTTCCACTTTGACTATGACCTTGTCTAAATATGATCAGAGTCAGTGAACTCAGGGGGCTTCCATAGCCTTGGCAGCTCATGACAAGAGCCTAGGGTGATTACTGATGCCATAAACAAGAGTGTCAATTTGTTAAGTCAACAACAGGAGTCACTGTGCACTTACTCCTCATGTAGGATCTTTGTCCTTAGTGTGCTGTACATTGAGATTTAATGCTATAACTAGTACTCAAACAGTATTTTTCACTTTATGTTTCTGTGTGGGAGCAAACTGTTGAAATCTTTACTTAATGTATGCTAAACTGATCTTCTGTATATAAAGAGAATCGAAAATGAATCTTGATGTGAATGGAAGGGGAGAGGGAGTGGGAAAGGGAAGGGTTGCGGGTTGTAGTGACTTTATGGGGGGGAAGTCATTGTAATCAATATTCTGTACTTTGGAAATTTATATTCATTAAATAAAAGTTAAAAAAAATAAATAAATAAAAAATAAAATTGTCAAGTAAAAAAAAATTATCTTATAAACAATTACAAATTTGAATCAATAAGAACCTTTTTAGTACTCAGACTCTTGGTTTTTCCCTTTTAACTGCAATATTTAATGGAACCACAGTGTAAAGCCAACATAAAAAAATGACTATCAGAATTGAAAAACACAAGCTTCCTCATTACAGAAAACTTATTGGATAAGAAATATAATCCTTCCCTTTTCTGAGGTTGGAAATCTGCATGTGTGGCCCACTATCATTGTAACTTGTAATTCGGAGGATTTTATCTCCATATACCCTATAGCCTTTTTCTTTGGTTTTCTGTAAAAAAGTTATCTGATGGACTCTGGATTTTCACAGTAATCCTGATGAAATGTATTACTCATACATAGTTTACCTTATATTCTTACTTTCAAATATTCTCTAATCCACATTTTCTTAAAATGTTCTTCAGACAGAAACCCAAGCCTTTGAAAAAAGAGAGATCGGGCTATATCAAAGCCATGTACGCCAGAAGCACTTGCTTTGCACTAGGAAAAAAATTGAGTGTAAAAATAAATGAAGGAGTTGATGATTTAATATTGTTAAAGCTACTATGACAACACCTTACTAGGCCATTCCTGAGGGCAAATGTTAGTAAACAGAGAGAATAGCAGCCTGATAAAATGTCACAATTTAAGACAACTCACAGAATGGAAGAAAATTTTGTAAAAGATATATCTGAAAGAGATTTGTATCTGTAAGATATAAAGAATTGCAACTCAATAATAAAAACAAAAATAATTCAATAAAATGGTAAATATATATAACAGATGTTTCTGTAAGAAGAGACATAAATGGCCAGCAAACATATGAAAAGTTGCAGAGAAAAGCAAATAAAAAGTTTGATGACTCTGTCTCCATCTTTTTGTCTCTTAAATAAAACTGTTAAAAGTTCATTGAGATACCACTGCACGTCAATCAGAACTGCAGAAGCCCAGGAGATGGATGATAAGTACTAGTGAGGAGGTGGAGAAATTGGAACTCGCTCTCTTTGTTAGAGAAATGTAAACTGGTGTCATCACGTCTTGATGATTATCCAAAAAATTAGAGACTTACCACATGACCCAATAATTCTACTCCTAGTTATAGACCCAAGAGAAATAATGATATATGTTCTAGTAAAAACTTGTACACAAACACTGATAGCAGAATTACCACAATAGTCAAAAAGCGGAAAAACCCAAAGGCTTAACAACTGAGGAATGGATAAAGAAGATGTGGTATATTCAATTAGTAGTATATTATATGACAGTTTAAAAAAATTAACTCACAATACATGCTACATCATTGATGAACCTTGCAAAAATTATCCTAAGTCAAAGAGGCTGGTCACAAGAATCACATATTATGTGATTGCATGTATATAAAATATCATATAGAAAAGACAAAAGTATAGGGCTAAAAATAGATTACTGGTTGACTGGAGCTTGGAATGCTGGAGTTTAGAGGGCAATAGCTGCAATGGATATGGGTTTATTTATAGAGTAATGAGACGTTTTAAAACTGATTGTCAGAGCCAGTGTTGTGGCATAGTGGGTAAAGCTGCCACCTGCAATACCAGCATCCCATATGGGCCCCTGTTTGTGTCCTGGCTAATCCACTTATGATCCAGCTCCATACTAATGACATGGGAAAATCAGAAGATGGCTCAAGTGCTTGGGCCCTTGCATCCATGTGGGAGACCTGGAAGAAGCACCTGGCTTCTGTCTGGCCCAGCCCTGGCCATTGTGGCCATCTAGGGAGTAAATCAGTTGATGGAAGACCTCTCTTTATCTCTCTCTCCCTTTCCACATCTCTTTCAAATAAAATAAATAAATAAATCTTTTAAAAAACTGATATTCATAATAGATGTATAACTCTGAATTTACTGAAAATAACTGGTCTGTACATTAAATTGGTAATATAAGATACTTAAATTACAATTTAATAAAGTCATTAAAATATATAGCACAGTAGGATAACTATGCTTGACAACAATTAGTTGAATATTTTGAAATAGCCAGTATAGAGAACCTGGAATGTCCTCAATACAAAGAAATTATATATTATATAATTTATATATATATATAAATATATATATATTATATATTATATATATATATCAGAGGTGACATATATGCCAATTACCCTATCTGATCATTATGTATTATACATATGTATTGAAATATCACACTGCACCCTATAAATACATACAATTTCTACATGTCAGCTAAAAATACTTGAAAAGTAAATGTCAAAAAACACACACAATTTTCCAAGTAAGAATGCAATGCACAAATATGTATATGAAGTAACATTATGTCTAGGATTTGTTTTAAAATATCTCAGCGAGCTAAGGGCCAATGCAGTTAAAGTGGAAATCACAGAAAAATGCAAGAAGTTGATGATTGTTGAACTAATAATAATGATATGAGGGTCATTGTATTAGATTTTGCATCTAAATTACCCATAATATTAAAGAAGAAAAGAGAAACTTTCAGTTAAGAAAAATCAGAATATATATTCAATGGTTCTGAGATAATGTTCTAGTTCTCCATAGAAACTCTAATGCATCCAAGGTTAGAATCCCTGAAACCCAGAGTAGCCACAGAATTAAAAGACAAAACTAATTTAGATAGCTAAGCTCCTATGTGCCACTGAAAAAATTCCCATTTTGAAAGTTTTGAAAAAGTAAGAGTGGGGTTGATGTTGTGGCATAGTTGCCTGTGACAACAGCATCCCATATGGGCCCTGGTTTGTGTCACGGCTGCTCTACTTCTAATCCAGCTCCATGCTAAAGGCCTGGGAAAAGTACTGGAAGATCTTCCACGCATTTGCCCCTGTGTCACTCGTGTGAGAGACCCAGGAGAAGCTCCTGCATTTGGCCTGGCCCAGTGCTGGCCTCTGCAGCCATCTGGGGAGTGAGCCAGCTGATGAAGATGTTTCTCTGTATCTTTCCTTCTCTCTCTGTATCTTTCAAAATGAAAGATACAGATGACTTTCAAATGAAAATGACAAAATTTCATTTTGAAAGATACAGATGACTTTCAAATGAAAATGACTTTCAAAATGACTTTCAAAATGAAAAAAATAAATCTTTAAAAATAATTTAAAAAGAAACCCTGATTGAGACTGGGAAAAATATTTCAAAAAGAAATTAAAGGGACAAAATGGTAAAAAAAAATTAACAGGAAAATTTCACGTATGTAATTTTACTGTTTTGACTATACAGGGCTCCAGATTAATCCTTGACTCAATTTTAGGGTTCAATATATCCTATGCTCATATGTATCCAACTGTAAATGAGAATGAAACCAGTGAATAAATAGGACAGGTAAAAATAAATTGTCACAGCAAATCCTTTTCACAGAGACTCTAATGTAATCAACATGTAAAATTAGGATCTCTTCGTAAGAGAAAAGCATTAACTTAGGGGAAAAAATCTCCTGGCAAGTCCATGACAATCACATTTCTTTTGCCAGAACATATTTTTTTTTTTCTCCAGGTAAGTCTATCAAATAACCCTCAAATGTTCCATTAAGAGCATTTCTCTTGATGCATTCTTTTGTATCTCAGTCATTGTTGCGGATACAATACTAACAGGAAATCTTTTCTTTAAGCAAAACTTTACACATTATTAAAGCATGAGGCAAAGAATAATATGTCCACAACTCTGACAATTTCTAGTCATTTTTACAGACTTGTCTTCCATTGTTCATTTTGCTCAAAAATAAAATGTCTACAGTTACCACAAAGCATGAGCTTTCCTATCTTTCAGTCTGAGTATAAAACTCTTGGAGTTTATTAAACAACTCCAAGAGCTCATCTGATATTTAGTGAAATCATAAAAATTTCCCACAAAGATCTATGAGATTTTAGTGATCATATACTAGAACCTTGTGTTCTTACATTGAAAACCATAAAACCTATGGAAAAAGGAGTATAATTTGGGTTAACATTAAGGAGGATGGTCTTTGGGCCTCTCATTTCTCAGTGTGCTCTACTGTCTGTACATAAATCTACCCTGGCTCCTGCTCCATCTATGGGCTTATGCAAATGCAGCATGGTAAGGATAAAGTTGGCAAAATAGCACATAGCGCTATTTACTGATACCATCTAAATATAGCCGAAAGGTTGAAAAAGACCTTAAACATCATGTAGTCAACCATACCTAATGACATCTGAATCCCTTGACCTACCTTAGAGTTGAATTTTTCAACCAAAGAGAAGCTGCCAATTCCAGTTCTATAAATGCCACTAGTCTAAAGTGCTTTGTAAATCACTGAAATTATTCTACATCCATTATTTAAAAGTTCTGTATAAAAGCAGACAATGTATTATATTGTCTGACTTAGCATTGTCTCTGTGAATCTTCAAAACAGAATCATAAATTAGATCATGGTATCTCCATTTAACAAATGCTGAAACCGTCTCAAAGGCTTAGTCAGTTTTCACAGAGATGTGCTGCAGGAGCAGCTGAGCCAAGATTCCAAATATGAGGATTTTCACAGAAGTCTGTGCTTTTCCAATTTGTTTCCTAGGACCCCCAGAATCACTTTTCTTCAAAACTACTACTCTTCCAGGAATAATTCACTGATTTTACCACAGGAAGATACCAGAAAAACAAATGCAGGACAGCATTTCCAGGAGAGAGAAATTTTTGGTGGAAAACCTACAGTACACGGAGACTTCATGGAATAGTGAGGACAATATACAAACATGTAGCAGCCAGTAGCATGCTATCAACAAGTCCTGTGACTAGCAGAGAAATGCCATATTCCCAGAACAAGGTGGGAGAAGGCTGCAGTGACCCACGTGCCACAGGTGATTTTGCCTGAGGGAGAACTCTGTGGGTCCCTCCAGCTTTGAGACTGGCCTGTGAAGTTGGCAGGGTACAGGATACCCTCCTAGCTCTGTGAAAGAGGCCATGTTGATTCCTTCCATTCCTACTACAAAGCAACAGACTCAGTTTGCTGAGATTGAGCTCCAACTGACCTCTGATGGGTGGTTTACTCCAAGGATGGGGCAATTGGCAAGACAGAACAGATCCCCTACACCCTGTGACTTTGAGAGTCCCTCATCCTGTGGCTGGGGACTTCTGCATGAACTGCAGAATGGAGAAGGGTGTACGATGTAGCTGTGTTACTGGGCAGTTGCCCATCTGACTCCTGAAACTCAGAACTCCCTGAGTGCTGGGGTAGCACCTCATGGAAGGCTCAACACCCATACTGCAGTGTTCTGTGTAGCTCATGAGCCTGAGTGGGTGACATGCATGTGCATGGTAAGTTCATCTAAGTAGTGAACCTTCTGGTTCATCTTGGCACAAAGGCAGAGGTATGAATACACCACCCAGTGTCAACATCCTCTCCTCCTACTAATGATAGTCAGAGGAGATCTACCATGCCCAACATGGGTATCACTCCTGGCTCTTGCCCCACCCATAATGATTGGCCAGAGTTCCTTGGTCCTGCTCAGTACACAAATCTGGATAACTGCTGTAAACCAAAGGCATTTGTCCTAGGCACATAGGGATGTTTCCAAGAAAAAAACCTTCAGAGAAAACACCAAGAAGTGACTCCATGGATACATAAAAATCAACGTAGCTATACAAGAAACATGAGCAAAGAGGGCAATATGACTTCCCAGAAGGAACACAATAATACGTCAATTTTGGATTGAGAACATGGGAAAATGAATGAAATGCCTGAAAAAGAATTCAAAATATTAATTTTAAGGTCACCCAAAAACATAAAGAAACAAGGAAATCTATATATGGCATGAGAGAGAAAGCCTACAAGGAGATTACAATGGTAAAGAAAAATCAAACTGAATAAGAATCGAACCGAATAAAGACTTCATTATGTCAGATGAAAAATACAGTGGAAGTCCTAACAACAGACTCAATGAGGCAGAAGAAAGAATATTTGAACTAGAATATAGTACTTTTTAAGATCACAGACAAACAAAAAAGGAGGAAAAGGAAGAGGAGGAGAAATAATGAAGAAAACCATAAACACTGTTCAGGATATATAGAATACCATCAAATGACCAAATATAAATGTCTTAGTAGTTCCTGAATATATACGAAGAAAAATAATGGCTTAGAAAACTTGCTCCATGAAATAACAGCAGAAAATATTCCTAATTTGGAGACACATATGGACATCCAAATACAGAAAGCTCATGGAATCCCAAATAGGCATGGTCAAAAAATTATCTTCAACATCACATTTATTATCAAATTTTTGAAACTAAATATAAACAAAATATCCTAAAATGTTCAAGACAGAAGTTCAAGATCACTTTTAAAGGATCTCCAATTAGATAGATTTCTTAACAGAAACCTTACAACCTAGGAGAGAATGGAGAGATATAGTCCGAGTCCAAAAACAAAACAAAACAAAAACCTGGCAATCCAGAACACTTTACCCATTGAAGCTCTCATTTATAAATGAAGATGAAATGTAGAACTTCCAAGACAAAGAAAACTTGAAAGGTTTGTCACCACCCAGCCAGGCTTAGAGATACTTAAGAATGTATGGGGCCTTCGTTGTGGCACAGTGGGTTAACGCCCTGGCCTGAGGCGCCAGCATCCCATGTGGGTGCTGGTTTGGGACCCAGCTGCTCCACTTCCTGTCCAGCTCTATGCTATGGCTCAGGAAAGCAGTGGAGGATGGCCCAAGTCCTTGGGCCCCTGCACCCATGTGGGAGACCCGGAGGAGGCTCCTGGCTCCTGGCTTCGGATCGGCGAGGCTCTGGCTGTTGCGGCCAACTGGGGAGTGAACCAGTGGATGGAAGACCTCTCTCTCTCTGCCTCTCCTCTCTCTGTGTAGCTCTAACTTTCAAATAAATAAATAAATCTTAAAAAAATAAAAGAATGTACTACACACAGAAACAGAGAATGATAATCAGCATCATAAAAGAACGTGAAGTCAGAAAACTTGCTAGTAAGAGAACAAAGGAGATCCAAAATAAACAACAGGGATATTTATCCAAAAATGGCAGGACCATTACTCATCAATAATAATTTTGAATGTAAATGGACTAAATTCTCCAATTAGCAAAGCAAATTTATATGCTACCTACAGGAAACACACTTCACTAACAAACACACACACTGAAACTGAAAGGATGGAAACAGTCCACACAAATGAAAATAAAAAGCAGGCAGGAGTAGCTATTCTCATATCAGACAAAATAGACTTTAAAGCAAAAGCTGTTAAAAGAGACAAATAAGGTCATTATGTAGTGATTAAGGGATCAATTCTATAGCAAGATGTCACTATAGTCAATGTGTATGCACCCAATTCTAAGGCATCCAAATATTTAAAACAAATATAATGGAACTAAAGGGAGACATATGCTCTGATACCATAATAATGTGGGGCTTCAATATACTGTATTTATTACTAGACCTATCAACAAGACAAAATTATCAACAAACAACAGAACTAATATACACTATTAACCAAGTGGATCTAATTTATCTCTATAAAACATTTCATCCCAAAGCTGCAGGGTACACATTCTTTTCATCAATGCATGGAACATTCTCTAGGATAGACTATATACTAGGTCATAGAACAAGTCTCAATGAATTAAAAAACAAATTGAAATCATGCCATGAATCTTTTCTGACCACAATGAATGAACCTGAAAATTAATAACTTAATAAACTCTAGAAAATATACAAACATGCAGAGAATGTGCTCTGAGTGCACAGTGGGTCATAGAAGTCAAAACAGAAATAAAAAATTCCTTGAAATGAATAAAAGTGACAATAGTGTTAAGAGGAACTTTCATAGATTTTGATGCTTACATCAATCAATTGGAATAGTATTAAATAATGATCATACAGTACATCTCAATGACCTAAAAAAAAACAAAACTTATAATTAGTAGGAGAAAAAATAGCAATTATATAAGACACAAAATTGGAATTAAAAACTATCCAAAGATTAGTGAAATGAAGATCTGCTTTTAAAAAAAATGATAAATCATTGGCCCAACTAACTAAACAAAAGTGAAGACCAAATTTAATAAAATCAGAGATAAAACAGGAGATGTAACAACTGATACAACAGAAATATAAAGAATCATCAGGAATTACTACAAACATCTATGTGTCAACAAGTTTGAAAATCTAGAAAAAAATGGTTAGATTTCTAGTTATATGCAATTTACCAAACCAGAGGCATGAAGACATAGAAATCCTGAATAGACCAATAGCCAAGGCTGAGATAAGTCAGTAATAAAGATCCTCCAAACATAGAAAAGCCCAGGAACAAATGGCTTCACAGCCAAAATCTACCAAATTTGTAAAGAAGAAATAATACCAATTATTTGCAAACTATTCAAAGCTAATGAAAGAGAAGTAATCCTCCCAAACTCCTTCTATGAGACCAACATCAGCTTAATTTTGGAATCAGAAAAATACACAACAAAAGGAAACCACTACACCAATAATCCTGAAGAACATTGATGCAAAAATCCTGAAATCACATTAGCAAATTGAAGAATAATCACATGATTATCTTAATAGAGGCAGAGAAAGCATATGATAACATCATCATTTCATGATAAAATAACTTAAGCAAATTCTATATAGAAGGAACACTCCACAACACAAACAAGAAAATATATGACAAACCCACAGACAGCATCCTGAATGAAGAAAAGTTGCAAGGATTTCCACTAAAATCCAGAACTAGAAAAGGATGTCCACTGGCACTATTACTATTCAATAGACTTCTGGAGTATTAGCCAGAGTTATAAGGCAAGAAAAAGAAATGAAAAAGATACAAACAGGGAAGGAGAAAGTCAAATTATCCCTGTTGCAGATGACGTGATACTATATATAAGTGAACCAAAAGACTCCACTAAGAGACTATTAAACTCATAAGACCGACTTATACTTGACCAAGGAGCTAAAACAATTACTGCAGCAAGGAGAGACTCTTCAACAAATAGTGCTGGGAAAACCACATTTTCACATGCAGGTGTATGAAACAAGAGCCCTACCTTACACCTTACACAAAAATCTACTCAAAAATGGATGAAAAAACTAAATCTATGACTTGACAACATCAAATTATCAGAAAACATTGGGGAAACCCTGCAAGACATTGAAACAGGCAGAGAGTTCTTAGAAAAGACTCCAGAGGCACAGGCAGGCAAAGCCAAAATCAACAATTGGGATTACATCAAATTGAGAAGTTTCCGTATGGCAAAAGAAACAGGAAAGTGAATAGGCGGCCGACCGAATGGGAGAAATTATTTGAAAACTATGTAACCAATAGAGGATTAATAACCAGAATATAGAAAGAGATCATGAAATTCCACAACAAAATGAACAACCCAGTTAAGAGATGGGCAAATAACTTAAATAGACATTTTTCATAATAGGAAATTCAAATGGCCAACAGACACAAGAAAAAATGTTCAGGATCATTAACTTTCAGGGAAATGCAAATCAAAACCACAGTGAGGTTTCACTTCACCACAGTTAGAATGGTTTTCAAACAGAAATCAACAACAAATGCTGGTGAGGATGTGGGGAAAAGGTACCCTAATCCACTGTTGGTGGGAATGTAAACTGGTAAAACCACTATGGAAGACAGTTTGGAGATTACTCAGAAATCTGAATATTGACCTAACATATGATCCAGCCATCCCACTGCTAGGAATTTACCCAAAAGAAATGAAATCAGTAAACAAAAGAGTTATCTGCACCTCCATGTTTATTTCAGCACAATTCACAATAGCTAAGACATGGAGTCAACTTAAAAGCCTGTCAATCAAAGACTGGATAAATAAATTATGGAATATGTACACTATGTAATACTACACGGTAGTAAAAAAAAGAAACCTGGTCATTTGCAGCAAAATAGATGAATCAGAAAAACATACTTAGTGAAATAAGCCAGTCCAAAAGGGACAAATACCATATGTTCTCCTTGATTTGTGAAAACTAATAGATCACGTAAAACAAAATCTGTAAAAGTGAAATTGACACTTCAGGAAAAAATGACTTGTATTGCCCTTGTCTTGACTGTTGAGGAACAGTTTCTTTTTTTTTTCATTTTTTTCTTCATACTATTTGTTGAACTCTTTACTTAGCATAGAGTTAATCATATGTGCATAAAGCCAATTGAAAATAGATCTCAGTAAAAAATAAGAATGGGAATAAAAGGAGGAGGAAGTTAGTAACCTAAAGCTGTGCTGTTCTGCATACATTCCTATGGACTTACTTCTAAGAGTGCAGCTTAAAAACTTGTCATTTAATGTTATAACTAGTACTCAAACAGTATTTTTCACTTTATGTTTCTGTGTGGGAGCAAACTGTTGAAATCTTCACTTAATGTATGCTAAACTGATCTTCTGTATATAAAGAGAAACGAAAATGAATCTTGATGTGAATGGAAGGGGAGAGGGAGTGGGAAAGTTGAGGGTTGCGGGTGGGAGGGACATTATAGGGGGGAAGCCATTGTAATCCATAAGCTGTACTTTGGAAATTTATATTCATTAAATAAAAGTTTAAAAAAAAAAACTTGTCATGGGACTCCAAGTTCCATTAAGTTGGGTGATAAAAAATGCCATTTTAATTGTTAAAGTGATTATAGTAAGTGTTAAAGTGAACATATAGATAGGATTAAGTGTTAAAGTGATCATATAAATAGGATCAAGTGTCTGGTAATAATAATAGATAAAATTAAAAAGGGAACAATGTTCCAACATGGGATGCAGCCCATGCAACAGACTCATAGAATGACAATCACTTTAAGAAAACACTCTGACCACAGAATCAGCCCTTAAGTCTTCATGCTCTGGCTGCAAAACCCATGAGAGCACTTCAGGCATGGAAAGCCAAGACACTGGGGCAAAAAACGTTCTATATGAAGGATCTCTGCGAGAACGACCACGGCAGAAAGCAGTGGCAATCAAAGAAGGATGTACTTTTCTCTAAAGGAGCGAGAGAACTTCTACTTTGCTTATGGTATTGTCCAAATAAAGATGCAATTTGTGGACTCAAAAGGCTTCCATAGCCTAGGCAGCTCATGTCAAGAGCTTTGGGTGATCACTGATATCATACATAAGAGTGTAAATTGTTAAATTAACAACAGGAGTCTCTGTGCACTAACTCCCAATGCAGGATCTCTGTCCTCAATGAGTTGTATTGAGAGTTAACTGTAAAACTAGTTCTCAGTTTTTTTGAATGTGTGAGTGCGTGTGCAAATTGTTGAAATCTTTACTTAATATAGAGTTGGTCTTCTGTGTACAAAGTTAATTGAAAATGAATCTTAATGGAAAAGGGGACTAGTAAGGGGAGAGGGAAGATGAGGAACAGGAGTAGGAGTGTGGGTGGGAGGATGGGTATGGTGGGAAGAATAATTATATTCCTAAAGTTGTACTAATGCAATTTGTAAACCTTAATAAATTTTTAAAAAACTCATTAATAGTGTTTGGTAAATATGCAGTATATAACGTTAACATACATATACATAGCCTTTATAAACACAAAAATGCTAAGGCTGAAAAGGAATTTATAACATCATTCCCTTTCACAGTAGCTACAAAAAATTAAATATCTGGGTTTAGATCTGCTCAGCTTCAGATCTGCCCAGCTCTGGCCATTGTAGCCATTTGGGGAGTGAATCACCAGATGGAAGAAAGCTTGCTCGCTCTCTTTCTTGCCTCTGCTTCTCTGACTTTCAAGTAACATAAATAAATATTTAAAAAAAATAGCAATGGTGAAAGTGGGCATCGTTGACTGGTTCTGGATCTGTCGGTCTATAGTTCTCTTTATCTGTTGCATCTTTTCCAGGTTTAGGAATTAATTCTTCATAGAAACAATTTGGGAGGAGTCTCTTTCTTTCAATTGTTTTTAATAACTTGAGAAGAATTGGCATTGGTTCTGCTTTAAATGTCTGGTGGAATTTGTAGTGAAGCCATCCAGTCCTGGGCTTTTCTTACATTTCTTCTGGTTTTTCAGTTTGTTGCCATACAGCTTTTTGTAGTAATTCCTCATGATTCTTTTTATTTATGTGGTATATGTTGTTACATTCCCTTTTTCATGTCTGATTTTTATTTTTTGAGTCTTCTCTGTTTTTGAATAATTGGGCCAGTGGTGCACCAATTTTATTTATTTTTTTTTAAAGAAACAGCTCTTAAATTCACTGATCTCTTGTGTGTGTTTCTGGTTTAATTTTGTTTATTTCTTCTCTAGTTTTAATTACTCCTTCTCTTCTTCTAATTGTGAGTTTCGTTTGTTGTTGTTTTTCTAGGTCCTTGAGATGCATCAATAGCTCATTTATTTGGTAAATTTCCAATTTCTTCATGTAGGCATCAATTGCTATAAACTTCCCTCTTAAGAGTGCTTTTGCTGCATCCCCTAAGTTTTGATATGATATATTACTGACTATTCATTTCCAAACAATTTTGACATGGTTTTATATACAGTGAATTAAAAAGATTCCACTAAGAGACTATTGGATTCATAAAAGAGTTTTGTAAAGTAGCAGGATATAAAACAGGCACAGAAAAATCAATAGCCTTTGTAAACACAGACAATGTTATGGCTGAGAAAGAACTTCAAAGATCAAACAAATTAACAGCTCCATAAAGAATTAAATACCTTGGAATACATTTAACCAAGGATGTCAAAGATCTCTATGATGAAAATTACAAAATACTAAAGAAAGAAATAGAAAAAGACATTTAAAAATGAAAAAAATCTTCCATGTTCTTGGATTGGAAGAATCAACACCATCAAAATTTCCATAGTACCAAAACCAATTTATAGATTCAATGTGATCCCAATGAAAATATCAATAATATTCCTCAAAGAACTAGAAAAAACTAGAAAAAACTCTGAATAATTAAAGCAACCTTACACAACAAAAACAGAGCCAGAGCATCACAATAGCAGATTTCAAGACATACTACAGGGCAGTCAGAGTCATAACAGCTTGTTATTTGCAAAAAAAAAAAAAAAAAAAAAAAAAAAAAAAAAAAAAAAAAAAAAAAAAAAAAAAAACAGAAGTGCAGATGAATAGAACAGAATAGAGACCTCACATATTAGTCTTTGCATCTACAACCAACTAATCATTGACAAAGGAGCTCAAAATCAATCCCTGGAGAAGGAACAGTCTCTGTAACAAACGGTGCTAGGAAAATTGGATCTCCACATGTAGAAGTATGAAACAAGACCTCTACCTTACACCCTACACACAAATCAACACACAATGGATCAGGGCTTTAAGTCTATGTCCTGATGCCATCAAATTACTAGAGGAGAACATTGTGAAACTCTTGGGAAAGACCGAGAAGCACAGATAATAAAAGCAAAAATATATAAATAGGATTACATCAAGTTTAGAAACTTCTGCACAGCAAAGGAAATAATCAACAAATGAAGAGATAACTGACAGAATAGGAAAAAATATTTGTAAATATGCAACTGATAAAAGATTAATATCCAGGATCTATAAAATCTCACAACAGTCAACAACAAATGAAACAACCCATTTATAAATGGAGAAAGTACTTGAACTGGCATTTTTCAAAGGATGAAATACAAATGGCCCACAAACACACACAAAAAAATATTCAGGATCACTAGTCATCAGGGAAATGCAAATGAAAACCACAATGAGGTTTCACTTTACTCCAGTTAAAATGGCTGTCATACACAAATCAAAAAGCAATAAATGCTATTGAGGCTGTATAGGAAAAGATACCATAATACACTGTTGGTGGGAATGTAAACTAGTACTGCTACTGTGGAAGACAGTATGGAGATTCATCAGAAATCAGCAAATAGATCTACTGTATGACCCAGCCATCCCACTCCTGGGAATTTACTCAAAGGAAATAAGCATATAAAAAAATAATCTGCATCCTCATGTTTATTACAGCTCAATTTACCATATCTGAGATGTATAATCAACCTATATGTCCACCAACTTATGACCTGATAAAGAAAACGTGGTACATACATACAATGGAGTATTACTTAGTCATAAAAAGAATGAAATCCTGTCTTTTGCAACAAAATGGATGTCACTGGACACCATCATGATAGTGAAATAAGCCAGAACCAGAAAGACAAGTATCACATTTTCTTTTATTTATAGTAGCTACATATGAAGTACAAAGAAATTTAAGGTATATGATTGAAATGAACATCTTCAGATTTGATTATTGTTTATAACCCATGTCTATATTCCTGCTTGACTGTGGTCTTTCTGTGTTTTTCTTGTGGAACTCTTAAGTGGTGCATTCATCCTGTGACTATAAAGTAAATTAAAAATGTTATCACACAAACTAAAGGAGGATGGAAGGAGAGAAGGAGAGATGGAGGGAAGTATTATTATGTTCTTGGAATTGTGTCTCTGAACTACATGACATTTATTCTCATATTAATAAAACTTAAATTATATTAAAATGTTTAAACATCATTATTAGGCCATATGCTGTAAAATATTTATTTGTAAGTTATATCTTGTCAGGAAATTATTATTTTCTGATTCTTGCTCTAGATGCTTGTGTTATTTTTCTTTTTCATCTTTGGTATTCAGAAATCTATGAGGTATGCACGTTGTTATATTTCTATTTATTCTGGGCCGGTGTTATGGCATAGCCAGTAAAGCCACCACCTGAAATTCTGGCATCCCATATGAGCACCGGTTCTTTTCTTAGCTTGCTCTTCTTCCAACCCAGCTACCTGCTAGTGGCCTGAGAAAAGCAGTAGAAGATGGCACAAATGATTGGGTCCCTATCACCCATGTGAGAGACCCAGATGAAATCCCTGGCTCCTGGCTCCAGCCTCATCTAGTGCTATCCACTGCAATTATTTAGGCAATGAGTGTTTTATAGAAGATTTCTCTTTCTTCTGTCTTTCCCTCTGTCACTCTGCCTTTCAAGATAAATTAATAAATCCTAAAAAAGTTATATTTATTCTGATTGAGATCCCCTAAACTTCTTGGAACTGAGGCTGATAAATTTAGTCAATGTTTCAAAACTTGTAACTGCTACTTTTTTTCTGTCTATCTTCTCCCCTTCCTTGGACTTCAATTTCCCATATGTCACATCATTTAAAGTTGCCATGCCGATGTTGAGTGCTCTGCTCAGTAATTCTATTGTTTTTCACTCTTTTATTTCAATTTGATTACTTTCTATTGGACCATCCAAATGTTAACTGACTTTGTCCAGTCTGCTAAGTCAAATAAATGTTCTATGTCTTACATTGTGTTTTTAGGCTCTTATAATACTATTTGGTTCTATTATCTAGTTTCTATTTTTCCACTGAAATTCTCCATTGCCTTATGCCTATTGGTCAGTAATTCTATCATGTATTTATATATATTAACTCATTTATTATAGTTATTTTAAAGCACCTGACTTCTGATACTAATACTGGTGTCTTTTGTGATTCTGCTTCTATTGATTATTTTATAGTCTAGATTGTAGGGTTATATTTTGCTGCTTCTTTGTTTCTTGGTTATTTATGATTTTTTAGAGTCAGATTATATATTAAAAGTGGTAGAGACCAAAACAAATAATGTTCACCCCAAGATAAGACCATCAGCTTCTCTCAGCCTGTCAGTACGATGAGGCTGAGCTAATCTAGTGTGTGATTGAGCTGCATATGGGCTTTGTCATAGCTTTCAAAAGATTCAGTGTAGTACTGGCTTCAAATGTGTCCTGACAAGAGCAGAACTTTCCCGCAGCAGAGCTTAGGACCTGAATGCCTCCAAGACTACAGATGTATTTGAACTTCTGAACTCTAAGAGATCTCTTTCAGCTCTAGAACTAAGCAACCACTTTTCAGAGTCACTACGGAGTTCACACTCTGCAGCCTGCACCTGGCTTTCAATGCATTGGAAAACCTCTGCCTAGCTGCCCTGCCTCTTTCAGTAATGACACAGTAAACCTCGGGAAGTTCTCTCTCAACTCCTCTGCCTCCATCACAGTATTGCTCTTCTTTTGGAAAGGCCCATGGCCCTGGGAGGGAAGGAGCCAACCTCTTCCAGCTTTCCTGCCTTGTCCACAATTTTTGGTTACAGCACTACCTTACAAGCACAAAAGCCCCATGCATCCAGAGCTGAGGAAGGGGGATCTCGCTCTGTTCGGCTGTGTTGCCCAACTGTGGCTTGCATTCAAGGGGACTCAGCTGAGCGCAGTGATATCCTCTCTCACCCACCCTTCTCTGCCAGCAGCAGCGCTGGTCCCATGTGCTCAGTTAAAGCATCCTGAGAAATATTTGGAGCATTATAACTGCGGTTTCTTGAGATTTCTATTCATCATGCCTCTCCACATGTGGACATTCAGTTTGTCAGAAGTTAGGCTTGTTTCTCCCTAGCCACATACATGAGGGTTTTCATTCTCGTGTTATATCTCTACGGATGCAGATAGTCGTAAGACATTTATTTCTAGAATGGGATTAGTCCTCTCTAAAGCATAGTTGATTTGTATCCTCAGATATGTGCTGGATTTTTCAAAGTATATGATTAAACATTTATCTAGTTCTGATTGTGCATATATAAGTTATTGTCTCTGTAAACTTTCTATTCAACTATTATTCATTTGTATAACTTTAGGCAAGTTGAATTCTATTACTTCAGTTTCCTCATCTATAAAATGACGATAATGGCATCAATCCCATTTTTTAATGTGGATGACATGAATCCATATACATAAAAGCATATATTGGTGTGTACTAGATAGCAAGCATCCAATCATTCAATATTATATCAAGTCTTTCTTATCCTGGACATAATTAATTTTCATGTTGTTTCTTCAACCTCATAAGAAAAAATACAGAGAAGTATGAAGGTACTTCACAAAGTTCACAGAAAAAAAGATAATTTTTCAGGTGATTATCTTGTATAGTTAGTTATGTTGCCATTCGGCATGCCTACATCCCCCATCAGAGTGCCCAAAGTCTTTTCTGCTATTCCACTTCCAAATCAAATTCCTGCTAATTCTCACCCTGAGAGGCAGATGATGATCCAACTGCTTGGCTCTCTGCCACCCAGATGGGAGACCTGCATGAAGTTCCAGGCTCCTGAATTTGGTCTGGCCCATCCCTGGCTGTTGTTGGCATTTGGGGAGCAAACCAGTAGATGAAAGGTGTCTCTTATTCTCTGTCTTTTAAGTAAAGTTAAAAATAAATTATCTTAAAAGATATTCTTGTTTTAGTATAAAAAGCTTAAGTCTCTGCATAGCTTTTTAAAATAATACACATTTTCTATAACTTTTTAAAGACGCTTTTGTGCAGGAATTTCAAATTTTTGTGCCAAACTATTATTATCTTTTAATTCCATCTTTCCACAATCATTTTTAAAGCTTCATTCTATTATCTCCACCTTATAGATGAAAAATGAAATATCAATGAGATAAATACTTTTCTGTGAGTGCATAGATAGCAGGTGACCTATCAGGGATTTTAAGCTGGATATTTTTCAGTCTTACACATTTTTTACTACCTATTCTGTCTTGTCAATGAGTGAGACACTAGGGATCAACTAGTTTAGCTAGACCACCTCAAACAAATGTTTCAAAGGCACAGCAAACTTGGAAATACAGAGAAACAAGTTTTGGTGTCAAAAACTGTAATTGAAAACTGAATATTGGTATAACAACTAAGACAGGTTGGGATACTCACACTCCATGGCAGAACACCTGAGTTTGAGTATCGGCTCTCCTTAAAATCCAGCTTCCTACCAATATGCACTCTCAGAAGCAGCAGGTGATACCTTGTGTACGAGGGTTCCTACTCCTATAGAGAAGATACAAATTGAAGTTCTACATTTCTGGTTCTGGCTGGTCCCATACCCAACTGTTGCAGGTATTTGAGGAGTGAACCAGTGCATGAAAAACACCTCATTTCTTCCTCTTCTTCTTGGTCTTCTCTCCCTCCCTCCCTTTTTCTTTTTCTTCCCTCCACATATTTCTCCCCCACACATTTTTCTCTTCTTTCCCATTTCAAATATATAAAAATTATTTTAAAAATTGTAATAAAAATCCAGGAACTTTTGGAAATTGTTACGCTTCTAGTAACCTTGTTTGAATTTTTATACAATCATTGCCTTATGAGTTATATAAAAATGTTCTAAAAATAGGAAATGTAATCAAGTAGCATAACAGCACAATTAAATAACAGTTCAATTTCAGAATAAATTACACATGGGAAAATTGATCTATATGATATATTGTTAATATACATCATATGCAATCTTTTCCCTATTTTCACTTAATCCAGACTCCTGGCAAGACATGAAAAATCAGTCACTAACCATTTTAAGGAAATTCCCTCTAACTAGCAAACTTTCAAGACAGTGTCTATACAGTGTCAGCTATTGCCATAAAAATGCTGCCTAACAAACAAGCCCAAAATTTAGTGTCTTTAAACAAGAAGCATTCATTTTTCCACTCCACAAGCTGAAGGAATAACAGAAGCTACCTAGGAAATGTTCTGTTCATGACTGAGGTCAACAGCCCCCAGAGGATTGATGGGAAGCAGCAAGTCTCTTAGAGCATTAACTGAAAGCTGTCACTTTCATCCATATTCCATTGACCAAAGCAAATCACATATCCAGACTCAGTGAAGAGGGTACACATATCCCACTGATTTGGGGCTAATGGCGTAAATTCTTGCCAGTAGTAATTTGCTGATATTGTCCTTTAGATTCACGTTTAAACATCAAAAATGATACAGTTACTCATGTCTAAAAAAAGATTTAGGGGAAGAGAGTTGGGATAATGTGAAAAATGGCTCACTAGAGAGCATAAACCAACAGGAAAAAAAATAATCATCACCAGTCAGTTCTTCTATAGACATCTCAAACAACAATAGTGGTACAGGTGTCCTGACCGGGGGTTTATGCAAAGAATAAGCTGCTGGATCCCACATTCTCCAACTTGCATATTTAGGAGATTATATTTAATTGATATAAAACTTATTCCTTTTCTAGGATGAAGGCTGGGAAGGGTATATTTAGTCACTATATGCAACACACAAAGGAAAAAGGAGAATTCTGAAGAACCCTAAACCAAATCACCACCCTACGACTTAAAATAATTGACTTTTTAAAAGGAGCAGACAGTAGGAGAGAAATCTGAAACTTCAGCAGTACAAATTATGTCTTTTCATCTTTGACTCTGCTCAGTGAGAAGCAGCATTGGAATTTGATTTTCCCTGTGAACTTTAGAAAACACCATCTCTAAAAATTTAATATGTAAAGCCATGGAACATAAGGGCATATGTAGGAAATCTTTAAAGTCATATATTATGAAAATGTTTATTTTTTCCCTCTAGGAGATTGCTAAAAAGGTAGTTCAGCTCATTAGTGACTGCCCAGATATCTCTAGGGTATTTTAGCTGAGTATTATAACACAAATGGTCCCTATAATTTGAAGTGAATTATTTTGAATATGTAAAGGTAACTCCTTGCTGCAGATGCTTTATGGTATGAGACCTTAACTTCACCTGATTAAATGCAATGGTAAATCAATGTTATTGAAACATACTGGTGTGACAGATGATGGGTCAGCAGGATTTCCCATGAGACTGCATGGTCTTGAGGGATATTGAGAAATCCACAAGATGGCAAGATAGAAGTCACTGGGATGGAACACTATCATTCATAAATGCAGAAAATGGTGACTTGCAATGTTTTTGTTATTTTTGACTTTTAGAGGTGGAAGAAATAGTGCTGAGAAGCACACGACAGAAAAACAAAGACCTTGGTCATGATTTGTGCCTTGTTGTCATTTTCTTTTTTCTCTGTCTGTTTGTCTTGAGTGGACAAGAAGATTTTAAGCACAATTAAGGCCATGCCATAGTAATGTATCATTTATATTAGTAGTCACCCTATATCAGGTGTGACCCTACACACTTAATGTCAATTAACTCAGTATTCACCATAGCATTATGAAATGCGTTCTCTCATTTTCCATTTTACCAGATAAGAAACTGAGAAACAAAAAGTAGATTTCCCTGTGGCCATGCACAGTAAGTAACAGAGCTGGAATTTGGAGCTGGACTTTCTGACCCCATTGTCCACAATCCCAAGTGAGGCTAGACTGTTTTCTTCTCTCCTACATCTCAACAATTCCTGGTTATGTGCAGTGACAGAGATGATCTCTTAGGTGTATTCCTCTTGATGAGTCCTATTATAAATTAAATAAAAATGTGTGCTCTCTCTCATCTTCTTATAATGTCTTCCATCTCTACCTCAAAGACTTCTATGAACCCAGATGCTCACATATTCCCCTTACCCTTGCTTGTCAGAAATTCCAACTATGTTTCATACATTTTGCCCACAGGGTTGAGTTCAGAAGAATTCTGTGGCTGCGTCCTGACCCAGCCAAAAAAAAAATCATCTTTTGATCAATTAGCAACATCTGCCATGGGTGCAGGATCCAGGCACCGGAGTGTATACACCAGATTTTCATGGTAAAATATTGTCTGACCCTCTCTCAGAATGCTCTGACCCAGCACGACACCACCCCTGACCTCACCTCTGTCCTTAATGTTTGTATTTGCTCTACATGTAACATCCCACCCAAAGTTCTACAGGAAACTGCAGTACAGTTTAGCAGAATGAACCAGATCTAGGATCAAACCTTGTCTTTTATGCTTGTATGTTTAAATCCCCCATTTCTCTATCTGAATAAAACAAGTTAATGATATAAGGCAGGGAATGGCAAGCTCTCTCTGTAAAGTGTCAGATAGTAAAGATTTTAGACTTTCTGTGCCATACCTTGCCATCTCTGAAAGAAGAGAACAAGAAATCATATCCTAAGTAGTCAAGAATGTTAATTTTCTTCAATGTTTAAAGATTATTTTTCTTGCTTTCTTTTTTCTTCCTTAGTATAAAGTATTTAAATGATCAAATTACTGCATTTAGAATACAAGCACCATCATGAAATTCAATTAATATTGACAATTCCTTTATATGAATGAGTATGTCAATCACAGACAGTAAGAGTAATAATAAATGTAATTGGAGTAGGAAGATCACAAGCTGATATCCTATTTCACAGCAGAAGAAAGATTTCAGGGAAAGACAATAGCAGAGCTTGGGTAAGTCATGAGGTCTCTGGAGTCCTGAGTCCTGTGTTTCTCTCTCATCCTTATACCCTAATGGACATGCAGGTCAAAGAGTCATTAACTGCATTGCAGGGTGAGGAATCCTAAAACACAACAAACACACAAATAGACACTCACTGGCATTCCTACCCTTTGGCCTCATTCCATAGAAACAGAAGGCTTTGGAGCAGCTGCTCTAGGTTGCAATTCCAGCTCCAGTCCTTTCATGGGTAAAACCTTTGGCAAGTTACTTTGCCTTCTCTTGCTTAATTCTTTTTTTTTTTATTTTTTATTTTTATTTATTTATTTTTTTGACAGGCAGAGTGGACAGTGAGAGAGAGAGACAGAGAGAAAGGTCTTCCTTTTGCCGTTGGTTCACCCTCCAATGGCCGCCGCGGCCAGCGCACCACGCTGATCCGAAGCCAGGAGCCAGGTACTTCTCCTGGTCTCCCATGGGGTGCAGGGCCCAAGCACTTGGGCCATCCTCCACTGCACTCGCTGGTCACAGCAGAGAGCTGGCCTGGAAGAGGAGCAACTGGGACAGAATCCGGTGACCTGACCGGGACTAGAACCCGGTGTGCCGGCGCCACTAGGCGGAGGATTAGCCTAGTGAGCTGCGGCGCCAGCCTCTTGCTTAATTCTTTCACCTAAGAAATGAGCTCAGTGATACATAGTTTACCAGGTGATTGTAAAAACTGAGTATCTTAGTCCACTTTGTGCTACTGTAACAGAATATCTGTTCTATAAAGAACAGACATTTAATTCTCATAGTTCTAGAGGTTGGGAAACTCAAGATCAAGGTGCCAACTGTTTGGTGTCTGGTGAACATTTCTGTTTAATTCCAACAGGGAACCTTGAACCTGTATCCTCTCCAGAGGGAAGGATCACTATTTGATAGAAGGGAGAAGGGGAAAAGGAGAAAAACTCCTTTTATGAAGCCTTTTTTGAAGCGTACCTAATCCCACTCATAAGGGAGGAGCCCTCATGTCCATATCTCTGAAAGCCCCTACTTAATGCTATCACACTGGCAGCACCTGAACTTTTCAGCAAAAAACAGTAAAACCACAGCAGAAGACGAAGAGAAGCATCCACCTGTGGCCTGGCACATGGGGAGTGCTCAGTAAATTCAAGTTTTCTTCCACTTTCCCAGAGAAACCTCCAGAGGGCAAAATTCACAATCAGGTCTCAAAGTAAGAGAAAGCCACTGTATGCCAGTGGGAGCCTGCAGTCATTTGCAGCTTAAATTTCCTTTGTGAAGACTGGCAAATAGTGTTTTCTAATTCCATTACTAATGTCATTATTAAAATCAAACTTGTTTTAATGTGTTACATTGTACAAAGACAGAATCCCTGCTCTCGAGACAGGGGAAAGGAGAAGTCGACAATAGATGATCAAGAGGAACATAGGGATGATGTGTACAGCCTTTTCTCCCCCTGCCAATAAATAAAAGCTATTTTGTGTGGCTCCTCAATTCTAATCTTATATTTCTTGCCACTTTCATTGAGTTCCCAGAGGGGAGCCATCCTATTGTTGACATTTAATAATGCCAAACAATAATCGAGGGCTCATTAGGCCAGAGGAGGCCTGGAGAAGCATTCAGCAGTGGTGGCTTCCTCTGGGTAGGGTACCATTTAACCGTTTTAGAGAGAGGCGGCTCTATGCCATTTGTAAAGCTGTCATGAGAGAGGAAAGCCAAAGCCACTGTTCCGATTGTAAATAAAAGATGATGAAGACAATGGCAACACTGCTTTGTGTACAAGCCAGGAAGGATGAAGATGGGAGAAGGGGAACTAAGGAATTGAACTTGACCTTGAAGGAAAGGTAAGATTCAGATAAGCTGAGAGGAGGTATAAATGCATTCTGTACCAGCACTAAATAAGGAATATACACATCTTGATCATAGCACAGAAAGTGGATTAAACATCTTAGGCTCCTTTTCTCCCAGTTAATAGGTTCAAAATATGATTTTTCCACATTTGCTGAAATGAAAACAAATCTCTAAGGTTTTTGTCCCCCTCCCCATCCAAATCTTCATCAACTGGCATCAATGCATCTGGTCCTAAACATGTCCCTAATTCCCTCTGCATCCCTCCCATCTGGAGTCAGAAGGCTTAGGCACTGCCATCCACAGACCTCTGCTCTCTGTACATACCGCATCCCCTATAAGTCACAATAGGACAAAATGCATAGGGTTGGAATCTGATGTTTGTATCTAGGGAAAAGGGCTTTTGGTAAACTGAACTTCCTGCTGAACACAAAATTAACCAGTTCAATGTTCTCAAGTGAAGACTAAGTCCATTTTTCTCTCTGGATGGCTTAGTGATGGAAACTTAATCTTTTCTTGATAATGTGAGAAGTCAAAGGTCCTTTAGGGTTGTCTTTCAATTGAACCTCATTTACTCATACTGGAGAATAAGTAAAATAAAATATAGGAAATTGGACATAGTCAAGCTGAATGCTTAACAATCATGAAAAAATGAGAGGCGATTTCTTTTCGGCTTGTTTTCTGTTAAACTAAATTTATGATACTAATTTGTTTTCATGCCACATGTCTCTTTCACTCGAAAGGATAAAAGAGAAGAAATAGCTAATCATGATTTTATAAGCAAAAGTGTAATTAAACAAGACTTTTCTGTATGTTACAATCTTCTCAGATGTGAACATTTTAACTATTTCCATGTATCTAGCCTGAAGGTATGGTATGCATGATAGATGGAAATACTTATTTCATAGTATAGTTGTATTTCATTTATCTGACCATATATGAGGATGGGTTGTGTTTATCAGGTAAGTGAAACACCAACATTTTTAAAAATTGCAATAATTTTAATTTAATGTATCCTTTAATCTCCTGTCTTGAAGAACAAATTTAAACTTTGCTATAGAATTGTGATGCCTTCAAGAGGAGTCTTAACAGTTGGGGTAAGCTCCTTTTCCCCTATTGGCCATTTAATGTTTGCTTATGTATTGCAAAATGAAAAAGAGAACCATCCAAGAATATTGGAATTAAATGCAAGAGTATATTGTTCTTAGTAAAAGATCTGAGGAGACTGCGTATGGATGGATGGATTAACCAAACAGTTGCTATCCAACATACTTGAGTGCAAGGAAGTCTCATTGATGGATACGCCAAAGCTGTAAAATCATACTGTTCCAGGCAGGGTTATGCCAATGTACGGCCAGCACGCATATCTATCTGTACCAATGAATTTCTTCTTTGAATTGTAGTTTGACTATTGACAATTTTGGATGGCCTGTCTGTTCATCAATCTATCCAATCATTCTAAGATAAGGTACTATTTTATGAGTTCCTTAAACATGTAAAGATCTTTTCATTAGGTCACGAAAGCAATCATAGGAAAATGGTGAAAATACACTAAGGGAAGAAGATTATAGTAGTAGAAGCTTCCAGATATAGTATTAAGGTGTTTCTGTGCTGGTTTATTTTCAACTTACAAACATATGCCTACATTGCTGAACTGATCCTGGGTCTTTAATATTTTAGATTTACTTAAGGACTTCGATTCATCATACCAAACATGTAAGTTAACTGCAAGGTTGGACTTTACTACAGGCTACAACAAGGATTCAGTGTAAAGAGTCTTAGTGAAGGAAAATTTAGTAACAGTGCTTAGAACTTAGACATGGAATGCTTAGGGGCAGGAAGTGGCCACCAGAATTCTACCTTTCATTCTCAGGTACCCACACCATCTTGTCAGACACTGAACACTACTGTCTTTTAGTGAGAGATCAGGAAATTGAATGTTTCAAGCCTCATTAAAGAGTGTGACAATTATAGGAAAAAGGACATGTACTGAAAATAGGCCAGGGCACTTATCCCCAGACACAAATAACTGTACAGTTACCTCAACCTGTTAGAAAATAATTACCATCCAGGGACATGACTCTGTCTTGGAGGGGCTTAGTGTGCACAGTCAACCCTGCCGATGTTTGCAGAGAGGGCAGGATGTGGAACGCGGCCTGAAGAGAGGGCACGATTAAGAGCCAGTGTTCGCTCTGCTAAGAGCTCTCAGCCAGGGCCCTAGGGGTCTGATTATCATTTTCTTGGCAAGTGAAACTTGTCAGCCCCTCCTACAGAAGTTCATGCACCAAGAGGCTGCCATTGGCAGCTCTGAATCCAAACATGGCCAATGCCCCCCAGAGCCACAATTGAGAAACCCTCTGAGGATGTACTGAAAATGCAACTGGGGGCTCATTTGACTGAGTGTAGTCACTTTGAATTAGTTCCTGGAAAAGGGTCTTAGACTAGATGGCTTCCAATACCCCTCTGAATGCAATCAAGGTATTTCCTTTGCCTGCTCCTACATACCAAGGACATCATGACAGGACCAAAGTGAGGAGTCTGGTGGCCTGGCAGATCCTAACTCATTCTTATGACTCATTCTCAGTTCAAAGTCCAGAGTCAGTACGGTTGCTTCTACCACCAGCTCTCATTGACCCACTGACCACTGTGTGGATAAACCTGTTCATCTCTTTGTTCACTTGAGATTGACTTCATTATTTGAAAAGAAGCTTTTTCTATGAAATAAAGAATAAAACAAAAAAACTAAAAGAATCACACATTCATGGAAGCAGAGAAATAGGCCATGTCTATTTGGCACTAACTCCCAAACCAGGCTGTTCATCAGAAGAATCTGGTGAATTCAGCACATCTCCCCAAACCCCACATCCATCCTATAAATATAATCTTCCCCCAGACATGGCCGATTAATCAGTATTTTTCATACAGTTCTCAGCAGTCAACACGGTCTTTAGAGCAAACATGAAAACATCACTCTAGTTTCCCTGCCTTAGCCAACTTTATCCAGCCAAGTCATCATCGGGGCAATTTTGTTTCATGAAAGCATCCAAACCTCACCATGAAGGGATGCATGAAACTGGATAATCTGTTAGAAGCCAAGACTCCCTCTGAGCAAATAAAACGTATCCTATCTCAAGGCCCATGAACTGTTGCTATGACTATTAATGTAAAAGAGTAGAATCTTAACATTGGAATTTTACAGACCAAAAAGTTTATACTGTGAGGTATTTTGTCTCAAGGCATCTCTCATTCTTGGTATCTAGTCACAGTATGATTAGTTCACATGTATTTTTTTAAGATTCATTTTTTGAAAGAGCTACAGAGAGAGAAAAGACAGAGGCAGAGAGAGAGAGGGGGAGGGAGGGAGGGAGGGAGGGAGAGATATGGTCCATCTACTTGTTCACTCCCCAAATGGCCACAAGGCCGGAGCTGAGCCAATCTGAAGCCAGGAGCCCGGAGCTTCTTCTGGGTCTCACACATGGGTTCGGGGGTCCAAGAACTTGGACCATCTTCTACTGCTTTCCTAGGCCATAGCAGAGAGCTGGTTCAAAGAGGAGCAGCCAGAATTAGAACCAGCACCCATATGGGATGCCGGCCATACAGGCTTGTGTTTTAACCCACTGTAACACAGTGCCAGCCCCAAGTTCACTATTTCAGATGTTTCTATCCACTGATGAAGAGCTCAAACTGAAGAAACACTCTTTGCTAAATGATGTCTATGTATCTCTGATAATTTTCCTATATTAGCCTTATTTCTGTCCTCCAGAAGCACCCAGAACAAGTTGACTCCTCTGTGATGATTTCTCAAATGGTTGAAGACTAAATCCATGATGCAATTTATCTTCTTTAACCGTCCAACCCTTCATAACTTTTTATTGGAACTATCATCAAACTGTACCTTTACACATACTGAATTACTTCTAAATTGAAAACTTGACTTCTAAAGTCTTCTGATCTTCAGGGATCATTTGGAAATTTGATGTCCTTACTTATATGTATTCATCAGGAAAGTCTGGACTATAGCAACTCTATAGTCCTGTGAATGTTGGTTACTTACCACAACAAAGTTTATTTCTTACTCACATTGTTTATGTAGCAAAGCTCTACCCAACAGAGTGACTCAAGAAATCAGGTTGAATTAGGCTTCAATACCTTGCAGCTGCACTAAACCAAATATGAGTCTTTCAAAATCATTGCGGCAGCATCAGAGAACTAAAGAGTCTCACATCATTTCATAAATATGTTCCCAACAGCCTCTTGGCTGGAAGTAGTTGCATGGCCACATAGTAGCATGTGGCCTATTAATGTGAATATTAGGTAATAAGTGAACATATAGTACAGGATTTCCTTCCCAAGTTTCTTAGTTAACCTATAACAGGCATATCTTCTTCATAGATTTCTGAGATATTAATTAAATGTTTTGAACCCAATAGGGCAATGGACAGGATTGAGAATCATACATCAGAGAGAGGTTTCTTTGATTCAGTTTTTTTGGCTGAAAAGGCTATTAATATACAAAACCACCAAAGCCAAACCCAGATAAAATCTTAGACTGCCCTTTCTGCATGTTATCCTCCCTAACTTCAAGACTCAAAACTATTTCATACACAAAAGATCCTACAGCCTCCATGATGGAGCAACCGGCCCATGGACATGAAAATCCACCAAATATAATGCAACTAGTACTATTGAGCATGAGTCCCCAAGCTTAGGAACTGATGGTCACCCAGACACTTTTGTGCTTAGGAACACAGTGGTCACTCCTCTTTCAATGCAGGAACATTAACTATTTATATAAACAGTCATGGTCACCACAGTTATATGGAATCCTCAACAGATCTCAGGTCAGGTGACATGACAATTTGAAGACTTACATATGGATTAGCTTAACTCTGTAATTCCAAACCTCTATGTGTATATCTATATACATACTAATACAATTCTTTCACATACTGAGATCCAAAGATGTAGGGCTACATAATAAATGGCACAAAATGACAAGCGTCCAAGTGTCACTCTGTTCACAGTGTCTTTCTAACAAGTGATGCTGAAAACACACCAGATAAATCTGTACCAATCTTCCATGACCCATGCTATTTCTCTCACTCAGAAGTCTTCCCCTATACCTGTTTTCGTGAGGTAAGATTAGGCTTAGCCTTGGGAATTGGTCCTATTTGTCTCATATCTTTCTATGCTCATCATTGTATTGTTCCTATTGCCTGCCACAATGAGGACAAAAGGAAACAATACAGAAGGAAAGCAAAATAAATAAATAAAACCACACATCCCATGGCAGGAATCTGAACAAAGGTATCAGTTTTCATCACAACTAATTGACACCTGACAGGTGAACTCTTTAGGGCTATTTTTACTCCAAATTTGATTGTTATGATGAGCCCAGGAGAGAGTCTCTTGTCCCTCTCAGGATTAGGTAGATCAACAGCAGTGGTACAATCAACGCTGTCCACACAGAGAAACCATCCATCAGCCAAGCAAGAGAAATGCACGAGATCTGAATAGTGCCTCTCACTAAGACAAGACTTGAATAAGATAGATCTTGGAGCACTATCACTACAAAACACTAGAAAGTGGATTGAGGGCCTGGCGTATAGTATAGTAGGTTAAGCCTCTAACTGCAGCATTGGCATCCCTTATGGGTGCCAGTGCAAGTCCTGGCTGCTCTACTTCCCATCCTGCTCCCTAATGGCCTGGGAAAGCAGTGGAAGATAGGCCAAGTACTTTGACCCCTGCATCCACATGGGAGACCTGAAGGGTGCTCCTGGCTGCTGGCTTCAGTTTGGCCCAGCTCTGGCCATTGCAGCCATTTGGGGAGTGAACAAGCAGATGGAAGACCACTCTTCCTGTATCTCCCTCTTCCTGTCTGTGACTCTGCCTCTCAAATAAATAAATAAATCTTTAAAAAAAGAAAACAAAAAGAAAGTGGATTAAGTATGCTCTAAATTCTATAAATGTTAACTATTTGAAATTGACATTTAGACTGCCACTATCCTCAACTAGAAATTTGTAGAGTGAGAGATCCTATAAAGACCTCTTGGTCAGTCTTCATTAGAGAATTCACCTCTAATATTAATAGGGACTACCATTAGCCTGTGTTAAATTATTAATCACACTCAAATATTTCATATGTTAGAACCAAATCAGCTGTATTTCCTTGTAAAATAAATATCTAAATTTATAAAATAGCTGTGTCACTCAACGATGGGGAAGCATTATGAAGAAGGCACTATTAAGCAATTTCCTCATTGTGTGTATCAGTGAGTGCCCTCACACACAAAAACTAAAACAGTGACAATGTCACCAGACTATCTTGTCCTCTGGGACCCCAGTCATTTAAGCAAGCCAACAGGGAACAAAATACCATTTGGTGGCTTATGACTATAATTTAAAACCTCTTCTTACCACATCAATAGGTACTCCCACAGTTAATGCAGAAGTGCTACAGAGTAATACCAATCCTCCAGACATTTTTTTCCCTTTCAGTATAAGCAGCAGGAGTCAGACTTAATAGATCAGCTACCTTGGTAATTCTATCCCGAATGTTATTTTTCAGATGGCAGAAATATATATTTCCTTTCGGGCCGGCGCCACGGCTCACTAGGCTAATCCTCCGCCTAGCGGCGCCGGCACACCGGGTTCTAGTCCCGGTCGGGGCGCCGGATTCTGTCCCAGTTGCCCCTCTTCCAGGCCAGCTCTCTGCTGTGGCCAGGGAGTGCAGTGGAGGATGGCCCAGGTGCTTGGGCCCTGCACCCCAGGGGAGACCAGGAAAAGCACCTGGCTCCTGGCTCCTGCCATCGGATCAGCGCGGTGCGCCGGCCGCGGTGCGCCGGCCGCTGCGCGCCGGCCGCGGCGGCCATTGGAGGGTGAACCAATGGCAAAGGAAGACCTTTCTCTCTGTCTCTCTCTCTCACTGTCCACTCTGCCTGTCAAAAATTAAAAAAAAAAAAAAAGAAATATATATTTCCTTTCAAGATCTTTTTCCCAAGACTATTTTAAGTGAAGCAATTTGTGTCCACATTTCTTTGTGCTACCTGACTTTATAATATTTAAGAAATTTATAAATACTTGTGGGGATCAACTCGGACTAGACTGAGTTACTGAAATTAAGACTTATTCTATGCATCTGCTCTCCCACAATATGGCGCTGGGAGAGGAGTAAACAACTTCTACACAGCTGCCTCCAGTTCGACCAATAACCTCCAGGAGCTGATCCTGCTCCTGATTGGAGGAGAGCAGCGTGCTCGGCGTGTGGGTAGCAGAGTTGGGATTGGTGGAAGAGGACTATAAAGGAGGAGAGAGACAACATGCACCAGGAACATCTAAAGGGAACATCCGGATAACATCTGAGCAGCCCCCGAGAGAGCCGGCCGGCGGTGTGCTGTTCCCCCGCGGAAGTGGGGAAAGTGGCAGGGGGAACCGCCCTTCCACTGAGGTGGAAGGATCGGCAGCCCACCCGGGAAGGACCAGCAGCAAACCGGGGAAGGGCCGAGCAGACGAAAGAACAGCACAGGGTCCTGTGTCGTTCCTCCACGAAGAGGGGGAGCGACAATACTAATGGCATTCATTTGTATTTTACTTTTCATTTGCTGTTTTACTTATTTAAAGATCCAAACATATCAATGGTAAGATGCCTAAGTCTAAAAATTTATTTTACATCATAGAATTTTAAGGGGTAAAGTGGTATACTCTGATTGGTTGTATTTCTCTCCTGGACTATATTATAGAAAGTAACCATTTTAGACCTGTACTGGGTGAATATTTTAAAACACATTGACAACAGTGGAAATATTTACACCATGGGACATGACAATCATAGACACACCTTTCTAAGCATAAAGATCCTTCAGCTTCCTACTCAACCGAGACATAGATGATGGGAATAAAAAATGGAATTGGTAATCAGAAAGTCTGTATACTTACTGGAGATCTCAAAAGCCAGACATTATTAACTGCCATGGCTGTCTCTTGAAAGAAAGCTACATTCTCAGATTGGTGTAAATTGTAAATGCAGTAAAGTGTACAGAAGCAATAAAGACATAAAACAAGCAGGTGTTTTTTGGGACAGTTAGCAACTCAATGCAGCTGGACCATGAGATGCAAAGAGGGAATGTGGGAAGAGATGGGCTTGGAGAACTTGACAATAGTGTCATTGTGAAAGACTTGGGGCTGCCATATAAAATTCTTGGCTATCTTAAAAGTGATAAGAACTCACAGAGGAGTTTAAATAAGGACGAAGGTAACATTAAATTTCAGTTTTTAAAAAGGAACCCTTATTATAACAAATTGCTAAATTTCATATATAACACCACTTTATAAATTAGCTTAGGTATGTTTATATGTGATTTACATGCATAGAATATAATATCTAAATAAACTCAGTAGTTACCAAGATGGAATGGTTTGGGGATTAAGAGAGAGAACTTTGAACCTTATAAATATATTTTATTGGAATTTCCATGATTTTTAAATGTAAAGAAACCACTCTGGCAATAAGACTGGAGTTGAGGAGACTAATTAAGAGGCTGTTACAGTTTGATTATCCAAATGACAGACAATGAGTGCCTAAACAAAATCAGTGGCATCACAGAAAGAGAGAAGAGAAAGTAGATGTGAGCCATTTCAAGGGCCTAGGCTAAAGAGTATGGTAGCACTGGTTGTAGGAGATGAGGGGCAGAAGGAGATTAGAAGAACTGCCAGGTTTCTCACTGGAGTGACTCAACTGCCAACATAGGAAAGATAGAAACAAACACAGAATTTGTGTTTTGGAAATGTTGAGTTTGAGACATCTCTGGGGCATCCAGGCAGTAACTGCCAGCTTAGGGAACTATGCTTATATACCTGGAGCTATAATAAAATGCTGGGCTTGTTAGATACAGAGCACAGAGCTGAAAGTAAGAACCAGGCATGATAACCAGATCAGGCAATGTCTATGGAGTTTCAGAATGAACTCCAGATGATCCAAAAGCTGAAAAGTTTAATAATAGAGTGAAACAAAGAATAAACTGTGAGAATAAGGTACCCAGAAACCAGCAACAACTGGAAAAGGCTACCAACTCTAGGGCAAACAGAGTAAGAGGAAGAAATAAAGTCCCAATTACCACTGAGAACTGAAACTGTGAAGAGAGGAATGTGGTGATTGCCAGACAGTCTCAGAGCAAAGAGGAACCAGGGAATAAATCCCTGGGGCTTCTCTCTTCTCAATCTCCTGTCTGCATTTTCCTGACTCCCATTGGCTAAACAACCAGAAAGTAGACAGGGATCAAGTGGCTCTGGTTGACACAGTCCACAGAGGCCGCTCACCTGGGCATGGAGGTAGACAGAGACATGTGAAGAATGAACCTGTCACAGAATAGACAACCATCATCACACTGGATCCTACACAACCATCCTCTCATTTCACAAAGTACTTTCTCAGGAGCTTGCCATGATGCAGAGGGAGGAAGGAAAACCAACACACATGAAATCATTACAAAGAAGCTAAGGGTAGCTCCATTCTGCCCTGAACTTGGGGATCCTTGAGACTGGGATTCCAATGCCTGCTTTGCCACTTACAGATTGTGTTGCTGCAGTCAATGTACCTAATTTCCCTAACCTTTCATTTGTAAAATGAAAATAATGTACTCTGATTTTATGGGATCACCACGAGGTTTAAATTAGATAGTTTATGTACATACTTATTACGAAGTAAGCTCTTGATAAATACTATAGAGGTGGAGATCATGACAATGACTCTGAGTGATAATGACCATGGTCTCTGATTTGGACCCTAACAACATCAGTATAAGCTGGAATGACAGTTAAGATTTAAGGAAGTATACAAGGGAATGCAGGCATGCTTGACTGAGGACATGAGTTGAGAACAGCATAGTGTGCAGGGGACCATAAGAGAACAGAGAGAATACAGAAGTCGTCTTACTCTTATGTCAGTTCTAAGAGTCAGGAAACACACACAACACACACACACACACACACACACACACACACACACCTTTGTCATCTGTGCCTGTGGTCATCAGCCCTCGTTTCTTGCCAAGCAAATTATTTTTGGATTATTTTGTAAATCTTGATAGGCTTTTCCCTTCAGAAATCAAGTACAATTTTATAAGATGTAAGCAACATATTTAAAAAAAAAAAACAGTGGATGGAAATTCTCCAGACTTTTGTAGAGTACAGAGTGTACTCCATAGAGGCTGTCTCAAGCCCAAATTACCAGAAACATTTCCTTGACAAAATGCAGCTCTTGGTATTGTCCAAATGTCTTATTTCCAGTAGTTAAACTTAACTCTCATACAGTTATGTCTCTTAATATCTGCCTCAACTTACACCCTAATTATTGCAAGTATAGTCATGTTCACTTCCATAATGCAGTGTGAGATCAGTAAGAAAGGGGGACATCCTCCTATTTCACTCTTCAGTGTCCCCGCTGTGGTTACCAAAGGCAAGCAAGAATCACTTGAGACACTCACTAAAGATGAACATTCAAAGTCCAGGTTCTTTAATTCTCTTAAGATGATACTCAGCAACCTAATCATTTTAAGTCCTCCAAGAGATTCAGAAATGTATTCATTTTGAGGAAACTCCAGTGCCCAGCTCCTAGGACACTGTCTCCCACATCTACGCCCGATGGTGAGTACAGAGGAAGAGGAAAAGAGTATCTCAACTAGCAGGAAGACACATGCGCCAGTAACAAATGTTATTTTATACTATGCTGAAATTTTTTATATTCTGAAAATACAGAAAAACCAAACATGTTTAGGAAAGGCGGTATGGCATAGCAAGATAAACGTTTTACATAAACTTTCTGGCTGCCACAGGGAAGGTGCCCTTATAGAATAAGGAGACAATTTCTGAGGATGTGCAGTAATTTTGGCAAACAATGGGGTAGATCAGAACTAAGGGTCAGTGAAAGTGGAAATAAAGGAAGAAATGAGAGCATCCTCACCTAGAGGAAATGGCAGGAATTCATATTTCACTGTAAGTGTGGACCAAAATATGGGCTGAGATTTAACTGGAAATGTGGACCAGATAACTGCTGTTTTGGAGTTGGGTGTATGGGTAGGCATAGATGCATATGAGGAGGATTATAAAAAGAGTAACACATTTGAGGTTGGAGAAATCATTTGTAGGAAGAATGTAGGCTGAAAGATTGAGTCTAATTTCATGATCCAATGTCATGCACAGATGATTGATTCTATATTATTTATTACATAAATCTCTGAAGAGGTATCCAGGCCCAGGTTTAAACATGAAAGTTATTGGTATACAGGTGATTGATGAAGCCATATTACATATGTAGCAAGGTACTCCAGGGTGTGTATTTGAGTCAGTAGAAGTAGGGTACCAAGGAAGGAAGACATCTGTGGGTCAGGTTGAAGGTGATGGGCCTCCAAAGGAGACTGGAAAATAACCAAGAGGATCAGAAAATAAGGCTGCTTAGCTTCCTTCTAAATTTGAAAGTATCATCATTAACACATTTTAGAATATGAGAATTCAAGTCACACTTTCCCCTCTAGTAGTTTGTAAAAGCCATTCTTTTTCTCCTTTAGTTTTGGGACCTTTGCCCATCTGGTTTCTGGCATCTACCCCATTTTCCTTGATTTCTGAAATATTACCTGCAGGTTATATGCAAGCCATCATAATTTTTATAGCAGAAAATCTCATTTCCTCTAGGTAAAACAACAAGCTTTAATTCTCCATTTCTTAAATGCCACCCAAGGAAAAAAAAGCCATTTAATTATTTGTCTTTTAAAAGATGGTCTTCATTGCATTTCCAGAGGTTTACAAGGAATACATCTAGTGCTTAATTGCTTGTAGCTAGGGAATACAATTATTCTTCGGAGTCAACCAAATATTTATTGTGATTGCCTCAGTCTAGTTTTCAAGCACATACCACAAAGATTGAAACTAATTGAGCCCAAATCCCAAAGCTATTAAATGATGGCAGGTTTGTGTTGAAAAACAGGGGTTATGTTAGGCTTTTGACATGGAAGGTGGTGTTGCTAATGTATTTTTCTATGCTGCTGAAAAAAAACCTGATTGACAGAACTCATTCTTTGCCACATAATTATCTATTTCTTTGTTGACCCATCTGGTCCCCCTTAACAGTGTGCTAATACCACCGTAAAACAATCAGACTAAATAGGTCTTCTGATGATCAATGGTTAATATGGTTACATACAAATTATTCTATAATGTGCAGCCTTCTCTATTAAAATTCTAAATGGAGTGCTAGATATTGACAAAGATTTTCTCAATATTTTGGGTGTAGGTGAGAAATTAGTCTTTTGGCATCATTTTTACAGACAGCATTTTGTATGGAGACTTATTTAAACCTGATGAGTCCTGTGTAACCCCTCACTTACCCCTAATATTCATTACAAATATGAGGGTACTTCAAAGAGTTCATAGAAAAATGGAACTAAAAGATAAGTTTATCATGGTGCAAAAAAATGTTGAAATATGTATCTAATTTTGGATAGCTACACATTTTTCCACAACTATTATGAAGTCCCCCAAATACAAAATTGTCCATACTTTTTTTTTTTTTGCCAAACTCAATTTTTACTTAAACCACACAGCAACTCAATTACAGTAAAAACATCATGAATAAGAAATAAATTCTGAAAGAAGTCAAGAGCCATTGTTATGAAAGCCAGAAGAAAGGGTAAAGCAAAACCTTCCAGAACTCAGAAGGAAAAGGGTTCCTGGCTGCACAAGCACTAGCTCTTGTCTGAGGGAACTCAACTCTTCTGTCTCCTAGATGGCTCTCCATCTCCATTCTCAGTTGCAGATTCTGAATCTCCTCCTCTCCTCTCTAGTCCTTTACTCTTGAGGCAACAGTCTGAGCGACTCCCCTTCCGTAAGCACATCTGATCACACCACTTTCCTATATAAGTTTCTTTGATGATGTGTCATTCCTTATGACGTAAAGTTCCAGTGTCCTAGAACATCATTAAGGCTTTTATATTACTCAGCATTTCATTACCACAAGGAAATACCTGAGAAAACCCTATAAACAAAAAAGACATATTTTGTTCACAGCTTTGAAGTTTCATATTCCATGTTGGGCAGCCTCATTGATTTAGTCTCTAAGAGGGACAGCAATGGTAGAGCATGAGGGATCAGATGGCAAGTGAGAAAACAAAGAACTGGGTCCTACTCATCATTTATAACCAATCCTCTCATGAAAATCACCTGCTGAGGCAACACCCCAAATGCTTTAAGAACTTTGCACTAGGCTACCCCCTAAACACCGTAATTGGGATAGGTTCCCACCCTCTGAGTCCTGTCAACATAGGACTTTGATATGTGTTCAGGAGCCAAGGCATGTTGAAATCACAACAGTTTTTCTTACTCTTGTCATATACTGTATTTGATGTATCTATTAGCACATACCTATCCCTCATATACTCAAAACTGTAGCCATCCTAAGACATTCTTTGATCCTACAGCATACCAGGCTCTTTCAGAGCTCTGTGTCTTCTCATGAGATGTTTCCTGTATATGTTCTCTTTTCTCTGTTAAATCCTATGCAATAATGACTTTGGAAAAATTGCACATTAGCAAGTTAATCATATCCTATGACCCCAAAATTGCAGTCTCAGATCTTTGCCCAAGAAAAACACAAAGTTCAACAAGAGACTTGTACATTAAATGCTCATAACCTCATTCTTTGCAAGTGCCAGCTGCTTGAAATAACCAAATGTTCATCAACAGAAAAGGGGATAAATTGCAGTATATACATCAAATGGAGTACCACAAAGCAATGAAACTTAATGAGGAACGCTGCAGTCTCCAACAAACCGCCCGGTCTTAGAAACAAAAGGTTGAACAAGAGAGTTCAACATGAAAGCATACTGTGTAATTACACCTTTTTTTTTTTTTTTTTTTTGACTGGCAGAGTGGACAGTGAGAGAGACAGAGAGAAAGGACTTCCTTTGCTATTGGTTCACCCTCCAATGGCTACCGCGGCTGGCACGCTGTGGCTGTCACACCGCGCTGATCCGAAGGCAGGAGCCAGGTACTTATCCTGGTGTCCCATGGGGTGCAGGGCCCAAGCACTTGGGCCATCCTCCACTGCACTCCCGGGCCACAGCAGAGAGCTGGCCTGGAAGAGGGGCAACTGGGGCAGAATCCGGCGCCCCGACCGGGACTAGAACCCCGTGTGCCGGCGCCGCAAGGCAGAGGATTAGCCTACTGAGCCGCGGCGCCGGCCTGTTATTACACTTAAAAGTATAGGTACTAGTGTGAGTATTAATTGTCAGAACAGCTATTACTTTTGTGGGAGTAATAGAGATTTGGAAGTGGCATTATGAAGGCTTCTAGATACTCGAAATGTTTTGTGTTTTTTTTTAAGATTTTTATTTTATTTTTTTAATGAATATAAATTTTCAAAGTATAGCTTATGGAGTACAATGGCTTCCTCCCAATAACTTCCCTCCCACCCACAACCCTCCCCTTCCCCTCTCCTTCCCCCCTTCCATTGACATCAAGATTCATTTTCAATTCTATTTATATACAGAAGATCAGTTCAGCATACATTAAGTAAAGATTTCAACAGTTTGCACCCACATAGGAACACAAAGTGTAAAATACTGTTTGAGTACTAGTTATAGCATTAAATCACACAGAGATCCTACATGAGGTGTAAGTGCACAGTGACTCCTGTTGTTGACTTAACAAATTGAATTGACACTCTTGTTTATGGCATCAGTAATCACCCTAGACTCTTGTCATGAGTTGCCATGGCTATGGAAGCCTTTTGAGTTCACTGACTCTGATCATATTTAGGCAAGGTCGTAGTCAGAATGGAAGTTCTCTCCTCCCTGCAGAGAAAGGTACCTCCTTCTTTGATGACCTGTTCTTTCCACTGGGATCTCACTCGCGGAGATCTTTCATTTAGGTGTTTTTTTTGTTTTGTTTTGTTTTGTTTTGTTTTTGCCAGAGTGTCTTGGCTTTCCATGCCTGAAATACTCTCATGGGCTTTTCAGCCAGATTCGCATGCCTTAAGGGCTGATTCTGAGGCCAGAGTGCTGTTTAGGACATCTGCCATTCTATGGGTCTGTTGTGTATCTCACTTCCCATGTTGGATCTTTCTCTCCCTTTTTGATTCTATCAGCTAGTATTTGCAGACACTAGTCTTGTTTATGTGATCCCTTTGGCTCTTAGTCCTATCATTATGATCAATTGTGAACAGAAATTGATCACTGGGACTAGTGAGATGGCATTGGTACATGCCACCTTGATGGGATTGAATTGGAATCCCCTGGTATGTTTCTAACTCTACCGTTTGGGGCAAGTCAGCTTGAGCATGTCCCAAATGGCACGCCTCTTCCCTCTCTTATTCCCACTCTTATTTTTACCAGCAATCACTTTTCAGTTAAGTTTCAACACTTAAGAATAACTGTGTATTGATTACAGTATTCAACCAAAAGTATTAAGTAGAACAAACATAAAAAATACTAAGAGGGATAACATATTAAGTTGTTCATCAACAGTCAAGGCAAGGGCTGATCAAGTCACCGTTTCTCATAGTGCTCATTTCACTTTAACAGGTAGATTTTTTTTTAAGATTTATTATTTGAAAGTCAGAGTTACACAGAGAGAGAGAGGAGAAGCAGAGAGAGAGATAGTGAGGTCTTCCATTTGCTGGTTCACTCCTCAGATGGCCACAACAGCAAGAGCTGCATCAATCCCAAGGATTCAGGAGCTATTTCTTGGCCTCCCACCTGGTTACAGGGTACCAAGGACTGGGCCATCCTCTACTGCTTTCCAAGGCCATAGTCAAAAGCTGGATTGGAAACGAAGCAGCTGGGACTAGAACTGGCACCCATATGAGATGCTGGCATTGCAGGTGGCGGCTTTACCTGCTACATCATAGTGCAAGCCTCTGTATTTCAAAATAATTCATCAACCTGCATGTTTATGATGTGTGTACATTTCTATGTGTATATTATACCTCATAAAAGGATTTCCTAATTTATTTTTTCAACATCAAAATAAAGTACTGTCTTTCCATAGTCTTGGCTAATCTCTCCCACTCAAGATTAGTTGCTTCTTTTTCTGCGTTCTTTTTGAACCTGCTTTTTTGTCTCTGTCAATGCATTGAATTATCATACCTTGAATTTTAGGCATGATCATTTGGGCATGACATGGGTTAGAAAAATTTAAGAACTTCTATTATGCGAGCAAAGAAATAAAGATAACAAGAAAGAAAATTGTGGCATCTCCCTCATGTCATCTTTGTTTAAACCTGGGTGTTTGTTAACTCTTCAGCCTAGCAACAGCACACAAAATATTGTCCTGGATACTTCCTTCTGCTGAAGTCAAGTTCTGCCTCCCACTTACCCTTTATCCAACTGTATGATATTGTTTCTTGTCATTTTGATGAAACAGGTTGCAAAAAGGTGGTACATGTTTCTAACTGTTGGAAAGCAATGAGCAAAACCACCTAGCAAACCAAGAATGTGACTACTTACTGAGATTGTGCCCCTAGAATTTATACAAGGGCATAGTTTGTGAAATGGTTTAGGAAAGCCATCTCCCAGAGCTTGGCAATGACATCCAGTCCTTAACCTGAGATTTTCAGGGCCATGGAGCAGGGGTGTCAGGTTCATCTATACTTAGCAAACCCAGAGCTTCAGGAACTCTATTGCATGGATCCTCAGACTCAGCCACATTTCTGCAGGAAAACCTCGCCTTACTGTCTCTCACCCTCCCATGTGGCTATGACACCTGCTCCCCAAGGACAGTGACAAGTTGTCTTGAAGTCATTTAGAGCTGACCCTCTTGCCAGCAGCAAACAGCCCTCCTGAGGCTGAGGTTTTCCTGGAGTCACTGAGAAGTCCTAAATGGCTGCAGTGGCAGATCTGTATTCAGGCCTGTCTTTTCCCAGCTCATCACACTCACACACACATGACGAGCTTACGGAGGACAAACTGGGTCATTCCCCACAGCACTTGGCCCAGTGCAGGGAGTTATTTCTTGACCTATCAGATGAAATATGGAACAGAATGGAAATTATTTTCATTCCCCCGGCTCAGTTTTTCAAAGTCTGTGGAATGGGCAATTATTCATCTCAGCCAGAAAGTTGCTCTTAGCTTTCAAGTATCCCAGTTGCAATTTTCTTTACTCAATTTCAACTTTATAAAACAGGAAAGAGATAAAGAACAGGAAAAGAAAGAAAAATAAAACAAAAGAAATGACTTTGAAAACTGCTTTTAGCCACATTCTCCTAAGCCTAGGGGCCTGTTTCCAGTAAGTAAGAGGCGACCTTCAGCGTCCTTACGTTGTCTGTCCATTAGAAATGTCCAATCGGGCTGTCAACAACATTGCCCTTTCTGCCCCTTGCTCTCTGCTACCATGTCTCACAGTCCTCACTGTCTCCTAGTGCATATATCCTTCTCACAGATTAAAGTGCTGTTTCTTCTTTTCTGGACTGTTTTCCCACAGGAACACTATAGTTTCAATTCCACTGTTTATAGTATACTGCCTTATTTTTTTTCTTTTTTCTATCTACATTTTAATGGAGCCTCTTGGTTAAAATATTAAATTTTTTTAAGATAGTAAATTATGCTTTTAATATCAGGACACTTGGCTACACCATCTCCCCCTTGCTTTTTTTTTTTTTTTTTTTTCAAACAGAGAAAATTATGGTCTTTCCTTAGGCAGTAAGAGCACTGGCTTTTGTTTACCTATCCTCCATGACAACCCAACCCCCAATTTTCAATGGCTTAATGCAACAAAAGTGTACTTGATGTCTATGTCAGTGTGTGTTATATGTACAGATATTTCAGTAAGAAAGATTTCTTTAAGAAGCAATTAAGTGACCCAGCCTTTTTCTGCCTTATGAAAATCCCATCCTCTGAAGCCTTGGAGACTTCTTCATCCACTCAGCAGGTAAAGAGAGACAGTAGGGGGGCTGATGCAGTGGCATAGCAGGTAAAGCCACCACCTGCAGTGCTTGCAACCCATGTGGGTGCTGGTTTGAGTCCTGGCTGCTCAACTTCTGATCCAGCTCTCTGCTATGGCCTGGGAAAGCAGTGGATGATGGTCCAAGTACTTGGGCCGCTGCACTGGTATGGAAGACGTGGAGGACGCTCCTGGCTTCACATCTGCTCAGCTCCGGCCACTGTGGCCATTTGGGGAGTACACCAGTGGATGGAAGACCTCTCTCTCTGTCTCTATCTCTCTCTGTAACTCCACCTTTCAAATAAATAAATCTTTAAAAAAAAGACAGTAGGGACACAGTGACTTCATATGAAAAACAAAAATCTCAGAAGATATAGATAGGTACCTTCCTGGTCACATGCCCCTACCAGTAACAATCACAGATTATGGAAGGTTGAGTGTGAAACTAGGGTGGAGATTTGGCAAACTCTTCAATGGTGTCATGCTATTGGTGTCCGAAAAGACTTCTTAACTCCTGAAGTGATTTACAATGTTGTCGTCTCACAACTTTATTCAATACTTAATCAAACATATTTTGGAAATTATTATATGTTAGGCATCTTGCTCCCAACAACCTCACATTCAGTTCAAAATAAAATATATAGATTTGACCAGTAAAGGAATATGATTGAATTTCTGACACTTAGAATTAATGAAGAAAAGAGACATTAAAATATTAAATAAATGATTACAAGTAATGAAAATGTTGAAAAAGAGAAATATTTGGACATGAAAGGCAAACAAAAGGACCTAGATTGGGAGATGATTCAGAGGGTAAAGTGAAATGACTCAAAAGACTTTTGTGAGGAAGTATTCTTCATAGATGGGCCAATCCCTTAAGTTAACTGTTCCTCCATATTTCACTCCTCTTCTAAAACAAGTTTGGATTACCATGCACTCACATTGTCAAGTTATCTTAAATGTTTCCTTTGTAAATAGACAAGAATGAGCTTTATTTCATCAGAATTTTTTTTTTTTTTGCTCCACAAATTCATTTTTATTAAACTTACAGCTTAGAAGCCTGGATGTCTTACAGTAAAAGTCCTTTAAAAATTCTCACTCTACAATATATCTCTGCAACAATTAAATTCATCTAAATTCAAGTTTAATTTTTAGCAATATCTTCTTATATTAGAAGGCAATACCAATGGTTCTTTCTTTTTTTTTTTATCTTTTATTTAATGAATATAAATTTCCAAAGTACGACTCATGGGTTACAATGGCTTCCCCCCCCCCATACCGTCCCTCCCACCCACAACCCTCCCCTTTCCCACTCCCTCTCCCCTTCCATTCACATCAAGATTCATTTTTGATTATCTTAATATACAGAAGATCAGCTTAGTATACCTTAAGTAAGGATTTCAACAGCTTGCTCCCACACAGAAACATAAAGTGAAAAATAATAGATGATTTTTTTTTAAATGATGATGAAATCAGATCAGACCTATTGTCATGTTTAATCCCAGTGAGAGTCAAGTTGGGAATTGATAATTTCTTTTTTTTTTTTTTACAGAAGATCAGTTTAGTATACATTAAGTAAAGATTTCAATCGTTTGCACCCCCATAGAAACACAAAGTGAAATATACTGTTTGAGTACTCGTTATAGCATTAAGCCTCAGTGTACAGCACATTAAGGACAGAGATCCTACATGAGGAGTAAGTGCACAGTGACTCCTGTTGTTGACTTTACAAATTGACACTCCTGTCTATGGCATCAGTAATCTCCCTATGCACCAGTCATGAGTTTCCAAGGCTATGGAAGCCCCATGAGTTCTCCGACTCTTATCTTGTTTAGACACGGTCATAGTCAAAGTGGAGGTTCTCTCCTCCCTTCAGAGAAAGGCACCTCCCTCTTTGAAGACCTGTTCTTTCCACTGGGATCTCACTCACAGAGATCTTTTTGCCAGAGTGTCTTGGCTTTCCATGCCTGAAATACTCTCATGGGCTTTTCAGCCAGATCCGAGTGCCTTTAGGGCTGATTCTGAGGCCAGAGTGCTATTTAGGACATCCGCCATTCTATGAGTCTGCTGAGTATCTCACTTCCCATGTTGGATCACTCTCCCCTTTATTTATTCTATCGGTTAGTGTTAGCAGATACTAGACTTGTTTATGTGCTCCCTTTGACTCTTAGTCCTTTCATTATGATCAATTGTGAACTGAAATTGATCACTTGGAATAGTGAGATGGCATTGGCACATGCCACCTTGATGGGATTGAATTGGAATCCCCTGGTATGTTTCCAGCTCTACCAATTGGGGCAAGTCAGCCCGAGCATGCCCCAAATTATACATCTCTTCCCTCTCTTATTCCCACTCTTATGCTTAACAGGGATCACATTTCAGTTAATTTTCAACACTGAAGAATAACTGTGTGATAATTACAGAATTAAACCAGTCATATTAAGTAGAACAGACAAAAAAAAATACTAAGAGGGATAATGTATTAAGTTGTCCATTAGCAGTCAGGGCTATGCTGATCAAGTCACCATTTCTCATAGTGTCCATTTCACTTCAGGAGGTTTCCTTTTTGGTGTTCAGTCAGTTGTCACCGATCAGGGAGAACATATGGTATTTGTCCCTTTGGGACTGGCTTATTTCACTCAGCATGATGTGTTCCAGATTCCTTCATTTTGTTGCAAATGACTGGATTTCGTTGTTTCTTACTGCGGTATAGTATTCTAAAGAATACATATCCCATAATTTCTTTATCCAGTCTACCATTGATGGGCATTTAGGTTGGTTCCAGGTCTTGGCTATTGTGAATTGAGCTGCAATAAACATTAGGCTGCAGACCGCTTTTTTGTTTATCAATTTAAACTCCTTTGGGTAAATTCCAAGGAGTGGGATGGCTGGGTCGAACGAACGGTAGGGTTATATTCAGGTTTCTGAGGAATCTCCAGACTGATTTCCATAGTGGCTTGACCAGTTTGCATTCCCAACAACAGTGGGTTAGTGTCCCTTTTTCCCCACATCCTCGCCAGCATCTGTTGTTGGTAGATTTCTGTATGTGAGCCATTCTAACCGGGGTGAGGTGAAACCTCATTGTGGTTTTGATTTGCATTTCCCTGATTGCTAGTGACCTTGAACATTTTTTCATGTGCCTGTTGGCCATTTGGATTTCCTCTTTTGAAAAATGTCTATTGAGGTCCTTGGCCCATCTCTTAAGTGGGTTGTTGGTTTTGTTTTTGTGGAGTTTCTTGATCTCTTTGTAGATTCTGGTTATTAACCCTTTATCTGTTGCATAGCTTGCAAATATTTTTTCCCATTCTGTCGGTTGTCTCTTCACTCTCCTGAGTGTTTCTTTTGCAGTACAGAAACTTCTCAATTTGATGCAATCCCAATAGTTGATTTTGGCTTTGACTGTCTGTGCCTCCCGGGTCTTTTCCAGAAATTCTTTGCCTGTGCCAATATCTTGAAGGGTTTCTCCAATGTTCTCTAATAACTTAATGGTGTCAGGACGTAGATTTAGGTCTTTAATCCACGTTGAGTGGATTTTTGTGTAAGGTGTAAGGTAGGGGTCTTGCTTCATGCTTCTGCACGTGGAAATGCAGTTTTCCCAGCACCATTTATTGAATAGACTGTCCTTGCTCCAGGAATTAGTTTTAGATCCTTGATCAAATATAAGTTGGCTGTAGATGTTTGGATTGATTTCTGGTGTTTCAATTCTGTTCCATTGGTCTATCCATCTGTTTCTGTACCAGTACCATGCTGTTTTGATTACAACTGCCCTGTAGTATGTCCTGAAGTCTGGTATTGTGATGCCTCCGGCTTTGTTTTTGTTGTACAAGATTGCTTTAGCTATTCGAGGTCTCTTGTGCCTCCATATGAATTTCAGCACCATTTTTTCTAGATCTGCGAAGAATGTCTTTGGTATCTTGATTGGTATTGCATTGAATCTATAAATTGCTTTTGGGAGAATGGACATTTGATGATGTTGATTCTTCCAATCCATGAGCATGGAAGATTTTTCCATTTTTTGGTATCCTCTTCTATTTCTTTCTTTAAGGTTTTGTAATTTTCATCATAGAGATCTTTAACGTCCTTGGTTAAGTTTATTCCAAGGTATTTGATTGTTTTTGTAGCTATTGTGAATGGGATTGATCTTAGCAGTTCTTTCTCAGTCATGGCATTGCTTGTGTATACAAAGGCTCTTGATTTTTGTGCATTGATTTTATATCCTGCCACTTTGCCAAACTCCTCTATGAGTTCCAATAGTCTCTTAGTAGAGTTCTTTGGATCCTCTAAGTACAGAATCGTATCGTCTGCAAAGAGGGATAGTTTGACTTCTTCCTTCTTGATTTGTATTCCTTTGATTTCTTTTTCTTGCCTGATGGCTCTGGCTAAAACTTCCAGAACTATGTTAAATAGCAGTGGTGAGAGTGGGCATCCCTGCCTGGTGCCAGATTTCAGTGGAAATGCTTCCAACTTTTCCCCATTCAATAGGATGCTGGCTGTGGGTTTTTTATAAATTGCTTTGATTATATTGAGGAATGTTCCTTCTATACCCAATTTGCTTAGAGTTTTCATCATGAAAGGGTGTTGAATTTTATCAAATGCTTTCTCTGCATCAATTGAGATAATCATATGGTTTTTCTTCTGCAGTCTGTTAATGTGGTGAATCACATTGATTGATTTGCGAATGTTGAACCATCCCTGCATACCAGGGATGAATCCCACTTGGTCTGGGTGGATGATTTTCCTGATGTGTTGTTGTATTCTATTGGCCAGAATTTTATTGAGGATTTTTGCGTCTATGTTCATCAGGGATATTGGTCTGTAATTTTCTTTCAGTGCTGCATCTTTCTCTGGCTTAGGGATTAAGGTGATGCTGACTTTATAGAAAGAATTTGGGAGGATTCCCTCTTTTTCGATTGTTCTGAATAGTTTGAGAAGAAATGGGGTTAGTTCTTCTTTAAATGTCTGGTAGAATTCAGCAGTGAATCCATCTGGTCCTGGGCTTTTCTTTGTTGGGAGGGCCTTTATTACTGTTTCAATTTCTGTTTCAGTCATGGGTCTATTTAGGTTTTCTATGTCTTCATGGTTCAATTTAGGTAGATTGCATTTGTCCAGGAATCTATCCATTTCTGATAGGTTTTCCTGTTTGCTGGCATACAGGTCCTTGTAGTGATTTCTGATGATTCTTTTTATTTCTGTGGTGTCTGTTGTTATGTTTCCTTTTTCATCTCTGGTTTTATTGATTTGGGTCTTTTCTCTTCTTTTTTTAGTTAGTTGGGCCAATGGGGTGTCAATTTTGTTTATTTTTTCAAAAAACCAGCTTCTCGCTTGGCTGATTTTTTGTAATTTTTTTTTGGATTCAATCCTGTTAATTTCTTCTCTGGTTTTAATTATTTCTCTTCTCCTACTAGATTTGGGTTTGGTTTGCTGCAGTTTTTCTAGGTCCTTGAGGTGCGCTGAAAGCTCATTTATTTGGTACCTTTCCAATTTCTTGATATAGGCACATATTGCTATAAATTTGCCTCTCAATACTGCTTTTGCTGTATCCCATAAGTTTTGATATGTTGTGTTGTTGTCTTCATTTACTTCCAGAAAGTTTTTGATTTCTCTTTTGATTTCTTGAATGACCCAGTGTTCATTCAGGAGCATGTTGTTCAGTCTCCATGTGTTTGCATACTTTCTGGGGTTTTCTGAGTTGCTAATTTCCAGCTTCATCCCGCTGTGGTCTGAGAAGCTGCATGGTATGATTCTAATTCTTTTAAATTTGCTGAGACTTGCTTTATGGCCTAGTATGTGATCAATCCTAGAGAAGGTTCCATGCACTGCTGAGAAGAATGTGAAGTCTGTAGATGTAGGGTTGAAAGTTCTGTAGATATCTGTTAGATCCATTTGGGCAATAGTGTCAATTAAATCTGCTGTTTCCTTGTTGATCTTCTGTCCGGATGATCTGTCTATTTCTGAGAGTGGAGTATTGAAGTCCCCCAGTACTATTGTATTGGAATCTAAATCTCCCTTTAAGTCCCTTAACATATCTTTTAAATAGACTGGTGCCCTGTAATTAGGTGCATATACATTTATGATAGTTACATCTTCCTGTTGAATTGAACCCTTAATCATTATATAGTGTCCCTCTTTGGTTCTTTCTTAATTACTATAATATCAGTATATAAACAATGGGGAAAATAACAGAGTAGTCATTGCCAGATTGTGGGGAATATTTTATTTTGAAAGGGAAGCATGAGGGAGTTTGGGGAGATAAAGGAATGTTACCAGATTGTGGAATAGTTGCAAAAGTCTACATTGAGGGTGCCTCAAGTGGAAAGTTGAATTAAAAGTTAATTTTGATGTAAAAATCTTAAAATACATGCATAATCTTTTCATAAAACATGTTTTCAATAAACATTTTGAAGTATGCTAATGTTAACCAAAATTCATACAACTAAATACCCCATGTAAGTATATATGCATTTTGAGAGCTATTAACATTTGACCATTTTCTCTGTACCTACTTTTTCCTTCTGAAATGCCAAAGATGTGTTTAGCAATGTTTGATTCTTCTCTGAAACTGTTTAGAAATTTTTTTCCTCAATAACATTATCTATGTTTCCACAAATCCCTGAGAACCTTTCATTTAGATACAACAAATTTTAAAAGATATGCTTTTCCAAATAAAGAACTTGATTTTCTTCCTATTTGTTTGAGAAACTTTTGAGAAAGACACTAAAAAGTATATAAACACTAGAAAATATTGTGCCAAAGAAAAAGTATGCTTAGATGTTATTTTTTGAGTGTTTTTTAGCAAATTATTGTTGTAAACATTATTTGAATTTGAAGCATTAAAGTTAGAACTCTAGATATTTTCATCTATGACTTCAATTTAATCCTGTTGTCCAACAATTCTTTCCATTCCCATTGTAGGCCTCAGAAATTTTGGAAATAAAGTCTCTTTCCTCTGAGTTGTTGTATGAATTCTCATCCTGATTGATCACTTATTTTACCATCATAGAGCCAGTGCCCGACTCACAAGGGTGAGTTGTAACTCCATTATCAAGCTATTATTCTTGCGATTGGTAATATATTCACTACCTAATCTTATTATTTTAACACTTTAGACTGCCTGTTTAATGCTGACACAGCAGCTATGATTCACACCTAAAACATTCCACTGCAGAGTTGCACAGAAAAATCAGTTTGTTGACCAGTAGGTTATTTATTGAAGCTCTAGTTCACAGCTCCGTAGATCTTATAGGTAGAAAAATTACCTACCGAGTATATGAGGTGACTTTAGGGGCTCAGTAGAGCGTCTGTGACTACAAAAGAAGCCCCCCTGTTCCACTGTTTAACATTTGCCAGTCAAGCATTGGAGCTTAATTCCTTTATCTTAATTCTACCCCCTAAGGAATTTGTGGCTTCTGAAGTTTAGGTGATTCTTTGCCACAGTCTCCCTGCCAGGGGAAGCATCATCCAACAGAGCACAGTGTCCAGTTCTCGGATGCGCAGGGCAGCAGGTAAGAGTCCTCAGTAATTACTGATTCAGTGAATCAAAGGGGAAAAGCATGGTGACCCGGGGATCTGAGACAGGGCAGGAAAAGAATGCGCAGTGGATGCAAGGGAGGCCAAAGCCAAATGGACATATTGAAAGCCTAAACATGAAGAACATGGCTGGAAGATAGTTTGTTACATTCTGTAGCTTATCACTGGCTCACCTTAAGGCACCGAATAAATTTGATTCATCAGGGAGAAACTAGATATTCTTCACTTTTGATACATCTTTTTGTATCAAATGCACTTCTGTGTTCAGATTAGGAACTCACATGTAGAAAATGTTGGGTAAGGCAGGTACTTATGACTATAGGTGTCTCCCTTAGTGGACTACTTTATGTTAGAGGTTATCGGAATGCCTCCTCTGTTAAACAGTGTATTTCGTAATGGCCAATTATTTCCTCTGTCTCCCTCCACTCCTCTCAAATTTCTATGCACCACTGTGTTCCACACAAATAACTACACACGAAAAGCCCCCTAAACAGTTGTTTTCCTTTTAGAAGCCTAACAAATCAAGCAATGAACATCTTTTTTTCTTCATTCTTACTCCCATACTAAGATCAGCTATGAATTCTTAACTTTATCTGATAGATTTCCATCAATCCTGGCTGCAGTTCTAATACGAACTTCAGAAAAAACACAGTACAATATTGGTTTGTCAACTGTTGCCTTCCAGATATATTACTTTGAACTACAAATCCCCAAATGTTTATTCCATTAGTTCATATGCCTTTCTGAATAGCATACATACCAGCAAAAATGTTAAATCATGCTGAGGTTAAATTTGCTGCCAATAAAGATAGTTTACACAAACCAGAAACTTAAGATATTAAGCATCATATTATGTCATGTTAAATAGCAGTAGCAGGGCATGCTGAACCTTGATATGTGTAAGGCAGGAGAGTGGCTTGCACAGGGAGCTGGAGATGGGCAGACTTGGGGTAGAGAAGAACACTGCTTGACTATAGAGCTTCCCTCCTCTCAGGGAGAGAAGCCAACTTACATCACAGTCAACAGAGGTGTTAGTTCCAAGCCTCCCTGATGTTAATGAGGATCCCATCTGCAGGGAAGGAAACACACCAGGAGTCAACAGGCAAACACAATAAAAAGCCAGGTGGGTGGCAGCCTCAGAGTTTGGGGTGGTCCATTTAATTTGGAACAAGACCATGTCACTGGCTGGAAGTAAATGAGACAGTATCCCACTGCCAAATCATAGGGAATGTCAAACACTAGGCATGTTGTCAAGACCCCAGTCAACTGGGCTGGAGTTCAAAGCAGGCTTCCAAATCCAGTAGGAAAACTGGAGTACTAAGCTGAAATAGAGATGAAACCCATCACAGAGACTGTGCTACACATTTTCTCACAGCAGGCTAAGACTAGATGGACAGACAGCTGCTCACTGCAGGGAAGTGAGGCATATGGCCACAAGCCCAGTTCCAGATCTCAGAGAGGTCTCTTTGGACTTCACATGTGATTTGATCGCAATTGGCACAAGAACTCTGTAGAACTGAGACGAGAGACTACAGCTCAAGAGCCTAAAGATGAATGGAGCTGCAGAAGGCAAAAGTGGATCCTCAATGAGAAAAGGTTGAATTTTTCTCCTAGCTGTCAAATTTAACCGTTGTTAAGATCACCCGAGATTCTAAATTATCCAGTTTCCCATCTATGAAGCCAATTATTGAATGGCCAGAGCTACCCTTGCTTTCTCTCCAGTGGACTCAATGTAAAAAAAAAAAAAATTGTAAAAAGGGTCAAATCGGTTACTCAAATGTTCTGTGTTTGCACAGGTGTGCAGAGAAAGTGGTAGGGACTGCATTGTAACCTCCTTTCTATAAGCTGTACAGGATCAGGGGCTACTAATTGTATTTTATATTTAAGGGCTAATATATGAGGAACCAATCTCTCTATCCCAAAGTAAACTGACAAAGCTGTCAGCATCTGCATTTCCACCATTAACGATTTGCTCCTTTAGAATTCTTTTTCTGGGATCTCATCTGAAAGGCAATTCCCACAAGTAGAAACACAGATTAATTTTCATGCTACTGAATTATCACAGCTTTTCTTTCCAAACCAGGGACCTGGCAAGAGTTGAGAACAGGTCTGGGGATCGTGGGACAGTAGTGCTGAAGGGTGTGAATAAGGGTAGAGCAGTAATGTGCAAGGTGTGCAATTCGTCTCCAAAAGTGAAGCTGTTTTGCAGTGAGGATTAAGACGGGGCGGGGGGGACTGAGAGGTAAGGAGAGCACAAGAGCAAGCTCAGAGTTAGCCCTTCTGTGACTATGAAAACAGGTGTATCTGTGGGGCGAATGGTGGGAAGTCTCAAAGGGTGTTATAGATGGCTTTGAAACACAGCCTCTCAGAAATGCAGGTTTCTGGATAGCTTCACCTCAAATATCACCTGTAGCAATAGAGTGACATTTCCAATTGTTTGGTTTTTACCAGCTCCCACTCTAGACTTTTTGCCAGAGCCACCCCTCTTTCTGCATCCCTCCTTCCTCTGAGCCTGGATTGCTGTCCCCACCCCATCTCCTTACTTCCAGTTGTTCTGCACCGACTTGAAAATTGTGAATCTCATTTTGCCATTCTTCTATACTAAATGGAACAGAACTGCCTACAGATTAAAGTTTTGCCTCTTAACTCATGAGGACTTCTTCTGTCAGCTGCTGCCCCGCCAGCCTCCTCTGTCATGTTCCGGTGCGACATGCTTTACCCTCTAGCCACACTGAGCTGCCTGAAGCTTCCTGCACACATCATGCCAAGTCCATGAGTCCATCAGAACAGCTAAACTTACAGCAACTAAGTATCTAAAAACCATGAATAGATGAAGGTGATTTCATCTCCTTTATACCTTAAAGATCAGTTTTATTGGCAAGAATTCAGAATGCAAATGGTATGTTTCCTGGTATTGTCAAGCATTATATATAGTACCCACAGAATAAAAGGGCACTTCAAAGAATTCATGGAAAACTGAAATTTATAGATAATGTTTTTTTTTTTTTGACAGGCAGAGAGAGGCAGTGAGAGAGAGAGAGAGAGAGAGAAAGAGAGAAAGAGAGAAAGGTCTTCCTTCCGTTGGTTCACCTCCCAAATGGCCACTACAGGAGGCACTCTGCGCCGATCTGAAACCAGGAGCCAGGTGCTTCCTCCTGGTCTCCCATATGAGTGCAGGGCCAAAGCTCTTGGATCCTCCACTGCCTTCCTGGGGCCACAGCAGAGAGCCTGAATGGAAGAGGAGCAACTGGGACAGAATCCGGTGCTCCAACTGGGACTAGAACCTGGGGTGCCAGTGCCGCAGGTGGAGGATTAGCCAAGTGAGCTGTGGCACCAGCCTAGATAATGTATTTTTTTAAGATTTAAGAATGTTATTTTACTTTACAATTTACTGTACATGGATGAAATGGTCATTTTTCCATTCAATTATTATTTACAGCTGTTGTATATATTCCCACAAAAATAGGTTCCTTTTGCTTTTTTCTTATTAAACTTATTTGGTGAAATAGTAAGCTTTTTTTATTTTGATTTGAAAATGTTTTTCCAAAACCTAAAAAAAAGGAAGAAAGAGTGAAGGAAAATGGTAGAAGAGAGAAAAAGGGAGGAAGGATATCATTATGTTCTTAGAATTGTATCTATATATGACGGTAAATATAAAAAAAGTAATTAAAATTTAAATTTAAAAGTTTAAAAAATAATCACTAAAAATTTAAAAATAAAAAGTGAAAAAACCAAAACAAGGCTTTAATAAAACAAACAAACAAGAAATGAAGCAGCTGGGGCTCAAACTGGTGATTCAGTATGGGATATCATCATCCCAACACAGGGCCCCTCCCATGAGTTTTATGAAGCAGCCACATAGTTAAACCTGCAATATAAGTATAACCAAACTATAATGAATTATGTTCCACATTTGGCATTTTTTGCCTATCTTTAAACACTATAAACAAAATGAAAAGCATATGATGAACTATAAAAATTATCTCTACATTAGTAAGGTGATCACTGTTGATGCTCAAGAAGTTTCATTCAGTCCAAGAAGCTTCCAGGGGTTCTCTCAAGGAAAGCCTGACAGGTTATCTCCAAAGAGTCTCACAGGCTCCATAGTATCCCGAATCTCTGTGTTTCCAGGGTGGCTTTATTTGTTTTCTCTGTGCTTTTTAGTGACTAAAAGTAAGTCTACCCATCAGGGCTAAATACATATTAACCAACCTTACAAGATTGGTGTATAAAATGAGAAAAAAATTATTTCATTAATAAGAAATATAACTACAGAAGGAACTAGTCAATTGTGAATGCCAACAAATACATTCTTGCCTAGGGTGCAAAGTGTCATCAGGACACCAGTTTATTAACTTGTAATGAGAATCAAAAATGCTGAGACAGCAAACCATCTGCCCTCTGCACAGCACATGTCTCCCTATTGGCATACAGGGAGCAAATGAAGGAGTTTCTTGGGGAGAATCAAATCAAATCAATAGTAGTTAGCTGCATGGTTTGAATGTTTAGTAACCCTAGATAATGTCTTGATAAGAGCCATATCTGTCCTTAAGACCACAATATTGACTGGGCTACCTAACACTGACCCCTTGAATTCCCCTGTTTTGTCTGTTTCCATAGGTAATTTTATAATCACCATGGTCTTGTCTTCTAGAGACAGAAGTACATTTAATACTTGAATCAACACTTGGCAACCAAGTAGGAGTTCTTTTAAAGGTAATTTTTATATTTCTGCTTTAGTCTGTTATATGCTAATTCCTAAACTAAAATCTTAGCAAATAAATTTATTTCTGCCATTTCTGAAGTCCTTAGGAAATGAAAGCCCATTTTACTATTTCAAGAGCTCTTTCAAACCAGTAAAGGTAATTACAAATATCTCAGTATAAAAAGTGATAAGTTATAAAAATCTCAATGATTTTATGATAAAAATGATAATAAAATTATAAATTAAAAGTGAGAAAAACTTGGTAAACATACAAAACTAAATAAAAATATTTATTCTCTCAGACAAATTTAAATTTTATCAGTAGCAAGATTTAAAGCATCTTCAAATACTTGATGGAAACTGTGTAAAATAGAAAAATTAGGCATGGACTTCAAAGCTGTTTTGCAATAACATAAATTTGTACCAACATGTTATAACACATCTTAAAGGATACAGCTAAAAGCACTAAGAAGAACAAGACGTAATTTGAAAAGCACCACTAACAGAGCAACACGAATTCTTACAAAATCAAAACAAGCAAACATCAAATTTATGTGAAGCTTGGATTGAAAAATGGTGAAACCAAAGTGGCTTTATCAACAGCTTGCAGGGACAGTGTCCCCAAAGAAACTGACAGATCGTAACTAGGGAACTTGTTTTGAGATGGAGTGAACTGACATTGAACATGAAGCCTAGTGGCAGACTATTTGCATCGATTTGTGAGGAAAATTTAATCTTCTTTGTGCCCTGATTGACGAGTGCTGACAATTAACACCAGAAACAATGGCCAACACCGTAGCATCTCATCTGATTCAGCTACACAGTTTTGACCGAAAAATTAAAATGGACCAGCTGCTCGACAGGTGCCTCAACTGCTGCACCCAGAGCAGCTGAAGAAAACAGCAGAGCTTCCATTGGAAAACTTAAATGAGTGAGATAGGATCCTGGAGCATTACCTCAGAGATGATTTATAAGAGAGAAATGTGACTTTACCAGTGGGATCCTGAAGAACAAGCAGAGTCAAAGCGCTGGCAAGGCAGTGGACCAGTCAAGCTCTATCGTCACAATGACAGATCTGAGAATGCTCAAGACATTTCCATTGCTTGATGACCTTCTGGTAGGCCAAAGGGTGATGACATCTGTTTCTGATGAGTCTTGCAGAGTCAGCCAAAGCTTTAGCAGAAAATGTCCAGGAAAACGTCACCAGGGAGTTTTCCACCAGAGCTATGCTTCTCTTCATTTCTCTCATCAAACAAGGGCAATTTTGTGAGTCTCCGTGGGACATCATTAGGTATCTATCTTACAGTCCTAAATTGGCTATTTCTCACTCTCTGCTTCCTAATCCTAAAAAAAAAAAAAAAAATCTTTACAAGGTACTTATTTTTCTTCTTTTCTTGCCCTATAAAATCTACATACATGCATGGTCCAGAATTAGTATGGGTAAAAGAGGCACTCTTGTGTACTTCCCACATGATGAATATGTAATTTCAAATCTGGTGCAAATAAACACGCCAGAGCGTTTTCTAAAAATGCTGACTTTATAGGACCCACTCTACACCAACAGCATCAGAATCTCTGAGCATGAACTTGAGAGGAAATAACTGAGAAGTTCCCCAGGTAACAGAGGGCATTCGTGTAGAGACCACAGTTTGGGAACCATTCTTCCACACACCTCTTTATAAAGTTTTCCAATTTTACCCTACTTTCAACAAATAGATTTTTTAAAGATCCTAAGTTCTGATACAGTGATAATGAAGAATTACACTAATAACTGTGATCATATTTACAGCTCTTAGCCTTTGGACTGCACAGGAGAACAAGGCTGCAGGAAAGTGAACCAAGTCCTTCCTTTATTCCCCAGTAATATTGAACTCTGCCAGCTGTATAAACACAGCCTTTGCAGGCAAGAATAAACCCACATTGTTACAGGAATGCCTTGAGTGATGTTGATCCACACAGAGATTGTGCCAGCCTTCTTGGCATCTTAATTAACCTGCTGCAGTTCTCGGCGAACATTCTTTATAAGAAATGTGAAGTAGCAGGAATTGTAAGGAAATTCACCTCCTCATTATTTCCTGTTCTATTTGGCATCACTGGGGAGCTGTCACAGTACATTCCCAGATGGTGAGAGGGTCAATTCAAGCTTATGTGTCCAACGTTTCTCTGCCTACTCCAGCCTACACCATCTCCCTCTCCCTTGTGTCTCATATTCTCTGTACCACTCAGTTTGACCTCTAGTGGTATCATTATTCATTCAACCTTCATAACAATTTTGCAATATGTATGTATCAAGAAATTCAAAATGATTCATGTTTGAGTAAGCAGTTCTATTTTTAAGTATCGTGGAGAAACAATCAGTATTTTTAATGAAGAAAGGACAATTATTTCAACATTATTTCTGAAACCTCTGATTATATAGAAAGATATGTAATGTTTATGTAAAAGGGTATTTATTGCAACATTATTATACTACTCCTCAACTTAGAAACACCTTAAATATGCAACCATTGGTTAATGTTTCCATAAAATCTCAATAGTTAAACACTGGGAAACAGTGAAAACATTAGAATGTATGTTTTGATTTAGAATGTAGAAATGTAAAATATTCACAGTAAAACATTATGGGTGAACAGAAACTATAATGTAATATAATTTCAATATTTTTAAAAAGTTGTGTGTGTTTCGTAAATGACTTGAGTGAATATGCCAAAAACTGAATAGTCTAGTCTGGGTGGTAGAATATTGGTGATTTTTATTGTAACATTTTCACTTTGCAGCCTTCTTATAATTAGCACATTACTTTTCTCCTTAAAATATTATTTTAATTTTATTCTCAGTCATAAAGAAATACAGTAACAAATACATGAAAAAGAACTGTTTCCTAAATTAACCCACCCTGACTCCAACCTAGCCCCAGAGGCAATTACTATGTACTCATTAGCTTCCTTCCTTCTTTCTACCCCTACATGGTCATTAATACTCATATAATCGCATTTATTATTTACCAATTATTTATTTATTTGACAGAGTTACAGAGAGAGAGAGAGAGAGAGAGATTGATTGATTCACTCCCCAATGGCTGCAATGGCCAGAGCTGAGCTGATCCAAAGCCACGAGCTTCTTCCAGGTCTCCCATGTGAGTGCAGGGGTCCTAGCACTTGGGCCTTCTTCCAGTCTTTCCCAGGACATAAGCAGAGAGTTGGATTGGAAGAGGAGCAACCAGGACACAAACTGGCACCCCTATTGGATGCCAGTGCCACAGGCATAGGTTTAACCTACTATGCCACAGCACTGGCCCCATATTATTTACCAATTTTAAGTGTTCTTTGTGCCTTAATAGATGTTAATTTATAGCTCTTATATATCTCCTCTTGCCTTCATGTTCAAAATGTACTGATGTAATTTTAGTTAAAATCATGTTTTTATTATGAAGACAAGTAATTTTATTCACTGCAGACACAAGTAAGATGTCATGATAATATTCTCATTCTAATTTGGCTTTTTTTCTATAATTGCAAGTTCCTTGCCTTTTTTTTTTCTTTTCCTGTTCCAATGTCTTCTATATAATAATGATTTTAGCTCCCAACAACTGTTTGGCAAAAGTTTTCTGAGTCTTCTGTTATCCAGAGAGATGCCTCTCTTGTAGCCACTGTCTTTTTGCTCAAATATACGTGTCTGATCTGTGTTGACCTTAGGTATTGTTTCCTATCCTATGCTGCCATTCTACTGATTCTTCACATGCAAACGTCTTTATTGTTTTGAACACATTTTCAGAGTTAATGAGAGAGAAATGTTCTGAATTCTTTCAGTTTAAAATATCTCTATTGTGGTCAACAGTGTGGTGTAGCAGAGCGGGTAAGGCTGCCACCTGCAGTGCCGGCATCCCAAATGGGTGCTGGTTTGAGTCCTAGCTGCTTTGCGTGCAATCCAGATCCCTGCTGATGCACCTGGGAAAGCAGTGGAAGATGGACCAAGTGTTTAGCCCCTGCACTCACGTGGGAGACCCAGATGACACTGCTGGCTCCTGGCTTTGGATCAGCCCAGCTCTGGCCATTGTGGCCATTTGGGGAGTGAACCAGTGGTTAGAAGACCTCTCTTTATCTTTCCCATCTCTTTTTCTGTAACTACACCTTTCAAATAAATAAATAAATCTTTTTAAAAAACAAATTCCTGGGTTTGAGTCCTCGATCCTTTGTTTTAAATTTTTTATTTATATCTATATAAAGGGAACAGATTTATTGTATTAAATATATACAGTTTTAAGAACATAATGACACTTTCCATTCTCCATCCTTCTTCCCAACCCTCACACCTTCTTCCTTTCTTACATTTCTTTTAATTTTGTGAGGACATACTTTCAATTTACTTTATAATCACAAGTTTAATTCTCCACTAAATAAATAATTCAACAAGTATAAAGTAGAAAAACCACTGTTCCTCAGGAGTTTAGATAAGCACTATAAATAGTAATCAAATATCAATGTCAATTTCACTCATATACACTTTAATACTCTATATTTTAGTTACCACAAACTAGAGAAAACATACTGCATGTGTATTTTGGGGACTGGCTTATTTCAGTGAGCGTAATGGTCTCCAGTTGTACCCATTTTACTGTGAAAGTCACAATTCCATTCTTTTTCTGGTTGAGTAGTATTTCATGGTGTATGTATACCACATTTTCTTTATCCAGTGATCAATTAAGGGACATCTGGATTGATTCTGTATCTTAGCTATTGTGAATTGAGCTGCTATAAACCTTTGAGGAACAGGTAACTCTTTCAGGCTGGTTCCATTTCCATTGGTAAATTCCCAGGAGTGGGGTGAATGGTCACATGAGGAATCTATTTTTAGATTTCTGACGAATCTTCATACTGTCTTCCATAATGGCTATACTAGTTTTCATTCCCACCAGCACTGTATCAGTGAATATTGTTTCTTTACATCCTTGCCAGCATTTGTTATTTCTTGATTTTTGAATGATAGTCATTCTAACTAGGGTGAGGTGAAACTTCATTGTGGTTTTCATTTGTAATTCCCTGATGGCTAATTATCCTGGGCATCTTTTCATATGTATCTTGGCCATTTGTATTTCATTATTTGAAAAATGCCTGTTTTTATCCTTATCTCATTGTTTTGTTGTTGCTCAGTTTCTGGAGTTCCCTATATATTCTGGATGTTAGTTCTTTATCAGATAAACAGTTGTTAAATATTTTCTCCTATTCTGTCAGTTGCCTCTTCACTTCGTTGAGTGTTTCCTTTGCTGCAAAGAAGCTTCTTATTTTTACGTAATCCTCTTTGTCTAGTTTTCTTTTCTTGTCTGTGTTTCTGGGGTGTTACCCAAGAAATCTTTGCCTAGGCCAATATCTTACAGTGTTTCCCATCTGTTTTTCTTTAGTACTTAGGTTATTTCAGATCTTAGTTTTAGATCTCTGATCCATTGTGAGCTAATTTTTATATAAGGGGTAAGGTAGGGATATTTTTTCATACAGATCATTTTTCTGCAGAGATCCAATTTTCCCAACATCATTTGTTGAGAAGAGACTGTGCTCTCTCCACAGATTGATTTTCTCTCTATTGTCAAAGATCAGTTGATTGTAGATGTATGGATTAATTTCTGGAGTTTCTAATCTATTCCATTGGCCCACATGTCTATTTTTGTGCCGGTACCATGCTATTCTGATTATAATTTCCCTTTAGTATGTCTTGACATATGGTATTCTGATGCCTCTGGCTTGTTTTTTTAAGATTGCTTTAGCTACTTGGGGTCTGTTGCATTTCCATATGAATTTTAGTCATTTTTTCTAGATCTGAAAAGAATGTCTTGGGTATTTTGATTGGAATCACATTGAATTTCTAAGTTGCTTGGGGTAGTGTGGACATTTTGATGACAATAATCCTTCCAATTCATGAACATAGAGGATATTCCCATTTCTGGGGCATTGCCTTCTATTTCTTTCTTTAATGTTTTCTAATTCTCATTGTAGAGAACTTTCACATCCTTGGTTCAATTTATAAAAAGGTACTGAAATTCTGCTGTAGTGAAATTCTTCTGTAGCTATCATGAACAGGATTGACATTACAAGTTCTTTGGCAGTCATGACATTGTTTGTGCATGAAAATGCTATTGGTTTTTGTCGCTCCCCCTCTTCGCGGAGGAACGACACTAAGCCCTGCCTAGGCTTCATATCCGAGTCACGGCACCATTATGTCGCTCCCCGTCTTCGTGGAGGAACGACACAGGACCCTGCACTGTTCTTTTGTCTGCTCGGCCCTTCCCGGGTTTGCTGCTGGTTCTTCCCGGGTTGGCTACCGACCCTTCCACCTCCGTGGAAGGGCGGTTCCCCCTGCCACATTCCCCACTTCTGCGGGGGAGCGGCACACCGCCGGCCGGCTCTCTTGGGGGCTGCACAGGTGTTCCTTCAGATAGATGTTCCTCTTAGATGTTCCTGGTGCATGTTGTCTCTCTCCTCCTTTATAGTCCTCTTCCACCAATCCCAACTCTGCTACCCACACGCCGAGTACGCTGCTCTCTTGCAATCAGGAGCAGGTCCTACAGTTTGTCAAGTTGGTGAGAGGCAGCTGGGTAGAAGCTGTTTTCTCCTCTCCCAGCGCCATATTGTGGGAGAGCAAATGCATAGAATAAGTCTTAATTCCAGTAACTTAGTCTAGTCCGAGTTGCTCCCCACAGTTTTTGTGTGGATTTTATATCCTGCAACTTTGCCACTCTCTTAGGAGTTCCAATAATCTCTAAGTGGACTGTTTTGTTTCTTCTATGTATAGAATCATATCACCTGAAAACAGAGATAATTTGACTTCCTTCTTTCCCATTGGTACCACTTTGGTTTCTTTTCCTTGCTTAAAGGCTCTGGCTAAAACTTCCAGAGCTATATTAAATAGCAATGGTTAAAGTGGGCATGCTTTTCTGGTTCCAGATCTTATTGGAAATGTTTCCAGTTTTTATTCATTAAATATGATATTGGCTATTTGTCATATATTGCCTTGATTGTGTCTAGGTATGTTCCTTTATACACAGTTTGCTTAAGGTTTTTTTTATCATGAAACAATGTTGTATTTTATTAAATGCTTTCTTTGCATCTATTGAGACAATTGTTAATGTGATATATCTCATTTATTGAATTGGATATGTTGAACCATTCCTGTATCCTAGGGATAAATCTCACTTATTCCAGGTAGATAACCATTTTGATGTTTTTTGGATTTAATTAAGCTGGTATTTTGAAGAGTTTTGCATCTATGTTCTTCAGAGATATTGGTCTATAGTTCTCTTCACTCTATTTTTTCAGATTTTGGAATTAAGGTGATGCTGGCCTCATGGAAGGAGGTTCACCATATTCCCTCTCTTTCCATTATTTTGAATAGCTTAAGAAGCATTGGGGTTAATTCTTCTTTAAATGTTCGGTGAATTGAGCAATGAAACCATCCAGTCTTAGACTTTTCTTCATTGGTTTGTATTTTGTTACTGATTCAATCTTGGTCTCAATTATTGGCCTATTTAGGTTTTCTATGTCTGTGTCTCAATTTTGGTAGCATTTATATGTCTAGAAATCAATCCACTTCTACATTGTCCAATTTTTAACATACAGTTGTTTGTAGTAATTCCTGATGATTCTTATTCTGTGATATCTGTTGTAACATCTCCTTTTTCATCTCCAATTTCATTGATTTGGCTCTTATCTCTGTTTTGTTGTTTGTTTAAAATGGGCCAATGGTTTATCAATTTTATTTAAAAAAAACAGCTCTTCATTTCTCTGCTATTTTGCATGGTTTTCTTTATTTCAATTTTGTTTATTTCCTCTTTTTGTTATTTCTTGCCTCATACTAGTTATAGGTTTGGTTTGTTCTTCTTTACTTTTGATCTAGCCTCCTGTTAATGTGTACCCAGAGGCAGTGGATTATGGCTCAACTACTTTGGTCCCTGCTACTCATGTTGGAGATCTGGATTGAGTTCTGGGATCCTTGCTTCAGCCTGGCGCAACCACCATTGTTGCAGGCATTTTGAGAGTGATACAGTAGATGGAAGTTCTCTCTCTCTCTTTCCCTGTCTCAATCTACCAAATATAGTGAAAATATTGTTTTATAAATAATTTTATCTTGAAAGGCAACCTATCTGTTTTATTGATTATTTCTGCTCTTTTATAGGCAAGGTCTGACAGTCCCAGCAGTCAGAACACTTATGGATCTGTTTCTATTATTTGTGTCTTATCTTATACCTGTTTTTCATTGCCTGATAATTGTTGGCTGAATCTTGTTTGTCTATAGACATTAATAGAGGTTCTGAGGCAGTTTGTCTTCCTCCCAAGAAGATTCATTCTATCTACAGGGAGCAGCAGGAATGCATCTCATCTGAGTCTAACCTGATACTGAACTAACTTGAAATATCAGTCTACTTCTAGATTATCCATATTTCAAGAGTATTTACATATGTGAGAATCTAGATAGTTTCCTAGAGCTCCACATTTACAGTGTGTTCTGAGCTCCAATTTTTACATCCTAAGAACCATGAGAATGCTGAAGACTCCATGCTATTCTTTCTCGTTTTTCCCTTGGCTACTTAGCCTATGCTGTGCTAAACAAGTGTGATTATCTCCCACAACAGAACTGATCTGTTCTCAGTTGAACCTTAAATACTGTGTGAGATTTTTGTAAGATAACTGGATTAGAAGATATCCTAAATGGTGGAGAGCAATCTGAGCTAAGGATAATAAACCCAAATACAAGTGGAGGTTTCTAGGGATGTAATTAAGCAATCTGATTATAATTAACTGTTTATCCTAAGGAATACTGGCAACAAGGTTCTGGAAAAGTGAATTATCATCCATTCAAATAAGGTTTTGGAATCTAGGGTGGCATATTTTAGATTCTATGTAGGAGACAATGGAAAACCATGAAGATTTTATAATAGTTGCTTGAGACTCTAGAAAATATTTTGGAAAAATTATTTCAATAAAACTTAAAAAATTGTATATTTTGCACAATTTTAAAGGCAAGGGGGAAAGATAGAATACTTTGAATGGGAAGGTATAATCAAATGGATAACTTGGAAGTATCTCAGTAAGCAGTGTTGCACAATATATGGATGGAAGAAGAAATCACAAAGCTCATTTACTTAACATGTCTAAAGTTGAGGAAAGGAATTGTTTCCTAGGTCTTCCCTGTAACAGAAGCTATTGCACTGTAAGGATAAGGTAAAGATCTTCATCCATTCTGCTCTGCTTCCTCCATACTCTCTGACACTGAATATATAGGGATTTATGCATGTGCAATAAAGATGATGTCAGTGACAATATTTCTTAATTTACTCCCTCTTTGAGGATAAAGATAGTCAAACACTCATAAACTATGGTATTTCTTGCATATTTTCTACAGCAAAAGACATTATAATATTACTCAATTAATTGAAAATAGACTTTTCTAAATTTTCCAAAGTCTATGAGTTACATATTTCAGCAGCAGAGCCTGGGGCTTCTGTCTAGAATGGGGCTATATGCTAATTGACTTAATAGTTCTGTATTGATGCACAGTCAGCAGAATGGAAGCAGGCATGACAGAGTCTGCCAGAAAATATGGGAACCTGAAGAGCTATTCCAATCACAGCATGGTGCTTTTGACAATCACATGGTGACTTGCAATCAAAATGTCTGATTAGGTATCCTTGTGAGGAGTTAGTTGCTTTAATATGAAAATGTAGGCACTCATTCCTCTCCCTCCTATAAACCCCCCAAATCAGTATTTATTTTTAAAAAGAGAGGCACAGAAAGAGACTCTGGTAACAGGTTACTCCAAAAATGTTTGTGAGAAATGGGATTAACATCAAAATTTCCTTTGGTGCAAGAAAATTTTGAAATCCATGCATATGTGAAGTCTTCAAAGATTTAATTTTAAAAAAGCATATTATTTAAACTATGCATGGATTTCAAATTTTTGCACCAAAATGAACTGGTTTTCTAATTCAATTTTCATCAACTTTTTGAAGTACCCCCATATTAGTTTCAACTGTACTGTTTTGTTGTATTTAAAGTTCTATCTAATCCAACTGGTGATATCAATGTCTGTGATCAACATGTGGAATGTGTACTTTATTCTCCTTGTAATTACCCACCAATCATTCACAGGCTACCTCCAGCTTCTTTGATGAATTCTTCCCTTTCAGATGGCTGTGGTGTTATTTTTCTACAGCCTGAAAATAGCGAGAAGAGTTTCTGTGCTGTTCAACAGCTGTTGTACACACCCCAGAGAGCTCCATCTCTCACAGTGGAGCATTAGTGCTCATATTTTGTCAGCATACTACATTGGGATGCAAGGTGCCCCATTACGTACATTCAAGCTATTACTACTAATTGTTCAATTAATTTGCAATTGTAGATGGATAAAAATAATGGGTTTTCCTTGTATGTCAAAATGCCCCCTTAAGCACGATTACATTGCAATATCTGCGCAAAGGCGGTCCACATGCATCCTCAGGTAATTGTCGCTGGCGAGGGCTGCCATATGCTAATGAGTTCTCTCTATCACTGTGAGACAAACAACCCTGCAAGACTTCTGGAAGGCACATTTATATATCAAACTAAGATAGGCCCTGTCTCATCACAAGAACTGGAAAGCTCCAAGAGCCACATCATCATTTTCAGCTCATTTGAGTCATTAGCATTTTGCCATTATCATTTGTTTCCCTGTTAGCACCTTCTCCAGGGTAATAGATGCGCTTTACCCTCAGGGTGCCTTCTACCTACAGACTTCAGAGAGTGTCTCCAATACCAAACCACCCATTATATCAATAAACGTACAGACTACAGCTGTGACATCACTAAAAATGTCTGTCTGTGGGGAATAAAGGAGTGTGGCCAGAGAGGACAGAGTGACTGCATGACAATGGTTCTCATCTTGTCCACTCTACAGCCTCAGTGGTAACTAAGTTGCTGGTAAGAAGCATTTAATTCAACATATCTTTCATTTGGAACTATTGCCTGCCTCAATGTAACAGACAGAAAATGTTATGCTAAACTAGTAACAATGTATTAAGTTATCTGTATATAAATTCACAGCACAGTGAAGCCAACTGAGTATGCCATCTGTGGCCAAACAAAACTAATTGGCTAAAAAAAGATAATATAAATAATGATAATTAGTGACAATACTGTCCATGTTTTGACAAAGCACTTGAACTGTCCGTAGCACATTCATAAACTGATGTGATTTGATTCTCTTGACAATGCCAGATGGCTAGGTTGGCTTTGGTTATTATTGGGTATGTTTGTATTGAGCTCCTGTGCTGTGTCAGACATTCTCCTAGGCACTCTGTGCATTACAAACAATCCTATCCAGCAGATTCTAGGCCAAGTAACTCTCTCATTATGTCACGCTATGGAAAAGATTAAAGATCTTCAATTAATCATCCTTTGTGATAACTAGGAAGTGAATTGATTACGTACTGCTCAAGAATTTTCTCCTGGAATGTCACACTTTCCTCTTCTAAGCAGACTCCCAGTACCACTCAATATGCCCAATAATGCTTGGTTTCATATTATTTCTGATTACTCTATACATTTGGAACTTGTATCTTTTACTAGATAGTGAGTTTCTAGGCATGGACTAGCCTACATGTCTTCTTGATCTCCTGATACATAGCATAGTATTGTGTTCATATCTTTTGTGCATATCTTGACCAATGTTTTCCAAACATGACTTTACAACTACATTAATAATTGTTCTCCAAAGAAACAGAACAAATAGGATATATAAAGACACTTAGAAAGTGATTTGAATTATTGGCTCACACAATTATGGAGCTTAACAATTTCTCTTATCTGCCCTCTGCAAGTTGGAAGCCTAAGAAAGCCAGAAGTTCAAAATCCAAACACCTTAAAACCACAGGAGTCAACAACAATGGCAGTCCGAGTTCAAAGGACTGAGAACTAGGAGTGGCCAGTGTTAGAAGCCAAGGCCAGATAGACATTTTAGTTCAAGCAGGAAGAGCAAATGCACCCTTCCTCCACCTTTTCCTTCTAATTATGTTGGATGTTGGATGATGCCCATCCCTATTGATGAGGATGGCCTTTTTTACTCAGTCTACTGATTCCAATGCTAATCTCTTCCTCCAGATACACCCATACAGACACACCCAGAAATATTTTTAAAGTATCTGAGCATCTCTTAGCCCAGTCAACTTGACACACAAAATTAACCATCAGCAGTCCACCCCTTGTCAACAATGTGATGCATATGTTTCTCTTTTACTCATACTTAATCTCCAAATAACAAGATCTTAATTCCACCTAACATGATACAATTATCTTGCACACAACCAAAAGCACACTAAATCTTTCCCTCAGAAGAGGAAGTAGTTCTTGAATGATGTTTACTCTTTTCCTGTTACCCTAAATCTTAAATGCTGAGGTATAAAATTAACAAACCTTAAAGAAGAAACTCACATTTCTGAAGGATTGGGGCTGGGTTGTAATTTTTTATTGATTTTCATCTTTGGACATGGTATTACTAAGTGATGCCCTAAAGGATCTCATACGTTACAGCCATACTCTTCCTTATCTCCTTTCTTAAGTAGTTGTCCAATTTCCCCTTGGTAGTTGGGAATAATCTTCAGTTAATCATCCTTTGTGGTAACTAGGAAGGGAATTGATCACTTACAGCTCAAGTATTTTCTCCTGGAATGTCACACTTTTCTTAGCTAACCCCCAGTATCACTCAATATGCCCCAATATTGCTTGGTTTCATATTAACAATTACCCCAGTCAACACTGTGTTTCTCTTTTATGCTTATAGTGAGACGGGAGGAAGCCAAAGTGGCCAGGTGGAAATTTTGCCTTCCAGTTCAGTGGAACTACTGTTGTTTTCCTAGTAGAAGTAATTCTGTTCTAGAACTAAAGCTTCTAGTGCTGGAAAGCATAAAGTCATAGAACAGGTAGCAAACATTTTGCTAGTGGGTCTCTGGAATAACAGCAAGTGGTTCCATTCCCATTTCTATCCTGATTATCATTCATGGTCCAGTGTTATGTGCATGTCTTTTATGTATGTATTTTGTCCAATATTTTCCAAAATGGCTATGTGACAACTCACTAGATGGAGTGATTAAAAATACCCCTATTTCCAGGACACAGTCCATGTACTCTGAATAATACTATCTTGGGTTAAGAGGCTAAAATTTATATTTTTTAACATCCCACATGATTTTTGAGGCACTCGACCATGGCTAAAGAATCACCAATACTGGTGTGAACATTTCCCACCAATCACTTTTTAGCATAAAATTCCTGACCTGCATCCCGTCTGCAGCTAACAATCTATTTAATGAAAGCTTTAATAATGTGAAAATGGATAGTTCTATTAATCATAATCACAATCTTTTGTATATGCATACATATTTATATTCATTTAGCTTGCCCGGTTCTCTAGCCCAGGGACCATGTGACAAGGCCTTGGCAAATTGAACCAATTAACCTCTTTCAGTCCTTTTGGACTCTGCCCCAGTTGTACAAACACAGCTTTTGTGAGCAGGAACAAACACCGTTTCTTTATACTGAATTATTTTGTGGTGTTAATCTGCTCAGAAATTATGCCAGCCTCTTAGCATCTTAATTAACCTATTTCATTCTCTGGGAATGTTCCTCACAAGAAATATGCAGAAGCAGAAATTGTGCAGACACATCCTTGCAATTATTGGTTTACTTGGTGCCATTGGTATTGAGTGAAAACTAACATCAGTTCCTCCACAGAACCTGGCTCTTCACTTGAGTTAACAATATTCTCTTGCATTCCATAAATTAGATCCCCATGGCTACCCAATATGGCCCAAATACTGTATGGCTATCTAGTGTTGCTGATCACCGCATACCTTTGGAATATGGCCCTTTCACTAGACTGGGAACTTCCAGTTTAACAAAAACTAGCCTACAAGTTTAATGAGTACTCTCCCTGCCCAGCATAAAATTGTATGTACAGCCCAATATTTCATCAAGGAAACTTATTATTGCTCATTTATTTCTCTAAACCTCAACTCTTCTTTACCAATAATTTAATTTGTACAGGGAACATCCTTTGAAATGTATTCTATCTTGTGTTCAGTCAATAGAAATTTGTAGTTAGGAAGCAAGAGCTTGGGAGGTATAATTTCTGAAAGATTTTGCTACATATTACTCAAGATATTGTCATATTAATATTACATGTTCTACACACCTTAGTCTATATCTAAATAGAACCCTAGCTCAACCGTCTTGCCTGAAAAAAATTGTTATATACTCCACCAGTTTGATATATTAAACTCAACTATGATATGGCTCATTTTTTTTAGAGAAGCTCAAGGAGAGATTTCTGAACACAAAGCATCAATATTTGGGAACCTGTTAAAATGCAAAATCTCCAACCCCACCCTCAGGCATTCTGGAGGTTGAGGTCTAGCAATGTGCTTTAATGAGCTCTTCCAGTGAGTCTGAAGCACTCAAACTTTCAAAACTACCATCCTAGACAATAGTGATTCAGTCTATATCTATACGGGGCAGTACATTAAATGCTTTGAGGTCAATTCCATTTATAAGTGGTCATATTAGTTGATGCCAAGTGGTAATTTCTATTTGGCCTGATCATTTACTATCTAATCAATCTGGTCATCAACTCTACAAAATTGAATCGATCATTTAATTCCTGAGAATGGATTGGATTACCAACCCACCAAAGGCCAATATGACTGAACTTAGAGTAATCATTCATAAATCCTCTAAATCATGAAACAATAAACTGGAAATAAGATTCTTTATTCTCAAATACTGCCTAGCATAGATTTTGAAAGATAGCTTGAACCTGCTAAAAAAGTTAGTTCCCAGTATTCACCAATACTCTTGTTCAGGAGCCCAGAGAGTTCCGATCTTTGCCTTGTAATTCATTCTTTCATCTAAACTCAACCCTCTTTCCATCTGCTTTTTTCAGAGATATAAAGTGACACAGCAACAAAACTGACCTCTCAAGCTTTCTAGAAAAAGCACATACAACAGTTATTCTTGCTGTCAACCCTTCAAATTGGTTCCTTTTGAAGTCTTCATCCTCATTTCCACAGCCTTTACGTTCCTTCTAGTCTCAATTCCAGCCCTTTGAGATCTAACTTAGAAGCCCTTCCTGCCCAAAAGACATTTGCTTAAATAACCCATCAGCAGATCAGTTCCTACATTTGAGGAGTAAATCATCTTCAAAACATTCACCTAATTATAATGATCCATGTGTGGTGAATAAAATTTAAAAAATCAACATCTGGCAATAGCACTTGGGCATCATAGTTTTTCTTGATCAAAATGTGACTGACTCTGTTTTATGTTTCAAAATCTTAGGTCATTCTCACATCATTGGGGCCACAAGTAGCTTCTGTTGAAGGTAACTCTTAAATTTCTAAGTTTCAGTTCATTGTTTAAACTATACATGAATTCATTTTTTAATAAATTTTTATTGAGCTTCTACACTGATTTTGAAACTATACTAGGTACTGAGATACAACAGCAATCAAGAAAGACAGTATAGTACCTGTCCTGGAATAGCTTATATTATTTTTAGTAACACTTTTATCATTCCAAGTTTCAGGCAGGCTGAAACTGCTGACAGATATTAGTGATTAATGGTAAAATTGCAATTGTGCAATTGTAGTCACCCTTTTTTACATTAAAAAAAGAGGTGATAACTCAGTCCACTTTGTATCTAGTCATATCCAGGTGCAAGCAATCAGGCTGTCATTCCCAGCACAAATGTCTAAATAGTGAACAAGAATAAAACTCATGCATCCTTCAGTATCATGCTAATCATTATCATGCTAGCTTTCCAAGCAGTGACATAATTATTAGGGACTAATACAAATAATGTCGGCATTAAATAAATGCTCTAGATTTTTAAATTAATCTAATTCTTATTACAACCCACAAGATGTGTATTATTTTTACCTTATTTTACATATGGGGAAACTGATGTACACAAAAATTCTAACTTACTGAGGACACATAACTAGATATGGGAAAAGTCATACTTCTAACTCAGGAAGTCTGGCCCCAGACTCAATGCACTTAACTGCTGAAGAAGCTACTCTCAATTTCCTTAACAAAATGACAGTAAAGTACAAACTTCAAAAAAAGCATCCATAACTAAAAGAGCTTATATTACTGTATCTGCACTTAAACTACTCAAAATCCCTTTTCACTCAGGGAACTAGTACAGCAATTAACAATCCACTGGCCCAGGAAATCCAGGTCCAGCTATGCCTTTGATTTATGTTCCTATTATATTGATAGGTTTTCTTCAATGGCTTTACCATATAAACACCCCCATGAGCTTGCAGCCTTATTTTTCTGATGAACTATCTATCATACCAGCAAAACCACCATCTCTCTATAAATCTATTTTCCTATTTTTTTTTACCTTAAAGCAAGTATCTTGCTTCTCTTTCTACAATGACACTGCCCATCTCATATACTCTGTGTTAGATTAAGCCCATTTTTTTCCATTTTACTATTTTTCTATTTAAATTCAGTATGGCAGAAGCTATCTCCTAATTCTCAGGTAATCTTACTCTTTTGAGAAAAAAGGCTTTCTCACTGGGAGTGCTATTAATAATATCAACCTCCCAAGACACAAATTCTTCATGTCTATTGTCTCTGGTTACTACAAACAGGAAAGGTGGATTTCCTCTCTACAAATTATCTCAAATCTCTAATCAGGAGAAAACAGAGGGGTAGCACACTCACCTGAACCTTTTCTAATCCATTAATATGCATGAATTCAACACAATGCAATATTATATCTGTTATATGTACAGTAGTGCAATATTACCATGGGAATTTACTTCTAGAAACCTTCATCACTTTGTCCCTTATTTTTATCAGCTCCCCCTTCTCTGGATACATACCATTTATTCAGAGAGCCTTCTTTGTATAAAATAAGACCATCCTCTTCAGTGATTTTCACTCACTGTGTAGGGCACTCTCTCTACTTCTCCATAGGATGTACCATCATTTGAATCTTTTTGTTTGCCTGTGTCTTCAGTTCACTGAGGACAAGAGATTTGTCTACTCTACTTGTTCGTAACATTGCCATTTATCACCATATATTTCTCTCAAAATGAAATAAGGATACTCTACATTTTCCAAAATGTTTAAAAATCTCAAAAACATGCTTCAGAAAGTATCTACTGACTTCTTTCTTTTAAACTTTAATAAATATAAATTTCAAAAGTACAACTTTTAGATTACAGCAATTCCCCCCCATAACCAGCTTCCCGCCTGCAAACCACTCCATCTCCTACTGCCTCTCTTACCCCATTCATCATTAAGATTCATTTTTAATTATCTTTATATACAGAAGACCAACTTATTATCTACTAAGTAGCCCCAAAGGGACAAATATCCTAAGTTCTCCCTGATCTGTGACAACTAACTGAGCACCTAAAGGGAAACCTGCAGAAGTGAAACTGACACTATGAGAAACAATGACTTGATCAGCCCTTGTCCTGACTGTCGAGGAACAGCTTACTATTTTATTCTTTTCAGTATTTTCTTATTCTACTTAATACCATTGGTTTAACACTTTAATTAACACACAATTATCCTTAGGTGTTTAAATTTAACTGAAAATTGATCCTTGTTAAAAATAAGAGTGGGAATAAGAGAGGGAGGAGATGTACAATGTGGGACATGCTCACTTGGATGTACCCCTAATGGTAGGGCTAAAAATGTGCCGTGGGACTTCTTCCTTTATTTCTAACATTCATTCATTAAGAACTGAAAGTAGAAAAGAAAATTCCCTAATAAGTCAATGTCTACTAATTTATCAAACTAAACCATATAATACATAAATATCATAGACAGAAATCAGACTAAATTTTATCAAGTAATTTTCTCACAGTGAGGTAAGATTTGAATTAGATCCTGAAAATGTGTAAATTTTGTACATGTTGAGAGAGCATTGGAATGAATTCCGTGACATAGTCAACATTGTGGCCCTCGCTGACAATCTCATACAAGTACTATCTCTAAGTAGCCAGTGAAATTACTTTTTGGTTTTTAAATGTTTTTTTCCATTTTATTTTCATCAACTTCAAAGGCAGAATGAGAGAGGCAAAGTAGAGATAGAAATAGAAATGGAGACGGAGGTTGGATGGGGGGAGGATGAGAGAATGAACAAGAGATCCCCCATGCACTGGTTTGTTTTCTAAATGCCCACAACAACTGGGACTGGGCCATGATTAAGCCAGAAGCCTGAAATTCCATCTGGGTCTGCCACATGGTTTTCAGGTGCCTAAGAACCTGAGCCACCATCTACAGCCTCCCAGAATGTATTAGTAGGAAGTTACATCAGAAACAGAGGAGCCAGAAATTGAACTAGCAATCCAACAATATGCAATGGGGAGTCCCAAGTGGCTATTTAAGGTGATGCACCAAAATGCCTGCCCCTGGGAGAACGTTCTGATTCAGAACCATGCATAAAAGAAGGGGGCCTACATCTCCAAGGCCTATAAACATTAAAGACACAATTACAAACAGGGAGGTTCACTTGTGGGATGAACTTCCTGTTCAACTGTAAAGACAGATTTAGAAAACACGTATTTTATCAGTTTCAGTTCACAATTGATCATAATGATAGCATTAAGAGTCAAAGGGATCACACAAACAAGACTAGTGTCTGCGAATACTAACTGATAGAATAAAAAAGGGAGAAAACGATCCAACATGGGAAGTGGGATACACAGCAGACTTGTAGAATGGCAGATGTCCTAAACAGCACTCTGGCCTCAGAATCAGCCCTTAAGGCATAAGGATCTGGCTGAAATGCCCATGAGAGTATTTTAGGCATGGAAAGCCAAGACACTCTGGGGGAAAAAAAAAAAAAAAAAAAACCTAAATGAAAGATCTCTGTGAGTGAGATCCCAGTGGAAAGAACGGGCCATCAAAGGAGGTACCTTTCTCAGAAGGGAGGAAAGAACACTTTGACTATGACCTTGTCTAAATAAGATCGAAGTCAGCAAACTCAAGAGCCTTCCATAGCCTTGGCAACCCATGACAAGAGCCTAGGTGATTACTGACACCATAAACAAGAGTGTCAATTGTTAAGTCAACAATAGGAGTTACTGTGCACTCACTCCCCATGTAGGATCTCTGTCCTTAATGTGTTGTACAATGTGAATTAATGCCATAACTAGTACTCAAACAGTACTTTACACTTTATGTTTCTGTGTGGGTGCAAACTGTTGAAATCTTTACTTAATTTATTCTAAACTGATCTTCTGTATATAAAGATACTTGAAAATGATTCTTGATGTGAATGGAAGGGGAGAGGGAGACAGAGATGGGAGGGTTGCAGGTGGGAGGGAAGTTACGGGGGGGTGGGGGGAAAGCCACTGTAATCCAAAAGCTGTACTTTGGAAATTTATATTTATTAAATGACAGTTTAAGAAAAGAAAACACATTCTAACATTTGGAAACTTCTGAGCCAGAGGGTTCTGTTTAAGATGGGTCAATAGCAGTCGACTATTTAGGGAGCATAACCTGGGAAAAAGACACTGATGTTGAAATTGAGAGACCTCAGATCTTATTCTAACTCTTTAGGTACTCAAATACACCCAATGTGAAATTTATCAGTAGTCTCTTTCTCTGTATCTATATCACACATCATCCTATTACACACATCCTATTACAATGATTTTAGTATAAGCTCAAATCTGCTGTTTACACAGAAAATTGAAGACTAATTCAATTAGGACTTCTACACGAGGCAGAGACCATGCAACTCTGGATTGAAATTGTAAATTATGAGGCACTATTTACTCCCTGTTTTGGTTTAACACCAACCTCGTTCCTTCAAGAATAAGATCAAGTTCCATAATTCAGTATCTTGCTATATTTAGAATTCAATGCCAAAGAGCATAATAGTGGCTTCTTTTTGTTTCTCTGTTAACTGAGAATAATAATTATAGTACAATATGCAGATAAAGTAGCTTTATTTAGTGTTATTGACCTGAGTACAGAACATGGATGAGAGAAATCATTAGCCCAGCATCCTCATTCTATAGAGGTTCAGAACCAAAAAAGTTCAGAGAATTGCTCAAAGGTCAGTAAACTAGAAAATGGCAGACACAAGATCATGACATAAGTTTTTAGACATCAAAAAGGTGGCTTTTGTTTGAACCACATAAGAGAGCTCAATCAAATATACTGAAAGATAATTTGACACAGTAATTTCATAAAAATCACAGCATAATTATAGCTCAGATTCTTATGTAAACTAAATATTCTAGAGAAGCCAAGAAAATTAACTCATTTTCAACCAATGTCATCCAAAATAGATAAAGCAGAACAAAATCCTCAGGGAGAGTAGATGTCATCTAAAACAACAACAGAGGCTTCTGACTCCAACTTAGCACATAGAAACTGAGAGACAGCATTACTCCAATGAAAGAAAATGGAAGAGCTATTTAATCTAGGCAATCACACATTTTTTGAACTCCTCACAGAGCTTAAGTTGTAGGGCAACCAACTGTCCAGTTTACCTGGAAAAACAACAGCTGGCTTACTTGCAATAGAGTGTAAGTGGAAGATAGGGCCACCACATCAGTAAGTATGGGAATGTGGTTAACATTTCCATTGTACTGCTAGCTGCGGAACGTGGAATAATGTGACAACACAGAAACTCTGGTTTTCAAGAGTTGCACATATAAAATGAGTTATCACTCACTTGCAGGCCTTTCCCATATACTTCCCCTGGGAGCTTGCAAAAACAAAACAAACAAAACCAAAAAAATAAACGAAAAGGAGACAAGGCAAGAAGACAATGTTAGTTTTGAAGAAGGGAGTGACCACAGCTCCAGGAAAGACAGAAAAGCCCTCGTGCAATCTTTTATCCTCAGTAAGAAAAGTTTTAAAATACAGTGGGAAGACTATTGAACACTGCGGCCTCACGGTTAATACCACTTGCAGCTATGTATACAGAATTTTACAGTACATGGAAGAAAGGCAAGAAACCACACTTAGTTCCAATCATTGGTTTCCTGCCTGCTTGGAGAAAGGAAAGATAATTTCTTTACTTAGTGTAAGGTTAATTTTATGAGTATAAAGTTAACTGAAAATAGATTTTTGTGAGGAAAAAAAAAAGAAAAGAATGGGAATAGGAGAGGCAGGAAGGAGAAGGGTAGGAGTTCAGGCCTCACCGTTATGGGAGGTGGTAGAAGTCAAACTCCTTGTGAGCTGGTGGCTGTGGAAAAGAGCACTCCAGGCAGGAGCTTCCGTGGTTTGCCGTGGCCGATACCCCTCACTGTCTGCCTGACCCTTCTCTGGATGTTCTTTGTGGTTCTGACTTTCTAGGTGTGACCAATTCCTCCTGGTTTTATCAGAATTTGAATTTTTTTCTCTTGTGATTTTATCATTTTATTCAGATTCCTTTCTGTTTTTAAAGAAATAGGGTACTTGTAAATAAAGGTTTTTACCTTGTTCAAAGCGGAAAAGGGAGGGTAGGGTGAGAAGAATCAGTATCTTCCTAAATTTGTATATATGAAATGCATGAAGCTTGCATTCCTTAAATGAAAGCATGACCAACCACCTTCAACAACAGCATCCTGTATGAGCACCAGTTCCAATCTGAGCTATTCCACTTCTGATCCAGCTCCCTGCTAATGTGCCTGGGAAAGAAGTAAAAGACAACGTGAATGCGTGGGCCCCTGCCACCCAGAGGGGAGACCCAGATGCAGTTCCAGGTTCCTGGCTTGGGCCTGGCCCAGGCCATTGCAGCCATCTGGGGAGTGAACCAGCAGATGCAAGACTGACCTCTATCCATCTACCTGCCTACCTACCTACCTCTCACTCTGCCTTACAAATAAATAAATAAATCTTAACTGAAAAGTGATTGCTGTTAAATATAAGAGTGGGAATAAGAGAGGGAAGAGATGTGCAATTCGGGACATGCTCAAGCTGACTTACCTCAAATGGTAGAGTTAGAAACATACCAGGGGATTCCAATTCAATCCCATCGAGGTGGCATGTACCAATGCCATCTCACTAGTCCCAGTGATCAATTTCTGTTCACAATTGATCGTAATGATAGGACTAAGAACCAAAGGGATCACAGAAACAGGAATAGTTTCTGCAAATACTAGCTGATAGAATAAAAAAGGGAGAGAATGATCCAACATGGGAAGTGAGATACACAGCAGACCCATAGAATGGCAGATGTCCTAAACTGCACCCTGGTCTCATAATCAGCCCTTAAGGCATGTGGATCCGGCTGAAATGCCCATGAGAGTATTTCAGGCATGGAAAGCCAAGACAGTCTGGGGGAAAAAAAAAACCTAAATGAAAGATCTCTGTGAGTGAGATCCCAGTGGAAAGAATGGGTCATCAAAGAAGGAGGTACCTTTCTCTGAAGGGAGGAGAGAACTTCCACTTTGACCATGGCCTTGTCTAAATATGATCAGAGTCGGTGAACTCAGGGGGCTTCCATAGCCTTGGCAGCTCATGACAAGAGCCTAGGGTGATTACTGAGGCCATAAACAAGAGTGTCAATTTGTTAAGTCAAGGAGTCACTGTGCACTTACTCCTCATGTAGGATCTTTGTCCTTAGTGTGCTGTACATTGAGATTTAATGCTATAACTAGTACTCAAACAGTATTTTTCACTTTATGTTTCTGTGTGAGAGCAAACTGTTGAAATCTTTACTTAATGTATGCTAAGCTGATCTTCTGTATATAAAGAGAATCGAAAATGAATCTTGATGTGAATGGAAGGGGAGAGGGAGTGGATAAGGGGAGGGTTGCAGGTTGGAGGGACGTTATGGGGGGGAAGCCATTGTAATCCATATTCTGTACTTTGGAAATTTATATTCATTAAATAAAAGTTAAAAAAAAAAAAAGAAAAGCTCGAGTGAGACTGAGGCTGTGCCAGGGTGTCTAAGAAGGCTTCTGGTCCAAAGGCACTAGTTTAGCAAAGGCAAGGAAACTTTCTACTACAAGCTGAAGGTCAGGAACATACAAAAGATATTCTGTGAGATCAAACAGAGGAGGACTAAAGCTAAACAGTGCTCAAGAACATGGAGGAAAAACTTCTAGTAAACCAGACTCTACCCAGCCTCCACCCCAAGTAAGGATGAAGAAATTTTCACTTAGTGGTACATGGAATGTAAGCATGTCAACAGCAGAAGCCAAATCAAGCTTAACTATGGTTGAATTCAGTCTGAATTCCAGAAAAGTAGCCCAGCAGGAGAAGAAATGTACACAGCCCAGGGACAGACACTGCCACCTCAGACTCTACTCTTCTAAAATATCTGGCATTCAACCAAAATAACAAGACACTAGTAAGAAAATGCAAATCCCACTCAAGTCAAAATGAGATCAAAAGAATCATTCTTAGAGATGATTGAGATATTGCAACTACCATAGAAGGAACTTACAAGCATTAATATAATTACCAATTATTAACATGTAAGTGGAAAAGCAGAAGACATGTATGAAAAAAATGGGAAATTTTAGCAAACATGGAAACTACAATAAAATGTAAAATGAAAATACTTTGCATTAAAGAAGCCCACCATAACAAAAATTAACAATGCCTTTCACAGACTCATCAAGTGACCATGAAAGTGTAAGTACAATAGAAACAATGCAAATTGAAAAAGAGAAAGAGAATACAGGGGAAAATGGAACATAGTATCTTAAACCCTAAGGAACAATATTAAAAATTCACATGTCTAATGGGAATTCCAGAAGAAAAGAGAGAAAATAGAGATGAATAAATATTTAAAGGAATAATAACTAGAGATATTCTGTAATCCCAGAGTACTATATACCAGAAAAATATTAAAAACAAACAAAAATCTTCACATTAAGCCTTATGAAAATAAAAAATCAAATAGTAACAAAGCAGGGTAAGGTGACTGGCCTAGCGGTTAAGATGCTGGTTAAGCTGCCTACATCCTACACTGGAGTACCTGGGTTCAGCTCCCAGTTCCCATTCCTATCTCTAATGTAGAACCTGGAAAGCAGTAGTGATGGCTCAGGTGGCCAGTTCCTGCCACCTGTGTGGAAGACCTGGGTTACTTCCCTGGCTCCCAACTTTGGCATTGCTGACATCAGGGGAGTGAATTAGCAGTTAGTCTCTTTGTACCAAATAAATAAATAAATAGTTTTTAAAATTATTATGGTACAGTTATATGGTACAGTGGGTTAAAGCCCTGGCCTGAAGCGCCGGCATCCCATATGAGCACCAGTTCTAGTCCCGGCTGCTCCTCTTCTGATCCAGCTCTCTGCTATGGCCTGGGAAAGCAGCAGAAGATGGCCCACGTCCTTGAGCCCCTGCACCCATGTGGGAGACCTGGAAGAAGCTCCGGGCTCCTGGCTTCGGATTGGCATAGCTCCGGCCATCTGGGGAGTGAACCAACAGATGGAAGACTTCTCTCTCTCTCGCTCTCGCTCTCTGCCTCTCCTCTCTCTGTGTAACTCTGACTTTCAAATAAATAAAATAAATCTTAAAAAATTATTAAAGGCAGATAGAAGAATAAAAACACCAAAGGGAAAGAAAATATAAGAATGCAGCGTGCTTCTCAAAAATCTGTGCAAGCTAGAAAACAATATAGCAACTTCTTGTAAGTGCTGAAATTATTCCAAAGTCAGTGAAAATATTTTTAAAAATTATTTGGCTTTTCTTAAACAAATGAAATTTTAGAGCTCATTACAAGGAGACCTACTTTAGAAAAACCTAAATAAAAACTAGATATTGTCCTTATTTTTAACCACTGTAACAGGTAATAGACTAAGGCAGAAAAAAATGTGATGTATTTTGGGATCTATAGATCATATAGCAATAAAGCATGATGAGGGTAACAAAAATTAAATAGTAAATAGAAAATAATTTAAGATCATTTAATATTTGTAATAGTACAATTTTATTTAAGTGTAAGCAATGAGCAAAAATATATGCTCTAGCTCCAGGGAGATTACTAAATATTTTTGAAACAGGTATAAATAACAAGCTAATATTTAAGGAATTTTAAGAATTCAAAAACACAGCAGAAAAGGGTGAACACAAGACTAGATAATAAATAGAAAACAGCTATAAAGGTGATCTATGATCAGTTTCAGCAACTATTTTAAATGTAACATAACAGAGCTGAGGTTTTAAAAATGGATAAATATGCAACACTGATAGTATGTAAGCAAGAAATCAGCTTGTGAAAGGAAAACATTATTTATAAATAACATGGATATACACACTCATATCCTCCATATTAACTCTAATTAAAACATATACATGAAATAAATTCTACTGTCTATATAAATATCAGAGCAAATTTGTGAAACACAGTCAGGCTTGGAATCCTAGAACAAAAGTCATTTCTGTAAATTCTTCCCTCAACTTACTAATTAGATTTTCTCTCTCCCTCTGCTGTACTCTACAACACCTGATTTGACTTTTCATCACAGCTCTTACGGCACTTTTATAGTTAGATGGGGGACCTATAACCAAATCTAACCAATGAACTGTGAGCTCAAATAGCATACACCCAACTGGCTCTGAGCACGCACTTACTCAACCAAGTCAGAAGTCCTTTCTTCCCTCCTGCACAACATCAAATAATGCCCAAGGTGATGGCAACTCCATCAAGCTGGGATTTAGAAAGAACACAGAAGCAGAGGAAGCCATACTGACCCACACTGAATCAGTGGCATGGAAAATACACTTTGTTATTTGAAACAGTCAACAAACTATGACCCATGAGGCAAGTCAGACTGATTACCTGTTTTGGGAAAGTTTTATTGGAAAGCAGACACACTCATTCATTTGTATACTATTGTCTGACTGTGCTACACTGGCAGAGTTTAGAAGATAGAACAGGGACTGAATTGTCTACAATGCAGGAGACACTTACCACTGGCCCTTTAGAGCCAGGACAGGACTAGGGTGAGGTGAGTAATTCACCCAGGATGAAGATGTAACAGGAATTCACTCTCAGCATCATGAACTACTACTAACTTTGTACCTTTACTTGGTAACAGAAAATACCATTTTCAAAGGATTTCCTAGATTCAGACATAAACAATAAATTGTATAAACCATGTTGAATATTATTTGAATCACAAGGATAAATTGTCAAGTGATCAAAGTGTAATATATTTTGATTCTAGGTATGCATGGCTGGAAGAGAGTGACGGCAATGCTCCAGTTGGGAACAATACTGATTCTAATGCAAAGGCTAACATGTGGAATGCTGGGAGAAAGAGAAGCACAATTGAAGAGGTCAAACTAAGCTGTTCTAGAATTCTTCTATGAACAGCAAGGTCCAGCCAAACCAGCCCTTTTGCAGAGCAAACGTGGCAGAATTGAGTACGCTGATTGGGAGTTCAGGCTCAAATGAGCATCACTGTCCAACTCCACCTCCCCACAGCAGAGGCCACTTTGTACACAACTCCACCCTGCCCCTTCCTGTCTCTAGAACCTTTGGATTTCCCATGATCTCCCTGCTTAAAATCTTTGATGAGAACATGCTAAAGTCTATACTGTTTACATGAGGGACATAGCCATGACCACAGCAGATATAGCCCTGTTCCCTCACATCTCCTTGGGATCCACTGAGCCATTCATGTTCTTACTGGCCTAGAGAGTTTTTCCAGCACTGTGTCCCTTCATAAGTCTGCCTCTATCCAATTATGCCCAGGGGTTCCCATCCAATAATAGACTGGTAATCTGACTCCCAAGGTCTCCCTCCATCAACTTCCAATTCAGCTCCTTCACTCTTTAAGATTTTACTGCCAAGAAATCCTATGAAATGCTATTCATTATTTTTGGCCTATTCATTTCAAATACCTGTCTGTAGATGATATTTAATTTCATTTTTGCCATTATATAGTCACTAGTATTGTCCTTTCTCATATGGCCCTCACTCTATCAGATAGCTACCACCACTTTCTCTCCATTAAGTTCAATGTCAGAAGGTCAAATTTTGTTCTCATTAAGGAGGCCAAGTACAAGTCCCAGCATGTCCACGTGGCACTTTGTCCTCTTTAGCCCTTCACATTCCTCCCTCATCTTTCTCTTCCTTTCTTCCTGGCTCTGATGTGCGTACTACCTCAGCTCCCTTCAGCTCAAGTCAATAAGCAAAATCAAAGGTTCCTTTAAATGGTTTATAAACCAAGTCTCTAAAAGCACCCACAACCTTCCATGCCTCTGCCATTTTCCATACCTGTAATAAATATGTGAGGTCTCTGAATTGTGGAAATGCACCTTCTGTTTCCTTCTCACTTCTCACCTACACAATCACTTCTGTTTCTAAAAGACACAGAAGGCATGCATAAGACACAACACCATATGAAGACAAAGGCAGAGGCTGATGTGACGCAGCTCTAAGCCAAACCACTCCAAAGATTGCCAGTAACCACCAGAAACTTGGAGAAAAGCAAGACTCTCGCTCAGAAACTCCAGGAGAAGCTAACTCTACTGACATCCTCATTTCAGACTCCCACTCCCCAAGACATATGAGAGGGTCAACTTGTGTTGTGTTGAGTCAACACATCTGTAGTAATTTGCAAAGACTGCCCTAGGAAATGAAGGCAAAATCTAACTCCCAGTATCTAATAATGCAGGAAGTATTCACCATTTACTAGCAGTGTGACTTTCCACAGATCACATCATCACAAAAGGGGATAATGATGCTAGCGCTCTCCAGAACTACTGTTGGGATCCAATTGGGAAAGGTTTTGAAAAACAGTTCATAGTCTAAAATGAGCCACATAAACATCAGTTATTGAAATTATGATTTCAGTTATATCGTGAAGAAATGATAAAGGAAGAAAAGACAAAAGTAAAGGAAGAGGACCGGCGTCATGGCTCACTTGGATAATCCTCCGCCTATGGCGCCAGCATCTCAGATGGGCGCCGGGTTGCCCCTCTTCCAGTCTGGCTCTCTGCTGTGGCCCTAGAGGGCAGTGGAGGATGGCCCAGGTGCTTGGGACCCTGCAACCACATGGGAGACCAGGAAGAAGCACCTGGCTCCTGGCTTCAGATCGGTGCAGGGCACCTGCCGTGGTGGCCATTTGGGGGGTGAACCAAGGGAAGGAAGACCTTTCTCTCTGTCTCTCTCTCTCACTGTCTATAACTCTATCAAATAAATAAATAAAAAGTAAAGGAACAAAGACAGACAAGGGCAAGGAAAAGAAGGGAAAGAAAAAAATTAGTTTTTAGTTCCAAGGTGAAACACTCTTTCTATTAGCCCCTTGAATATTTTTATTTTAGAAATGAGATGCTGTGCCGGCGTCGCGGCTCACTAGGCTAATCCTCCGCCTTGCGGCGCCGGTACACCAGGTTCTAGTCCTGGTCGGGGCGCCGGATTCTAAACCAGTTGCCCCTCTTCCAGGCCAGCTCTCTGCTGTGGCCAGGGAGTGCAGTGGAGGATGGCCCAAGTGCTTGGGCCCTGCACCCCATGGGAGACCAGGAGAAGTACCTGGCTCCTGCCATCAGGTCAGCGCGGTGCGCCGGCCGCAGAGCGCCGGCTGCGGCGGCCATTGGAGGGTGAACCAATGGCAAAGGAAGACCTTTCTCTCTGTCTTTTTCTCACTGTCCACTCTGCCTGTCAAAAAAAAAAAAAAGAAAAAAAAGAAAAGAAAAGAGAAAAAGAAATGAGATGCTGTGGCGTAGCGATTAAAGCCACCACCTGCAGCGTTGGCATCCCATATGGTGCCAATTCAAGTCCCAGCTGCTCCACTTCTAATCTAGCTCTCTGCTATGGCCTGGGAAAGCAGAAGAAGATGGTCCAAGTCCTTGGGTCCCTGCACCCACGTGGGAGACCCAGAGGAAGCTCCTAGATCCTGGCTTCATATCGGCACAACTCCAGCCAGAAGAAGCCAATTGGGAGTGAACCAGCAGATGGAAGATCTCTCTCTCTGTCTCCCTCTCCCACTCCCTCTCCATCTCCATCTCTCTCGCTGTGCAACTGACTTTGAAATAAATAAATCTTAGGAAAAAAAATGAAATGAGATGCTTTGAGTTCAGATAATAAATATTTGCTTAAAGACACTTAGAAAGGAAACCAACAAAAATGTAACATAAAGCGTGAGTCTCTACTCTCGAGTTAAAAATTTTAGCATCCATTGAATATTTTCTAGGTGCAAAATACTCTACTAATCATTTTGTTTAAATAATCTTATTTTTCAAGAGTGTGCAAAGTATAGACATGAGGCACAGGCGAGAGGAAACCAAGGATTCAAGAGGCTTCACAATCAGCCCAAGGTCACACTGGCAACCCAATTCTTTCTGGCTTCCAAACCTGCATGCTGAACCAGTACCCAGTATGACTTTGTTCCACCAACATGAAAGGCCAGAAAACACACCTGTCTCCTGCCAGGGTCGCCCCAAGCTGTGACAGTCCATGGCCTCCCCACGTGGACTCACTCCTTTCCCTAAACACCCAAGTTACTGGCAGGTGTGTCACTGTCCCTCACTAATGTGCTCTTCAAGGATGTTATTAACCTGCTGGAATCTGAGCTGCTACCTCCTGCCTGGGCAATTTTCCAACCATTCACTGGAATAATCATCAAAGACAAGGATGTAAACATTTCCTCCCAGCGGCCTGGGAAGAGGGCCAGAGGACTCAACCTTTGTGCATTCCCTATGGGAAGCTGCTCTATGGGTAACTTCAGAGAATTAGGATTATCAGGTAGGAAATTTAGAGCTGAAAAAACGTTTTGGCCCCCATTTTCACATTGTCACAGCAAAGGAACATATATGAAAGTTAACCAGGACTCAGCAACAAAAAAGGATATATGACTCTTATATAAAGTACAAATAATGCCTCCTAAAAGATGTGTACACTACACTAGACACCATACTGCGCTTGACAGACCATGTAGAGTACAAAGGCAACTGTACCCTGAACAAGGACACAGAATCTGAGGATGGAAGCAAAGTTCTATATTTATTTTCTATTTTAGTATTTCTTGCATTGATTGTCTCAGGGCTTCAGGTCTAATTTGGATGTGACTAACAGCTACACGGACTGGAGAGGGTTATAACCACCGAAACACTATTCTCAATAGAATACAAAGAAGAAACATAAATATATAAAACATTGTATATGTGTATACTGTGTATGTACACATATATACATATATAGCTGAAATTAGGAAATATAATGTAATAAAAAGTTTTGGTATTTCCTAAAATGTTAAACAGTTGATATGAAAGATACAGATTGCCTGGAATAAATGCAAAAATTATCAGGATTTTTGGTCTATTATGAATAAACATGATGATTTTTTCATTTATAAGTAATCTAAAATAAAGTGTGATTACATACATGTGGCTTTCAAACCCACTGACAAGAACAGATAACTCTAACTTGTAAATGTTGAATCACTCTGATGTACTTTTTAAAGGAAACTTTTTTGAGGAATTTTATAAAGGCATCAAAGTCATCACTGGGAGCGACTCACTTCCAGATGTCCCCACTGCCGCTGCTACCAACAACATACCTGTAACTGCAACCACCATCACCGCAACCAGGCCACAATGTTCCTCCCAGAAATTACTACAGCTACCTAATGCAGTCCTCTAGCTCCAACCATACCACCTGCGTTTCTTTAGTGAGAATAGTGTTTCGGTGGTTATAACCCTCTCCAGTCCGTGTAGCTGTTAGTCACATCCAAATTAGACCTGAAGCCCTGAGACAATCAATGCAAGCAATACTAAAAACCCACTAGAAGACTGGGATTAGAAATAATCAATTGGATATTATTACAAGCCTTTATGTGTTGGGAAGGTTATGGATGTTAGTAACATCATGATTCCACGACCAGCTCATCTAATGACAACTAGATATGTCTGGCTGCCTACCTGGCCCTTTTTCTATGAGACCACTGCATCTTTTGAGAAGTTCTGTGAAAATTAACATATTTTCTAGTAATGGACTTACTGAAGTCTTGACAATTCAGAGAAAATCTACTCATTTTTTCTATCATATCTTCCTTGAAGTTTCCTTAACATTGATAAAGTCAGAATCTTTCATTTGCGGACAAATTCTCCAATCGAGATCATTTCTTTGTCCCGGGATATTCTAACTCTTGGGGTCTGTCTCTTCCTCGAATAACAACTCACTCTTGAGAATAAATTTGGATTTTCCTTTTAGCTCCTAAATAACTTTGAGCAAGTTCATTAAGTCTTTGTAGGTTCCATTTTCTTTCAGATGGAGAGTGGAACGAGTACTGGGTATTTTGTTTCTCCTTTATTCATTATGGTAAAGAAGAGATAGGAAACAGCAAACACAAATTTGTTGAGTGAGTATCATGTGACACAAACTACAACAAACTTACCTTTAACCCACCAAAGAGGGCAATTTTATTTATAAATTCCCAAAACAAAAAGCAGTCATTTTGAAAGCTTTTATAAAGACAAAGTTTATCCTTCTTATCTGTTACCTGATTGTCATAATACAACTTCATTCATATTCTGTAACAATAATACGTGTTACTTATTCTAAGACATTTTTGAGAGCTTCATGTGTAGTCTTAGATTCTGTTTAAGTTCTCTACAATCATTGCATTGTGCAATAATGGGAACTTCAAAAATGTGAGCAAAGATGAACTAATTATATGGATTTGGGTGCAAAACTTCTGAAATCAAAACAGTTTTTCATAATATATTTTCCTAAACTTTTTGAAGTTTCCTCATATTTCTGAACAACTCTATGAGACCACCTCCAGCTTAACAGGCAAAAATGCAAACCATGAATTTTCTCCGATCCCTAAGCTATACTATTACAGGTAAGCTGGATTTATCAGTGTGTCCACCTATGTCAAATTTTGTTGGAAAGCTAGGGACAAGCAGAACATGGAATGCTGTGCAGAGAAGCAGTGTCAGTAGGAACGACTATCCCAAGGCAGCAGTGAAAGTGGCTCTTAGAGACTGTGTTCCTCAAGAGTACTACTATTATTTTCATATCAACAGTGGCTGCTGTATCTGCTTCCCTGAACCTTCTGAAGATTCTAGTAGCTTCCCAGTATCTTTTAGTTAATTTGTTTTGGACTTAAGTTAGCTTATATTGATTTATTGAGCTTTCAATTAAGAAACTCAATTGATATACACAATAAGGCCATGGGGAAAATGGAAAATTGGGCCTTGGGGAAATAATTATTCATAAATGATCATGCAGTAGAGAAATAGAAATTGTCCCTATGGTCCCATGGAATGATGTTCTCCCTGAAGACCAGACTTGGAAATAAAACCACATGGCTTCTATTAGAAAAACCAAATTATGAGCATGAGGAAAACAATGACTATAAAAATTGGGACAGTGTTGAACAATGTAAAGAAACTGCATAAAAAGATAAAAAAACGACCTTTTTGGCTTAAGGCAAAGGCCAATTTTTTTTTTTAAAGTTCAGAAACTCTGTGGGTGACTGTAATAAAACAATCGCTTACCTTTTGTAGCTACAGGGCTAAAACAATGGAGAAATCAACCTCAGTGTTTGATCCTTCAGCTTACAGAAACATATCAGATGAATTCACCAGGTCTTTTTTAGGGTGTTAAATATTGACAAGAAAGTATGGAATAGAAGGATTAGGGTACATTGGAATAGGGAACATGGGAGAGTTGAGATGATCTACACAATACTTTACACTGCATAGATAATATGACTCCCCTGGCACGAGAACTAACTTTTGTTCCCTATCACAGAAATAATTTCTGCCTTGCTTGAAAATTCTATAATGACTCAGCCTGTGACATCTATTTTAGAAAAGAGATCCAATTTTCATCATGCTCTATCCAAATGCAAACACGTAATTAAGATACCAGAAAGAATAAAATAAAAAATCAGAGCCTGGAGGAAGAGGCTTAGTCACAAAAAGAAATTTGTCAAATTTTGATAATTTACAAATTTTGAGAACATGCATTGGAATGGATTTGGAGGGAATCAGACAAAAAGAAGGTTGATTTGAAATTGTGGTGAATATATCAATATTGGTGCAATTATCAATGAATTGGCATAAGTAGCAGGGGATGTTTCTAGTCATTTGCCCAGTTGATCAACTAAAACCTACTCTCTATAGTGATCCAAGCTAAATGAAATTCAAATTTCATCAATTCCTTAAATCTCAGTACTTCAAAAAGCTTGTGGAAAAGGGGAATTAAAATATGTTTTTGCAAAATAACTTTGAAATCCATGCACAGTTTTTCATGACACACATATTCCATGAAATTCTGGCACATCTGTCATGTCCATGGATTTCAAAAATCTTTGCACCAAAATAAACATATTTATCAATTTAATTTTCCATGAACTTTATGGAATATTCCCAAATATAATATATAAGCTAAAGAATAATTGAGAGACAAGAAGTGTTGGAATGAATTTAACATGTGTGATTTACTCATCCCTCCAGCATGTTCACCAAGAGGACAGAGAACTGCTTTTTTCCCCAACAATGTATTGAAAAATACTGTTGTAGAGAACACCAGGATCTGGGAAATTATTCGAAAGTATTATTATCCATATGCCAGGGATGGTGGAGAAATTTTCCATATTTAACACTGGTTTCCTTATTTCAGAAGAAGTCTAGCATGCCAGTGTGGCGAAGGACAGGTACAGTCGTTTGTCTTCTAGAGGGAGGACAGGTGGGGTATTGTAATGGCTAGAAGAACTCAGAAGCATTCATAGGTGATTTCCCATGGAAAAGATAGACACCATGCCAGCTTCATCATCTTTCAGAGCTACGCCATTTATCTGGCTCCGTGTCACAGTGCAGTTTTCAGGAGCCCTGATTATCTTCCTGTCCCCACAATTCACCATGGATGTTCAATAAGGTGGTAACTTTATGATGAGAGATGCTAAAGAGACAGGAACTGGCAGTCCCCTAAGTGCTTGAGTAGGACATACTAGCAGGTAGGAAATGATGGTCCCATGACTATCCAGTTTGCTGCAATTTCAGCAAACCCTCTGGGGAAATGGTCTGGTCTAGGCCAAGAAATATATTCTGAAGAGAAGACAAGTAGCTATACCTTGCACACCCTCAAATCTGAATGCATCACTTTGGATTACAATGGCAAAAATGACTGCACTTGGACACACTTTTTTGAGCCATTTACAAAATGATATGCAAAAACTGACACACTAATACTGAAGCCTTATCATATACCAGAATCATTGGAGAGTTTGTTGACAGATTTTTGGTTTAGAAGAGTTTTTCATGCTTCTTACCTTTTGAGTTTTGATTCAGTAGATCTGGAATGGATTATTTTGTACTTCTGGTAAGCACTCACATGACATTGGTATCACTGGCCTAGAGATCACAGTGTGGGAACTGCTGTTCAAAATGCACACAAAGTTCTTCAGTGTGTTCTGACCCTAAAGTAACTTTTCTACTTAGGATCTAGCGACCCAGTGATTCTAAAAAGTATTTCAGTTAAGTGGAAATGCTATTTAGAAGCTGTAGCACACCACAATTGGAAAATCAAAGAGCTATCCTCAATAGTTCAGAGACCAACCAATGCTCTCTTCTGTATGTAATATTCTTACCATTGTCAGAAACCCCCAAGGCCCAGGGACTAGAAAATTTAAGCACTTTCATTTATGTTAAGAAATAAAGCCAGAGCTTAATCCCAAATGATTAGGCTCCAAACCCATCCTCTCATCAATGGATCCCCCGCCTCCCTCAGATTTTGTCTGCCAGGCTTGGCTGATACTCACGGTGGAAGTAAAATCACTGATCTATCTCTACCTTTTACTGATCTATCTGATCATGAAATATTTTAGATTTTGTATCATTTCAAAGGATTTACATCTCTAAGAGTTCAGTTTTGGCTCATATTTGAGCTTCACTCTCCTTACCTATAAAACAAGCAGTTAAATTTAATATTGCAGCTTTATTCTTTCTCTAAATATTTATGAGTATACTTCTCAGGTCTTTCAGATACACTATGTCCCCCCATCAAAAATCTGAGATTCCCCATTGATATTTGCTATGCTTCTCAAATGTTATGAAAGTACTTTGCTGTGTAATTCCTGCTGAGCCATATTCAATAATGGTGACAAACTATACAATGAAAATAAGGGCTATTTTTCCTGCAGTTTTCAATTGCATTAATTACCTGTCTCTGAAAGCCGCAGTGAAATTTTCTATATTTGAACACAATTTATACTCTTTCTTTCCCATACACTTTGTCTTTTGGAGCACTAAATCCATGACAGTTTCTAGACTGCCACAAAAGACCCCAGCACCACCAAATGAGCTAAACTTAATGTACCCATGACACATTCTATTCTATGGGCTGTAAATAGTTTCTAAGTATTAACAAGAGCTCAGATGTCTCGACTCAATAAGACTCAAGACAAATTCAAATGATGACATTTTCCTCTGTAATCCTTTTATTTCTGTACCCATTTAAGTGATTTCCAGAGTCTGCTAAATGTCATCTAAGTTACCTAAAGCTTGAGAAACTATTTTGAAGCAATTTTTTTAAATGCAATTATACCTCTATTTGACAACACCATCTGCCACCAGCATCTCATTTTGTCAGCTTCTTGTTCGGTTAGTTCCATCACTGCAATTATCTGAATGCTGGTAGCTCCTTTGCAATGTGGACCAATGAGATTACCATGAAAGTAAGGACATGTATATTCTGATAAGAGTTGAAATTACCTTGGAACTCAATTATAACAAGCCCAATCTTTCTATTTCTAGTGTAAAAATGTATCAGCTTAGATATCCAATTATTTAGTAACGATGCATAATTTTATTTCTCCCTTATATTGAGAGATTGATATATTAGTTCAAAAATGACTAAATGAAGCATTATTTTGTGAGAGAACTTCTAATAAAAATGCTCTCACTTATTTCTACAATATTGAGAAGCAATGCAGACTACCGCAGCATTACTCTGACAATGAAGAGTAAATTATCACTTCACAAAGCAGAGAGGATGCTCAAAGTCTTGTTTGTACCAAAACACTTCCTCAGAACAAAGGGCTTCCGATTTTCATGCCAATGAGAAAAATTAGGAATGGTGCCAGAGTTAAAAATCAGAGTGTTAAATATTCCTGGCCTTCAATGAAGTTACTCTTTCCTTTATGTAGTCCTAATTAAGCCCACACTTTCTAATACCTCATGGACACGTTAGTGAAATAATAATTGAAACAAGTACTAATATATCACAACTATTCAAGGACAATTTCGGGAACCAAAATAATCTTCTAGAGAGAAATTGTGACTTTAAACAGAGATGTGTATTGAGATTTGACTTTGGGACCCAGAAGAAACCTTATGAAATTAAGTCATCCGCTTTAAGAAGCTGTAGGTAGAATCATGGCCTCACCAGGATTGTTTAAGCAATTCTAAAATAAATTTCAGATCCTTGGGCACCTTTGGTTTTGTTAGATAATCAAAGATCGCCTTAGCACAAGCAATGGATTACATCCACACTACTGAGATGAACCACCTATCTTCCATTTGAAGAGAAGGAGCATGAAAAGAATATTCCAAGAGATCAGAGGATTCAAACAGTCAAATTATTTGTACTTGGAAATTATTCCCAAGGAATCTCAGATAGCTCACTGCTTTTGTCTCCGTGCACTATGAAGAGACACCAGCAACTGAGACCCTTAGGCCCTAAACGTGATCACCACGAGACTGGTGAAAGCTCCAAGCTATTTGGCAGAACATAAGAGTCAGACACAGATAGAGGCCTCCCAGGTAGAAAAGGCTAAACCTCCTTTCTTGAGATTTATGACACTAAAAACACACTGGCCACTTAAGGCCTATAAGAGTCAAAAACTGAAAAATTCCACAAATATCCAGAAGAAATATTTTTCTTCTGGCCTTCCTTCCAAAAACTGAACCTACCTAGTTCTCATTTTCAGTGTCTTTTTTTCTTTATCCTATCTACTTCTTGTCTTCCTTGATTAAACACTGCTGAACCTTCATAGTAGATTATACTGGAGGCAGTGGAGAAACTTGGCTACCTAATGTTCTCTTGTCCAAAGATCTAAAAATAGAACAGATGCGCATGCGCCCCCAGATGTAATTGGCCACTCTGTGATCACTGGCCCTCTTCTACACCTCCACTAAGTGAAAAAGGAACTGAGAACTAGTTCAAGTCCCACCACATGCCTGACTATGTGATCTCAATCTTTTTAAACCTGTTTTCTTAAATGTTCTATTCAACAAAGGCAATCTGTTAGTGTTGATTAGATTTTGGTTTGAAAACCATGAAAGAAGAAGGGTGGCATTGTGGCACAGCAAGCTTGGTCTGCCCTTGCCCTATATTAGAGTTCCTGGCTCCAAACTTGGATGCTTTGCTTCCAGTCCAGCTTCCTATTATGTGAACACTGAGAGGTAGCAGATGAGGGATTAAGTACATGGGTTTCTGCCTCCACATGGGAAACCTGGATGAACTAAGTTTCTAGCTCCTGGCTAGGGCCTGACCCAACCTTGGCTATTGTTGCACTTGGAGCATGAACCAGCAGATGGCACCTCACTCTCCCTCCTTCTCCCCTTCTCTTTCTCTTTCTCACTCTCTCTCTCTCACTGCCTTTCAAATAAATAAAATATTAAATAAACTTTAAAAGTTTTATTTGGGGGTAATTTAAATAAGAACTGAGTATTATTTGATATTGGCCTATTATTAATTTTCTTAGGGTGTGAGAATAATAAGGTCATCAGTTGGAGAAATGTCCTTATTTTAGGATATGTACCATACATTTAGAAATAAAGTGTCATAATCCCCACAATAAGTATACTTTTAAATGGCTCGGAAAAAGGATAAATGGTAGGGAGAGGAAAGAATAACAAAATATTAACAACTGTTGGTACTAATAATTTTTGAGTACACAAATAACTATGAAAAATTACATTAATCCTTCCCCAGAAATGTCACAATTTTATGTTCAGCTAAGAACCTATCACTGACAGCATGTACACTGTAAACTACTGAATTTATATTCCAAAATATCTCTCCTAAAGAAATATACCAAATTTACACTGCTAGAATTGAAGCAGGGCATGTTGAAACTTCATAGGCAAAATGTTAAGTGTGGTCTCCATAATTCCTCTCAATGGAGATCAAAATTCATTTTTAAATGGTGTAGAACTATATCCTTTCTTACAGTTCCTAGGTATTCAGTCTATTCAGGAGCTTAGTACTCAACTTATTAAAAATATTATAGAAAATAGTTACTACTTACACCTAACTATATTTCTATAAAATATATAATCTAGACAAGGTCATAGTCAAAGTGACCTTGTCTAAATAAGATCGAAGTCAGCAAACTCAAGAGGCTTCCATAGCCTTGGAAACTCATGACTAGAGCCTAGGGAGATTTCTGACGCCATAAACAAGAGTGTCAAATTGTTAAGTCAACAACAGAAGCCACTGTGTACTTACTCCTCATGTGGGATCTCTGTCCTTAATGTGTTGTCCAATGTGAATTAATGCTGTAACTAGTACTCAAACACTATTTTACACTTTATGTTCTGTGTGGTACAAACTGATGAAATCTTTACTTAATATATACTAAATCAATCTTCTGTATATAAAGATAATTGAAAATCAATCTTGATGTGAATGGAATGGGAGAGGGAGCGGGAGATGGGAGGGTTATGGGTGGGAGGGGAAGTTATGGGGGGGGAAGCCATTGTAATCCATAAACTGTACTTTGGAAAATTATATTTACTAAATAAAAGTTTAAAAAAAATAAAATAATCTAATTTAGAAGATGAGAAGAACTGAGAGGAAGACTAAACACTGAACACATTCTATGAATTTAAATATACCACAATATGTTCAGCTTCACTAACACAACACAGGCATATTAGCACTGTGCAAAGGATGCATTCGTTGACCTTGTAGACTGTTAGTTAACTGTGTACTTAGAAGACATTCTGATGTATCCTGAGACCCTGAATGAAATGTTGCTCCTTTTCTCTTCATACTGGCCTATCCCCAAGAACGCTGACTCTATGCCATGCTTTGGAAAAGTAGATTTGATCTATCCCAGACAGGATGCCAGTATGCTTCATTTTCTTTAGGATGTCTAGACATATTCACAAAATGTCAACACCATCTAGAATTGACATATTTCTAGTCTCCTCTAGGGACATTTAGTTCTTCCTAAAATTTGCAGGGCAAAACTATTGCATATGTATGTGTGCATGTATTCCAACTTACCAGTTTTGTAATTAATTTGTGTATAGAAACTCAAGCATAATATTGAATCAAAATATAGAAATGTCTTCAACTATCTTAAATACAATTTATAACTGTCCCCACTTAGTTTATATATAAACTGCATATTTATATATTATAGATATACATATATACAGCTGTACTTCACCACATACATGGACTCTTTCTCGAGAGTTACAATAGTCATGTCAATCACAAGCAGCAAAGAATTTTAGCCACTATGGCCAGTAGCATTCTGGTTAACTGGCACTTTTAAAATAAGATACAAAAAAGAGAACTATAGATCAATATTCCTGATGAACATAGATGCAAAAATCTTCAAAAAACTTCTTGATAATCAAATCTATTAACATATCAGTAAGATCATTCACACAGACCTAGTGGGATCTATCCCTGGTATGCAGGGATGGTTCAACACGCACAAATCAATAAATGTGATACATCACACTAACAGATTGAAAAGTAAAAACCATATGATTACCTCAATAGATGCAGAGAAAGCATCTGATAAAATAAAACATCCTTTCATGATAAATAACTTAGGCAAATTTGGTAGATAAGTTACATTCCTCAACACATTCAAGGTAATTTAAGACAAACCCACAGGTAGCATCATATACAAAGGGGGAAAGTTTTGGAACCATTTCCACTAAGATCTGAAACCAGACAAGGATGCCCACTTTCACCATTGTTATTCAATATAGTCCTGGAAGTTTTATCCAGAGCCATTATGTAAAAAAAAAAAAATGAATGGATACAGATTGGAAAGGAGGAAGTCAAATCATCCCTATTTGCAGATTACACAATTCTGTAGGAGAACCACAAGACTCCACTGAGAGACTATTGGAACTTATGAATTAAGTTGCAGGATATAAAATTAACAAACAAAAAATAGCTCTTTTTTTGAACTTTTATTTAGTAAATATATTTTTCTGAAGTACAGTTTATGGATTACAATGGCACCCCCATAGCTTCCCTCCCACCCGCACCCCTCCCATCTCCCACTCCCTCTCCCATTCCATTCACATCAAGATTCATTTTCAAATACCTTTATATACAGAAGATCGATTTAGCATATATTAAGTAAAGATTTCATCAGTTTGTACCACACAGAACATAAAGTGTAAAATAGTGTTTGAGTGCTAGTTACAGCATTAATTCACATTGGACAACACATTAAGGACAGAGATCCCACATGAGGAGTAAGTACACAGTGACTTCTATTGTTGACTTAACAATTTGACACTCTTGTTTATGGCGTCAGAAATCTCCCTAGGCTCTAGTCATGAGTTTCCAAGGCTATGGAAGCCTCTTGAGTTTGCTGACTTCGATCTTATTTAGATAAGGCCATAGTCAAAGTGGAAGTTCTCTCCTCCCTTCAAAGAAAGGTACCTCCTTCTTTGATGGCCCGTTCTTTCTACTGGGATCTCACTCGCAGAGATCTTTCATTTAGTTTTTTTTTTTTTTTTCTTTCCAGAGTGTCTTGGTTTTCCATGCCTAAAATACTCTCATGGGCTCTTCAGCCAGATCCGAATGCCTTAAGGGTTGATTCTGAGGCCAGAGTGCTGTTTAGGACATCTGCCAATTCTACGAGTCTGCTGTGTATCCCACTTCCCATGTTGGATTGTCCTCTCCCTTTTTTTATTCTATCAGTTATTATTCACAGACACTAGTCTTGTTTGTGTGATCCCTTTGACTCTTAGACCTATCAGTGTGATCAATTGTGAAATGAAATTGATCACTTGGGCTAGTGAGATGGGATTGGTACATGCAATCTTGATGGGATTGTATTGAATAGCTTTTGTATACACAGACAATGCCATGGCTGAGAACAAACTTGTAAGATCACTCCCATTCATAATAGCTACAAAAACATTTAAATGACTTGGAATACATTTAACCAAGGACATTAAAGATCTCTACAATGAAAATTACAAAACATTAAAAAAGAAGGAGAAGACACAAAAAAATGGAGAAATCTTTCAGGTTCATGGATTAGAAAAATTAATATCATTAAAAAGTCCACATTATCAAAAGCAATTTACAGATTCAGTGTGATCCCAGTCAAAATACCAATGACATTCTTCTGAGACCTAGAAAAAAAAATGATGCTAAAATTCATATGGAAACACAACAGGCTCTGAATAGCTAAAGCAATTTTAAACAACACTTACAAAGCTGGAGGCAACACAATACAAGATTTTAAGACATACTACAGGGCAGCTATAATCAAAACAGCCTTATACTGGCACAAAAAAGGACATGTAGACTAATGGAACAGGATAAAAATTGCAGAAATCTATTCATGAATCTGCAATAAACTAACCTTTGACATAGGAGCTAAAAGCAATTCTTGGAGCAAGGACGGTCTCTTCAACAATTGCTGTTGGGAAAATTGGATTTCCACATCCCGAAGTATGAAACAAGACCTCTACCTTATTCCTTATAAAAAATCAACTCAAAATGGATCAAGGATCTAAGTCTGTGACTGATACCATCAAATTACTAGAGGACAACATTGGGGAAACTCTTCAAGATATTATAATAAGCCAAGACTTCTTGGAAAAGACACCAGAAATATAGGACATCAAAGCCATAATAGGATTACATCAAATTGATAAGCTTCTGCACTGTAAAAGAAACACTCAGCAAAAAAGCAACCAACTAAATGGGAGAAAATATTTATAAACCATGCAGTTGATAAAGGATTAATATCCAGTATCCATAAACATTTCAATAAACTCAACAATAAGCAATCCAGTTAAGAAATGGCTAAAGGACTTGAACAGGCATTTTTCAAGAGGAAATTCAAATGGCCTACAAACACATGAAAAATGCTCAGGATCACTAGCCATTAGGAAAATGTAAATAAAAATCACAATGAAGTTTCACCTTCCCCCAGTTAAGAATTGCTCTCATACAGAAATCAACAAACAATAAATGCTGCCAAGGATGTAGAAAAAAGGTACACTAGTCTACTGTTAGCAAGATTGTAAATTAGTACAGCCATTATAGATAACTGTATGGAGATTCCTCAGAAAGCTGAAAATAGATATACCGTAAGACCAGGCCACCCCACTCCTGGGAATTTACCCAAACAAAATGAAATCAGCATACTAAAGTGTTATCTTTGCCCCCCATGTTTATTGCAGCTCAATTCACAATAGTTAAGATCAGAATCAATCCAACTGTTCATCAACTTATGACTAGATAAAGAAAATGTTGTATATACACGTGTGTGTGTTCATACACTAATGTGACACATACTATGTGATGTGATGTGTGTGTGTGTGTGTGTGCGTGCGTGTGTCTGGAACACTAATCAGCCATAAGAGAGTGAAATCCTCTGTTTGCAACAAAACTGATGCAACTGGAAGCCATTATACTTACTTAGTGAAATAAGCCAGTCTGAAAAAGACAAATACAATGTTTTCCCTGATATGTGGTAACAGAGTACCAAAAATATAATATATAACAGTGAAATTGACACTTCGAGATTCAATGATTATAGCCCTTGTCTCTACTGTTGAACAGTGGTTTTTTTTCTTCTTACTATTTGCGGAACTCTTTACTTAGCATAGAGGTAATCTTACGAGTAAAAAGTAAACTGAAATCACTGTAATAATTAAGAATAGGAATAAATATTTCTGAGTCTTTGGTTCCAAATATAATCTTCATTTGTAATCAAAATAGAGTTCCCATGAATCATGAGAAAACCTATCATAGACATGAGATTTTCTTCTCTATTTTCAAGTTTCCTATATGAAAATTAAATATTTAAGTAGCTCAGCTACAATTTTATAATCTGCGAAAGATACACATAGTGTGTGTGTGTGTGTGTGTGTGTATACACACAATAATTACAGAAAGATAAACTTGCTAAAATGCAGCACTTATCTTTGTCCTCAAGGTCATATCATCTATATGTAGGGTCTTTGTCCCTACACTGTACTATAGTCTTTGGGTTTTCATTCATTCATTGATCTTATATTCATCATATATGTATGAACATGTATGTGAAAGACTCTAGGGGCCAGCGCGGTGGTGTAGTGGGTTAAAGCCCTGGCCTGCAGTGCCAGCATCCCATATGGGCACCGGTTCTAGTCCCAGCTGCACCTCTTCCAATACAGCTCTCGGCTATGGCCTGAGAAAGCAGTAGAAGATGACCCAGGTCCTTGGGCCCCTGCACCCACATGGGAGACCTGGAATATGCTCCTGGCTTCAGCCGTTGCAGCCATCTGGGGAGTGAATCAGCAGATGGAAGACCTCTCTTTCTGGCTCTACCTCTCTCTGTAACTCTGTTTTCAATTAAATAAAATAAATCTTTTTAAAAAAAGGAAAAAAGACTCTAGTGGGTATATTTATAAGAGGTCAATTGAAATCCAATCTACAAGCCGGCGCCACAGCTCACTAGGCTAATTCTCCGTCTTGCGGCGCCAGCACACCAGGTTCTAGTCCCGGTCGGGGCGCCGGATTCTGTCCAGGTTGCCCCTTTTCCAGGCCAGCTCTCTGCTGTGGCCAGGGAGTGCAGTGGAGGATGGCCCAAGTGCTTGGGCCCTGCACCCCATGGGAGACCAGGAGAAGCACCTGGCTCCTGCCATCGGATCAGCGCGGGGCGCTGGCCACAGTGTGCCAGCCGCGGCAGCCATTGGAGGGTGAACCAACAGCAAAGGAAGACATTTCTCTCTGTCTCTCTCTCTCTCTCATTGTCCACTCTGCCTGTCAAAAATAAATAAATAAATAAATAAATAAATAAATAAAGTTCTTAGTTTAAAAAAAAAAGAAATCCCATCTACTAAACTTTGAATATCCATTCAGTAAGTATTGAAATTAACCCACTCCCTAGGAATGTTTTTGCATAGTTTGAGAGTACTGGTCCTTTGAGACCTGGAGATTCCTAAGTACAAGATAATATGTACAATACTTACTATTGCATCCTAGGTTTTATCATTATGTCTGATTATGTCTCATATAAACATACTAGGGAATATTTTGTGAGTAAATCAGTGATCATACAATTCCAGGAAGCAGAGTTCAAGGGAATAAATCTACATAGCCTAAGGTAAGAATAATTTCAGCTCACTCACTAGGAGTTCTCTTGGGTGTCGAAACTTAAATCTTGCCTATGGTACGGTTCATTGTCATTAAGTAATTTTTATAATCTATAGTTTCTGAGGTTGGTCATTTAAGTGACTTTCTGAGGAATCATCTTCTCCATTAGAAATTATTACATTAGTACTCTAAAATGTAAGTTTATTATCCAAAATCACACAACTAGTACGGGTAAGCTTAGAATTCAAATCCAGTATGTTCTATTCAAGTGTGATGTTCCATTTCCCTCCATTTCATTTCAACTAGCTTCAGCTACTACTATATATGACCACTAGATGATGACGGAACTCTGTATGACTACTAGGGATGCTTTGACTCTGGATCCAGAAGCCACTGTGAAACGTTAACAACCTTGAACAGGTTTTTATCTGTTAAATCACAGAACATGGAAGCTGAAGGATGGACTGTCTAATGTTATCATATTCTGAGGGAAGGAAAGCAAAAAGGAGTCTGGGCACTTGTTCTTTTCTCTAGACCAGACATTTTCTCTGCTCGCAAGGTTAAAGAAAAAGGAGTAAATGAGTTCTTAGCATTGACCAAGAGAAACATGAAAGAAGTTCCTCCCACTCTACAGAAGCGGAAGTGTGGAGTTCTGATTGAACCTAATGCAACTATGAAGATGTAATGGAAGGAGACCGAATGAATAAGTCACATTATCTCCTCACGTAGGATAAAAGAGAGGTTGGGAGCTGGTTGGAGGCAATATAATCTTCAGATTAATAAGATCAGTCCAATAGATTATTTCATTTCTAGTGTAAATGCCACCAACCAGAACATTAGGTATGTCTAAGTCACAGTTTTATAGTTACATTTTCCCTTATGATAGCATAATCAGGGCTATGCATAATGTGCATCTAGCATTGAGATATTCTTCTTCTGTATTATTTAGTATTATAATCTTAAATCATTAGAGATAAACTAAAGCCACCACTCAAGAGCCATGACCTAATAGTTGACAAACCCCCTTGCCCAAAATATAAATTCCTGCTATTTTTTACTAAAGACATGCATAAAAGGAATACTGTATTTTTTTTTCTTTTTGACAGGCAGAGTGGACAGTGAGAGAGAGAGACAGAGAGAAAGGTCTTCCTTTGCCGTTGGTTCACCCTCCAATGGCCGCCGCGGCTGGCACACTGTGGCCGGCGCCCCGCGCTGATCCGATGGCAGGAGCCAGGTGCTTCTCCTGGTCTCCCATGGGGTGCAGGGCCCAAGCACTTGGGCCATCCTCCACTGCACTCCCTGGCCACAGCAGAGAGCTGGCCTGGAAGAGGGGCAACCGGGACAGAATCCGGCGCCCCAACTGGGACTAGAACCCGGTGTGCCGGTGCCGCAAGGTGGAGGATTAGCCTATTGAGCTGCGGCGCCGGCCAGGAATGTTGTATCTTTTATTGGGACTTTATTTTTTTCCTAAGCAACCCTAAACTACCATCATATCCAGAGATTTTATCTCCACCCCAAGATCACAACATGCATCACAAAAATCGTAAGTCAAATGCTAATCTTTCTCCTATTCTGAAAATCTTTGGAACGTTAGTGCACTGGAATAGTAAGGAAAGCATGAAACAGTAGAAATGCAAGTAGAAGAGGAAACCAAATACCCCATGGGCATAGAACAGATTCTGTTAGATGTGAAACAATCAAGGGCACCATAGTAAGAGCTACCATTTAAGGGACAGCTCCGTGATGCATTAGGTTAATCCTCTACCTGCAGTGCCAGCATCCCATATGGGTGTAGGTTCTAGTCCTGGTTTCTCTTCTTCCTGTCTAGCTCTCTGCTGTGGCCTGGGAAATCAGTAGAAGGTGGGCTAAGTCCTTGGGCCCCTGCACCCACATGGGAGACCTGGAAGAAGCTCCTGGCTTCAGATTGGCGTAGCTCCAGCCCTTGCAGCCATCTGGGGAGTGAACCCATGGAAGGAACACCTTTCTCTCTGTCTCTCCCTCTCACGGTCTAACTCTACCTCTAAAATAAATAAAATCTTTAAAAAAAAAAAAAAGAGCTAGCATTTAATGAAAACGTAGGCACAGAGAGTTCCTTACCCAGGACACTCTATGTATGAGCTTATTTTTCCTCACATTAAAACTATGGGATAATTTTATTAACACATCCACCTTCAAATGAAGAAACTGTGAGATACAGAGGTTAAATAACACCTCTTTTCACCTGTCTGGTAGAAAGCAACTATGTTTCAGAACCAAGTGATGTAATTCTAAACACTGTGCCCTTAAATAATAAGCTTAGCCATAAAGAAGCTGTATAAAATGTAAGCTTCCAATATATATAATCAACAGTTACCTACTACTTTTCTCTTTTGTTCATCCAAGTTAAATTCACTTCCAAAATGCAATGATTTGTTTTACAAATCTATTATCTATTTCTCTGTGAAGATTAATTGGAGTGAGAAAAGATTCAGGATTATTCTGTAATCTTTGGTATCTAGTACTATAGGTGGCCCTCTCATGAGTACTTAACATTTATTCAATTAAATTCATTTTTTTTTATTTATTTGACAGACAGCGAGAGAGAGAGACAGAGAGAAAGATCTTCCTTCCGTGGGTTCACCCCCCAAAATGGCTGCCATGGCTGGAGCTACGCCGAAGCCAGGAGCCAGGTACTTATCCTGGTCTCCCATGGGGTGCAGGGCCCAAGCACTTGGGCCATCCTCTACTGCCTTCCCGGGCCACAGCAGAGAGCTAGAGTGGAAGAGGAGCAACTGGGACTAGTACCCAATGCCCATATGGGATGCCGGCGCTGCAGGCAGAGGATTAATCAAGTGAGCCATGGCGCTGGCCCCCCAATTAAATTCTTAACCACCTCTGAACATAAATATTTTAATGCTAATTTTTACAACTAGGACTCCATAAGAATTTTAAAACTTTGTTTTATTTATAGACACCTAAAAGAGTAAGAAGTCTCAGAATTAAGACATGACTTGTACACATCCAGTTAACAGCAAAGCCAAGAATAATTTCTTCTCCTGCAGACAATGAGAGAAGGGTTGGGAGGACATCAGAGCAAAGACATAGGCACCTGAGTGGTTCCAACTGGGAGCACTTGAGAAGAGACAAAACGGAGACCTGGAGAAAATGCTTGACAACTGCATGTCTTTGCCATGGAAGCAGGAAGGGAGCAGAAGGCACCGACAAGCTAGTGGGAATCCCAGTGGGAAGCAGCTGGCACAGGTTCTTCTTGAACAGTAGCTTACATGATCATAGCCATGTTTGTCTGAATGATTGAACGTATTCAGACAGCAGCGGTCCCCAGATTTCCACTGACCCAGGCAAGCAAGATGAATGAATGATGATGAAGAACGGAACCTCCAAAGAACAGTATACAGTTTGATATGGATTCCAGAGAAAGAGCAAAACCACTACTTAGATATTATGGGATATCAGGCATCAGCTTGCCATGGATGACAACATTTTAACAACTAAAATGTACCCAACAGTTGGGGCCGGCACTGTGGCGCAGTGGGTTAATCCTCCACCTGTGGTGCCGGCATCCCATATAGGGACCAGTTCTAGTCCCAGCTGCCCCTCTTCCAATCCAGCTCTCTGCTACGGCTTGGGAAAGCAGTAGAAGATGGCCCAAGTCCTTGGGCCCCTGTACCTGTGTAGGAGACCTGGGAGAAGCTCCTGGCTCCTGGCTTCGGATTGGCATAGTGGCCAACTGGAGAGTGAACCAGATCGAAGATCTCTCTCTGCCTCCCCTTCTCTCTCTGTGTAACTCTGACTTTCAAAAAAAATAAATAAATCTTTAAAAAAAATCCCTTCTTAAAAATAAAATGTACCCGACTGAAAGGAATTGCATTAAAGGATAGTTGGAGGGGCTCCCAGACACTTGGGCCATTTAAGCACAGGCTGGATGTCTTGAATGTGGTAAAGCAAATTTCAGTATCAAGTTAGTTGTTGGACTATGTAACTTTTCAAACCTTTACAAATCAACAGTACTAATAATTTAAATTAGCTCATACTACAAAGTATGTTCAAAAGTTATCCAAGGGAATATCACTGTACTCTCTTAAATACAAAGAAAGCAAGCTCTAATCTAGGCTTGCCTTAGACCACAGGATAAAGATAATAACACATCTCACATTAGGATCTAGTGCTTAATATTTTTCATAGCACTTTCACATTTAGGATCTCTTATAACCCCTAAGAAAAGCAAAGCAAGCATTATTATTTCCAATTAGATACAAGGAGTGGGTTATTCAGTTAGCTAACAGTGGTGAACATCTCACAACACTGTAGGCATCAGGTTAGGAACTAAGAGATACGAAAGTGGAAAAAAATGGTTGTAGACTTTGCCTCCCAAAGCAATCTAGGTGAGATGAAAATACTACAAACTGACCACAGATTCCTGTGACCTAACGACAGTTTAACTTGGATTGCCACTCAGATTAGAAGCTGGATGATAGGCAAGAGTGGGAAAAAAAATGGAAACTTAGGAGCTGTAAGTAGGGGAAATAATGTCTTGGAATAGAGCAGAAGTGGCGATGGTGAGAGGTGGTTAAATTCTGGATTTATCATGAAGGTAGAAATAGAAGGATGCTGGTTAAACGAATATGTTAATATAAATCTCTCTTGTTGCTTAATATCCTATATCATTCACCTTGGGCAAGTCATTTAACTCTATACATCACGCTCAATGTTTTAAAATTGGGAAACATATAACACTTGCAAATTTAGTTGTACCTTTTCCAGAATAGCACTGTTTAAGTACTATCTTTGAATGTTCTTCTTATTGTATTTGGGACATGAGGACATTGGGATTATTTTGATAACACAGGTCCTACTTCCTAGGGATTGATGAAGCCTTGCCTATTTAGAAAGAAGTTAACACCTCCCACCACTGTGCACATAGCACTTTGAGGCACACAATTACACACAGAGCTCACTACATGCTTTTGGCACTAAGGTTGCACGCTCTCATCTAAATGTGTGTTTGTAATACTCACAGGATCCCTGGGAGGTAAATTGGCTCAGAGACTGGGGTAATGAGACATGAAAGGCTGGCGTACGGTCACTGAGATCTCAGTGGGAAATGGCTTTAGTCTCATGCTCAGCCCTACCCTGTCTTAGTCATTCAGTAGCTCTTTTCCTAAAATGCTCCAAAAAATATTCACGGAAAGGGCCAGATGGATTCTTCAAAATTGACATTTTGGGGCTGAAATGTAACTGAGAGACAGTTTTCACATTCTGCAAAAATGAGGGGGCATTGGAGTTGACAATTGTGAAATGCTTTGCTGGTAGCAGTTTGCTTTCTATGCAATTAGAAAATTGTTTTTATTGTTGCAAGTGAGATTTACAATCTGTACTTCTGAATACAATTTCAAAAAATTTATGCAGGCCCCAGTGCAATTCAGAACTCATGTTAGCAAACTGGCAGGTGGAGTTCTTCACTGGCCAGTTGATTTTCTCTTCTTTCTCCTTCTGTGAAAGTTCCTCAGGAAAATATGTCCTCAATAAAACCTTTATCCAAACTACAAATTCATTGAAATTTGTGCTCAGTATTTTCCCTCCAATCTGCCCTCCCTATGTCTCATCTTCATTCCAGCATTCTGCATGGATTCCTGGGTTGCCATCCTAGGATAAACCCCTAAGCATATCCACAAAATGTCCTTGCCAGGTGCATGTGGTTGTTAAAATAGGGGTCTAGACAAAGCAATCCTGAACTCAAAAGAATCTAATGTTCAAAGGAGTGTTGAACAGAGTTCCCCCAAATCGATGTCTGCTTGGAATCTCAGAAAGTGGCCACTTTTAGATATGGGATCTTTGCATGTCTAATCAGTTAAGGATTTCAACATAAAAGTTGTCCTGTGTTGGGGGTGGGTGCTGATTCCAATGGCTTATGTCTTCATACAAAGAGAGGAAACAGAATAAATTGTGTAAAGACAGAGAAAAAGACTGGAATCGTGCTGCCACAAGCCAAGGGATACTTGGGAGTCCCCAAAAGCTTGAAAAGGCAAGTGAGGATTCTTTCCTAGTGTCTTTGGAGGCACAAAGCCATACCATCACCCTGGTTTTGGAATTTTCATCTTGTAAAATCCTGCTAGGATAAATTTTTACAGTTTTAAGTAAAAAAGTCTGTGGCTATTTATTATCACATCCCTAAAAGATAAACACAGTGGGATTCAAGGTAAAAGGGAAAGAAAGGCAGTTGACCTTCACTCAGCCAATAAATTCACATCACTTTGGGGACAATCTGATAGTTCTGGGTAATGATACAGTCTCTATTGGCATAATCTCTAAATGGAATCTTAGCCTTTGGGAAAAAAACATTCATATTCTCTAGTTTGTTCAATCAAAAGATTAAAGAAGAGATTACATGCTTAACCCCTAGAACAAAGACTTGTACATTTTAAGTTCTCAAAAAATGTTAGGTAACTTTTTGAGACTGGACACTGACCTTCCAAGTACATGTTTTCTATCATCTTATTTGAAAATGAAATGTGTTTGTTTGTGTGTGAGCATTCTTTTGTCTTAAAGAGGTAAGATCTTTCTCTCTGGCCCCTCAAATCATGGTCATTAAAGAATAGACAATAAGTAAGGGAGAAATTCTCTGAGAACAGAATCAAGAACTTGCAGATTTGCTCAATAAAGCCTTATGCCTCCTCTCTGAAGACACTGGGCTACCCTCCTGCTCCTCTCTGCCTTCCAGGTCAGTTTCAACGCAAGCAGCAGCTCAAAGTTTAGGTGGATCTACAAAGCCTCAACTCTGTAATGCTTAACTTGCCAAAAGTAATGAGAGTCATGTATGATATATATTAATATTTAATAGAATATATATGTGTATATATATATATATATATATTCCTGTTGGTCAGAAGTATTCATTTTAACATTTATTATTTGAAAATAATTATCTGGGTAAATTTTCAAGAATAACAATGAAAATAAGCAAACCAACATAAATCAGTATAAAAGTACTAGGAGTCCATGCAAACTCTGAGGTCAAAATTCCAGTTAAGTTGTAAGGAGAAAGATCAGGGAAACCAGTTAGGCAGGAAAAAAGTAAGAGAAGAGAGCCTATATTGGTAGCAGGACTGCCTTGGACTTCCCAATCAATAACGTGTTACAGATATATCTCCAGGACCAGAACTGCATCCAGACTGTGGTCTTTTAAAGACAGAATCTTGGTAGATATAGTCTATCGCTCTTTTTGTCTGGAAGAAGGTCCTGTTCACCACTCCAGCGTGGGGCTTTGGACATCCCCAAAGGAACATTTCTTGAATTGCAATGGTGAGTAACTATGGGAGTGGCAACAAAGGGAACAATGGACATGGGCCCAATGATGCTGATTCTATCCAATACTAACCATCACTTTCCTCCAACAGAACATTTCATTCCTTCCTGTTGCAGAGCTCACTTATCCAGCAGCTATTAATTGGGGTTTTTAAGATTTATTTATTTGAAAGGCAGAGTTACATAAGAGAGCAAAGAGAAGAAAGAGAATGAGAATGAATCTTCTATCTGCTGGTTCACTTCCCGAACGGCTTCAATAGCGAGGGCTGGGCCAGGTGCTTCCTCCAGGTCTCATGTGGGTACAGTGGCCCAAGCACTTGGGCCATCTTCTACTACTTTCCCTTACCATTAGCAGATAGGTGGATCAGAAGTGGAGCAGCCAGGACACAAGTTGGCTCACATATGGGATGCTGGAATCGCAGGTGGCACTTCAACTCACTACCAACACTGGCCCCACTATGAGAATTTTGTAGCAAGATGGTACAAAGTAGCACTGATGGCTCAAAGGTCTTTAAAATGATATATTGTTCCTGATTGCCCCACTGAGGACCATACTGAGCAGATGTCTGAGTCCCTGCTGTTTCCTGTGTCTTCAGAGTTGTGTAGTCAGTGGTATGGCCTTGGGGTATGGCTCCTATCTTCAGCCAGAGCTCTGCCTCACATAACTCCATCTTGCCATATCCTATTAATCATAACTGATAAGAGATCTGCTGAAATTGCTCCAAAGGCCAGATGGAACATCTGCAGCTAGCAAAAACCTCTATATTAGGGCTTAGCCAACTGGGGATTGGCCCTGGGCTTGGCAGCATGGATAGTTCTTTCTTCAACAAGCTTAACTGAGTGAAGTCCACATATATAGTACTAATAATTAGCCTCTCTCTGCTCTTCAAAGACAAAGGCAACTATTTATCTTCTCCACATACACCATGACTACTTTTCACGTGTAAAGCTGCCCTTGGTGGTCACTTGAGTCCAAGAAATACATAGTGAAGAGCCTTCCATCCAACCAACATCCAACTATCAGAGGCACTTATGGTAGTCCAGGATCTGAACAACTCTACAAGGCTGCATCTCATCAGTCCGGTGTAGTACAAGGCATGTCAAGCTCACTGTCCCCATGGGACCCCTGAAAGCAATGCAGAGCACAAGGACACTTTTCCCAGGACTGTAACACAGGGAGGAAGAGAAAAAAAGATGCTTTTTTAGATGGAAGCGAACAGCTGACATCCATTGCCCTGCCAGCTTTAATGGCTCCCTTAGCTTATTTCACCTTTTTCAGTTCTGAAACACTGCACAGATTTAATTTGCCTTTGAATTTCTGGGTACTGAAAAATTCAGGGCCGGATGTGTGACCAGATCTACCCAGTAGGCAGATGGTGCGAGCAAGGCTTCCCCGAGTTATTGATGATTCAGAGAGGCACTTCTCCCCGGGCCAATTCTGATGCTGGGGAAACTGAAGTCACAGAGGCATCCTCGTCAGCAGAGCAGTGTATTCTTTGCATCAGGTTTGTAATTCAGAGCATCATTGGACAACACTCCTCGGGCCATCTACTTGCAATTTATTGGGCAAACCCAGCTTCACACACTTGCCTCCTCCTCTGCCATGGCAGGGACCCAAAGACACAGACCAAGTTCTCCTGCTGCAAACAGCCTGTCAGGTTTCAATCTTGCACTTTTGGTTGAAAGGTACAAAAGCAATACTCAGAAAAGTGAAGACGGCTTGTCAGGTGGAGCTCAGGATGTTCATTCCTGTTAAGTTTTCACTGCATCGTGATGAACTAGTTACAAGTAGCTTACCTGCTTATTAAAGCAGATTATGGGCCAGCGCCACAGCTCACTAGGCTAATCCTCCACCTGCAGCGCTGGTACCCCAGGTACTAGTCCCGGTTAGGGCACCGGATTCTGTCCCGGTTGCTCCTTTTCCAGTCCAGCTCTCTGCTGTGGCCCAAGAAGGCAGTAGAGGATGGCCCAAGTGCTTGGGCCCTGCACCCATATGGGAGACCAGGAGGAAATACCTGGCTCCTGGCTTCGGATTGGCGCAACGCGCTGGCCATAGCGGCCATTTGGGGGGTGAACCAACAGAAGGAAGACCTTTCTCCTCTCTGTCTCTCTCTCACTGTCTACCCTTGTCTGTCCAAAAAAAAAAAATCTATTAAAAAATAAAAATAAATAAAGCAGATTACGAGGTACCTCTCAGAGGGGATACTTTCAGCTATAAAGCATGAGTGTGATATGCTGCATATTTTACATGTGATTCCTAGAACTGACCTCATCCCACCATCAGAGTGGGATGGTGTCTGAATGTCAATTATTGTTTGAACTCTGTGAGCTTTTCCCTGTGCCATACTCTGAGACCAGAAACAAGTAGTACTGGCTCATTTATACTGTGCCTAGGATATCTTAGCACTCAAAGTTGTGATGGCTAAAGAATAAATGTACTAGTGACTAAATAACAGCCTGGTAAGTATGGACTGGAATGCAGAGTTAGATTTTGGCTGCTGCTTTGTTGTTATTGTTATTTTTCAGCTTTATTTTTAATGAGTTTGTTTTGCTTCATATAGGTGATCCTTGGGCAAAACTGCATCACATTGCAAAGTCTTTAAGTTTGGGAGGGGCAAAGGCTACAGAACTGAAGTCTACCTGATTACAACCAGGGTTTGCCTCCAGGAGAAGTTTGAGGTGTTCTCTCAAGCTGACCTCCCCTTGAGAACACATTTAAAAGCAGTTACTCCAGGAGGATCCAGCAGAACCCAGATGCCCTCACAGCTGTGCTTCATCAAAACACCATGACCAGCTCGCTGCTTCTCCCAGTAAAGCAAGGATTACTCCTATATCCCTTTGTCAAATGCCAGGGGACCATATTCCTTGAAATCCAACTTGCACCTTTCCTTGCTGCCAGCCTCTACATGGCCCCAGGCCAGCAATACTATAAAATATCATCAAGCTCACCTTTCTTAGAGCTTAGCATTGTTTTCCTAACTTCATTCAGAAGATTCTCTGGCCAGAAAAATCTTTGTAGGTCAAGTTCTTCATAAGAGATGGACGTTCTGACAGCCTCTAGGCCAGTCCAGATGTGGCCCAGCTGTTCCTCCAAATGCACAGCTGGCTGGTGGCCCCAAGCTATCTGCTGGGATCAGAGGGGAACAGTGTGTGTGACAGAGTGAGGAGCACGGGCAGCGGGTTAATTACATTCTGACTCTCGCCCAGGGGTGTGCAGTGCTCTCCTGGCAGGGCGGCGGGAAATGCCATCTTAGAATCACCGGGGGTTTCCAGGCCAGCCCCACTGGGCAACTTGACATGAGGTTGATGGAAAACACAGTTTCTTTGGGGAGGAAGCAACAGGGAAAATAGGAGAGAGATGGAAATAGGTGAGTAAAATTAGGAAGGTAAGAGGAAAGAATTCAACGTGATCAGCCTTCTTTTCTTGTTCATTCACCCAGCCTTACATGAGGCTCCAGGGGTATCCCCCTCCAAAACATTTACCTGGGGAAAAATACCTGCCAAGTTACAGTAAGGGGTACTCTGTTAACTAACACAAGACATTGCCTTTTAACCTTCCTCTCATTGACATGAAATTGTGGCTGTCTCCAGTTAGTGCTTTCACAGACAGCCAACTGTCACTTATCAAGACACATTCTGGGAAATGCACCATTAAGTGGCTTTTGTCATTGTGTGACCATCACGGCAATTCTACAAACATAGATGGTGCAGGTAAGTCACTCTGCGTGGTTACTTGTTACACTCAAGACGTGGTAACTTCAGATATATGGGGCTACTGCCAGCATAGCTTGGCATACTGAGCCACAGTCTACTTTCTCATATATAAGGAGCACAGTCTAAAATAACAGTAAATAATATACTAAGTACCTAAACCAGTACTCTAGCTACTTACTATCATATCAACTATTGAATACTGTACATAATTCACCTCCTAAAATTTTATCCAGCTGGCATAGCAGATGAATACCAGCATCCCCTCAAATTTACAAGTGAGGTATCAAGGAATTTTGATAGTATATGGTCAGAATGAAATATGAGTTTTTCAACTCCATTGTAATATTAGGGGACTGTTCCTATATACGTGGCCTATTGTTGACAGAAAGTTGTTACACAACTTCATTAGATCCTCCCAGGAACCCATAAAGGTCCTCCCAACAACCCTGCAGAACAGAGAGCAAGAGCTTGCTCTAGGGATGGGTGTGTGGCACAGCAGTTAAGATGCCACTCTAAGCCTGCGTCGCAGCTCACTAGGCTAATCCTCCGCCTTGCAGCGCCAGCACACCAGGTTCTAGTCCCGGTCGGGGCACCAGATTCTGTCCCAGTTGCCCCTCTTCCAGGCCAGCTCTCTGCTGTGGCCCGGGAGTGCAGTGGAGGATGGCCCAAGTGCTTGGGCCCTGCACCCCATGGGAGACCAGGAGAAGTACCTGGCTCCTGCCTTCGGATCAGCGTGGTGCGCTGGTCGCAGCGCGCCAGCCGCGGCAGCCATTGGAGGGTGAACCAACAGCAAAGGAAGACCTTTCTCTCTGTCTCTCTCTCACTGGCCACTCTGCCTATCAAAAAAAAAACAAAAATGCCACTCTAGATTCCTGCATTTTCTATCACAGTGCCTGCGCTGGAATCTAGTCCCAATCCCAGTTTTTTTTGTTGTTGTTTTTGGTTTGGTTTTTTTTTTTTTTTTGACAAGTAGAGTTAGACAGTGAGAGAGAGACAGAGACAGAGAGAAAGGTCTTCCATCTGTTGGTTCACCCCCCCCCCAAAATGCCCTCCATGGTCAGTGCACTGCGCTGATCCAAAGCCAAGAGCCAGGTGCTTCCTCCTGGTCTCCCATGCGGATGCAGGGCCCAAGCACTTGGGCCATCCTCCACTGCCTTCCTGGGCCACAGCAGAGAGCTGGACTGGAAGAGGAGCAACCGGGACAGAATCCAGTACCCCAACTGGGACTAGAACCTGGTGTGCTGGTGCCGCAAGGCGAAGGATTAGCCTAGTGAGACATGGTGCCAGCCCAGCTTCCTTCTAATGCGCACCCTGGGGTAGAGCAGGTGATGGCTCAAGTAAGTGGATCCATGCTACCCACATGCAAGACCCAGACTGAGTTCCTGGCTCTTGGTTTTGTCTTGGTCCAGTCCAGGCTGTTGTGTGTTTCTGGGGAAGTGAATCAGTGGCTAAAAGATTCTCTTTCTCTCTCTCCTACTTTCCAACACACAAAAACAAATTTTAAAAATTTATTTCACAAAAATATTTGTCTTCATTTTAAAGAGAGGGAAACTGGGATTCACAAGTTTAAGTCTTCACCCAAGATCACACAGCAGTGGCAGAACAAGGAATAAAACACAGGTTTCCTGGCCCAGAGTGGACCAGTTTATGTGATGTTTATAGATGAAGAGGGGAGCCCATTTGAATCTATACAAAAGTACTCGGGATTATACAATCAAGATGAGGTGTTATTTATTTTGCTGACTTCAGCCATCAAAATACCTGCTAAGTCATTTGTTGCCTTGGGAAGGGTTGAGGTAGCCATCCTTTCTGCACCTTCCCACACTGATCACTTTATTAATAACAATGTCCTGCAAGGTCATCTTGCAGGGAAATAAACTTCTTTATCAAAGTCTTGAGCAAAGGACAAGATGAAGATATTCCAAGAGAATGCAGTGAGGCTACACCGAGATCAGCAAAGACTCAAAAGATACGAAGCCAGGGGAGGGTCCTGTTCAGAGGGAGGGGAAATGCCACGGCAGAATCTGGGTGTTTTGCCTGTGATCAGTGAGCAGCCATGCTGGGGAGAGCATCAGAGCACACCTTGGTCCTTTCCGCTGCCCCATCCCCAAAGCAGTGGGCATGCACCACCACTTACATTCCTGTACGGAGGCTTAATTCCTTAGAGAGGTTAAGTGACTTGTTTGGGAGCATCCAGCATAACATTAGCATTACATATAAGGTTCTTTTTTTTCCATAAATATTATATTTAAATTATCTGTCTGCCCAGTGGTAAATCAATGTGTTTAACATCACTACCTGTACCAGGCTGTCTCCAGAGGTATGAGATCATGAGCTCTCACTGGAGTCAAAATAACTAGACTTCAATTAGCTGCAGGCCTGTGGGTCAAGTACATCCGCCTGTGGACCCCAGCATCATAATGTGTAAGATGATTGGACTGAACTTCAAAGACCTCTCCCAGCTCTAACAGTCAATGGTCCCATTGTATCTTGTCCCTGCACTCCCACCCACCTACAGAGAGCACAGCAAGAAATAATCCTCTTTTCCAAGCAACTGCTCACCACCCCCTCCGTGGGCAGCCCCACCCCAGTGCTTCTATGGACAGGAGGCCTTTTGCTCTGGGAGATGCAGCATCTGCCTCCCCTCTGCCCCCTACCCCCATCTCTCTGCTTTTCCTATCCACACCTGTCTCTAGGCCTTAGCTTCCCGGGTCACAGTGGGAAACTCCCACTCACCAGCTGGTTAGGTTTTATTTTTGAGAAAGGAGAACAGCTGGGTGATTTTAAAGCTGGAACTTAAGATCTACTTAACTAGTCAACTCCAGTTGTCAGGCCCCAGAGCCGCATTTAAGGACAGGAGTCGTGGATGTGACATGAAAGCAAAGAGACCCAGATGCTTTGTCCGTCCCAGCAGGAGAGATTGCATGCTTTATGAGATTTTCCCAAAGAACTTCTGCTGGGTTGCTTTGGTCTTATTCTTCTCTTTATAAAAGGTATTCAGCAGTGTCTGGTCTTTTGAGCCTTTTGGCTTACAGAAAAAGAGGGTCAGCAAGTTAACAAATTAGACATGTTCCACCTGGCCCGGCCTTCTAAAGCTAATTTTACTTGGTCTCAGCCTAACCCATCCCCATATCCTGATATGTATCTAAATGATGGAAAGGTCTGCTCAAACTCATAAAATATTTTATAGCAGAGTAAAACAGATCTAATAGATCCATTTCTCATTAAAAAGGTCAATGCTGAGAACATTTGATGCTATATAACTATCTGATTCAATTTACCAGGTGAAACCTGACTAATCCTGTCTTCTGATTGGGGTGAATTCACTTCCTCTGGGGGAAAAAAAAAAAAAAAAAAAAAAAAAAAAACAATTTTCCAACAAGCTGGCAGATTAAGTACTCTAAATCTAACTTTTTATAAGACATTACCACAATGTTGATCAAACCCAACTCATGCACTAAACGAAACTAAGGAAAAATCCCACACCACAAAATGACACTGGGAAGCCATAAACAATGAAATCTAAATCCTATTAGAAACTGGACAGTATCTTCAAAGAGCAGAGTGAGAAAGGATATCCTTGGAGGCAAATACATTCAAAATCCACATATTCTGAATCCTCCACTGCTATAGGTGAAAGAAAAGGAGAGCGTACATTTTTCAAACTTTGCTTGGGACCAGCAGATTAACACAAATAATATAACAATGCGAAGTTCACTAGATTCTGAGTCAGAACCAGGCTCTATTTTCATTTCCGTCCGTCTACCATAGGATGCTAGGAAAAATCCCTTCCCTGCTTTGGGCCCTAATTACTTCAGCTTTATTCTTTGGGTATAAATAGAGTGTATTTTTATAGGCATACTTCTGTTGGCCCTAAGTGTTAGCTCTCTATACTCATATTCACAGTCATAATCAACCAGTGAACCCCCAAAGTCATCTCTGGGAATGCTTTCTGGTCTCCCATGTTAGAGTGCCAGTTTCAGAAATGGGAATTTTTTCCTTTTAGCCATTTTTAATGTATAATTCTCAGTATTTTTTTTCTGGGTGAACTGGTACAATACTCAGTACAGGATTTCCTGCATGTTCTCCAAGTATCTGCATTTTTCTTTTTGGGAATAGATAAGATTGCACAGAATTAGGTGTGTTCTTATGACACGCATGAGTTAATGAAATATGAGAAGTGATGACAGAGCTGGATCACACTTATCTACAACTTTCCAATATACCACTGTACCGTAGGCAGCAGCTACTCCATCCCCATGAGTCCAGAAGTTAAAACAGAAAAGAGACTCTAGCCAATCAGTATTTCACAAAGAATAGTCTGGTAAAGCTACTGAGGTCTGAATGAGACAACTCCACTTCAAAGATGATCATTCGGGTTTGGCTCTAAGAAGTCAAGTAAGGTATGGGCAAGAAGTGTATTCAAATATTCCAGACACTGGCCATAAAAACATGGGGTTGTTAATAGAGTGTGCTATTACCTCTTTATAACATTTCCCTAGTAGTAACTTGGAGAAAGTCTTTGGGCTTTAAAGTGTTTAAAACTCAGGGTTAAATGAAGGAATAATGAAAATTATACAGAAACCAGATAGTGAAAGCATAGCTCAGTCACAAAAGTTGTGTTTAGAGACAAAGGAACTGAGTCTAAGATGCCCAAGAGGCAAATTCCCCAGGGATGCCCCGTCTGAGAGCCTAGATTAAAAAAACAAAACAAAAAACATTCATTCTGGATTTGTTTCACTGTTATATTCTGCTTGGCCTGTGGCTTTCCCACGTCTCAGTCAAGTGGTCATAATTTTTGTTGCTTTGTGTCAGCTGTAACCCACTGAGCAGTCTTGGACAGCAGCCATGCGTAGAGCCAACTAAAAGGGGGCAGAAAACTCATCAGGAGATGTGTTGATTACTAAGCATTTTTATCTATATTCCGTGTTTCCTAACAATGCAACAGCATCAATTCTCCTCCACTAGTGTAAACACTATTAATTGCCATACATTAAGCAAAGAAACACCATTAATTCCTGAAGTCAAAACAAAGGGAGCAACAAGATGTAGAGACACTGCTTTCCTTACCAAAGTCACACCCAAGGACAATGAAGAAATGTTGTCAGCTACTTCCTAGTTGCGTGCTTTCCCATCTGTGGCCCACTTCATATTTACCAACCTAAGGATCCATAAGGGTGTTATGATACGGTCTGTGAGAAGAAAACTTGGGGCATGTCTCTAACTGGTATTTTTGCAACAGACAAATGTCATTAGCACCAAGTTCAACCACCTACAAGATCGGGACAGTCTCTGAGTTGCAGATTTCCCCACCTGCTTCCAATGGAGCATGGAAAGTTTGACTCTATTACAGCATGGGTCTTCAGCTCAAATTAAAGTTCTGCATGCCAAAAATGAGGACCCTGTGAGGGCTGTGGATAGAAAACTTGGTCAATTATTCCAGTCATCTGGAAAGCTGTTGAAACCCTTGATGCCCATGCCACATCCCAGACCAATTGCTCTGAATTTATGGTAGCATTACGCAGGAATCTATCCTGCTTAGGAGTTACTTGCTTATTTAGTATTTGAAAGGCAAAGTAATAAGGAGAGAGAGATCTTCCATCCACTGGTTCACTCCCCCAGTGGCTACAGAGATCCTGGCTGGCCCAGGCTGAAGCCAGGAGCTTGGTATTCCATCCTAGTCTTCCACATGAGTGGCAGAGATCCAGGCACTCAAGCCACCTTACACTGCTTTCCCAGGTGAATTGGCAGGGAGCTGGATTGGAAGCAGAGAACCTGGAACTTGAACCAGCCCTTAGATATGAGATGGTAGCATTGCAAGCAGTGGATTAAACAGCTATGCCACAATGCTGGCCCTTGGGAGCTTATCATTTAATCCTTCACCATGTAATTTTTTTAAAGAAAATTTAATTATGGGTCCTCTCCCAGAGCATCAGGATTTTCAAAAGTTCTACAGGTAATACTAATGTGCAACTATGATTGAGAATGACTCCTGTAGGAGTCTTTATAAAACAGTACTTAAAAAGTTTGTGGAAATGGAATATAAAGTTTATTCGTGGAGAAAGCATTGTGGCACAGTGAGTTAAGCTGCCATTTGGGACACCTACAACTCATGTCTGTGTGCCTGGGGTTGAATCCCCACTTGGCTTCCAATCCAATTTCCTGCTAATGTGCATGCTGGGGAGCAGCAGATAATGGCTAAAATAGTTGGATCCCTACCGCTCATGGGGGAGACCTCTTTGGAGTTCCTGGATCCTACCACTGGTCTGGCGCAGCACTGGCTGTTGCAAGCAATTGGTGAGTGAATTTCAATCTGTGTCTTGTCTATCTGCCTCTGTCTCTTCCTGTCTCTGGCTGGCTTGCTCTTGCTCACTCTTTCTCTCTCTGCCAGTCTGCCTTTCAATTGAACTTTTTAAAATAATGTTATTTTCGTGCAAATAATTTTGGATATCTGTGAATTTTTTGAAGAACCTTCATATCTATCCAGAGCACTTAGAAAAGTTGGAAGAGCTCTCTACAACTCTTGCTTCCTGAAGATAAGGGATCAAAAGCCCTTGAAGTGGTTATCAAAGGAAAATATTAGGATAAATTCTTAGATTTATTATTTCAAACATAGATGAGCATGGGTAAAAACATGAAGAAGCCCAAAGGGTAGAATAAATAAGAGACCAATATCTGGAGATCAGACTGCAATTCAAGCACTATTTTAAAGCATCTTAAGTGTGAAGGAGCAACAAGAACACACGGTTTAGGTGGAGGTGTAAAACAGTGGAGCCATTTTGGTAAACAATTTGGTACTTAGTTTAAAACTTAGATGTGTATGTAGGGATGATTCAGCATATGCAAGTCAATAAATGTGATACATCACATTAACAAATTGAGCAATAAAAACCCTAAGATCATCTCAATAGATGCAGAGAAAGCATTTGATAAAACACAACATCCTTTCGTTATAAATCTTAAACAAATAGGGTATAGAAGAAACATTCCTTAGCACAATCAAGGCAATAAATGACAAACCTACAACCAGCATCATACTGAATGGAGAAAAGATGGAAGCATTTCCACTAATCCAGAACCAGACAAGGATGCCAACTCTCACCAGTTCTATTCAATATAGTTCTGGAAGTCTTAGCCAGAGTCACCAGGTAAGAAAAGAAGTCAATGGCATATAAATTGGAAAGCAGGAAGACAAATTATCCCTGCTTGCAGATGACATGATCCTATATATGGGGAACCAAAAGACTCCACTAAAACTATTAGAACTCATAGAGTTTGGTAAAGTTGCAAGATGCAAAAGTCAACACACAAAAATCAATAGTCTTTGTATACACAAACAATGCCATAGCTGAGAAAGAACTTTTAAGATTAGTCCCATTTATAATAGCTAAAAAAAAATTAAAAATACCTTGGAATAAATATAACCAAGAACATAAAAATTCTCTATGATGCAAATTACAAGACATTAAAGAAACAGAGACACAAAAATAGAAAAATCTTCCATGTTCATGGACTGGAATAATTAATATCGCCCATACTACCTAAAGCAATTTACAGATTTAATGTGATCCCAATCAAACTATCAATGACATTCTCAGATCTAGAAAAAGTCATGCTACAATTCATATGGTGTGGGGAAATTAGTTACATAAGGCAATTCAAAGATGGCACCAAAAGGAAGTAAGGTGGGTGGAACTCAAAGTTGTTTACCACCAAAGCTAATTGGCTGTGCAACATCAGGGGAAGTGAGGACAACTGATGATGAGTGTATAGACATATGGCTGGCCCTATAGAAATTGCACCGTGAAATGACCCTTTAAGTGATTGGTTGGTACTTATGCCCTGCCCCAATGACTCTGCAGTTTTGTGCTATAAAAGGCTCTGTTACACACAAAATAAACGAGTCCTGTTTGACTTGGCTCCCTGCTGCGTCTGATTGTCTCCGGGATCGGGAGGCTGGGGAACGGGCGAGCGGCACACTTACCTGTCCTCAGGCCCAGTCCATCCTTGTACGGGTGGACTAAGACCCTGAAATATGGGAACACAAGAGACCCATATTAGTTAAAGCATTCTTATACAACAAAATCAACACCAGTGGGATAACAATAGCAGATTTCAAGACATTCTACAGGACAGTTATCATCAAAACAGCCGCTTGGTACTGGTACTGGCACTGGTACAAAAAAAAAAAAAAAAAAAAAAACGGAAAATAGACGTGTAGACCAATGGAATAGAATACAAACCCCAAGTCAAACCGTGTATCTACAACCAACTAATTTTTGACAAATATGCTAAAATCAATTCCTAGAGAAAGGACAGTCTCTAACAAATGGTGTTGGGATCTTTGGATCTCCATGTGCTGAAGTATGAAACAAGATTCCTATCTAGCACTTTATGCAAAAATCAACTCACAATGGTTCAATGATCTAGATCTATGACCTGATACCATCAAATTGCTAGAGGAGACATTGAAGAAATGCTGTAAGACATTGGCATAGTCAAAGAATTCTTGGCAATCAAAGAAAAAAATAGACAAATAGGATTACCTCAAGCTAAAAAGCTTCTGTACTACAAAGAAAAAACACTCAACAAAGTGAAGAAGCAACCAAGAGAATGGGAGAAAATATTTGCAAACTATTTTTATTGATAAAGAATTAATATCCAGAATATATAAAGAGCTCAAGAAAACCAACAACAACAAAACAACCAACCCAGTCAAGAAATGGGCAAAAGACTTTAGCAGGTGTTTTTTGAAAGAGGAAAATTAAATAGCCAACAGAAACATGAAAAAAATGCACAGGATCACTAGCCATCAGATAAATGCAGATCAAAACCAAAATGAGGTTTCATCTCACCTCAGTAAGAATGGCTCTCATACAGAAATCAACAAACAATAAATGCTGGTGAGGATGTGGGGAAAAAGGATCCTAATACACTGTTGGTGGGAATGTAAATTAGTACAACTATTGTAGAAGACAGTATGGAGATAGAAATCTGAAAACAGATCTACCATATGACCCAGCAATCTCAGTCTTGGGAATTTACATAAATGAAATGAAATCAGTATATGAGAGAGTTACCTGTACCCCCATGTTTACTGCAGCTCAATTCATAATAGCTAAAATATGGAATCAACCCAAATGCCCATCAATTGATGACTGGATAAAGAAAATGTTGTATATCGACACTATGGAATATTATTCATCTGTAAAAAAGAATGAAATTCTCCCTTTTGCAACAAAATGGATACACCTAGAAACCATTATATTTAGTCAAATAAACTAGTACCAAAATGTCAAATATAAAATTTCCCTTGATCTGTGGTAACACAGTACAAAAGAAAATGAATGCATGGGAGTATAATTGACATTTTGAGTTTGGATTGTTTATAGCCTTGTCTCCACTGCTGAAGAGCAGTGTTTTGTTTTCCTTCTTGCATTTTGTTGAATTTTTTTTTTTACTTAGTGGTGGGTTAAGCTTATGGTTATAAAATGAACTGAATGTATGTCACTATAAAAATTAAAAAAAATAAAGCAATGAGGAGAGAGGTTATGAGCATGTGCTGGAGGGAGGGTACAGTGGGAAGTCTCACTATGCTCCTAAATCTGCATATATGAAATATGAAATTTGTTCACCTTATAAAGTTGAAAAAAGTTAAACTTTACAGATGGCTCAGAAAGTCCACTCCTAACTATTTACTCAAAAGAAATTAAAAGTAACCGTGAACGCTTAAATCATATAGGCATTATCTTTGTATTTGTAATCATAAAAATCTCTAAACAATCAACATGTATTCATTTTCTATCCTGTATAACAACTCAATAAATTTGCATTTTAAGTCACTAAATTTGTGTTATCTCAGTTTCTATAGATCAGGAGTCTGGGCGTGGCTTAGCCGCTTAGGTCCTCAAAAGTTGCATACCAAGTGTTATCTGAAATGAAGTCTCATGTGGACAGTTGACTGGGCAAGATTTTGCTTCAAATCTCACGTATTGGTACAATTCTTTTCCTTGCTTCTGTAGGACTGAGGATTCCGGGTTTTTGCTATTAGCTTGAAGCTGTCTTCAACTTTCTGTGGCTACTCCCAAGTCTTTGCCATGTGGACTCATTCAGCACTTTATCAAACTAGCAATGAGTCTCCAATCTGAGTCCTTCAGTAAAATGATGTTGTATTAGGCAACATTATTAATGGCTTTATCTCTATAATATTCTACCGGTTAGAAACAAGTCACAGGTTCTACCCACACTTACATGGGGAAATGCAACAAAGATGTGACTACCAGGAGGCAGCATTCATGCGATCTACCTTCCTGTGTTCTTAAATGTCTAACAGCTGGGGAATGGATAAGCACAGTAAGTTAGATGCATGCAAACACCAAAGAAATGTGAAATATACATTATGAAATACTAATGAACAATAAAATAGTGAACTGCTAACTCATGCAAAACATGGATAGCTCTTTAATACACTATGCTAAATAACCAAAATCAATATGTTGTTATACTAAGTTATTCCTTTTAAACAATGTTATTGAAAAGGAATAGTACATATACAGATGAGAAAATCAGTGATTCCCTGAGTTTCAGGGTACAGATAAGGGATTGACTAGAAAGAGGCATGAAGGAACTTTCTGAAGAATACAAATGTTCTATATCTTGACTGTGATGAGTACTTACACAAAAGATCAACTGTTCAAAATTTACAGAGCTATATGCCCAAACAGGTGAACTTTACAGTATGTGAATTAGGCTTCAATAAACTTAACTCTTAAAAAAACAAAATGACAAGAGTGACAAAGCAGCTTTAAGCAGATAGCCAATGTTCATTTGATCTGATTCCTAGCATGTGCTCTGGTAGTTATGTCTGGAAAATTTTTGGTACAGCAAATAAGTTCTATCTAACTACCTCCCAATTCATTTACTAATAGGAGAGCTGCTTATTTTAGGCAAGTTCTGAATGCTACTATCATCATTAAAAGCATATTAAATACAGGTAGAGTTCGAGGTTGCTTAGAATAGAAGGGTAGCGTTGATACTCCAATTAGTCAAAATGTTAAAGTCTTCAATTAGCCTACAAAAATAAAACAAAAACCTAAGAAGGCACAAGAAAACTAGACAGAAAAGAGCCTCAATTGAAGTCCTTTGAATGCCATTCTTTTTTTAAAAGATTTTATTTATTTCAGAGAGAAAGTTACAGATAGAGGGATAGAGAGAAGGGTCTTCCATTTGCTAGTTCACTTCAAATGGCCACAGTGGCCAGAGCTGGGCCAATCTGAAGCCAGGAGCTTCTCCTGGGTCTCCCACATGGGTGCAGGGGTCCAAGGACTTGGATCACATTCTACTGCTTTCCTAGGCCATAGCAGAGAGCTGGATCAGAAGAGGAGCAGCTGGGACAAGAACTGGTACCCACAAAGGATGCAGGTGCCGCAGGCAGAGGATTAACCTACTGTGCCACAGCACCAGCCCCTAATGGCATTTTATCACTGCACGTAAGGCTATAACCAACTTCCCTCAGTGTATTTTGGGTGCTGACTATGAAAAGTAGAGGTAGAGAAAGCCTACTGAGGCTTCACATTCTGACTGTGGACATGGACCCAGATCATCCCTATGACCAAACATCACCCAATAAAATCCTGAATTTAAGGTAACATTGAAACTTTACATGTTCTATCAACTACAATGCAGAACTGAGACTTAAGAATTTTAACTTAACCCAAAAAAAAGGGCCACTGAAGGATTATAAACATAGGTGTGGCAAAGTCTTGCTTCTTAGGCAAAATCGCATTTTAAGCACTGCAGCGGGTGGACCTCAGGGGACAACACTAGAAGGAAGGAGAGTAGCCAGAACAGGAGGGGCCAGGAAAGGACATTTGTAGAATTGAGGGGAAGAGTCAACAGGGGTAGCAAAAGAGATGGTCAACTTTTGTGTGTCTGGCTTGTACAACTTCATAGTAATTCAGTCAAGGACAAGAAGGGATTAAAAGAGATGGGATTTGTTTTAGACGCTCTGAGTTTGATTCAGATGGAAATTTCTGGTAGTCAGGTAGATATTGTCTGTATTTCAGATAATAATCCTGGGTAAAAATTTTTTGTGAAGTAGGTGTTTGGCACCAAAGCTAAGGACTTAGGACATCCACACATCATACTGAAGTGCCTGGTTTGAGTCCTGGCTCCTCCACTTCCAATTCCAGCTTCCCACTAATCTTACCCTGAGAGAAACAGAGGTGGTGACTCCAGTATCTGGATCCCTGTAACTCAAATGTGAGAATCAGAGTTCCAGGCTCCTGATTTCAGTTTTGTCCTGGCCCTAGCTATTGAGGACATTTGGGGAGTAAACCAGTGGATGGAAGATAGATATCTATCTCTTCTCCCTCTTTCCCTCTCTCTCCCCGCTCCTCCTTTCATATTAATGAGCAAAATCCTGTTTTTCTTTTTAAAAAGAGAAATGTTGGCTATTGAATAAGGGAAAATAGAGAATGTAGCTAAGTTCAGCTGTAAGAAGGGGTGGAGGTTGATGAGCAAATGTGAAATAAGGAAATGGAAATAATTGTGAACAAGAGGGAAATCACTGTGTTATAATAATTTTTACCATTTCCCAAATTGTTGGCATGCTTTTTGTTTCTTTTGGTTTTTTTACTTCAACTAAATTCAGGAGCACTAAGGAAAAATGGAGATTATAAATGCTAGCTCATCCCTCCATGTTCCATCTAGGGAGACAGTGACCACTGACTGAAAAGCAGGTGCAACCCAAGCCAGTAGTCTAGAGAGGAAGGGGCCAAGTGTAATCTGATGGGTAAAATACTCAACTGATGATGTTCTAGAGGCCTGGGTGGTCACCACATGCTGTCGTTGACTGAGTAAGCTTGAACAAGCCACACTGGCCTTCCCTGGCCTTTGATTCCACATCTATCGCTAAGAAAGTTGCCCAGTTTTGATCATTGCTAGGACTCCTTCTGGTTCTAAAATTTCATTACTCAAATTATTTCTAAGTTGCTTACCTTCTGTGGATCTTTAATGTCTCCACAATTGAGGCAGAGCAAATCTCAGCTCCCACCCATAGTTAATGCTCACACATCTTTGACTATGGGAGAATTTTTAGGACATTTATGCTTTAAAAAGCTAGGTGAAATAAAAAAGCAGGAAGTAGTAATCTATATACATCTTATGGAGAGAATAATCAACAGAGCTTTGCACTATCAGAATGACCATAGAGAAAACTGATTGTTAGGTTAATCCATTTTGGAGAGCACTGATTTGTAAATTACGCTTGTTTATATTATGTCCACTTAACCATAATGTTATAGACATGGGGCACTCAAGTTGAATTCCAAATAATTGCATTACTGTATGAGTCAATAGTTCTGTATGAATTACAATTCAATACAAGTAACACCAGGGTAAACCGAACAAGATTATGAGAATGCAGAACATCACTATTCTGAAAAGAGCCTTCAAGATGCAAACAATAAGATTGATTCAACAATAAATGCGCTAGGTGTTCTTTATATATACATATATGTGCTATTTAATCTGGACTGGAAAGAAACTGACTGTATTTTGAGTATTTAAATTGGGGCCATTCTTGTGCCTACTAGGGGAATGAAATGCTGATTTGTTATCAAGAAGTGCCCTGAGCAGCAAGCATCCTCTTACATTTGATTATTCTTTTTTTTGGGGGGGGGGGCAGGCAGAGTGTACAGTGAGAGAGAGAGACAGAGAGAAGGTCTTCCTTTTTTGCTGTTGGTTCACCCTCCAATGGCTGCTGCGGCTGGCGCACCGCGCTGATCCAAAGGCAGGAGCCAGGTGCTTCTCCTGGTCTCCCATGGGGTGCAGGGCCCAAGCACTTGGGCCATCCTCCACTGCACTCCCTGGCCACAGCAGAGAGCTGGCCTGGAAGAGGGGCAACCGGGACAGAATCTGGCGCCCCGACCGGGACTAGAACCTGGTGTGCCGGCGCTGCAAGGCGGAGGATTAGCCTATTGAGCCACGGCGCTGGCCTTGATTATTCTTTGATAACCTCATATACTAAGCATTGGAAGCATGCTTCAAACATATTTTTCATTTTATTCATAAGCAAAACAAAAGCAAGCACTTCAAACTTCTCCTTGGACATCTTCTCCTTAAGCAAATACTTCTGCTTGTGCTTCCCTTTGGGCTTTTATTCATTCCTTAGGGCTATGCTGACATTTGCTGTTCACAAAGCAAGAAACACTGTTTAACCATCTTGCTTTGCTACTTGCTGGCTAGTGCTCATTAGAGTTAGAACTGCAGCTAAGTAACCATATGGATGCCACCTACCAGGCTCCTAGCCCCACACCAGGGAAAGGCTTCTCAGTAGCTCTCTGAACTTTCCAAAATGGTTTTACATTGCTTCTCTACCTGGCCTTGCTGGTGACTTCCCAAGTAGAAGGAAATGTCCTTCATCCCCCATCGGACAAACAGCAAGAAAACTGGTCGTTAGGAAGCCTGCCCCTGCACCAGCCCAGCCCTACTTATCTAAAGCTCCCCATAACCATCAACAGCCTCCAACACGTAAAGACTGTGCCTCCCTTCCATCAAGAAACAATTTAGGGCTGGAAAATGCACTTGAGGGTAGAGAAAGTATCTCTGAAAAAGCTGTACAAAATCCTCAATGACTCTTTTTAATGTTCAGCAAGTTTGAATCTTTTGCACATTGCTTAGCACACATTAGCTTAACTGCTTCAGTTAGAAGTTTAGGGGAGGGGCCTACTCTGTGGTATACAAAGCCCCGGCCTGCAGTGTAGGCATCCCATATGGTGCCAGTTTGAGTCCCAGCTGCTCCACTTCCCATCCAGCTGTCTACTATCGCCTGGGAAAGCAGTGGAAGATGTCCCAAGTCCTTGGGCCCCTGCACCCACGTGGGAGACCTGAAGGAAGCTCCTGGGTCATGGCTTCAGATCTGCAGCAGCTCTGGCCATTGTGGCCATCTGGGGAGTGAACCAGCAGATAGAAGATCTGTCTCTCTCTCTCTCTGCCTCTCCTTCTCTCTGTATAACTCTGACTTTCAAATGAATAAATAAACCTTTAGAAAGAAAAAAAACCTTTTTTTTTTTTTTTGGCAAAGAGACACTACCCTTTCCTATGAAAACCCTTGAATAAACACAATACTGTGGTCTTTAAGCCCCATTTCTTAGCTCATAAATGACAGACCTATTTGGGAGAAAGTATAAATGTTAGTAAGACTTTTTTTTTTTCTAGCAATAGTAATGAATGATGCCATAGAAGGTATATCAGACTTACACTCAAAAGACCAAAGTTTCATTATACCCCTGTTTTTCTTTGGTTTTATTTGAAAAGCAGAAATTATAGAGAAGCACATACAGGGAGACACACAGAGAGAGACAGACAGAATTTATCCAGTGGCTCACTCCCCAAAACCCATCACCAGCTGTGGCTGGACCAGGCCAAAGTCAGGAGCCCAGAATTCAATCCAGATCTCCCACACTGGTGGCAGGGCCTCAAGTACTTAAGCCGCCACCACTGCTTCCCAGGATGCACAATTAGCAGGAATTGGATCGGGGCAGGGCTGGGACTGAAATCCAGGCACTCTGGTATGGGTGCACTCTAGGGTCCCATGCTTCTACTTTAACTATTGTGCCAATGCCTACCTGTTTCTTGACATCAAGGAAGCTCATTGTACATCTCAGACTTGTTTTACTCAACCATAAAATGGGGATAAAGTATTGTAAAAATTTTAAAAGATAATACCAGAGAGACAATTAAAACTTGAGAGAGATTCCAGGTAAGAGCTTGAAATCTCATGGTGAGTATAAAATATTCCCCGACTAGTCCAGCCACCAAGGGGCTGGCCAACCCTCATCTCATGTACTTCTTGCTCTAGCTCTCACTGGGAATGTTCATTGGTGCCTCATAGGATGGGTCTTTGCTGTGTGTGCATTTGCTTCTCCTTCTTCACTGCGTTGTGATCATTTTGATTCTTTGTTGTTTATTTCCCCTAGCACCAAGTGGAATCCTACACCACTAGGCATTCAATAAATGCTAATTGGTTGATTGATTAAACTCGAATTTTCACACCATCTCAGCACCTTCCAGAATCAGAGAAACCCTTATGCAAACACTAAAGCCATTTATCCAGCAAACATAACTTTCAGGAGAGCTTTGCTTCTGTGAAAAGAGCATTGGCCCTGCAAAGAAAAACACATGGGTTCAGATTCTTGTCTGTCACATATTGGTGACCTTGTGCAAGCTACTCAAATGGAGAAGTACCACTCCCACAAGACCATTGTAAGAATTAAACAGGATGACCTGTAAGAAGGTGTCTCATATATTAAGAATTGTGATGTTAGAGGAAAAAAATAGCATGAATGAATAAAATAGGTGAATACTTAAAAATTACTACTAATCATTCATTGGCAGGATTTTAATTAAACCAAGATTTTTGAAACACACAGGTTTATGTTACCTCCATTTAAATAAAGGTATACTGTGTACTTTTTAAAGAGGGAACTTGGTTATGGAATACCCTGAGACTGCTGTTCCACATACGCAACAAATCCTCAGAAGTACATAGAGCTCTCAGTTAATGCTGGTTGAAGGGCGGGTATTCAGGCTTAATGGGATAAGGACAGTGATTTGAGATAGCAGGACCACTAAGCTGTCAACAAATGCTTCCCTTCCAGAGACAGTCTTGAAAACCTGCGTAGTAACAGGGAAACCACATCAATGTCTACAAGCAATCTTTAACACTGTCAACTTCCAAAGAATAAAATATTTGAGTTCAAAAGAATAAAATGGAACAGTTACTGGATACCTGCTCTTTACTGATCATAGTGGATACCAAACTTTTTCCTTATTTGATTTCTTATATTATGGGTAGAAAAACCTAGAGTCAGGGACTTATTACCTGGTATTATTGACTAGTGTTCTAAAGTTAACACTAGTGCTATGATTAGAACCCAGAAGTTGGATAAAAAAAAAAAGTTAAGACCTCATCTCACATTTCACGTCTATCTCTTCTTTCTCACCAAGCAGGGAAAGCCTTGTCTAAGCTAATTTCTGCTGCATCAGCATAAAAGAAACATGACTCCTCCATTACTCAGCGGTAAGAATCCCAAAGAGATACCAACTCCCACTTGTGCCCTTGATTCACAGCTATGCTACATGATGTCTCACAAGCTTCATGTAACTTAAAAACACCAAGAGGTAATGAAAACAAATCATAAGGACTACAGAAAGACAAATCACTTCCATTTTATACCAGAAGAAATTGAGCCTGAGCCCTCAAGAGAGTAGGAAAAACCAGCCCCCCTATTCTCAGGCCCATGTTCTAGTGTCTTCTGGTCAAGAATCAGAGAACTGTGTTTTTTCTGTTACCTTTCTGTGGTGGAAATGCTGTAGACAAGTGGTTCTCAAACCTCAAAGCAAGCCACAAAGTCATCAAATCCTTGTTTAAAGAGAGATGAATGGGCCCCATCCTGGATGATTCAGTAGGTCTGGGCAAGGACCCGGGATTTTTTCCTTATTAGTGAGTTTCCAGAAATGCTGATACTGCTAATCCAGAGCCCACATTGTGAGGTCCACCTCTGTAGAAATGATGCCCTTAGAACCAAGGTTTCTCTTTCCAATAGGTTGGGAAGATGAATATAAATTCTGATCCATGCTGCACTAAGACTGAACGTGTGGTGAGAAATATCCTGGGGCAAACATGGCAGTCATTCTAGCTGGAAAATTTTTGATCAAATCATGAAAGATCTTTGGATTTTTCTAAATCATGAAAGATATTTGGAGACAAGGGAATCCTTAAGTTTATCTATTGCATATTTTTACAGCAGCCATGGTGAATTTATTAGAGCAGTGTTCATAGTCTTTTCCATGCCAGATCATATGTAGAAAAGGATAATGTTTTTAGCATAATAGAGTGAAAAATAAAGGTTATAAATGAGCAGAGTGGCCTAACAGGGCACTCTAGACACCCACGGCCATATAGGTACCTGGCCATCCGCATAGTGGGGGTGGGGTGGAGGGGTTGAATGTGTTCTCCAACTTGAGCTAATTCATAGCACATGATTAGAAAATGTGGCACCAAACAGCAGCTCACTGACCAGCTGAGGCTTCAGTACTAGTGCTAGGCCTGCTAAATAGAAAATGCCCACCAATGCTACTGCTTTCCTTTTTAGAATAGCAATTGATTACCAATACTAATTAAAACACAAATCCAATGAAAACAAAAATCTTAAGCAGAGAAAAAGAGCCACTTCAAAAGGTAGATATCTAAATGGTAACTAAGGAGATAAGAACTCAGGATTCCATCCCAGTTGTAAGATTCTATGCATGAATCTTAAGAGTGTGTGAGAACAATACTATTTAATTCATTTTTTCCAATCATTAACCATCCCTTGTAATTGGCTTTACTGTGTTGAAGGAAATATTCCAGGGGAGAGGCATTTGTTCCAGTGGTTAAGATGCCACTTGGGATACCCACATCTCACACAAGTGTCCAAATTTGAGACCTGTTCCAGTCAACGCAGATGCTGGGCAGCAGCAAGGGATGGCTCAAGTATTTGAGTCTCCAGCACCCACATGAGGGACTCAGGTTGAGATCTCAGCTCTCAGCTTCAGCCTGGCCCAGCTTTAGCTCTTGTGAGCACTTGGAGAACAAATGAGCTGATTCACCCACACTTACTTACTCTCTCTCTCATATAAAAAAAAAAAAAGTTTTAAGAAAAACACACATGTTAAATTCACCCTAACTAGTTGTATCACTAAAAAATAATCCTGTCAACAGAAAAAATAGCCCCAAAGCATTCTTATTATCTAAAAGTTGAATTTTATGCTTACAGAGTTCTTTTAAACTCAAACCATTTCCATATATCACTCTGGGCAGCCATAAAAAAGAAAAATGAGCTAATCCCACCACTACTTCATATTCTGCAATTGAGACTTACTCATCACTTTATGACTGCTGTGATACCTGTTCTTTTGTACTCCATATCACACTCAAGTCTTCACTAAAGCTTCAACTGTTTAACAAACTGATGAACTAAGATCTGTTGAATTTTCTTCCAGGCTATGGCTACTCATTCTGAAAGTTTTTCTGTTCATGCCCAGAGTGACCTCTATTTATCAGTGCAATTGGCCTGTTAAGATTATAAGTTGTATCCTGAGTCCACAGATGTGAACTCTGAAGGACATTTCTGAAACATGTCCTAGGGCCGAGGAGATACAGAAATCCCATTTACTATTACTAACAGTTCACAGAGAAGCAATGGCCCCAAGTCTCAGGACAAGTATATTTTCTCTCTATGGACAGATGTCCATTAATACAACAGGGCCACCACATGAGATTAAGAACACTTTTCTTGAAGTCTTGTTTTGCAGGAAACTATAATCCTGAGTTTCTGAGCTGAAGTAAACTGTACCTTGAAAGCCTCAGCTACACTCATGAGCTACTACCTGTAGAGTAGTCACTGCCATAGCCAGTTCCAATCAACTTGCATGGAGGAGCAAAGAGCTTAGGAAATCAAGTCTTTAACAGAATCAGATGATATTTTATATGCCAGGTAATGCTTATATATATTTTCAACACTGCAAACTGAACTATCCCAGGTTGTCATATAACCACTCCATGCCAGCTTATTTCTAACAGGATTCCCAGTTGACATTCATGTTGGACACCACCCAAGGAAGGCAGCCTTTTCTGGTAGACTGGGTGTTCAGACTGTGTTTCATTTAGGTAAGCTCAATAAAAAAATTTATCCATGGAGAAACTATCATGTGTCTAGCTTTTTTTTTAATCACTTAAAACATTTGAAACTTATAAATAAAAATTGCACATGTTTATAATGCATAAAACATCTTTTGGATACATATGTACCTTATGGAATGACTAACACTAACCTCACATAAGAGAAGAGATCTTCAAAAGGTTTGTGAAAATTCATATTATGGGAAAAAACTACAGAATTCAAATTTTTTTGCACCAAAATTTTGCTGAATTCCATTTTCAATTCACTTTCTGAAGTACCTTCCTACGTAAATTTTTGTGGTGAGAGCATGTAAAATCAACTCTTAGCAATTTTCAATTATATAGTACACTATACCATCACTATACCATTTAATAGCTCCTTTGAACTGACTACTACCTATACAAAATTGTGTACCCTTTGAATATTATGATCCATTTAGTCCACATCTGAGTATATATCTAGAAGAAATGAGATTAGTATTTCTAGGGCTAGCTGCACTTGCTTGTCCATTGAAGTATTGTTCACAGTTGTCAAGATATGAAAACCACCCAAGTGCCCATAAACAGATGAGTGGATAAGGAAAGTGTGGTACATATACACGATGGGATACTATTCAGTATGAATAAAACTCAGGGCATTATAGCAGGAACAGAAAGATGAATACTGGCTGACCTCCCTTATGTTGAATCCAGCTCTCTGAAATCTGGACTGCTTGGGAAGGTGGGTCACAGATGGAGTAAAGACTATCAGGTCTCCTCTTAATGAGCTGAAGCTTTGGCTGAGAAAACAAGGTTTGGATACACAAAATAATGAAGGAAAATGCTAAGATATGGATGAATCTAAAATCTTTAATCAAAGCCAAGAAGCACTGTAAATGCCAAGCAGCAAATACAGTGAGAGCAGCATTGGCTGGATTTATCAGGAAACATTTTATGGTGAACAAGGTCATAAGTTTGCCCATGAATGATGCATGAAATCTGGTTATACACAAGAGCAAAGTAACCATGAACAAAATTGCAGAGATGAAGATATTGGAAGATACATAAAAATGAAGTTTGATGGACTCTCCATAGAGGATCAATCTCACACACATTACCACAAGCAAAACAAGTCCAGAGATGTAAAACCTTAACACAGATGTTATTCCGCAACTAAAAGAATCTTTATTATCCCAGCAGCAGGAGTTGGCAAAGCTAAGGAGTAAAAATGTGAAAAACATTTACCATAAAAAACACAACAGTCTTTTGGGCACTTTACATTTTCCAGGATGTGAGACACACAGACAATACTATGGTATGTAAGAAAACATTTGAATAACTGTGTATTATGTAACTAAATTTAACTGTATGTGCATGAACACACTCAACTTATTTACACCAATGGATGGCCATCCTTGTGGAATTCACAGTCCATGCATATTACCCACATAACCTACTTGAACCGTGGAACAGGGAACCAAAAATAAAGTTATGTTCTCCAAAGAAAACCTACATGTTGAGGCAGGATTTCAATGTAGTGTTGAGACACTGCTTGGGATACATACATCCCATATCAAAATGTTTAGATTTGAGTCCCGGTTCTGCTCCCAATCCTAGCTTCCTAATTATACACAACTGGGAGTCAGCAGGTAATGGCTCAAGTCCTTGGTCTCCTGCCACCAACATGAGGGACCGTGATCAAGTTTCTCTCTCTATCTCTTTGTGTGTATGTCTGTCTCCCTCCCTCTTTCAAATAAATAGAATGACTAAAAATTTAAAAATATTGAATTTCTTGAAGCCAGATGTCTCTTATTACAAAATGAAGTCATATTTCCACTAATCATCCTCAATTTGGTATCATTAGCTTGGTGGCTCTCAAAAGACCTGCAGTTAGACCAACCACAAGAAAGGGAAAATAAGACAGAAATATTCATCTTAGATCAATCATGGCACACTCTCTGGGGCCCAGGCAACACTACCCTTTCCTGAATGCATTGTTATCTGGTCAAAAGGAGGCTGTGTGGACAAGTGAGAAAACTGCCAGCCAGCAGGTGGGTACCTGACAGGAGCTGCCTCTTCACACGTGGGTTCCGGGCTCTTCATCCCACCCAACCTGTTGCCATCTGTGTGTTGCCGTGGTTGTGCATGGTAACTGGCTCTTCTCACAGAGGCTCCAAGCACAGCCACCATGTGGGACCTGGGAGCTGTCACTGCTCTGACCTCAGCAACCCCATCCCGGTCACAGGAATGACTCGCCCCTCTTATAGAACAGGTGAGACCACTGTGCCAGATTTCACAGTCAACAAATAAAGTTCTCATTAGAGGAAAGCAACGCTTTGAGATGAAGGTAATTCATCACAGGAAGGGTGATGAGTGGGAAAGAAATCAATAACTTATTTGGATTCATTTTTATTTTTACCTATTTTCTACAGATCTGGATTTTTTCTAAAATTATTTTAGCAGCAGTGGCCCAATCTACACCAAACTGACTTGGACTCTTTCCAAAGTTTTTTGGACCCAACAGAGTTTAAGATTGCATTTATTTGTCTCTTTCAAACCTCTTCATCATTCTCCTCCAAGTATTCCCCGCCCAGCCGCAGCACAGCATTAATAAAAACCTGATGTAAAGTGTCCCTATTTCTCTTCTCTGGTCCTGGGCTTGGGATGGCCAGGTCTAGGCTAAAGGCCAGCCCAGGGTAATTCTTCCCTGACCTCTGCCTGCTCACTGCTCCACTATAATGGCCTCTGGACTAGAGAGCACTGGCAACAGACAGACCTGTCAAAGATAACATGCCTATCAAATTGCAAAAGTGATATGCATTTCCAAGGTTACCATGAGTTGGCTGCCGTGAAGTGGTACAAGGAGAAAAAAGAATTGTCTACAAGGTGATAGATTATAGGCAAGAGACTAAGACCCTGTCAACATCTGTAGCATACCCATTTATTAATGTCCATCATAATAGTATAGGACCTTGACATGTGTTAAAATAGTCTTGCAAATAGACCTCCTGTGCTTAGAAATCTCTTTCCAGCATCACTATGATAATTAATGCCTCTTGACAGGTTGATCATCCTTCCATTCTCTGATCACATTCTGAGCACCTTCGATGTTTGTGGTACTGTGCCAGGCAGAGAGAGACACAGAGTCTTCAGGAAAGACCCAAAGCATCCTCTGGGAGTTCATAATCTACTTCTGTGATTCTGCATTTTTTTTTATTTTTAAATCCTTGCCAGCTACATGTTTGCATGGTAGATTGTTTGCCACCAACAATCTAAGTTTCAACAAATCCAAGAAGATGCTGTCAAGAGACAACTTCAGTAATTTATTTTAGAAAAAAAAAGAGAATTGTGAATTTTTTAAAAAAATGTTTTGCAAACTTTACCCTCCACACCCCTGCAGAGGTCCTGATCAACTCTTTCTGGGTGAGTGGAGCAGTTCATTGAGAATCTAGGGACCAAAGTAGTACATGGGAGCTACGGGGTGATGAATTAATTTCCCCAGGTTACCATGCTCACTGGGCTGCACAGAACAGAAAATCTAACAATGCCCTCCCCTTCATGAGGTAATAAGAAGTACATTGTGCTCCATAGACTCATAGACACAGCAGACTCCCCTTGGTGCTTATTGCCAAACACTGGGCTTTCTGAAAGAGTTTTGCTCAGTCAGAGATCCTGGAAGTCCAGACCCAGCCAGACCAAGGCAGCATAGCTCATCAGGAGCAGCCACAACAGGTGCCATTACAAAGGTCTTGGGAAACCATGGCCAGCATCCTGGCAAAGCATGTGTGGTAGCAGAAAGAACATGATCTCTGGCAACAGATAGATCCAGGATATGGCCTCAGACCTGTCACTTACCAACTGGGTTTTCTGAGATCGGTTCATGTCTGACCTTCACTTTGATCTTCTCATTCCTTTTTTTAAAAATGATAATTATCTTCCTCATCATCATAGGATTACTCACTAGTCAAAAGCCGTTGACAAGTCTGTCACTATTGATCCCCAAAAATATGATAGGTCCTCGAAGACAGTTACACACAGGAATCTTTGCTAGGACCACTTTCCCAGAGGTTAACATCACTATCTCCTCTCTCTCTCAAGATGCAACAGAGAGTCCAGAAATCTAGTTCTGCATGCTCTTCAATACAGCGTGGGATGGTCCTTTCTACTTAGCTGCTTGGATACCCAGAAGGAGATAGAAACTATGGCCTTTTTCTTCTTCCTTCTGTAACATCAAGGCTGATCCAACATCTATCAGATTGTAGGATCCCATAGGGTCTACTAAATCCTTTTACACAGAACCATGGTTCTGTAAGCACAGATTGCTGGCATCACCTCCAGAGTTTGACTCGGCAGGATCAGAATGGTGCCAGAAAAGTTGCATTTTAGCAAGTTCCCAGGAGATTCTAATGCTGATAATCTGGGGACCACACTTTGAAAACTCCTGATATGCACCATCTCAAGACTATCCTAAGGAAGCAGTGTACTACCTGCCAGCAATTTCAGAATGGCATGGATGACACTGCTCCCTGCTCATTCCTTCTGTTGTTTCTGTCCTTCAGTGACAGTTACTTTTCTAAACAGCAAGAGTCCCACCAGAGTAAACAGGTGTTACCTGTGACCAAGAGCTCCAGTAGACATTATCTCCATTGTAATTTTAGCTCAGTTTTCATTTAGATTTGCTCAGATTAGAAAACTTTCTTAAGGAGCCAGAGAGCAAGTATTTAAGACTCTATAAAATGTATTCTTTATTGAAACTACTCTACCCTGCCTTTGTAGAGCAAAGTAACCATACACATTAGGAAAAGGAATCAATTTATTGTTTTACAATATAATCTTAAGCACACAGATCATAGTTTACGAACTCCTAAATAACACTCAGGGTACCCAGGGGTCCTGAGGAAGACACCGAGAAAGCAGTTCTGAGCCCCTTTTTTCCAGATAAGAGAGGGTACAATAGGATCCTAAAAATGGGGGGTTGGGGAGGGAGTGGTCATCTTTGAACAAAAAGCAATTTTTTTTTAAGAAAGAGAACAGAATTGTTCAGGGGAGGGGTGTGGAGAAGGCTGAGTGGGTCATGAGAAAATATGCTTCCTTAGCCAATAGTCCCTCTCACATCCCCTGAGATCATCCTTCAGGACCAGACTGTGGGGTTCTGCTTCAGCTCAAAAGAGAAAGGACTAAAAGGCACAGACACAGCATGCAGCCCCAAGTGATGGGAAGTAGGGGCCACTGTGAATAGAGAACTCAAAGGGGCAGAGCTTCCCACCAGGACAGCAGGAGAAAGATGAGCCTGAAGCAAAGCAATTAGCAATAGTCCAGAATCACTCCACTGCAAAGGGAGAATTTATTAGCAAACCACACACAGGAATGAAACAGAATAAATACCTCTTTGAGATGCTAAAGAGACCGAAACAATGTTTTCCTTGGATAATGAAATAAAAGAAGGGAAAGATTTCAGAACAGAAAGCTATTCAGAGAATTATCCAGGTCTTCTTACAGAAAGGACTCCAGCCCCCAAATGACACAAAATGGGGGAGCCATGAAGGACTGATTTCAGCCCTGTGGGTGGCATGGTGCCCTGGGTGTCCCCTTCAGTGAAGGAAGTCACCCACCTCTGAGGAGAGTCATGTTGGTTTGGAACCGACTAGATTGAGAGCTGAACTCTGCAGTGTCTCACCAGGCCCTTTACCTGCTTGGGGGTTGAGAGACCCAAGGGATCCAGGTGAAAAGCCTGACTCACAGACAATGTTGTGACCTTCATGTGTCAGCAGTCAGGGTCACATTGGAGTCTGTCATGCCTCCGGAGTCTTCAGCTCTTCCCCACCCCACACCGTCTAGGGAAGAAGGCTCACATTTTAATACTTAATACAATGTTTTAGCATCATTTTAGATTTCCCATTTTTAACTCTGTTAACTGACCTGAAGAGAATTGTAATATTTCTAATGTAATCTAAACTGTCATTTATTGAGTGTGCCATAGAGAGAATATCAATTTTCTTTCAGATTAGTATTTGCCCACTGAATATTTAATGGAAAAGAGAAATTATTTTCTCCTGTCTTGATTACTAAAAGCTCTGAACAATGCTAGGAGAAATTCAGAAAGGCATTTGCGTTGTCAAATGTTCTTTCTCTGCCAAAATACTTAGATAGATATTAACCCCAACCCAAAAATGATTCTTGATACATCAGTGTTTGTATTCATAGAATGGAAAATATATGTTTGGGGTATATGCCATCCTAAATGAGACTAGGGGTGTGAGTTTGGGGCAGAAACAATGCATTCTATTTTGTTTGCTCTTTTCCTCATATCTGAGAGGGACTCTCATTTTAGTGGAGGCTACCTCTGTGATTCAACTTTCTTTAGATGCTTACTTTAGAGTGATTTATCTAGTTCTGAACACAACTGAAATTAATACTGACAGTATCTTCAACCATATGTTTCCTCTCAACCAGAGATTTCAGATGTAAGTCAAATCTATAGGCACATTCTAATATACGCATGATATAAACTACATATATAATATATAATTTATTTTTTCAAACTTTTATTTAATGAATATAAATTTCCAAAGTACAGAATATGGATTACAATGGCTTCCCCCCCATAAAGTCCCTCCCACCTGCAACCCTCCCCTTTCTCACTCCCACTCCCCTTCCATTCACATCAAGATTCATTTTCGTTTCTCTTTATATACAGAAGATCAGTTTAGCATACATTAAGTAAAGATTTCAACAGTTTGCACCCATACAGAAACATAAAGTGAAAAACACTGTTTGAGTACTAGTTATAGCATTAAATCTCAATGTACAGCACACTAAGGACAAAGATCCTACATGAGGAGTAAGTGCACAGTAACTCCTGTTGTTGACTTAACAAATTGACATTCTTGTTTATGGCATCAGTAATCACCCTAGGCTCTTGTCATGAGCTGCCAAGGCTATGGAAGCCTCTTGAGTTCGCTGACTCTGATCATTTTTAGACAAGGCCATGGTCAAAGTGGAAGTTCTCTCCTCCCTTCAGAGAAAGGTACCTCCTTCTTTGATGACCCGTTCTTTCCACTGGGATCTCACTCACAGAGATCTTTCATTTAGGTTTTTTTTTTTCCCCCAGACTGTCTTGGCTTTCCATGCCTGAAATACTCTCATGGGCTTTTCAGCCGGATCCACATGCCTTAAGGGCTGATTCTGAGGCCAGAGTGCTGTTTAGGACATCTGCCATTCTATGGGTCTGCTGTGTATCTCACTTCCCATGTTGGATCATTCTCTCCCTTTTTGATTCTATCAGCTAGTATTTGCAGACACTAGTCTTGTTTATGTGATCCCTTTGGTTCTTAGTCCTATCATTATGATCAATTGTGAACAGAAATTGATCACTGGGACTAGTGAGATGGCATTGGTACATGCCACCTTGATGGGATTGAATTGGAATCCCCTGGTCTGTTTCTAACTCTACCGTTTGAGGTAAGTCAGCTTGAGCATGTCCCGAATTGCACATCTCTTCCCTCTCTTATTCCCACTCTTACATTTAACAGTGATCACTTTTCAGTTAAGTTTCAGCACTTAAGAAGAATTGTGTATTGATTACAGTATTCAACCACAAGTATTAAGTAGAACAAACAAAAAAAATACTAAGAGGGATAACATATCAAGTTGCTCATCAACAGTCAGGGTGAGGTAATTTATATAATAGACACAAATAGGTGAACATGGTATTTTCTCCAAGTATGTCACATAGATCTAATTTAAAATAATCATACCAGCATTAGACATAAGGGTGTTGAATAAAGAAAAAAATGCATACTAACAAGATTTTGTATCAGTCATTCTCATCCTTTTCTAAACTATTGTTAAACTTCAAGTCACTTGCACTGTTTGGAATTATTAATGAAGCGGCATTTGTACCCCACATCAGATGTGAAGCATAGCCTTTGGGATTTGGGAATGAGACAAACTTCCACGTTTTCTAAGGTCTTGTGAAATTTATAAAAAGTCCTTTGGTAATTTGACACAGAAAAGGTAGGAATTGGAGGAAGAATGACATAGATATTCTGTAACTTGTCAATATTTAGAAAAGTGGGGAAGAGAATTTCCACACATCAAAAGATCAATTTTGGAAGAGTTCTGTATCACAACTTAGGGACACATAGGAATACTGCCAATGTTAACAATCAAATTTCAAAGTATTAGACATACTAGGAATTATTCTGTGGCTTGGAAGTATTTTATAAAATAAGATAATTATTGCTGGGAAAGGAACAGTTGCCATACTGGCCAAAGCAGGCCAGTTCTTCCATTTGTATTGCTCCACTGGGTTTGGAAAAACAAATATACAAGTCAAATAGAAAAAAGTCATCTAGAAATGTATTTAGTCCTGAAGCTGTATGTTAACTAACATATGACTTTTTCTTAAGGTAAGGATCATTTTAAATAGAGCCAGTAGGAGCCTCTTTTCACAGTCTCCACTTTGAAGGAGTCAGTGACTGCTGTCTATTTCAGTCCTTCTCTCCATACATACACCTAATCTCTCAAAACCCAACCCAACCCCTTGATTTCCCCAGGAGTCTAACTGTATCTAGATGTTTCTGCTTAATTAAGTGCATGTTTTAATAATTAGAGCAAGTTCAGAGAAAACAAAACAAAAAACTATGAAGGTCAAAACCTAGAAACCATACCTAAAATACATAGTGAAGTTCACTTTCAAAAAGTGTGATGTGAGAGCGAGGTCTCCAAAATATCTGAAAAGCCACACTGTGGACAAAGCAGATTTGCTGGGATAGTACACAGGAAATAGAACAAGGCTCAGTGTGGAGGCAACTTTGTTTAGTAAATAATCAAGAACTAGAGTTATTTGACAACAAAAACTGACTATTTTGTAATGTCATTTCACTAAAATCATTTCACTAGGAATATTCTGCGAGGCTGGATAGTCACTAGTCATTGATGTTATTGAAAAGATAAAAATGTAGATTCTAAGGACTGAAAGAAGTTTTGTGGTTTGGCTTTATTTCTTAGTTTAAAAGCAAAAAGAGAAGAAAGCATAGCAGAGGACATGAAAAAGAAGGGCAGTTATTTATCATTTATTTACTTTCATTTATTTGAGAGACAGAGAGATAGACAGAGACAGACCTTCCATCCACTGGTTCACTCCCTAAATTCCCTCAACAACTGGGCCAGGGCCAGGCCAAATCCAGGAACCTGGAACTCCATGTGGATCAACCACATGGATGGCATTGACCCAAGTTCTTGAGCCATCATCTGCTGTCTCCAAGGGAGCACATAGCCAAAAGCTGGAATCCAAAGTAAAGCTGTGACTAGAACACAGGCATACTGATATGGGATGCAGAGGTCCCAAGCATCAGCTTAACAAAAGTGCCAAACATCCTCCCTACTCGATACCCTTGTAACTGCTGTCATACATGCCCTTCCAGTTCGCTACTTGGCTTATGACAGTGCATGTCCACTGACCGAAAAGGCAATACTTTTAAAGACAAAGCCAGACTCATGAAAAGGGCCTTCAGAACATTAAAAGAAAATGTATATTATGAAAAAAACTATGCATGTTTGCACCAAAAACAAACATCCTTTATTCCTTTTTCTTGAACTTTTTCCAAGTTTCGTTTTTTTTGTTTTGTTTTGTTTTTTGACAGGCAGAGTTATACAGCGAGAGAGAGAGACAGAGAGAAAGGTCTTCCTTCCATTGGTTCACCCCCGAAACGGATGCCACGGCCAGTGCTCTGCGGCCGATCCGAAGCCAGGAGGCAGGTGCCTCCTCCTGTTTGCGGGTGCAGGGCCCAAGCACTTGGGCCATCCTCCAGTGCACTCCCAGGCCACAGCAGAGAGCTGGACTGGAAGAGGAGCAACCGGGACAGAATCCGGCGCCCCAACTGGGAGCAGAACCTTGGGTGCGAATGCTGCAGGCGGATGATTAGCCAAGTGAGCCGAAGCGCCAGCCCCAAGTTTCTTAATGTGAAACTATAGACTGGTGTTGAATAACATGGCAAGCTTGTTAAAAAAAAAAAAAAAAAAACAAAAAAAAACAAAAAAAAAAAAAAAAAACACCAACACTACCAACAACTTCCTATACCAAAGTAACTAGGTGGGTCCCCAAAATCTGCATCTTGAAGATTTCCACAGACTATTCTGATGCACAATAAATTTTGATCCCATTGAATTACATGAATATAGAGGTATTTCTGATGCGAAGAGGCCATGACAAAAATCCATGAACAATAATCAATTTTCTCACGAGGACTAATCCAGTGCTATAAAGGTATTTTAAGTGAATAGACAAATTGGGATCATAGTAACCTAATATTTAATGAAGGATTTGCCTGTGTCTAACAAGAGTCTATGAATCTTTCTCTAGATGAGTTCCCTTGACATAATTTCCATCAATTGTGACCAACTGAGATATACTCTTACCTTAGATGGACACATTCCCAACATATACCAAACAAAATCACCAAGCTTCATCACTACCAGCAAATGCTAATTCATTTTCTTGGATCTTGAAACAAAAGTTTAGATTAAAACCTACTGAATTTGACTTTTTCATAGACATTTAGGGAAGCATTTGATTAAATGCACTGGGAAGATGCAGGTCTGACCTGATTAAAACATGGAGTCTTTAAGTCAGCATATTTAAGGTACTGCAGAATCTCAATCTGATATTTCTTACCTCCCCTGCCCTCCTGTCATAAATCTTTTACCCAGAGTGACTGGACAGACACGAGAAATCACAAATCATACTCTAGAAATGTTGAAGTTTCCCCATCTCTTTGCATAAGTATGTGTGGTACTGTGTTAAGAGCTCTAAGTCAAGTTTACAAGAGTCCACTGAGCATCCAAGCTTTATACCTGGCACTGAGCATCCAAGCTTTATACCTGGCATTGTAATTTTATAGTCCAAAGGAATAGATAATTGAATCAAATTTCAGGAAAAATAAATGAGAGGTTAGTGTTGTAGTGCAGCAGGTTAAGCTGCTGCTTGCAATGCTGGCATCTCTTATCTGGGGGCCAGTTTGAGATCAGGCTGCTTTGCTTCTGATTCAGCTCCCTGATAATGAACCTGGAAAAGCAGTGAAAGATGAATTGCATAGGTGAAACCTGGGTGGAGTTGCTGACTTCAACCTCAACCAGTCCTGGCTATTGAGGCCCTTTTGGGTATGAACCAGCAGGTGGAAGATAGAATTCTCTCTCATCCTCTTGCCCCTCCCCCACCTTTTACGCTGCCTTTCAAATACATAAACAAAACCTAAAAAAGAAAGAAATGAGGTTCCTCGAAGCTCATCCCCAGAATTCTCATCTTTCAGAGAGCTTCCTACCCAGCAGCAAGAACTAATTTTCGTACCTTGTAAACTCTTCATTGTGAGGGAGAGAAGTATAGTTATCTTCTTAGAATTGTACCTATGAAATATGTTAACTCTGTTCTCGTTATATTAATAAAACTTAAAAATAAAACAAAATTCTTCATCGTAACATTTATTTTCTCAACAGGTTGCAGGCAAAATAGAGATCTAGTGCTCAGTCATCCTAGGAGAGGAGGCCCAGTCTTCTGGGACATGGTCTCTTCCCTTTATTGATTGTGAGTATCATCATATTGGCACCACTATTGACTTAGCCACTGTGTCAAGGAGTAACAACTGATGGAGCCAGCCCTGGCCCCTCACAATAAATGGGTCAATCTTAGATATTGGTAAATGACTTTTAACTTTGGATAAAGAAATTGGTTTTCAATCTTTCTGTGGAAGCATAAGAGAGAAATGCAGAGCATTAGATCTGCTGGTGGCCTTGTTTCCAGCTCTGTGGAGGAGGGCAGTTTGTCAATGAAGTCAACAGAGAGAGAACAAAGAAGAGTTGGTAGTCCCAACCCCTATATTTCAGGCATGGCTATACATTTGTCCTTCTTAGCCAGTTTCAGCTGCCTTCTCTTGTTGTAACCAAAAAAGGTGCTAACCAACGGAATATAAACATACCTAGTAATTAAAGTACTGTTTTAGACAGATCCATAATTCTTGATTCCCAAACACATTTGTTTGTCCTTTTCTAAGGGTTGTTGGAGAGACACCTGTCTCTAGGTAGATCCCATCATAACATAAGTTCAGAAATTAATTCCTGCAGCTAAAGAAATATCCTTGGTAGGAATTACTAGAATTTAAAATATGGGTTTTTTACTTGCTTTTAAAGTGTAAATAAAATAAAGTAAAGGATTTGGGGAAATACTTTTGAAAATAAGAAAAGGCTACAGACTAATATTCTGGTCAATGGTTTTTGTTATGCCTCAAAGATGTATATTCAAAATCCTGTGATACCGTGGAAACTTATAAAGTCCTAATTCTCTCATAATCTCTGTGCCCATATTAAAATCCATATCCTATTAAGATTTTTTTCTTGCCAAGGTAATAATATCTTTAATATTAGCAAAAACAAAACCTATGGAAATGCACAACAGAACTTGAATGCATGAGTGTTTGCAAATAAACAATATTACACAGTGTATAGTTCCAAATATAGAGGTGAGGAAGAGGATGGCCAAGAAGATGCAGGGGTCGGAAGAGTAAGAAGAGAGGGAGAAAAGAAACTGGAATACTTTCAGGATGCAAATTAATGTCTAGAAGATACTTTATAGCTACCTGATGTTTATTGACACCCCGAAGGCTTATCTGATGCAAGATCTTTCTGATCTGGATTTAAATACGCTCTAGACTAAAATAGCAGAAGAAAAACTATATATAGCTTGAAGGCATATCGTAATGAAATGCAATATAGACCTAAAGCTAACATTTACAAAATAGATGAAGAGAGTTGATCCCAAGAAAAAATAAGAATCAAGTAGAAAGATTCAGCCCCTTTCCTTTTAATCACCAATCTTTGTCAGTATCCAACACCTATTGTGCATCAAAACCTGAGTTTAAAGGCTAAGGAAAATAAAGACATGGATAAAACAGACTATACCTGCAACAGTGACCTCCTAGAAGGAAAAAGAAGATGTGAACAAAAATAACTCAATACGCAAGACAGTGTGAGAGTCATGAGTGACTTAACCTTTTCTTGGCGTCAGAGCAGAAAGATACCATTTCCTGTTAATAAGCTTCATGCAGAAGGTAGCATAGGAACAGAGACCTGCAGGATAAGTTCAAAGATACTCATCCAAAAATAGGAAGCCCCAGAGTATCACATAAAAGCCCTCCATGCATTCTTGCAAGTGTTGCAGTTCATTTTTTTTTCTTCCATTTCTAGCAGTGAAGTCACAGAGGTTTTAAAGGGTGTTTGCCCAATTTCTCTCCCACACACTCTGTCTTCTGATGATGGGACTACTGCAGAAGATGTTTTAAATTTTGCTTCCAGAGAAAGGAAGATCTATACTCTAAGAGAAGAGAAATCCCTTCCTCATTTAGTACACACATACCAACGCGGTTCAGATACTAGATGCAAAACAAATTTCCTGAGTCATTCTTCCAGGTGTCATATTTGCATGAAAACACAAGCCAGATGGCATCCTTGCCCTGAAGCAGTTCAGGACCACAGCAGAGCTTCTCCTGTTCTTCACAACAGTCAGAACTGGGGTTGGACTGTAACAGGCAGACATCACAGACTCACACCGATGCTACTTCCCAGGCTACTCTCGTCTGATTTCACTGGGGTGGGACTAAAGCAGCTGAAATGTAGACTTGAGTCTGCGCATTCCCAGATGTGTAGCATGGAATTGTTTACAATAATATGTAACTCCTTAAAATCAAGCCAAATAATTGCTCAGAATGGATATTCAACCTTAGGCCCAAAAAAGGTGGAAGGCAGTAATTTTCATTCCCACCAAAATGGTTTCTCTACCTTCACAGGATTAAGACTTCAGTAGTAGCAGGAAAATAGGCATGGAAAAATAATTAGTGCTTATTGTTTCAAAAGCAAAGCAAAGACAAGGAAAATTACATATAAGCACACCAAAAGCAACCCTACTGGCATAATTCTGCTTGTAAGCAACCCTAGAAGCTTGAAGAACTTGTGAGAAAAGGAATCATAAGAGAGAATAGTTGAGAACCTGGGGTGCCAGTGCCACAGGCAGTAGGTTTAGCCTACTACCAATCCAGCTCTCTGTTATGGCTTGGGAAAGCAGAAGATGGCCCCAAGTCCTTGGGCCCCTGCACCCGCAGGGAAATCGGGAGGAAGCACCTGGCTTCTGATCGGTGCAGCTCTGGCTGTTGTGGCCAGTTGGGGAGTGAACCAGTGGATGGAAGACCCTCCTTCCCTCCTTCCCTCCCTTCCTGTGTAACTCTTTCAAATAAATAAATCTTTAAAAATAGAGAGAGAGAATAATTGAAACCCAAGAATTCTCTATCTAGCTAAGTTACAATTCACCTCTCTGGATAAAATAAAATTATTCAAAAATAAGCAACAAATCAGAAAGTATTTTACCAAGTATCCCAATTGAGAAAAATGTTTGAAGGATAAAAAAGACTAATGAAACAACAAATAAATCTAGAAAAGGATTTCAATTTTGGGGAAAGATTGAGTACATGAAACAGAAGTAGAGAACAAATAGTTCAATATACTTCTAAAGGGATACAGGACAACTTTTATCACTGTCTAGGAACATGTTTGTATGATTCTCAGATACATCAACCTAGGGATTTTTCATGTAATTGCGAAACTCAGTCTAGAAAGTACTTAGATAAGAATACACTGGGGAATCTGACAGTGAGAAATGAGAATTCTTGGGGGGCTGAGTGGAAGCTACCATACTGTTCTCACTAGTAAAGTCAATGGCTGCAATGGCTAGAGCTGGATCAGGCAGAAGCCAGGAGCCAGAAACTCCACCCTGGTCTCCCACTGTGAATGGCAAAGGCCCAAGTGCTTGGACCATTTTCTATTGCTTTCCCAGGCATATAAGCAGGACATCTGATTGGAAGTGGAACAGTCGGGACTCAAACATGTTTTCCATACGGGATATCAGTGTTACAGCCACCGGCTTAAACTGCCACATTAAAATAGGATTTAAAACTTTCCCATATGGGTACTGGAAGTCATATGTCACAGAAATCCATTTGGTTCAGACAAACCATATAGTTGGTCACAGGTGCACCTGATCCAGATGAAGCTCACCCCAGTAATTACCCAGAACAGCCTATGGTTAAAACTATCAGACTAAATGAATTACTTCAGGTCGTTAAAGTTCTAAAACAGCACATCTTAACCAGGGGTGAGGAAGCAGAGGGAAGGTGGAGGAGTATTTTTTGCCAGAGAATATTGGTCAATGTCTAGAGACATTGTTAGTTGTTGCAACATGGGTGGGGATATCCTACTAGCATCTTGTGGGAAGAGGCCAGAAGTGCTTCTGAACATCCTACAATGCACAAGAGAGCCACCACAACAGGGAACAATCTGGCCAAGTGTCAGTAGTACCCAGAGAGATTTTGATCCTAAAATGCAAAAAAATTTGAAAACCAAGTATCAAAGTTATAGCTTTGAATAGAAATCTACTAAAATATTCCATTAAAGAACAAAACTGTCAGATTATATTAACCACAACTATAGGGTATTTGGAAGAAATACTTGTAAAATAAAGTGACAAAGTTTAAAAGAGTAAATGAACAGAGATTCAAGATTGCCAGTAAAGTCCTCTTTTTGCACACTCTTCCACAGAGAAGAGCCAAAACAACAAATAAATAACTGCATCTTGAGGTGAGACCCAAAGAAGAACACTAGAGCTCCGAGAACAAGGAGAAGCTGAAATGGCAACAAAGAGCAAGGAACAAAGAAACTGGTAACTGAGAACCTGGCTGCAGTGATGGGGGGAATCCTTGTCACAGGAAAAGGGATAAAAAGAGGCACTTTAACAAAAGCATTTTGCAGAACAATTTATGTGGGCAACCCCTGCAAGGGAGGACCCCCACAGGTACCACAGATTAGCAGTCCAGTAAGAGGAGCTATCTGGAGAACTCAGTCACTTTGATTCAGAGACACAAATCAATTTTTTTGAAGATTTATTTATTTAATTGAATGGCAGAGTTAGAGAAAGGCAGAGGCAGAGAGAGAGAGGCCTTCCATCTGCTGGTTCACCCCCCAGATGGCCTCAATGGCTGGAGCTGCGCTGATCTGATACCAGGAGTTTCTTCAGGTTCTTCTATGCAGGTGCAGGGGCCAAAGGACCTGGGCCATCTTCTATTGCTTTCCCAGGCCATAGCAGAGAGCTGGATCAGAAGTGGAACAGCCTGGACTTGAACCGGCGCCCATACAGGATGCCAGCACTGTAGGCAGCAGCTTACCTGCTATGCTTCAGAACCAGCCCCTCAATTCAAAATTATCTCTCTCACAGCCCCTAGAGCATGGCCATGGCACATCCTGAGAAAGGAGATCCTGCTGGAATCCATACTGCTGTAGGGGACAGCAGCCCCTGCACATCTGCATCCATGGAGCCCCACAGACATGCCACTGCACCGGCAAAAGACTGTAGCCTCATGAATCCACTTAGACTCAGTAGAGCAAAAATGATCCAAGTATGTTAGCCCACACAGTGCTCTGCACTACAATGGAAGAGGAGGCAGAACAGCAGCGGGACCCTGTGCGTATAACCCTAGAAGTATGGGCATCTTTCCACTTCAACATGGATCCTCTCTCTCCCACCTCCATCCCTACCCCACCACCATCCAGGGCATTGTTCACTGCCATTGGTCTCTGTACACCAGGACTCCAGAACAGGGCTCCCAAGACACACCCTGATCTGCCCACTGCTGCTCAGAACTCTGTGGATGAAAAGGAACTGTGAACATAAACAGATCATTCACAGCACCAGTGCCACTTCTATGGCTCCAACCCCACCTACAGACAATTGCCCAGGCTTTGCACACTCTGCCTATCCCTGTACCAGTGCTGGTTCTTGGCTCTAACTCCTCTCATCAAGAGTAGATGGGAGTACATGCATCTTGCCCATCCTAGCAACAGTGTAGCTTCAATAACTCTGTCCCTCTACCTCAAGCAGTAGCTGGTGGCCTGTAAGCCCCTCCTCTCTCTGCAGCCCACCTGACCTGCTCCTGGCACCTATCCAGCCAGTTCTTAGTGCCATAACTTGGTCTCAACTTCAGCTTCTAACTGGCTAGTGGCTAAGAGTCTGCATGCCCAGTCCGTTTGCAGCACCAGCAGAGGCTGCTTTTAGTACCATCACAGAGTCCTAGGACTCTGGTTCCTACCTTGAGAAGAGGGAGAGGAACTGTGTACCAGTGATCTGAATAACGCTAACCCCCACCACTTATACCATCAGCTAGAGCAAAAGAAGGCTTAAGTACAACATCCAACTGTAACTAAAGCCAAAGTCACCTACCAAACCATTATCCAAGACTTCAACCCATGAAGTCCCCCCTTTAACAAGCAATAGAATCAACTGATCATCCAAATGGAGCAACATCTACAGGAATACAAGAAGTACGAAAAAGCAAGGCAATATGATACTCCTAAATGAGCATAATACTTCTGTGTCAGAGTATAAAGAGGAGGAGATTGGTGAAATACCTGATGAAGAATTCAAAAGAATGATTATAAGTATATTCAAATAGATCCAAGAGAATAAAAATAGACAGTAAACAAAATTAGTAAATCAATGCATGATATTAATGAGAAATTCAGCAAAAAATAGAGATCTTGAAAAATAACCAAAAAGGAATTTTAGAAAAGAACTCAATACATTAAGCTAAATAAAATACAGTTGCAAGTTGCAACAATAGACTAACTCAAGCGAAATAAGAGTATCTGTACTTCAAGCTAGGTCTATTGAAATACCGCAGACAGACAAAATGGAAATAAGAAATGAATACAGCTCCTAAGAACTTTGGAAAGCCATTAAATGAACAAATATCCAAGTTGTGGTAATCCTCAAAGGAGAAGAAATGAGTAGAGACTTAGAAAACATTTTCAATTAAGTAAGAGCTGAAAACCATCCCAATCTGGAGAAAGATGAGGACATTCACATACAGTAGGCCCATAGGATCCTCAATAGAACTGACCAGAAAATGTCCTCACTATGGCACATCGTGGTCAAACTCTGAAGTATGACACAAAGAGAGCATTCTAAACCTTGTAGGAGAAACACACAAGTTCACTTTTAAGGAAACCGCCATTAGATTAAGAGCAAATTTTTCAACAGAAACTTTACAGGCCAGGAGGGAAAGTCATGATATATTCCACATTCTGAAAGAAAAAAAATACTAACCCAAAATGCTTTCCCAAGTGAAGCTATCCTTCAAAGGAGAAATAAAGATTTTTCTAAGACAAGCAAAAACCGAAGGAATTCATCACCCCAGACCGGCCTTACAAAAGATGCTTAAGGGTGTTCTATATATAGAAACAAAGAACAGCTGCCATCATGAAAATGTGACGTATGCAACCCAGCAGAAAATCAAAGATTGTCACAACAAACAAAAGAAATTTAAAGTTAAAATGGTAAGATTAAACCATATTCATCATCAATAACTTTGAATATAAATGGATTAAATTCCCAATTAAAAGATATAGATTGGATGAATGGGTTAAAAACAAGACTGGATAATGTGCTACCTACAAAATACTCACTTCATCAGTAAGTATTCCCACAGACTGAAAGTCAAAAGATGGGAAAAGATACCCCATACAAACAGAATCATGAGCAAACAGGACTGGCTATACCTACAGACAAAACAGACTTTAAGACAAAAAATGTAAAAAGAAACAAAGAAGCTCATTATTTAGTGATCAGAGGATCAATTCAACAAGAAGATATGATGATTGCAAATATATATGTACCTAATTCCAGAGTACTCAATTTCATAAAACATTATTAGATCTCCCAAATAGAGAGAAGTGCCAATAAAATAATAATGGGGGATTTCAACCCACCACTTTCATCAACCAAAGAAACAACAGAGCTAAACAACACAATAGATCACGTGGACTTAACATTTAAAGAACATTCCACCAAGATCTGCACAAAACAGTTTTTTTCATCAGCAAATAAAACATTTTCTAGGATAGACCATGTATTAAGTCACAAAAGAAGTCTTAACAATTTTTTTTTAAAATGGAAATTATACCATGTATCTTTTCTAATCACCATGGAAGATAACTGAAAATCACCAACAAAAGAAACTCTAGAAATTATATAAGCACATTGAGACTAAACAACATGCTTAAAAATAACAATAAGTCATTAAAGAAACCAAAAGGGAAATTTAAAAGCTCCTTGACACTAATGAAAATGGAAACACAACATATGAAACTTGTGGAATACAGCACAACTAAAAGTAAGGGGAAAGTCTATGGCAAGGAGCACCTATATCAGAAAGCTATATATCAAATGAATAAACAGTTCATCTCAAGGTTCTAAAGAAAAAACATATCATAGATTGAAATAAATGACAAATACTAAAGAATAAATAAATGAAATAGAAGTTTTTTTCTTTTTTATTTAGTAAATATAAATTTTCAAAGTACAGTTAATGGATTACAATGGCTTCCCCCCCGATAATTTCCCTCCCACTCACACCCCTCACATCTCCCGCTCCCTCTCCCATTCCATTCACATCAAGATTCATTTTCAATTATCTTTATATACAGAAGATCGATTTAGTATATATTAAGTAAAAATTTCATCAGTTTGCACCCACACAGAAACACAAAGTATAAAATTCTGTTTCAGTACTAGTTATAGCATTACTTCACATTGGACAACACACTAAGGACAGATCCCACATGAGAAGTAAGTACACAGTGACTCCTGTTGTTGACTTAACAAATTTGACACTCTTGTTTATGGCGTCAGTAATCTCCCTAGGCTCTAGTCATGAGTTGCCAAGGCTATGGAAGCCTTTTGAGTTTGCCAACTTCAATCTTATTCCGACAGGGTCATAGTCAAAGTGGAAGATCTCTCCTCCCTTCAGAGAGAGGTACCTCCTTCTTTGATGGCCCCGTTCTTTCCACTGGGATATCACTTGCAGAGATCTTCCATTTAGGTCTTCTTTTTTTTTTTTTTTCCCCAGAGTGTCTTGGCTTTCCATGCCTGAAATACTCTCATGGGCTCTTCAGCCAGAGCCGAATGCCTTAAGGGCTGATTCTGAGGCCAGAGTGCTATTTAGGACATCTGCCATTCTATGAGTCTACTGTGTATCCCGCTTCCCATGATGGATCGTTCTCTCCCATTTTGATTCTATCAGCTATGTAATACTTTATCCATTTTAGTATTTTCTCTTTGTTTTGTTCTAGTACTATTGAACTCTGTGATTAACACACAATTATTCTTAGGTGTTTAAATTTTAACTGAAAAGTGATCCCTGTTAAATATAACAATGGGAATAAGAGAGGGAGGAGATGTACAACTTGGGACATGCTCAATTGGACTTGCCCCAAATGGTGGAGTTAGAATCAGGCCAGGGGATCCCAATGCAATCCCATCAAGGTGGCATGTACTAATGCCATCTCACTAGTCCAAGTGATCAATTTCAGTTCACAATTGATCACATTGATAGGTCTAAGAGTCAAAGGGATCACACAAACAAGTCTAGTGTCTCCTAATACTAGCTGAAATAGAAGTTTTAAAAACACCAAAGATCAATGAAATGAAGAGTGGGTCTTTTTATAAAATACATAAACCTTTACTAGACTAAGGAAAAAAATAATACACATACAAGATCATTAATAAAATATCTGATACACAGGAATTGCTACACAGGAATACAAAGGATCATTAGGGACTAATATAAACAACTGAATATAAACAAATTGGACATCCTAGAAGAAATGGATAAATTTAGAAATATGACCTACCAAATTTGAAACACAAAGCAATAGCAAACCTTAATGGACCAATAATGAGTAATAAGATTGGTAAGTCCATCAACAAAGAGAAGCCCAATACCAGATGGCTTCACTGCTGAGTTAGACCAAGTCTTTAAGGAAAAAAAATACCAAATCTCAAACTATTTACAAAGTTGAAAGAGAATGAACCTGTTCAAACTTATTCCGTAATGCCATTATTACCTTGATTTCAAAACAAGGATGCAACACAGAAATATTGTCAATATTCCTGACCAACATAGATGCAAAAATCCTCAATATGATATTAGCAAATAGAATCCAAGAACACATCAAAATATCATGAATTCTGAACATGCTGGATTTATCCTAGGGATGCTGGAATGGCTTATACATATGCAAATCAGTGAGTGTAATACATCCCATCAAAAGGATAAAAATCATATGATCATATCAATAGATGCAAAAACGATTTGATAAAATGTAACATTCACCTTGACAAAAACTTTGAACAAGCTAGGCAAAGAAGAAACGTATCTCAACACAATAAAAGGTATACATGACAAACCAACAGCTAAAATCTTATTGAATGGAGAAGAGCTAAAAGCATTCCAAGATCTGAAACCAGACATTCATTCTCACTACTCTAAATCAATATTGCACATTTTGAACAGAGGCAAAAGGAAAGAGAAAAAAATAAAGGACACACAAATAGGACAGGAAGTCAAATTATCCTTGTTTGTAAATAGCATGAACTAATACATAGAGATAACAAAAGGTTGAATCATGAGACTATTAGAACTGATAAAGCAATTCAATAAAGCTACAGGTTACAAAATCAACAGGTCAAATATCTGAATTTTTATACACCAATAAGAACTTGTAAGATCAATCCCATTCACAATAGCTACCAAAATACCTTGGAATAAATTTAAGCAGAGGTGAAAGACCACCACAGTCAAAATTAGAAAGCATTAATGAAAGAAACTGATACACACACACACACACACACACACACCCAGAAAACCAATCATCCCATGATCATGGATTCAAGGAATTAATGTGATTAAAATGTCCATATTATCCTGTGATTTATGGGTTCAATACAATCTCCATCAAAATACCAATGACATTCTTCAAAGAATTGGAAAATATTCTAAAATTCAGTGTTAGGGGCCGGTGCTGTGGCACAGCGGGTTAAAGCCCTTGCCTGAAGCACAGGCATCCCATCTGGGTGCCAATTCGAGTCCCAGCTGCTCCTCTTCCAATCCAGCTCTCTGCTATGGCCTGTAATAGCAGCAGAAGATGGCCCAAGTCCTTGGGCCCCTGCACCCATGTGGGAGCCATGGAGTAAACTCCTGGTTCCAGATGGGTACAGCTCCAGCCATTGCAGCCATCTGGGGAATAAACCAGAGGGTGGAAGACCTCTCTGTCTCTACCTCTCTCTAACTCTTTCAAATAATTAAATCAAATCTTAAAAAAAAAATTCAATGGTAACACTAAAGACCCTGAATAGTCAAAGCAATCCACTTCTCCTTCCCCCCACCAAAAAAAAAAAAAAAAAAAAAACACCTGGAGGCATCATAATAGCAGACTTTAAGACATGCTACAGAATTATGGTAACCAAAAAATCATAGTATTAGCATAGAAGGAGATATATAGAATAATGGAATACAACAGAAATTCCAGAAATGAATACACACATAACTGATCTTCGAAAAAATTGCCAAAAACACCCTGAATAAAGGACAGTCCCTTCACTAGTTGAAATTGAGAAAACTGGATATCCATGCACAGCCAGGTGCTTCTCCTGGTCTCCCATGGGGTGCAGGACCCAAGCACTTGGGCCATCCTCCACTGCCCTCCCTGGCCACAGCAGAGAGCCAGACAGGAAGAAGAGCAACCGGGACAGAATCCAGCGCCCCAACTGGAACTAGAACCTGGGGTGCCAGTGCCACAGGCAGAGGATTAGCCAAGTGAGCCACAGCGCCGGTCCATATGTTTTGAAATGTCACACTGTACCCCACAACAGTATTGGACAAAACAATTATCTATTCAGTGCAAACAACTGGAAAGCACAAGAATCAAAATTCGTGGCAAACAATGTGGTTCTAAAATTTAAGAACACATTGGGGCCGGCACTGTGACAGCAGGTAAAAAATCTGCCTGCAGTGCTGGCATCCCGCATGAGCACTGGTTCAAGTCCCCGCTGCTCCACTTCCCATCCAGCTCCCTGCTAATATACCTGGGAGGGCAGTGGAAGATGGTCCAAGTGCTTGAGCCCCTGAACCCTTGTAGGAAACCCAGAATAAGCTCTGGGCTCCTGTCTTTGGCCTGGCCCTGGTGTTTGTGGCCATTTGGGGAGTCAATCAGTGGATGGAAGATTCTTCTCTCTCTCTCTCTCTCTCTCTCTCTCTCTCTCCCCCCTCTTCCCCCACTTCCCCCTTCCCCATCTCTCCTCCATCTCTCCCCCTCTCTTCCCCCTCTCCCCTCTCTCCCCTCCATCTCTCCCCACCCATCCTTCCCTGTCTCCCTCCCTCCCTCCCTCTCCATCTCCCTGTCTGTAACTCTGCCTTTCAAATAAATAAATACATCTTGAGGGAAAAAAGTGGGGGCAGCCTTGTGGCATAACAGGTAAAACTGCTGCCTGCAGTGCTAGCATCCCATATGGGCTCTGGTTTGAATCCCAGCTGAAGCTCTTGACTCCTGGCTTCGGACTGGCACAGCTCCGGCCATTGCAGCCATCTGGGGAATCAAACAGTGGATGGAAGACCTCTCTCTCTCTCGCTCTACCTCTGTCTCTGTAACTCTGCCTTTCAAGTAAAATCTTTAAAAAAATAAAAAAGTAAATCTTTAAAAAAAAGAAAAGAAAAAAAGCAACATTGGACAAGGAAAATATTGTTATTTTGAATAATAAGAAGGGTCCTAAACAAATAATTAATTAATAGGCTAAATATATAAACAAAAAAAAACTGTTAGAAAAGTAGGAAGAATCTGATAAATCATATAATCATAAGGGGGAGCTTAAATAAAACCCTCTCCAAATTAATCATTTTGTTCTGAAAAAAAAATCAAATACAAAAGGAAACAGAGAAATCTAATAGTGCAAGTAAATAGACACTTAAATCTTTTCTATAAGTTCTTTTAAGTCATATAGAAAATACATTTGACCACAAAGAAAATATGGAAATTTATGATTATATTTATAGGTCATGTTCTCTGATCGTAAGACAATAAGATTATAAACCGAAACTTTTCAAATGACCAAGATTTCAGCTGTTTTATATCTGCACTATTTACAATAGCTGGGGCATGGAATCAACTCAGATGTCTATCAACAGGTAGGTGATAGGGAAAATGTGGTAAATATACACAATGGAATATTATTTAGTCGTAAAAAGACTGATATTCTTCACATGAAAATGGGTGGAACCAAAGAACATCATGTTCAGTGCATTATCAATCCCAGAATGAGAAGCACTGCATGTCCGCTCCCACAGATGCAAACTTCAACAAAATTGATCTGAACGTGAAATAATGATTCTTCATGGCCGGGAGGAGTCAGGGGCAGAGGGGATAAATGGAGGTAGCAAACTGGTGCCAAAACAGGTAGAATGAATTCTAGCATTCTACAGCCCAGCAGAGTAGCTATAGCTCACAGTAACCCATCAAGCAAGTACAAAGGAGGAGCTTGAAGGCTCTACAACATAAAGTGATGATAAGGAGATGGAAGTGTTAATTCACATTATTTCATCAGTACGTTTGATATACATTAAAATATGACACTTTATTCTATAAATATGACATGTTAATCCAGATATTTTTTTAAATGGAAATAACTCATCTGATTTGACTCCTAACATTGTATGCATATATCAAGTTAAGGTACTGTAATAGCCATGAAGTAAAAGCAATTAAATTTGTTAATCAGAGCAACACACTTATGTCCATATAGTTCTGGCAAAAACTGAAATGGAAATTAACTTATCTATAAAACAATTTGAAAATAAATTAATTGTACCAAAACATATAGGATTCAATATATTTAGGCAAAGATGTTGAGTCTTAAAATTCTCCATGACTTAAGGAAAAAAGCAAACCTAGAACAAGAACTTTCTTAAAGAATTTAGGAAGGGAGAGGTTGACTCCCGAAAGTGTGAGATAAGACAGCAAAAGCTGAAATTCATGAATCAGCAAACAAATGGAGAAAGCATAATCAGAACGAGACACGGCTTTCTGAAGGACTACTGTGTTAGGAAAAGTTTTTCTGTTCCAGAACATGAAGAATAGAAAATGAAGAAGTCTAAACAGAGACTGGTGTCATAAGCAGAAATTCAGAGGAAACAAATTTATTTTTATTTTGGGGTCCTAGAGGAAAGAGATCATTTCTGTGGACAAATATGTTATTAAATGCTTACTGAGCAACACTACAGAATGTAAATATACTGAACTGTGCAAAGAATTAGAGAAGTCATTAATAGCAAACCTCAGAAAATCTAAAACTTAAAACTATTCTAAAAAATTTCAAAGTTGTGTATCTGTCGTTCAATTTGAAAAACAGCATAACTTTATCAAAAGTTCAAAAGATAATTTATAAAGTAAAAAATTATAGACCAGTCTCATAAAGAATACAGCTTTATAAAATAGCTGACTCTTTTTTTAAAAAAGATACTTTACATAGGGATTGAAGTTTCTTGGAATACAACAGTATTTCAATATCAGGAAATATATTAATGAAAGTCACTATATCAAAAAATAAAAGTGGATAGGACACATGATTCCACCTATAGATTCCAGAAAAGCATTTCCTAAAGTTCAGACATTCTTAATTCTAAAAAACTTACATGATAGTATAATAAAGAAACTTAAGTTTATTTATTAAAAGCCAACCACAAATATAAACAAAAACAAAATTTATTTCAATTTAAAAAGAACAAGGGAAATTCATAATCACTATTATTAAAAATTGTTGTGGCAGTCTTAGCTACAACAAAGTTATACAAACATTAAAAAAGAAAAATCTGTATGATTTTATAGCTAGAAAATTTGTGACATATTGTGAAAAATATTTAAAATATCAAATCATGGCAAGAGTTTGGTAAAATAGATCAACACATGATGAATATTTAAAAATCAATAGATTCTCTATTCCAGTAATAAATTTTCAGAAATAAAAATGGCTAAAGAATTGTACTCTGAACAAAATCAATAAATAATTAAAAGCAAACTTTAAAAGGAAGTCACAGAAATGAATAAAAGTGAAGATTACTAAAAAATATAAGAAAACCAAGCTAAATTTTTTACATGGAAAACTCATTGTAATAGAAATATGATTTTCCCAAAGATTAGTATGCAGTTAATGCAGTCCCAACTGGGAATAAATTTAATACAAAAGGGCAAATACCTGAGAATAGAAAAGAAAGTTATGTAAAGGTAGAAAAATATGGAGGAGGACTTATGTTTCCAGGTCAAACAGTTAAAATTTTAATTATAGAAAATATTAAAAATTAAATGGTTAGGTTTTTCAACAGAACAGAGAATCCAGAATTAGATCCAGGTCTGTTAAGGATGTGGTATGCTCAGTAGTTCAAAATTATTAAGGAAAGGATGAATTATTCCTAACTGGCTCTGGCAGCACTAGCAATCCACCCAGAAGAAACCGAAACTGGGCTGTAAGCTTCAAATGTTCACATGGATTAAAGACTTAAGTTTTAAAACTAAATGTCTAATACTCACCCTGAAAGAAAATCAAAGAAGCTGTTGTGCAACAGGAGGTGCAGGGAAGTTTCGTAATCAAGAGTGAAAACTCAAACTCAAATTTTTAAAATGAATTTTTTTTAAAAAAGTTACAAATATGAATCAAGAAAGGCATCAGAGAGTCATATTATTTCATTATCTCCCTCTCAACAGTATGCACAGTATTTGAGGAAAATGTAATATGGATGTCAGAGTGGACAGTTCACTTAAAACATGGGTACTTTGAACATTTCATGGAAAAATTAAATAAAAATAAAATTTGAAATCCATGCATAGTTTTTTTCATAAAATTCATTTTTCATGGACTTTTATGAAACAGACCCTGTCACATGCATGGATTTCAATCATTTTTTGCACTGGAGAAAATGTCTGGCCTAGTGTTCCAGACACTGGTGGAATGCCCTGCATTCTAGAGAACCTGGTGCGAGTCCTGGCTCCCCTCAGTTTCAGGTTACTGTCACCGCAGACCCTGAGGAGCAGCAGGTATGAGTCATGCAGCTAGGTCCCAGCCATAGGAGTGGGAGACCTGGATTGAGGGCCCTGCTCCTGGCTTCAACCAGGCTCAGCCCCTAGCTGATGCAGGCATTTGGGAAATGAACCAGCAAATGGAAGCTCTGTGTGTGCGTGTGTGTGTGTGTGTGTGGGCACACATGTGTGTATGGTTGGCTCTCAAACAAATAACACTTATATCAAGTAAACTTATCTTTTAATTCATTTCCATGATTTTTTTTAACTTTTATTTAATGAATATAAATTTCCAAAGTACAGCTTATGGATTACAATGGCTTCCCCCCCACCATAACTTCCCTCCCACCCACAACCCTCCCCTTTCCCTCTCTCTCCCCCCTTCCATTCACATCAAGATTCATTTTCAATTCTCTTTATATACAGAAGATCAGTTTAGCATATATTATTTAAGTACCTTATATCAAAACTCAAAAATTACCAAGAAAAAAAAAAAAAGACAATTCCTAGGAGAAAAACAGGACTGGAGGATGGGCGTTTCGCATAGCAGTTAAACACTGCTTTGCATTCTGAATCTGGGCTCTTGGTGTGAGTGCTGGCTCCCCTTTTGGTCTAGCTTTCTGCTAATGGGCACACCTGGAGGTAATAGGTGATGGCTTGAGTTCTTGGATCTCTGCCACCCAAGAGGGAGACTCAGAAGGAATTCTGGGCTCCTGGCTTCAATTTGGCCCCTCTCAGGCTGTTGCAGCCATTTGGGGAGTGAATCAACAGATAAAAGGTATGTCTATGTCTCCGTTTCCCTCTCTCTCTGCCTTTCAAATAAATATTTTTTAAAAAAGGAAAATATATGGACAAAGTAGCCTGGTACCTGCCATATATGAGTACTTGAAAATAACTATCATTATTTATAAGGAAGGTCTTTATACTATGTGTTCAACCCATTGGCAGGCAAACTGAAGATCAAAGAAAACTGGAGACAAAACCTCACACACAAAAATTAGAGACTTAATTGTTGGACTTCAGCGGTATGCATTCAGAGTTCTTTTGATCATTAGAAGTGGAGGGAGGAAAATGAAGAACTGGAGTGAGAAAGTGTTACAAATGGGCCAGCACCGCGGCTCAATAGGCTAATCCTCCATCTGCGGCGCCAGCACCCCAGGTTCTAGTCCCAGTCAGGGCACCAGATTCTGTCCCGGTTGCTCCTCTTCCAGGCCAGCTCTCTGCTGTGGCCCAGGAGTGCAGTGGAGGATGGTCCAAGTGTTTGGGCTCCACAACTGCATGGGTGACCACAAGAAGCACCTGGTTCCTGGCTTCGGATCAGCACAGTGGGCCGGCCGCAACACACAGGCCTTAGCGGCCACTTTGGGGGTGAACTAATGGAAAAAGGAAGACCTTTCTGTCTGTCTGTCTCTGTCTAACTCTTTCAAAAAAAAAAAAAAAAAAAAAAAAAAGACTAGATTATTTAAAAAAAAAGAAAAGAAAAAAAAATAAAGTGTTACACTTGCATGAGAAAGAATCCTGGTTTAAGGAAGAAGTAGAATATGATGATGATCTTGCCCCATGTGTTTAAGATTTAAGAATGGGAAGAAGCCAGCGCCGCGGCTCAACAGGCTAATCCTCCGCCTGCGGCACCGGCACACTGTGTTCTAGTCCCGGTCGGGGCGCCAGATTCTGTCCCGGTTGTCCCTCTTCCAGCCCAACTCTTTGCTGTGGCCCGGGAGTGCAGTGGAGGATGGCCCAGGTGCTTGGGTCCTGCACCCGCATGGGAGACCAGGAGAAGCACCTGGCTCCTGGCTAAGGATCAGCGCAGTGTGCCAGCCGCGGCGGCCATTGGAGGGTGAACCAACGGCAAAAGGAAGACCTTTCTCTCTGTCTCTCTCTCTCACTGTCCACTCTGCCTGTCAAAAAAATAATAAAAAGGGAAGAAACAACTATGGAAACAATTTCTCAGAAAATAAAATAATTTTCACAGCTCAAAAGCAGTGGTCCTCAACCCAAGTCAGAATCACACAGATGGTTTCTTGACAATATATTGCCTGGCCTTCAGTGGGTCTGGGATGAGCACCCAGGACTTGAATTTCTCATGAATTCTCAGCTCCTGCTGCTGCTGCTGCTACAACAACAATTAGGGATCTCACTTTAAAAAGCACTGCTCACAATTATTGCCTCTGTTTCCCAATTTTCTTTGCTGATGAAGATGTGAGTAGAGAGAATTAATTCTGAGTAGAAGGAGTCTCGCACATAGAGCCTTTTCCCAGACCTTTCCATCATCCTTTATCATGTTCTATGGCCTTCGAAAGCGAAGTCAACAAGCAGCTTTTTAAAATAAAAACTCTCTCTTGAAAAGGTAGTAAGGAAGACAAATGTGATTAATCTCCTTTTATTTGGGGTCTGAAGAAAAATGACTCCAGTGTTTTGCTATAGATTTTGACATGTAGCCAGAATTTGGCTCTGAAAATAAGAGCAGCATCCCTGCTCCCGCAGACATCAGAAGCAACAATTAACATTCAGACAGGCCTGCTCGGACTCAACCGGCAGCCTAGATTCCTGTGCCACTGGGAATATTGATCTGAAGAATCAATTTTGCTTATAAATTAAAGGGGGTGAAAAGATCTAATCATTAAAGCATATGAGATTCGGTTTAAGTGCAGAACAATTATGCTATGTGAAGAGATTATGATAGTTTGGAGATCAATCATTTGGAAATGTTACATTTGGACTTGCAAAAACGTTAGTCACCAAAAGAAGAGGTGACATATTCTAAGGGATTATGCAAGCTTTTCCAAATATGGACTTGTAAAATCAGGAAATATATTAAGGCAATTGTGCAATGTGAGGACCCTGTCACCCTTGTGTGATGCAATTGTCCATTGGCTAAAGAGCCAATACCCTAGAGTGGGACATCACTCCCATCCCAGATGTTTCTGGAATCCCACATGATATGTACCTGGGTATGAATCTGTTGCTTTCTTCTCTCATTCCATCTGTGGCTACTGCTTGTCCAAGTCGGTGCTTCCTGCTCAGCAGGATGGTAAGAGATGATAAGTATCACCACTGACCATAACAAATGTAATGCTGGCATTCAGTTAGGAAGCAGTGCCTCTCTCAGACCCCTGAGCCCCAGATGTCCTCACCCTGTGGCCCATTCTGCACCTGCTTTGCCAAGCCAAGATCAGAACAGCAGCTGTTTTCAACAACATACAAGTCTGCTGGGACTGCCCTAGGAGGATAAAAGTGTCTTAAACAACAGAATTTATTTTCTCACAGTTATAGCAACTGAAAGTCTATGATCAAGGTATTAGCAGCTTTGCTTTCTTAGAGGGCCTCTCTCTTTGGCTTACAGCTGACTTTTGCCATGTCCTCACTTGCTCCTTTCTCTGTATGTGCAAACCTCTATAGCTCATCTTCTTGCAGGGATACCAGTCATATTGGATACAGGTATTACCTAATAGTCTCATTTTTATTTAATCACAGCTTTAAAGATCTTATTTCTAAACATATTCTCATTCTTAGGTACTACAGGTTGGGATTTTGATATATAAATTTGAGGAATTATGAAACAATACAGCTCATTACAAGTATCAAGAGCTTTATTCTTTAATGCTTCGTTCCACAAAGCTCAGTGGAGGAACTTGGTCTGGGAGAAAATTTCCTACCCTTTTTACCCTCTTTCCACCAAACTACAACGCTTTCTCTATTACAGCAGTGAAACCCCCAGGAAAGTGAATGCAGAAAAGAAAGACTGGTATAGATGTGTGCTGGCGATAGGGGTGGTGTGTCAGCCAGGAACAGTTATCCAGACTCAAGCTGGATGTTAACCTTTGAAGATGGCCACCCAATCCAGACCTCTTCCAGACAAGAAGGAAATATGTCCTGATTGATTTCATGAGATCAGACAGCTAAACTGAGAAATCTGTCTCCCAATACTCTGCCTCTGTTAAAACATGTGGTTCCTGTCTATCAAAGGCCTGGAGTCCTTGTGCATGAGAGGAAGGAAATGCCCCATCTGCTCTCCTTGTAGTGCCCAGAGCCATCTCAGGTTGGACTCAAGGTACGAGGTTTCCAAGGAGTGCTGCCATTGACACAACCTTCTATGCTCCTCCTCAGCGAGACCAGGCTTCAGGGAGATGAAGGGAATCCCCATTACACACTCTTGGGTTCCAGAAACCTGAATGATACAGTCAAGAATTGTGTAGTACAACCTCAAACAACCAGCTCAGAATGTATCCACTAGAACTCAATTCATTCTTCATCTTGTAGGCAACAACATTTGACTATTTAAGCTTTTTTTCAGACTATATGTGTTTGTGTATGTGCAAATAATTTCTTTGAAATGCCTAGAAACTGGAGAAATTGAAGCTGTGTTTAGTTCAAAGCCTCAGATAACTGCTTTGGATATCCAGCCAAGTCGATCTGTTTTAACAGTCATCAGCATCCCCAACTCAACAGCCCATTAGTGATATAGAGGTCACTCAGCCTTGGCTACTGCGGTGGCTATCCTCAGCTCCATTTCATAGAAGTAGCTTCCCTTTTCTTTCCTCAGATCAACACTGTGTGCATACAGAACAATTACGTGGTTCAAGCCACTCTTGTAAGAATCAAAAAACCTAGATAATAAGATTATATTTGTATTATTGCTAATAGCATTGTGATCCTCAGATATAAAACCTCCCTGGGGCTGGCATTGTGGTACAGTGAGCTAACCTGTCTCTTGCAATGCCAGCATCCCACATCAGAGAGCTGGTTCATGTTTCAGCTGCTCTACTTCCAATTCAGCTCCCTGCTAATGCAACTGGGAAAGCAAAAGAGGATACTCCAATTGACTGGACCTTTGCCACCCACATGGGTGATACAGATGGAATCTCAAGCCCTCTGCTTCAGCCTTTACCAGCCCCAGCTCTCAAGGCTATTTAGGGAGTGAACCAGCAGATAGGAGATCCATCTCTCTCTCTTTCTAGCATTAGGGCAAATGAAAGTCACTTTCAGTCCATAAACAGAATGTTCTGTCAACTAATCAGATCCATTTGAAAGATTCCCACTAGCAGACAGCTGTGTAAAATTGATAACTGAAATCCTTCTGAATAATGACCTTAGACATGTTATTTGTCTTAGAGTTGTTCCTACTCCCCACCCATTCACAAAGCCTCTCTCCTTCTCTTCAATCCTTCCTGCCCTCAGCCTTATCCTGTTATTCTTGAGCATTAATTTATTATCTAATATTTACCAAACACACAGTAGGTGTGAGGTATACTTCTCATAAAAGTGCCCCATCTGTAGCTATAAAAAAAAACCTTATGACATATTGTTGGGTTTCTGCAAGCCTACAGACTCATGCTAAAGGGTTTCTCATGTATAGATAGTTGTGGTTTATAACTCAGGACCTTACCACCCAACTGGAAGCTCATTGTAACCAAGATATATTTAGAATTCTCAGGCATAAGATGGGGATTCTTAGTAATGGAGAGAAATGCACAAGTCTCATTACAAGGCACTTTTAATGTAAGAGACACATGTGGATACAAAAACTACAAACCAAGTGAGAGAAACACACCAAGAATACTTAGTAATCCGAAGTCACAAGCTATAAAAGTCATAACCAAACTGAAGCTTTAAGCAGGAGACATGATACACAGTTGCTCACAAAGATGTTGGCCAGAAGGAAGCAAAGACATGGCTGCTGTTTCTGAGTAGCAAGCACAGTCAGACACCAGTCTGGAAGCTGGTATTAAATCTGTAAGATTAGCTACTGAACAGCCAGAGTGATTAGATCTAAATGATGACAAGACATCCTAGGTCACTAGGAGAACTTCCTTAACCAGCGAAAATCATTTTGTCCCTCCTTATTCTCTCAATGTCTTTATAATTCTCACAAAACCAAGTATGCATCTTTTACAGCAACAAGGAAGAGAACCTATCTAGGAACCTATCTAGGAACCAACAGAGGGGAAAGACAAATACATCAACAATCACAGTAGATGTGAGAAAAAGGTAGGAGAAGAGAACAGAAGAGCTTAAGACAAACCTGGGGTTCTTTCTTTCTTGGCATGAGCTTTAAAGGTTGAAAAGGAACTGGAGTTGAGGGGAAAAGACATTTCAGGAAAAATATCTTAGGTCTGAAGGCAGTGAAGCATGAAAGAGATGGTTGGGTACAGGGAACTGCAAGTGTTGTGATCTGGCTGGAGTGAACGCTGAACTTGCAGACGTGCCCAGAGTTGACGTTAGGGGCAAACAGGGCCTAGCATAAACAGTCTGTTGACCAAGATATGATGTTTGCTTTTATCTCAAAAAAACTTCAAGGAGCAACTGAAGGGCCCTAAATGAAAGGAGAAAAATCAAACATGCATTTTCCAACGTTCCTTCTGGTTGGATTGTGAGAATGGACTGGAGTGTGGCCAAAAGAAAAGCCAGGAGTCTAGATAGAAGATAAGCTGCAGCCTCAGTTGAAACTGAGGGGATGAGCTAAACAGGGGGAAGCGAGGAGCAGATAGAAAGCAAATAAGGGAGAGGTAAATATTTCAGAATTTAGTGACCCCAGTAGTTCTGGCTTGGCCTCTTGATGGATGATTGTGCTATTCACTGAGACCAACAGAACAGCATGAGTCACCGCAGATGAGAATGAGCTCGTATTTAGAGATGGCAATTTCATGTATCTGTGGGACAGCCACACAGAAACATCCAGAAGGCATAAAGGCCAGGATCTTACCAAATGTTGTAGGTTTGGAAAACCACCAAGTAGGAAATAATCAATGTTAGCCTTTGAGTCTAATGATCCTGAGACTGCATACAGAATGGAAGAAGTCAAGGAAGAAGACTGGAGCCCCGGATAATACCTCAGTTTAGAGGACAAACAAAAGAACTTACACACATGACATCAATTGAACTCCTCGGCAATTCTTTATTAATTATTTCAAGTCCCACAGATATCTTTCTAAATTGCTAAAGCAGTGTCCACCTTGCCCTCATTTCATAAGCAGAAATAGTATTTCCCCTATTGTTTCTTATATGAAAATGTCACCATTTCCTTATGCAGACATTCTGTCTTAAGGATTTCCAAACAAAGCAGTATTAGTGTTGGTGGGAGGAAAACAGTGAACTGAGAGCCCGGACCCCTGAAAGTCTCTTCCAATCTTCCTCGAAAAAATACACAAACTTAAGAAAAATGTAAACTATTACAAACCCAATGCAACTTAATTGAAACCATTCTATGTGTCGGGCATGACATAAAGCAGTTATTGGACCTCTAATTGACTATGGACTTTCTTTTTGGCAAGTCTATGAAGAAGGAATAAGCTTTCCCACTACAGAACTAGAGAAACGAAAACCAAGGAGATTAGTTTACCACATGTTAACAATAGAAGGCATTTTAACTCCCAATTTGTTTTAAGCCCAACATCTTATTCTTCCTGTTCTTGGGTAGATCACTGCAACACTTCTAACCTCAGCCTCCTCATCTGTAACAGAGAGATAAGAATGCCGGCTTTGTCTTCTTGAAAGGGTTACATAGAGTATTGTCTATGAAGATGTATTGAACACTGTGAAACACTACATCACAGAAACTAACACACATCAAATGGCCCTTTTATATTTTGACATTTCCAAGCACTAGTTCAACTAGGTAGGAAAAGTGACGAGATGTGTGTAACAAATGCGAGAAGTGATCCAAGTTACTTCTAGGCAAAGGCAGTGAAAATCACCTTGAAGAATCCTGTCTCACTCCTAACCTGCTATAGAGACTGAGGCACAGAATGTCTAAGAAGGTACAGGTACAAGATTGTGTACAGTCCTTCAGCCTGGAGACTTAGCCAAGGTGCACAGTGAAATACTCCATGAGGGTCAAAACAAATGTTGGCTGTATTAGGCCGCTAAGATTTTGGAGTTATTTGTTACTACAGCATCATATGACTTATACTAATAGATATAAAAGCCATACAAATAAGGAAATTGCTGCACAAGTCAACATCCAACGTATATTGAATATAATAGGGCATTGTGGTTAAAAGTTTGGGATGTGGAGCCAGACTACAAGGATTCAAATATAAGTAAGTCCTGTCATGCATAAACGTTATGATCTTGGCAAGTAATTTAATCTCTTTGTGCCTCAAGTTCCTCATCTGTCAAATGAGAATAATAAAATTACATCATAGGAGCTTGAAGGAAGCAAAATGAGTAATACATTATAGCATTTAGACAAGACCTAGGACAGGAAAGCATTCAGAGAATGTTGGCTGCTTTTATTTTTAGTACATATTGAATTAACTTCACATCCAGTTAGCATAGAAGGTCAATGAGCAATTCATAGAACAAAGGAAGTTGTACTGCACCTGTCAACATCTCTTGCTTTCTCTCTGCTGTCTCAGACCCATGGACTGTTAGAAGAGTCTTTCTCTACACCAAAGAAAACAATGTGCAGGATATACCCTCCAGTGGAGTCACATGGCCCGATTTTGTACTGCTCTCAAGCTAAGGATTTTACCTTCTAAAAGGCTATTAAAAAACAACAGGGTTGGGTATGTGGTCAGCCAGTCAAGATGCCACTTGGGACACCCATACACCATATTGGAAGGCCTTGGCTGGAATCTCAGCTCCACTCCATGTTCCAGTGTCCTAATAATATGCACTGTGATAGGTGGTGGATGATGGCTCAACCACTCGAGCCCCTTGTCACTCTCATGGAAGACCTAGATTGAGTTCCCTGTTCCTGGTTTCAACTTGGATAAGCCCTGGCATTGCAGGCATCTGGGTAAGTGAACCAGCAGACAGGAGATCTCTGTCTCTGTGACTTTCAAATAAATATGACACAGACTACATTATTGACATTATGTATGGGTGAAAAAGACAAATATTTATTTTATGGCACTTTACAGAAAAATTCCCAGACCCTGCTATATGGGGAACACCCCCATCCCAATTCATCTCACCCTAAAATCTGAAGATGGGTTGGGAATCTCATTAATCCTTTCTTCCCCAATCATCTCTGCTTTCCATTCGCATTCTACCATGGTAATTAAACTCATCAATATGAAAGAAAAAAATCTGTAGGCAGACCTGAGAATTGATGAGCAATATGCTGTAGTTATCATGCATTTGCTTTGAACCTGAGAATCTAATGTATTAATAAATTCCTTAAATAAAAAGTAAATAGTCTAGAAAAAAGTTAACAGAGAATGCACATAATGAAAAAACTGTGCATGGATTTCAGTCTTTTTTACATCAAAAATAAACTTACCTTTTAATTACCAAAAAAACTCAAAGCAAACATTAAAATAGAAGAGAATGGCAGCTCTAATTTCATACTTACAAGGAGAATGACTGAAGATTTTTACTGAACCTTTTAATATATAAAGGATGAGTCTTTTTTTAGTACTATTTAGCTAATCCACCTCTTCCTTCCCATCTGTTTTTTAACTCAGGGTCCCCTGAAGGCAAGTATTTAAATTAGCAGACCCTAGGGATGGCCTTGCTTCCAGTTTTCTAATTCTTTTCAATTTATTCCTTATTAATTTGGGGTTTTAAACTACTGGAATTAAGGTCCTTTCCCCACCAAAATTTTAACAAGAATATATTGTAAAAAGCAACAGACAAGAAACAGGGTCTCAATAATATCTAGTTGATAGTAATGACAGGATAGAGAAGTAAGGCATGCTTCCCCTTCCTTCCTCACCATCATGACATTTAAGTGAGAACCATAATGAATGACAAGCTTATTAAAAATAAATAGCAAATCATTAAGACTTTAACAAAGAAAATAGTTAAGTCATATTGATCTTTGGGTTGAGTTTGTCTCAGAGTGAATGGACATCTGGAAAGGCAGAGGACACAAGACAAAGCCTAAATTATTAAATCACCCCGGTGGGAGCCACCACACCCCATTTCTTTGCCACGAATAAAATCCTTCTATAGCTTACAATTTCACGCCAGCCACTCTCCCACCATTCACACTCTTACCTTTATTAGCAGTGGCCTTTTTCTTTCACTCTACTGAGCCCTTGTTTTTTCACTGCCTTATTAAGGCTAAGTTTTTTTTGTTTTTGTTTTTGTTTGTGTTTTTTTTTTTTTTTTTTGACAGGCAGATTAGTCAGTGAGAGAGAGAGACAGAGAGAAAGATCTTCCTTTTGCCGTTGGTTCACCCTCCAAAGGCCGCCATGGCCGGCGCGCTGCAGCCGGCACACCGCGCTGATCTGAAGCCAAGAGCCAGGTGCTTCTCCTGGTCTCCCATGGGGTGCAGGGCCCAAGCACTTGGGGTATCCTCCACTGCACTCCCTGGCCACAGCAGAGAGCTGGCCTGGAAGAGGGGCAACCGGGACAGAATCCGGCGCCCCGACCGGACTAGAACCCGGTGTGCCAGCGCTGCAAGGCAGAGGATTAGGCTATTGAGCCGTGGTGCCGACCAAGGCTAAGAATTTTTAACCTGAGTCTGAATGATAGTTCCCAACTAAGTATTCTGATCCTATAAGAGATACCTATTGGTTATTGTTGATATTGACAGAAGTTTGGAAACGTTCCAATGAAGCTTAATCATAAAGAATGAGATTGTTGAATTATCTAACACTGTTTTGACATTATCTTTTCTGAGACTATCTGAGAAATGACTGTAACACCTCTTGGAGTGCCTTTGAGTTGTCCTCTATTCTCTAATGTGTTTTCTGAAGTGCTTTGCTAAAGACCCGGTTGGAAGTCTCATTTTCTCTGTGGAATCTTCCCTGGCTACTTCAGAAGTATAGAACTCTCCTTCTTATGAGCCCCTTAATATTTATTGTATCACTGCAAGTAATATACTAATTACATTCTGCATATTTATTATGTTATCACCTCATTTTATTTAACTTGCATCATTTTTTAATGTTTTCTTTGTCTCCCAGTTCAATAGGAAGGTGAAAGAGCCATGTCTTTGTTCTTTCTATTCCACTGGGCCAGGTACAATGTCCCATACATGTGCCTAGCACATTGTGCAAACTTGACTGCTTAATGAGCTCATAAGCTAGTATTCCCTTATACATAAAGTTGAACTTTTAGTTGTATTAACACACTGATTCCCCAAAGTTGTTTAACATTAAAATCACCTGAAGATCTTTTAAAAATTCAGTTGGTAAAGTTGTACTGAACATCAATTAAATCTAAATTCCTGAGACGGGGAACCAGACATTAGTATTTTTAAAGTTCAAGTGATTTCAACATTAAGTGAAGTTTGAGACCAAGTCAAGTATGTTAACCTTATCTACTAGAGCTAGTCCCTCCACTTAGCTCTGTTTCACAACTTTTTTTTTTTTTTTTTTTTAAGAATTTTAGGGGGCCGGCATCGTGGCTCAATAGGCTAATCCTCTGCCTTGCAGCGCTGGCACACCGGGTTCTAGTCCCGGTTGGGGCGCCGGATTCTGTCCCAGTTGCCCCTCTTCCAGGCCAGCTCTCTGCTGTGGCCCAGGAGTGCAGTGGAGGATGGCCCAAGTGCTTGGGCCCTGTACCCCATGGGAGACCAGGACAAGCACCTGGCTCCTGGCTTTGGATCAGCGTGGTGCGCCAGCTGCAGCATGCTGAACACGGCGGCCTTTGGAGGGCGAACCAACGGCAAAAGGAAGACCTTTCTCTCTGTCTCTCTTTCTCTCACTGTCCACTCTGCCTAAAAAAAAAAAAAAAAAAAAAAAAAAAAAAAAAAAAAAAAAAAAAGTTTTAGGGACCCAGCCAAGCACTAGAGAGTACATTTGATGTTGGTTATATAGTAGTGAATACAACATACATGATCTGTGCATTCACTAAGCATATAATCCAGTAATTTTTAAAAAAGATCTTTTTATTTATTTGAAAGAGTTACAGAGAGAGAAATCTTCCCTTCACTGGTTTACTCCTCAAGTGACCAGATAAAAGCCAGGTGCTTTATCCAGGTCTCCCACATGGGTGTCAGGGGCCTAAATACTTGGGACATATTCAGTGACTTTCCCAGGTCACTAGCTAGGAGCTGGATTAGAAGTGGAGCAGCCAGGATATGAACCAGCATCTATATAGGATGTTGGAAGTGCAGGCCATACAGTCCAGTAATTCTAATAGGTCTACAGCCCTTTCTTCTGTCAGCACTCCTTTAGTGTGTTACTGCTAGAGATGACTATTTTAGGGAATGTACTATTTAGACATACTGAGAGCAGATTTATCAATGTGGTGATGCACTTTCCTGTTTTGTTATAAACACTCTTGGAGGGGCCGGCGTTGTGGTACACTAGGTTAATCCTCCACCTGAGGCGCCGGCATCCCATATGGGCACCAGTTCTAGTCCCGGCTGCTCCTCTTCCAATACAGCTCTCTGCTGTGGCCTGGGAAAGCAGAAGATGGCCCAAGTGCTTGGGTCTCTGCACCCGCATGGGAGACCAGGAAGGAACACCTTGCTCCTGGCTTCGGATCAGCATAGCTCCGGCCATAGCAGCCATTTGGGGAGTGAATCAATGAAAGGAAGACCTTTCTCTCTGTCTCTCTCTCTCCTCTCACTGTCTGTAACTCTACCTCTTAAATAAATAAAATCTTAAAAAAAAAAAAAAAAACACTCTTGCGGCATGTTTGTGCTTTGACTTTCCTTGCAAGAACCTCAAAGAACAAAGACCAACACTGTATACACACATAGAGGAGAAGACGATTCTAAAGATGCTGATGCTGATTCTGATATTGATAAAAGTAGACGATTCAAGAGTCACCAATAGAAATATTCTTTACTTTCAATTTCAATTTTAATTCTATTCAATTGATAATTGAATCTAGACAAAAGAGGGAAAAGAATTAGCCAATAACTCTGAATTCCTTTTGAATTCCTCACAGATGTAAAGATTCGGCTTTGTCTAAAAAGTTTAAATTAAAGCAATCAGTATATTATAAGCCTTACTCCCTGCCCTTACTAGGGGGATGAATTACATAGATAAATGTTGAATTAATACATTATGTTTAATGCCTTCTGATGCCATGATGCAAGCATAGTAATTGGAAGGCTGCTCTACAGTGAATCCATTGAAAAGAAAGTATCTAAAGTATATGAACCAAAATTATCAGATTTTTCTGAACTTGGGTCCTTAACTGCTCAAGAGTCTTTAATTAATTCACCCTCTTCCAGCTCATTTTTATACTTCTGATTATTTTCTACTGAAGTGTTCTGGAAGCCCATTTTAGATGCTCTCCGCCCTAGAAGGGAGGCTGCGAGACCGGAGGAAGAGTCTGGTGCCAGATCATTTTGCTAATGGAAGATAATTATTGTGATTATCTCATCCCTGCTTAAAAGCTCTAATGGTAGCAAGCAGCCTTCTGACAGGGTGAAGTTTCAACCAAAATATGTTGACTCTCTTTGTGGAAAAACTTGTCATATTTCTCTGAATGAGGAAAGTCTGTAGATAATTCTTAAGGGAAGACTCTCTTAGGAGAAGGCAAAGGAACACCACAGAAAAAAGACTGTCCTGGATCCTCATCCTTGTTTCTAACTCTGGTTTGAACACCAGGTTGCTACATGACTTTGAGTCCTGAAATCTGAATCTTAATTTCTCGCCTTGCATTAGAATGGGTACTAGGATGAAAACAAAGAGGTAATGAACACAAGCATTATTTGAAAAACACATGGTTATATAAGTTGATTATAGACGTAAAACTCATTTATGAGATAAAGGTCAGAATGCTTTAAACAATGCTTTATTCTAGAAAAAATGCTTCAGTCTCTACTTACCACCAAGATTAGTATTTCTATATTCAGTAGCCAAAAATCATTATTTTCTTTATGAAATATGTATTATGGGGTATGTTAATTTCTTGTAGGTTTAGTTTCATCATCATAGAGGAAGAGTAGATAATTTATTCCTCAGAAAAAGATGAAAATTTTGAAGAACATATAACATTGATTCTGAAACATAACAAATTTAACTCCCACTCCTCAAAAATATTCCTTGCCTATCAATTTTATACATGAATACTGATACAAGAAGAATATTAAAAATGTTAATCATTTAGTATATCAGAAGTACAAGATATAATTAATATTTGTTAAAAATAGATGTGATATAAGTCAAAAAGAAAAATCACAGGAAGTATCAATGAGTTGGACTAATTTTACCCCAAAATAAAATTTTCCTAATCTTAAAATAATTCCAAAGAATTTAGTTCTGATTCAAGATGATGGATAAATTGGACATAGTGGCAACACTCATTTAAAAACAATCTCAAATGAACAATCTAATGTCACGCTGGAAGGAACTAGAAAAAGAGCAAACTATTTTCTAAAGTAGAAGAAAATAAAGATTAGAACTGAAATAAGACAACCACAGAAAAGATCAATGAAATATTTTTGAACAAATATATTGACAAACGTTTAACTAGTCTAATGAAAAAAACAAGAAAAATTCAAAAGCAGAGGTGAAAGAGATGTTATAACTGATATTACAAAAATACAAAGTATCCTAAGAAACCACTATGTTCTACAAAGTATCCTAGGAAACTACGTACACTTACACACCAAAAATTAGATAACCAAGAGGAAATGGATAAATTCATGTCATTTATCAAGGACTGAACCATGAGGAAACAATTTGGCAAGTCCAATAACCAAATTAGGAGATTGAATCACTTTAAAATCTCCCATCAATGAAAACCACAAAAGCTAATGGTTTTATGACTGTATTCTGCCAAACATTTAAAGAATATCAATCCTTCCCAAACTAACTCCACAAAAAAAAAAAAAAGAGGAAAGAACATATCCAAACTGTTCTATTATCCAGAATTACCCTAAAACCAAATGCAGACAAGAATAAAAGAAAAATAAAAAGAAAGTTACAGTCCAATGTCTCTGATGAACGCAATATACTGGACATCAAAAGGATCTTATACCACTATCACATGTAATTTATCTATAGAATGTAGGCATGGTTTGACATATGGAAATAAATGGGACATACCACATTAACAGAACTAAAGAAAAAATATGTTCATCTCAATACATACAAAAATATTCATAAAATTCAACACCCTTTCTTAATAAAACCTAAAATAGGTATAGAAGGAATATGCCATTAAACACCATAAAGGCCACATATGACAAGACCACAGCTGTCACTGTCAACATTGAAAAGTTGAAAACCTTTAAGATCAGGAACTAGACAAGGAAGCCCATTGTCCCCAATTCTATTAACACAGCACTTGAACTCCTTGCAAGAGTAACTAGATAAGAAAAATAAATAAAAACCATCCAAACTGGAAAGGAAGACACAAAAGTACCCCTGTTTACTGATGACCTGAATTTATATACACAGAAAACTCTACAGATTCCACCAAGAAAACTATTTAAACTAATTAACGGATTCATGGGGCCAGCGCTGTGACATAGTGGGTAAAGCTGCTGCCTGCAGTGCCGGTACCACATTTGGGCACTGCTTCAAGTCCTGGCTGCTCTACTTCCAATCTAGCTCTCTGCTATGGCCTGGGACAACCATTGAAGAGTCCAAGTCCTTGGGCTCCTGCACCCACATGGGAGACCTGGAAGAAACTCCTGGTTTTGGATCGGTCCAGCTATGGCCATGGCAGCCATTTCAGGGAGTGAATCAGCAGATGGAAGACCTCTTCCTCCTCACTCACTTTCAGCCTCTCTGTAACTCTGCCTTTCAGATAAATAAATCTTTAAAAAAAAAAATCAACATACAAAAATCAGTCAGTCGTGCTTCTATTTGTCAATTGCAAGTTATCTGAAAAAGAAATCCTAACAACCCCATTTATAACAGCATGAATAAAGAACACTTTAGGAATAAATTTAACCCATGATGTGAAAGAGCTATACACTTATAAGTATAAAACATTGATTAAATAGATCACAGAAGAAACACAAAAGAAAAGATGATCTGTGTGCATGAATTGGAAAAATATGGCTAAAATGTCTATAATAGCAAAAATTATCTATTTTATAATGCAAGTCTTATAAAAACACCAACCTTTTCATAGAAACAGAAAAGAACACAAAATTCATATTAAATGATAAAAGATCTCTAGTAGTTAAAACAATCCTGACCCAAGAAAAAGCTAGAAGCATTATACTTCCTGATTTCAAATTTTATTACAAATCTACAGTAATGAAAGCATATGATAATAGCATAAAAATAGACATATAAACCAAAGGAACAGAATATAAAACTCAGAATTAAATCCCGGCATGCATGCTTAATTAATTTTTGACAAAGGTGCTAAAATACATAACTGGAAAAGGACAGATACTTCAATAAATGGTATGGGGATACCATACTAATAAATTGGATCTTTTTCTTAAAACCAAACTCAAAAGTCAAATCAAATGGTATGAAAAATTAAACATAAAAAATGAAACCATAAACATAAGAAAATGAAACCATGAAACTCTTAAAATAAAGACTAAGGGAAAAATACATGATATTGGACTTAGTTATGATTTTTTTTTTTTGGACTTGATACAAAACCACAGGCAATAAAAGCAGAAAGTGAACAAAAAGCTGGGACTATATCAATATACTAACTTTTAGCACAAGAATCAACAGAATAAGAATACTTGTGAATAACATATTAAATACAATGTTAACATCCAAAACATGAAAAACCTACACAGTTCAATAGCAAAACAAAATAACTCTTAAAACTTGGCAAACCATCTGAATAGACTTTTTTTCCCCTAAAGAAAACATGCAAATGGCCAACAGACACAGGAAAAGATGTTCAGCATCACTTATCAGAAATGTAAATCACTATCACAGCAACCTATCGTCTTACTACCTGTTAGCATGTCTGTCATGAAATAGTCAAAGATAAATTTTGGGAAGGATGAGGAGAAAAACAAATCCTTGTACAATCTTAGGGGGAATGTAAATTGGTACATCCTATATGGAAAATAGTGTAGAAATGCTTAAGAAATTAAGAATGGGGTAGGCATTTATCTAGCAGCTAAGACACTGGTGTCCTTTGTCAAAGTAACAGGGTGCTGAGGGAGACCTGGACTGAATTTTGTCTCCAGTTGTCCCCATGCAGCACAAGCCATTTTATGGGCATTTATAGAATGACCAGTAGTTGGGAGCTTTCTACCTATTCTTCTCTCTCAAATAAAACATTTAAATGTGCTTTTAAAAATTAAGAATAGGCATTTAGGTTTATTCCATATCTTAGCTATTGTGAATTGAGCTGCAATAAACATTGAGGTGCAGACAGCTCTTTTATTTGTCAATTTAATTTCCTTTGGGTAAATTCCAAGGAGTGGGATGGCTGGGTCATGTGGTAGGGCTATGTTCAGGTTTCTAAGAAATCTCCAAACTTTCTTCCATAGTGGCTTTACCAGTTTGCATTCCCACCAACAGTGGATTACTGTGTGGGTACAAACTGTTGAAATCTTTACTTAGAATATCCTAAGTAGATCTTCTGTATATAAAGATAATTAAAAATGAATCTCGATGAAAAATCAGGTGGGAGAGGGAGTAGGAGATGAGATAGTTTTGAGTGGGAGGGTGGTTACGGGGGAAAAAGCTTCTATAATCCAAAAGTTGTAATTTCAAAATTTATATTAAATAAAAGTTTAAAAAAATTAAGAATAGGGGTTGGCGCTGTGGTGCAGTAGTTAAACCCCCCCCAGCCCCGCAGCGCCAGCATCCCATATGGGTGCTATGTCGGTACCATCTACTCTACTTCTTATGCAGCTCTCTGCTAATGCACATGGGGAAACAGTGAAGGATGGCCCAAGTCCTTGGGCCCCTGCACCCATGTGAGAGACCCAAAAGAAGCTCCTGGCTTCAGCTCGCTCAGCTCCAGCTTTTGCAGCCATTTGGAGAGTGAACCCATGATGGAAGACGTCTCTCTCTCCCTCTCTGTGTCTCTATATCTCTAACACTGTCTTTCAAATAAACAAGATTTTTTTTTTTTTTTTTGGCCAGGCAGAGTTAGAAATGAGAGAGAGAGAAAGAAAGAGAGCGAGAGAGGTCTTCCTTTTCCATAGGTTCACCCCCAAATGGCTGCTATGGCTGGTGCGCTGCACTGATCTGAAGCCAGGAGCCAGGTGCTTCCTCCTGGTCTCCCATGTGGGTGCAGGGCCCAAGTACTTGGGCCATCCTCCACTGCCTTCTTGGGCCACAGCAGAGAGCTGGACTGGAAGAGGAGCAACCGGGACAGAATCTGGCACCCCTACTGGAACTAGAACCCGGGGTGCCAGCGCCGCAGGCGGATGATTAGCCAAGTGAGCCATGGCACCAGCATAAACAAGATCTTTTAAAAATAATTAAGAATAAGACCACCACATGATGCAGCAACTTCATTTCTAGTTATATCCCCCAAGGGGAAAAATCACTATCTTGAATAAATGTTTATATACACATATTCAATACACCATTATTCATAATAGTCAAGATACAGAATTTAAGTGTAAATTGATGAATGAAGGATTAAAAAATAAAAAGATGTGCTCTCTCTGTGTGTGTGTGTGTATACTGGATATTATTCAGTCTTTAAAGAGAAGGAAATCTTGTCATTTGCCACAGCATGGAGGAAATCTCAGGACATTAAGCTAACTGAAAGAAGCCAGACACAGAAAGACAAATACTGCAGTATTTCACTTAAATGTAGAATCTAACTTGGAGGAACACAAAGTAGAATGGCAGTTTTAGGAGGCTAAAGACAGGAATAAAGGGGAGATAATTGTCATAAGGTATGAAAAAAAACTTCAATAGAAGATGAATAAATAATGGAGACCTGATGTATGGCATGGTGGCTGTAGTTAATAATGTGTTGTATACTTGAGATTTGCTGAGTGGGTCTTAAGAATTCTCATCACATGCACACATACACACACACATGCACACACACACATGCACACACACAACAATGTAAGGTGATGACTATGCTAATTAGCTTGATTGTGGTAATCATTTCACAACTTATACACATGTCAAAACATTACCTAGTACATGCTAAAAAAGATCATTTTTATTTGTCAATCATACCTCAGTAAAGCTAGGAAAGTTTAATTCAGCTATCATAGTGGAAAAGTGTAAAATATTCTTTAAAATGCTATAAAAAGTATATAACAAATCTGAGAAACATTTGTAGCATACAAAAGGGCCTATATGTGGGGGTGTGTGTGTGTGTGTGTGTGTATAATTTAAAAAATCTTCACAAACCAGAGAGATGAAAGCAATTCAATAAAAGCAAGATATGGTATACAGGGAGACATTTCACAAAAAAATGTAACTAGCCAAAGAGTTTAAGAAAATCATAGTAAAATTTTAAATATTAAAATGAATGCATTTTATATCTATTATCTTGATATAGATCTAAAGATTAAATGATATCCAGCAATGACTGGCTGAAACAAGCCACAGAGGGAAACAGAATTGTCACTAAATATTTCTTGCATATTGATGGAAATGTAAGTTAGAGCAAGATCCCAGAGGATACTCCAGCACCATTTATCAGTATTACAATCTATACATTCTTCATTCCAATAATCCTGCTTCTACTCATTTCCTTTCATAGTATTGGGAAGGAATGGGAAATTTTTCATTACATTATCTGTATTAGTCTGGATGGTAGATGTAGTTGGAGCAATTTTACTTTTCAATCTTATACCACTCTATTATTGATTCATCCTCTTCCTTTTGCTTGCATGTACATGTTATTGTCATGGTACACACAACTGTTCTACTAAAAACACAGCTGAAGAAATTAAGACCACGCATCCACTTTAAAGAGATTTTAGAAAGATTAGCGGTAATTTGTGCAACATGATAAAAACATTGTTTGTCACATGGTAAATATTCATAAAAAATAGAGCACATGTTAATAAAAGCTATTTTGTGAGAGATATTCTGGTTACTCCCTCAACTCTTCTCTCATCTTTCACAAATGAACGTCTAGCCGAACCATAATATGTCAATTCCTTTACCTTATCAATGTAACCCCATAAAACCTGGGTCAAGTATTAGAGCTCAAAGAATCCCAGAAAATATCTGTTTGACTTCTTCTTTGAGTTAAAAGCAAAATAGTTAACATATTCCCAGGAAGCAAGAGTGATTTACTTGAAGAGCCAACTTTTGAAGGCTAGACAGAATCAAAATGTACATCAAGAGAGTATTGTGTTACATGTGGGAAGGGGAATGTTTAAACGTTTTAAAGGAAATACTTGAAAATAGAGAGAACTACTTTATTTCTGGGAAGCAGTGGCAAATGAAAAGAAATGAGTACCTTATATGGACTCTGCACTAGTTCTGAAATGATAATGGTCACCTTACAGAGAAAAGCAACCTGGGGGCCCAAACAAAGTGCTCTTCCGAGATGGAGACACAAATCAGGAAAACTGGGGCTGGCGTCACGGTACAGCGAGGGCAGCATCCCCTATCAGAGTGCCAGTCGTGGTGCTGATTTGATCAACTGCTCCACTTCTGATTCAACTTCCTGCAAATGTGCCTGTGAAGGTAACAGAAAATGATCCAACTGCTTGCACCCTTGACACCCATGTTTGGAGTTTCTGGCTCCTGGCTTCATCCTGGCCCAGACCTGTCTTTTGCAGCTACTCGGGAAATGAATCCTTGGATGGAAAAATCAGTCAGCCAATCAATCTTTCTCTCTCTCCCTCCCTGTCTTCCAAAATAAACAAATAAATCCTTATTTTAATGTCTTTTTTTTTTTTTGACAGGCAGAGTGGACAGTGAGAGAGACAGACAGAGAGAAAGATCTTTGTTTTAAATTGGTTCACCCCTCAATGTCCACTGTGGCCAGTGCACTGTGCTGATCTGAAGCCAGGAGCCAAGTGCTTCCTCCTGGTCTCCCATGCAGGTGCAGGGCCCAAGCACTTGGGCCATCCTCCACTGCAATCCCGGGCCACAGCAGAGAGCTGGACTGGAAGAGGAGCAACCAGGACAGAATCTGGTGCCATGGGCAGAGGATTAGCCTATTGAGCCTCAGCGCTGGCAAATGAAATCTTGATGTGAATGGAAGGGGAGAGGGAGTAGGAGAGGGGAGGGTTGCGGGTAGGAGGGAAGTTATGGGAGGGAAAAAGCCATTGTAACTCATAAGCTGTACTTCAGAAATTTATATTCATTAAATAGAAGTTAATTTTTTTTTAAATTTTTAAAAATCCTTATAAAAATAAAGACAACTTGGGGCCAGCTCTGTGGCACAGTAGGTTCATCCTCCACCTGAGGCACCGGCATCCCATATGGGCATTGGTTCTAGTCCCAGCTGCCACTCTTCCAATCTAGCTCTCTGCTATGGCCCAGGAAAGCAGTGGAGGATGGCCCAAGTCCTTGAGCCGCTGTACCCACAGGGAGACCAGGAAGAAGCACCTCGCTCCTGGCTTCGGATCGGTGCAGCTCTGGCCATTGCGACCATCTGGGGAGTGAACCAACGGAAAGAAGACCTTTCTCTCTGCCTCTCCTTCTCACTGTCTGTAACTCTACTTCTCAAATAAATAAATAACATCTTTATTTTTTTAAATAAAACTTTGAGGCAAATAAGAATTTCTAATCCTCTAGAATCTCAGTGACAGTGTAGAGAGCAGTGGAATGAGAATCAGATGTCTAGGTCTTTCTTGACTCCTAATTAGCTTTAGAATTGTCTTAGTCACTTGCCAGCGCCGCAGCTCAATAGGCTAATTCTCCACCTAGTGGCGCCGGCACACCGGGTTCTAGTTCCCGTTGGGGCGCCAGATTCTGTCCCAGTTGCCCCCCTTCCAGGCCAGCTCTCTGCTGTGGCCCAGGAGTGCAATGGAGGATGGCCCAAGTGCTTGGACCCTGCACCCCATGGGAGACCAGGAGGAAGCACCTGGCTCCTGCCATCGGATCGCCGTAACGCGCTGGCTGTAGCGGCCATTGGAGGGTGAACCAACGGCAAAAGGAAGACCTTTCTCTCTGTCTCTCTCTCACTGTCCACTCTGTCAAAAAAAAAAAAAAATTGTCTTAGTCACTCAACAGAAAAGGAGTTGACTTCCATGTCACAGACCTGCTTTAAAGGTCAGACTAAATAGTTTGTTGAAATGTTTCACACAGTAATTCCATAAAATACGGAACGCAAAGGATCATTCAAATGTAAGAAAATGACATTGGTGTTTTCTTTCCCAGTTTGGTGTTGCTTTCACTAGGCTACCTCATTGAGATAGCACAAAAAGATGCAACCTCTTTTCATAAAAATGAGTGCATGAATACACAAGCCAAAAGAAGGCTCTCCATGATGCCGAGGGTAACTCCCCAAAGTCAGCAGGCCAGAGAGGGATTTCAGTGACTACTCTGATGCAGAGCAATTCTTGGCATCTGCAGTCCACTGGCAGACAGTGCTGCCCCTGAGACCAGAACAGCCAGGAATCTGCAGCTGTCAGAGTTGTTAGTATCACCCCCTGAGAAATGTGCAAAGATACTGCCCCATAGCCAGCATGCCCTCTCTTGAGGCCCAACGAGGCAAACTTCAGAAATGAAAAGAAACATTCAATTCTAATGAACAACCGTAAATACTTGGTTGCAGTGAAGAAAATAAAACCTATATTAGGATTTAAGAATTGTTGACTTTCACCTATTTATAATGCCTTTATTCATCCTATTTCATCTTACATGTTTATTTTTTGCTTATCGCGCTTGTCACAGGTACTGATCACAGTAGTAACAGCTTCCTCACGTGGACTGCACAGGAGCCTGCTTGTTGTTGCTATTTAAGAACTCGCATGTTTGAAAAAATCTTTCTCCTGCCTTCTCACTTACTGGAGGTTCGGAGTATAAAGGTCTAGATTCAAATGTCCTTTTCACATTTCAAAGTGTTTCTCCATTGTTTTCTGCCTCTGTTTAAGTGGTGAGAAATTTAGTTCCATTCTCTTGACACTCTGCTGACAATTGCTTTTGTTAACTATTGATACATTTGTAGTTGCTTTTTCTTTTAAAAAAAAAAAAGATTTGAAAGGTAGAGTTACAGAGGAAAGGGGGGAGACACAGAGATCATCTATCCACTGGTTTACTCTTCCAAATGGCCGCAACAGACAGGGCTAAGCCAGGGCAAAGCCAAGAGCCAAGAGCTTTGTCTTGGTCTTTCACATGAGTTCAGGAGCCCAAAGACTTGAGCCATCATTTGCTGCTCTTCTCAGGAGCATTAGCAGGGAAATGAATCAGAAGTGGAGTAGCCTGGAACCTAACTGGCACCTAGCTGGGATGCCGGTGTTGCAGGGGGCAGCTTAACCAGTTAGGCCATAACACAGGCCCTGTTTTTTAGTTTATTAATTTTTAGGATTTTAGCATCACTCCCCATGTTCTGAAATTACACTACGATGTACCTTACATGCTTATTTTCACATCATTTTTCTGGGTACCTGGCAGACCCTTTCAATATAGTATCTCACTTTCCATTCTGAAAAAAATTACCATGTAATTTACCTTATTGTTTTCTCTCATCCGTTTCTGTCTTCTCCTTTTCTGGATCCAGTTTGCTAGATAGTGCACCTCTAAGCATGACCCTATACTTTTCAACATTTCTTTGTAGTGTACCTTTGTTAGTGTTGTTAAATATTGTTCTACTTCCTAAGATATCCTCAGCTGTTTTTACTCTACTATTGATTTTTTTCATGCTATGCTATTTTTAAATTTCAAAAGCTTTTTGTTTCTTCTGAAAGTACCTTTTAAATAGCATGCAGTTTGGGGGTCAGAGGCTGTACCTCATCTTTCCAAGAATCCTAATGAGGTTGTGTCCCTGTGTGTGCCTTCTACAGTATATGAAGCTGGCTTTGCTGAAAACATGACTGATGATACTTGGCTATCTGTTCACGTAAAAGAGTAGGTCATCAGGAAACTTAATAATCACCAGCCTTCTCAGTAATTACCTTCTCTTGTTATAAGTCAGACCCTCCAAAGATTATTTCTTTCTATGCGTGAAGGGAATTCATGTAGCTGCAGTTACTCCCATAGCCTACCGAAGGAACGAATCCGGGAATTTCTGAGTTCCTAAGAACATTCAATAGTGTCCTCTGCTTATGTGGTCTGTTCATCAACATGGCACCCTTACCCTCAGAGGTCATGTGTTCCCAAGGGTGTCTAGGCATCCTGAGAGTAAACCTCCACTCCTTGAACCTCTGACTGAGGAGGGAAGTAGCCCAGATGAGAAGAGTGACAGATGGAGTTTGGGATCTAAACTACTAATGTCCCAGACTTCCAGCCCACCCATCTTCAACCCCACTACTACTTTCAGAAGGTAGCAGTCCCTGTGTCTTCTCGGAGTCTGCAATTCAGAGACATCTCTACTTCTCCCACTGCTCACTTACATCTAAGGCCCGTTAAGTCATTTACCTCCTCTCTGTAATATTCTGTGTCTAGTCATTTGATATATTTGTCTCATGTTTCCCTTGTCCTTTGAGGTTTCAATCTTTGTTAATCCTTCAACTATTTTCAGTTAGATTTTCAGAGAACATAGAGATAAATGCTCATGCTTGATCTGTATTTGTCATCAGAAAACGGAAGGAAAAAATTCAAAGGCAATAAAACATGAGGGAAAGATCAAGCTGCCAATGAATTGATCTCTAGACGTCACTAAGCAATCACATTTCTTTAAAATATCTGTAACTTTCTAGCTATATGTTTCACCACACCCTAGAAGACACAGCCACATTTCAGGTTTTAGGTGTCATAATCTTGAAGGAGATTGTGGGGAGCAACTGGGAGCAACTCGGACTAGACTAAGTTACTGGAATTAAGACTTATTCTATGCATCTGCTCTCCCACAATATGGCGCTGGGAGAGGAGGAAACAGCTTCTACACAGCTGCCTCCAGTTCAACCAATAAACTGTAGGACCTGCTCCTGATTGGAGGAGGGCAGCGTACTCGGAGTGTGGGTAGCAGAGTTGGGATTGGTGGAAAAGGACTATAAAGGAGGAGAGAGACAACATGCACCAGGAACATCTAAGGGGAACACCTGAGCAGCCCCCGAGAGAGCCGGCCGGCGGTGTGCCGCTCCCCCGCGGAAGTGGGGAATGTGGCCGGGGGAACCGCCCTTCCACGGAGGTGGAAGGGACAGTAGCCAACCCGGGAAGAACCAGCAGCAAACCCGGGAAGGGCCGAGCAGACGAAAGAACAGCACAGGGTCCTGTGTCGTTCCTCCACGAAGAGGGGGAGCGACAGAGATCATGTTCAAATACATGTCATAAGGTTAGGTTTCCAGATCCTCTGAGAAGAAGTAAAAGAAAACAGGGTCTCTTTGCCAATAAATACTTAACAGTACTGTTACAATCATGATGTTTAAAAAGCCATAAGAAATTATACCAAGATAAATAATGTTTATATAATGGCTGGACACTGTGCTTCAGATAATCCAGGGCTTTAAATAAAGGGAAGGCAGAGGTTGGCATTGTGTCTTAGTAGGTCAAGCTACCACCCACAATGCTGCCAGCCCACAGAGTGCTGGTCTGATTCCCAGCTGCTCCACTTCTGATCCATGCCTGGGAAAGCAGAAGACGGCCTGCATACTTGGGACCCTGCCACTCACGTAGGTGACCAGGATGGAGTTCAAGGCTGCTGGCCTCAGCATGGTCCAGTTCCAGCTATTGTGACGATTTAGGGATTGAACCAGCAGATGAAACACATCCTCTCTAATTCTCATTCTCACTCTCTGACCCTCTCCCTCCCTTCCCTTTGTGTAACTCTTTCAAACAAATATCTTTAAAAATAACATAAAAAGCACAGATATTTGAAAATAAGTCTTGATAATAAACATTTCACAATTCTACCTTCTCATCTCTAATAGCAAAAGGCATAGCACTGTCTACATTTGTTTCTTTTGTTGTTATTTTTTGTTTGTTTTTTTTTTGAGGAACTGAACTTTCTTCCCTATTCACCAAGATTGAAATGTCAGATGCAGAAAACTACATGAAAACCATTCTCATAGGAAACCCTAAATTTATGAGAAACCCCTCCCAATATGGCAAACCTAGGTCCTATGGGGCACTTCAATAAATTAAAACCCCCGACTTCAGGAAGTGAAATTTAAGTCAACAATGGCATTAAACAGCCTCAACAGACACAAGGGAATTATTAGTGTTGGGCATTACTTCCCCTTTGTTTTTCTCTGGTTTTTCCCTGTCAAAAGCTTGTCATGCAACTTCCATATTAGTATGAAAAAATGTGGTTTACACAGGGAGATTCTGGTCTTATTATACCACGAGCATATTATTCATTTTGCCAACAGTTTAGGCCCTAAATTCTGAGGCTGTCTGAAGACCAAGGAACAGCTTCCACCAATCAATGTCCACACACAATCCATCTTTGAGCTGCCACCTTACCTGTTGAATGTTAAGGATGCTGCCTCCTTAAGGCTCACATCCAGAACTCCAATAAACACATCAAAGGAAGCCCTTCAGGGCCACTGCATTCACAGACTGGACAGCAGCAAGGCTGGAAGGACCACAGCATCACCCAGCCAGAATCTTCCAGGACATCACTCTACACAGCATGGCTCATTCTACCGTTCTGTCATCTCTGAATATCCATGTGAGGGAGACACAAAAAGCAATCTGTTTTGACATGATGGTGCTAATAGTACCCAAAGTAAAATATTTTTATTATGACAGCTGGTTTGAAGAACTGAATATGTCCTAGAATAGACAGCTAAAAGTCATTCAAATGATTATTTTTATCCTATTTCTCATTAGGTAGAGAGTTACGTCTAAGAAGCAAAATCTTCACCACTCTTCTCAAAAATCAACATTATTTCTCAACAAAACAACAAAGGGAGGGCTGAGAAATAGGTATCACCTTCTCATAGGTGTCTGTCTCTGCAATATGAACAGCGAGTTTCATTCTTTACTGCCACTCCTTATCCAGTAGTTCCCTATATTTTCACCAAATTTCTCAATTTCTACACATACATCTCTATCAGTTATAAAGAATTGCATCATCAGATGTTTCATATAAGATACTAAGAGTGGGGAGAATGTTCACCGACTCTGAAAAATCCAAGTAAGAGGATATCCAAGATAAAATAGTACCAGGCAATTAAAGAATCAATAAAAGTAACCTCCTTAAAATCAGCCACCTTCCCTGCAGGCTCACAGGAACTGAAACATTCATATATGGCTGAACTAATGAACAAGCACAACAACGCATAAGTAAATACATGGGCACTTCAGAAGTTCAATGCAAATGGAATTATAGGTTTCTTTTGATTTAAAAAAAGTTGCCATCCGTGTCCAGTTATTCATTTTTTTTATTTATCTGAGAGACAGGACAAAGAGAGACAAGGCTGTTGGTTCACCCCTGTGTGCCCAGTTGTTTTTCATAAATACACATTTCCATGAACTTACTGGCACACCACTGTATGCCAATAACTTAGAGTAATTATATAATAAAATCCAAGATATTTAATGTTTTAAATGATAAAGAATCAAGTGAAGTGAGACAACTGGCTCTTGGAGTTAGAAGCAGCCTAAAGAGATATATCCTAAGCTCTAAATTTCTAAGGGAAAATGACAAATTTAAGAAACAAGTTGATTTGGGTATAGAACTCAGTCAATGGCAGAACAAAGAGGGGTTCTACTTCCTGTATCTAACCCAGAATGCAATCATGATGCAACCAAGACCTGTTTCAAAGTGATCTCTTAAGAATCACCACAGTCTAGACAAAGGAAGGTCTAGTTTTCAGTAGCAAGCTATATTTATGTTTCTTGAGGAACCCTGGGAACAGCATTTACCAAAATAAAAATTTCATATCTTCATCAATTCCTTTACTCACTAAATGCAACCCACTTACCTCCTCTGAATGATGCAAAAACTTCCACTAGAGTAGGGCGATTCTTAGTCTTGCATCTGGGGCTCAGACATGTCAGAAAACTGGGTCGCGTCTTTGTTAATCACACAGAGAGTGACAAGACAATTCTAACAGCTGTATGCATCCTATAAATATGCAGATGCATTTAATACCAGCAAAGGTGGAAGAGTGAAGATACATGTTTATTTGGTTTTGAGGAGATTTTTGTCCATGACATACCAAAAACTTCTCTCTCAGTACAGTGTGTGATAACTTATCTCTGTGTTCTCTAATAGAGTTGTGGTAAGAAGGAGCCTCCTTCCAAGGCCATGTTGTCAAAAAATGGAACCTGAGTAGGCACAATGAAAGCTTCCAGAAATCTTTTCCTCTATAGAAACAGCAAGAGTATTGGCACTGTAATCTGGGAAAGCAGATGATAGAAGTAAAAGGCTGCAGAGGAAGATGAAGGAAAGGTGTGGGGAGCAATTCGGACTAGACTAAGTTACTGGAATTAGGACTTATTCTATGCATCTGCTCTCCCACAATATGGTGCTGAAAGGGAGTAAACAACTTCTACGCAGTTGCCTCTCGCCAACTTGACTGATAAGCTGCAGGAGCTGATCCTGCTCCTGATTGGAGGAGAGCAGCATACTCGGTGTGTGGGTAGCAGAGTTGGGATTGGTGGAAGAGGACTATAAAGGAGGAGAGAGACAACATGCACCAGGAACATCTAAGGGGAACACCTGAGGAACATCTGAGCAGCCCCCGAGAGAGCCGGCCGGCAGAGTGCCGCTCCCCCGTGGAAGTGGGGAATGTGGCAGGGGGAACCGCCCTTCCACGGAGGTGGAAGGATCGGCAGCCAACCCGGGAAGGACCAGCAGCAAACCCGGGAAGGACTGAGCAGACAAAAGAACAGCACAGGGTCCTGTGTCGTTCCTCCACGAATAGGGGAGCGACAGAAAGGAGTCTTGCTCATGAAATCCTGAAGTTGAATGAGCAGAGCCCATCCTCAGAAGAAAAAAAAATGCATGTGGTGCTGGCTTCAGATTCATAAATAATCCCAACATAGACATTTAAAGCTATTTCCAACTGAAATTATTAATCTCACAGATATATGTTTACAGGATCTAAAAACAAAGTATTTGTTTTACATCTTTAAATTCCCATTCAATCAAACCACCCACAGTGTGCCATGAAATTATATAAATCTTCTAAACATCTTGTAAGTGGAACATTTTTATTGTGCTGTATTTATAAGTGATAAAAGTTTCAATGTGAATGTTAATATTTTAAACTTGCCAGTTTTTTAAGCTTTTTGGTATTTCTTCATTTTAAAATACACTAGCAATCTTAAAGACAGAAAGGTTGAGACATGCAATTATACTTTCCTGTGTACTGAGAATTTTGGTGTCCCTAGATAGAGGAATGTAATGAAATCAGTTGGCTTGAGACAGAAGGCCCATCAGAATATTGTAAAAGATGGCAGTCACGTGATGTGGAACCTTGCTATTCAGAGTGTGGTCTATGGGCCAGCACCACCCGTACCTTCTGGGGTTTGTTAAGAATGCTGAACCTCAGGCCTCATCATACAGATCTTCTCAAGCAGAATCTGCACTTCAGTACTACCTGCAGACAAGTCCCGTGCACATTTATGCTTGAGAAGCACTGCCTTTGAAAGTCACCATCCCCGTGCATTCTCCAGAGGAGGAAGCAAGCTTAAAGAACGTACCTGGTTGGAGAGGACCCCTGGATAGCACAATGGAGGCTTACCCCTAACCTGGTCTCCTCTATCTAGTGTGGTTTGTTATGGAATCTAAAATTGCAGGTGCAAAAGAGAGAAACACAAGCACGGGTAGCCCAGTGCGTTGGAGAGGTCCTGGGACATCCGTGAGTAGGGACATCAGTGTCATTTTTGGGAAATTTATCTCTACATGAAGCTTCCAGTGGATGAAGGGCTGCAACTGCCAGCTGAACCCGTGGTCTCCTCCACACATTCCTTCCACAAATGTTTTAGTGCACCTCACATACCAGGAATTGGCCTAGACTCTTACAGCACAGCTTAGCAATACTTGATTTCTTTTTAAAATGGTATTCTATAACAGTACGAGAAAGTACAAAGAAAAACAAGACACCTGAATTTGAACTGTCTTGTGGCCAATGTGAGATTTAAAGATAATTAATTTTAATGTTTAAATTTGACAAAAGATCTGAAATTACAGTGATTTGACCAGAGATTCCTCCCTCTTGTCTCTGCCCCCACCCACCCTCCCTTGTGTAAATTCCAGCAGTTTAGGACTCAACATTAGAGGAAGGGCTATTCCTTTCTCAGTATCCCATCATACTGAAGCCTGTGTTGTAGCATAGCAGGTAAAGCTGACGCCTGCGACACCAGCATCTCAAATGGATGCTTGTTCGCACCCCAGCTGCTCCACTTCCAATCTAGCTCCCTGCTAATCATCTAGGAAAAGCAGCAGAGGATGGCCCATGTGCTTGGGCACCTGCCACCCATGTGGGAAACCCAGATGAAGCTTCTGGCTCCTGGCTCTAACTGGCCCAGTCTCAGCTGTTGCAGCCAACTGACAGTGAACCAGTGAATGAAAGATTTCTTGCAGGGCTGGCGCCAGGGTGCAGTAGGTTAATCCTCCACCTGCAGTGCTGGCATCCCACATGGTGCCAGTTCTAGTTCCAGCTGCTCCTCTTCCAATCCAGCTCTCTGCTGTGGCCTGGGAAAGCAGTAGAAGATGGCCCAAGTACTTGGGACCCTGAACCCGCATGGGAGACCAGGAAGAAGCTCCTGGCTCCTGGCTTCAGACTGGCGTGATCTCTTGCTCTCTCTCTCTCTCTCCCTCTGACTTTCAAATAAACTTTAAAAAAATCCCATAATGTTTATGAATATTATCTCCACATGCAATACAGCAAAGAAGAAGTGGAAATACTCCTTTCCTTTAAGTGATCTTCCAGGAATTTAAACTTACTACTTCTGTTTACTTTTCATCTATCACCACTTACTTACAGAACCACTAGAAGTTCCAAGGGAAGATTGGTAACCTCTGCTTTATTTTCATTGGCCATGGGTCCTCCCCAATAAAAATGTTGGGCATTGTAGCTTTTCTTTCTAATTGAATAAGGCAGTCTGAGATACTCCTAGAGAGTTGCTTTTATACACTTATTTTCATTTTATTTCAAATGAATTTCATTTGAAATTTTTCAATTTTTTTCAAATTTTTTACCTGAAAGACAGATCATCCAACCATTGATTCATTCCCTAAATGCCAGCAACTTCTGGGGCTGGGCCTCACCAAAGGCTGGCACGAAAATCAACCCAGGTCTTCTGCATGGGTGTCAGGGACTCAAATATTTGAGCCACCACCTGCTGCCTCCTAGTTTGCACATTAACAGGAACCTAGAATTGGAAGCAGAGCAAGGACTCAAACCCAGGCACTACAATATGGGATGTGTCTTAACCACTATTTCAAATGCTGACCCCTCTTTGAGTTTTTATTTTAAAAAAAATCATTTATTTGAAGGATTACAGAGAAAGAGAGAGATCTTCCATCCCTAGTTCACTTCCCAGATGTCTATAATGGCCCAGGACTGGGTCAGGCAAAGCTAAGAGCCAGGAGTTTCCTCCAAGTCTCCCACACGCATGTCAGGGGCCCAAGCACTTGGGTCAGCCTCTGCTGCTTTGCTCCAGGCCATTAGTAGGGAGCTTGATCAGAAGTGGAGCAACCGGGACAAAAATTGCCACTCATATGGGATGCCAGGGTTGCAGGCAGCTGCTTTCCCCACTATGGCACAGCACCAACCCCTCTTTGGGATTTTTGAGGATTATTGATCACTAAGTGGGACTTCATTATCCTTTCTCTTTAGTTGTTTCCTGCAGTCTGTATTCCAAATACAGAAACAGAAGACCTACACAGAACAATGTATGAGCTTCTGCTGCCATTAGTCCTGGAGCTCACTCCAGCACGGCGTGACCCTCCACCTTGGCTTCACAAGGCCTGGCCTTCTGACAACTGCTCTTCTTGGCTTTCCCTGCAATGCGTCTTAACATTCACGTGTATGTTCTCATGTTGGTATTTAGAATCGGATGAAGGCAGACTGGCAATTCAAACTTCCAGGTGTTTTATTACTACTTGAAAGACACAGACTATAAGAGAGAGATCCACCATCCACTAGTTCATTGCCCAAATGCCCTCACTGAGCCAGCCCCGAACCATGATTTAGGAATGAAGAACTGAATCCAAGTCTCCCTCATGTGGCAGGAATTCATCTCCTGCTGCCACCACCTACTGCCTCCGAGGGTCTGCATTAGCAGGAAACTGGCTTCTGGAGCCAAAGCCAAAACTGTACTCACATCCCCCACTCTGTGATATGGGTGTCCCAACCAGTGTCTTAACCACTAGCCAAAGGCTTGCCCTAGGTATTAAAGATAAAATGTTGTCTTAGCTTTTGGTGTTCAAAAGTCTGGCTGTTATAAATCTTAAAACTTTGGCTATTGTGTCTGTTGTCTTTGTAGCACACTTAAGGATCTTGCTTTGACACCCTGAAGTTGGACATTGATGTTATTTCTCCCCTTTCAGACTCCTTTGCTATAGAGCCATGAAAACTGGCTCCATGAAAATTCTGGAGCTTCAAGTGAAGTGAGAGGGCACTGGCGATAGAGAAATCCAATGACTGAGATTTTCAAGTATGTTATTTGGTTCTTACAACAAACTGAAGAGTCTGAAACTTATCTGGAAGTTAATGGAGAACTTAGAAGAGCTAGATTTAAACAAGGTACTTCCACATCGCCATTCCTTTTCCTATACTTGTCTACTGGCACTCACACACTGGGGAAAGATAAATGACACAGGCAAAGGCCTCTTTTTGATGTATGTGTTTTGGATTTCCAACTCTTCACTCAAAAAAGAAAGTATTAATGGGTTTCACCTTAGGTACAGGTTGCTGTAAATTTTTCTTTTGCCTCAGGGAAACTAATAGCCCTTTTGGGTGTGGGTGGCTGTATTCACACAGTGACTATGGGAAAACCATCTCAGCCATGAGCTCAGCCTCTCATTCAAAGAGGCCAGTGAACATTCCCGGATGGGAAATAGTGGGAAGGTACAGTAGAAAGAGGAATTAGAGTGAGTGAAGTGAAGAAACCATTCAACAAACTTGAGCATTAGAATTTCAGAGGGAAGCTGGAGGCAGTGTGGGTGACATCTTGATATTGTCACATTTGATAGAAAATAGGGGAATTCGGAACCCTTTTGACCAGTCTTTGTTCTGCTGTTTTGAGATTGACACTCACTGCAATTGAAATAAAATCTGATCCAGGAAAAGTAGCTTACCTAATTTTGTCATCTCTGAAAACAGCCACTAAGATTTTAGTCACAGAATTGTCATGATCAAAACAATATTTTATAAAGATTAATCTAAGTAAGAAGAATTCCCTAAGTGCTAACATTCATATTAAAACAACATAATATTTTTAAATGCCTGTGTAAGACATCTTTCATGTATAATACAACTCAAATGTTAAAGGACTTCTTTCAAGGTAATTTAAAGCACCCGCCTCCTGGGTTGAATTTTTCTCATTTCTTCAAAGACACTGGTCTTTGTAATGAGTTCTGGAGTACACTTAAGCATGTTATACTTTGATTCCCCCAGTTCTACCCTCCTCCTGCTGATCTTCATCTTGACATCTGTCATCTCTCGTGAGGAGCAGACCCCTGTCCTCTCCAGTCTAGGAACAGAGCTATCCACTCACCTCACAATGATCTTTGCCTACTTCCTGTTCTCTAGTTGCTACATCCAGCAAGTCCATCTAACTTTCGAGGAAACTCTCAAGTCTATTTTCTCACTCAGTCTTCAGCAGCGGCTGAGTGTGCTGCCCTGCCACAACTGATCATATGCATTGCTGATAGATCTTCTAAGACACAGTCTTGCAACTACTGTTCACCTTTCAGAACTCTTCACTGGTTCCATGTTACTTACAAAGTCTGTAAGATGGAGGGATTTCATCAGTGTATATGAATGTGTGTCTTATCATATCTAAGATGGACTACAAAGAAATTGAGGGCTATTAATGAAGCCCTCAAAGGGTTGCATGGATTTTTCCCAATGGAACCTTTACCCTTCCACAAACTCTTCAGGGAAAAACTAAGTAATGTCTACAGACGACATGTTAGAAACCACACTGCTTAGATGACTTCTAAATTTACTTATTTTCCTTCAGTTTTTCATATTTCATGGCTTTATGAATACATATAAGCTTTTTGTTAACACGCAAACTTTTCATCATCCATACACTTCAAGACTCAAATACAATGTCCTCAGGAGTAAACCTTCTAATGTTTTGTAATCTCTTAAGTCCCTAGGTCTGCTAGAATTTGTTAAACTCATGGTGACATTTACCTCCTATCCTAGCACAAACCAAATGTCCTTGAAGCCAAGGACTTTTCTATAATCCATTTGGTAGAAAAATCTCCAACAGAAGTGATTTTTTTAAAAACTGAACTGGATAGAATACAGTCGTTAGGCATAGCCTAGGATGTGTTAGAGATGAAGATGAATTATGCTTCTTCATAATTGGAAAATTTTTTAACTGCATGAGAATGAAGCAGAAAGCACATGCGTGTCTAAATCAAGACCTTCTTTGACCAAAGACACATTATAGTGAAAAGTTCAAGAAATGATTTCTTCAAGGTTGCCTACACTTCTAGCACCAAGTACAAGTTCAGAAATCCCCAGGATCACACTGGGATTCAATAACTTGCTACAAGTACCCCTAGCATTCACTGAAAGTTATTATTATACTTGTAGTTACAGGTTTTTTTTTTTTAAAGGTGGGGAGAGAAATAAATTGATTTCTCATCATCTGGTTCACTCTGTAAATGGCCACAATAGCCTGGGCTGGACCAGGCTTAAGTCAGAAGCAAAAAACTTTAGTTAAGTCTCCCACATAGCTGGCAGGAACATAACAACTTGAGCAACTCTCTACCACTTTCCCAGGTTCATTAGCAGGAAACTGGATCATAAGCAGAAAAGCCAGGATCAAACTGGCTCTTTTATAGAGATGCCAACATCATGAACTGTGGCTTACTCCACTATACCACAACACCAGCCCCTCAGTGACGGTTTATGACAGTGAAAAGAAAGATTATGTCAGTCAAGAAAAGAAATCAATGGGTCGGAGTTCAAGACAATTCCAAGCTCAGTAGTCATAGCTGGCATCTCCCAATGAAATAATGGATAGCCTATCTTTCCCAAGAAAGATATGTGACAATATGCATGCCAATCAAGAAGAGTCCCTGAACATTAGTGTCCAGAGTTTATTGGGGTCGCTTCATGTTGCCATAGTTAACTGATCATTTGTATGATCTCATGATTCTGCATGATACGACTCCCTCACACCTAAATCACAGTGCTAGATTACCTACCATGACTGAAGGTTCTCCAGCCAACCTTCCAAGGCCATAGAGATTACTCTGAGAGTTAAGAGCATAGACTATACCTCTCTTTGGATGAGATTATATTGTTTAAGAGGCAAATGGCCATTGAATATCAACAAAATACAAAGGAAGAATTCTTCATCCTGGAGCGACTGCTTTCACAATCTGAGACTGGGCCACCCAGGGAGAGATGGGAATTATGTGTGAACTGCACCTTTTGGTTAGGGATGTACAAATCTAAAATGAGGCACCATCTCCACACATTGGCCATTTTGTTTCTCCCATTGTCAATCTGAACCATGATTTCTGATCTCAGTGCCCTGAGGAAGTTGGGATGACAGAGAATTAGGAGATTGGAATGGCCAATTCCAATGTGAACAGGACACTCCTACAACAATACCTCCTTTCAAAGGTGAAGTACTTTTCCAATACACAATGCCTTGTTAGACATTTCATAAGCAAAGATCAAAATAGCATGAAACTTCCTCCCTCCCCATTGGCTACTGTTTGGTTGAAGGATATATAGAACTTACACTTCTCCCTTTCAGGATGATTTTCTAGTACAGACCCATAAATCACACAATGAGAGCTTTCTCAACCTTCAGCTTTAAGGAACTAGAGTTCGCTACCCTAAGAGGGCAACCACACCTAAGCCCTCCTCACCCTGTATCACTTGAGCCTCCCCCAGTCATTGATACTACTCATCTTTGTTAATCAGGAGTTTCACCCAAAATTTTCTCATTGAAGACCCAACCAAATATGCCAGGGAAAACAGGTATGCTATTACTTACTTTAAATTCAATAGCAATAAAATAATCACTGTAATAGCACTGGTGGCAGCACCACCACCAACAAATGATAAGTTTAACCATTAGTGTTTTAAATGGGCAACCAGAGATTTAGGGTAATGCCAGTATACAATTCTTCTTACAAAAGTCCTGCAGGTCAGGGGCTGGCACTATGGCATAGCGGGTAAAGCTGCCGCCTGAAGTGTTAGCATCCCACATGGGTGCCAGTTTGAGTCCCGGCTGCTCCACTTCCAATCCAGCTCTCTGCTATGGCCTAGAAAAGCAGTAGAGGATGGCCCAAGTGCTTGGGCCCCTGTACCCATGTGGGAGACCCAGAAGGTGGTCCTGGCTGCTGGCTTCAGATGGGTGCAGCTCTGGCTGTTGTGGCCATCTGAGGAGTGAACCAGCAGATGGAAGACCCCTCTCTCTCTCTCTCTCTCTCTCTCTCTCTCTCTGCCTCTCTGTAACTCTGCCTTTCAAATAAAATAAATAAATCTTAAAAAAAAAGTCCTGCAGTCATCTGAACCAGACCCTCCTGACTGATATCCTTAGTTCATACTTATAAAACAACTGTGTACTAGGAAATACTAGGAAACTAATTGGGATTAAGAGCTTTGCTAGGTACAAATATTTCATTAGTTCTGCTCAGGTAATTTCAATTTAAATATTTGACCCATATATCAAAAGTTATCCTCTGAAAAGGATTTGTAACTATGATATTTCAATGACATTTACAATAGGCAATATTCTAGAAACAAGGACTTGGTAACAACCTCTGGTACAAGCATATATAACAATTGTTTATTTGAGAGGAGAGAGAGGAGAGAGATCTTTCATCTACTGGTTCGCTCCCCTAACACAGTCATGGCTGGATCAGGTTAGAACCAGAAGTCAAGAACTCCATCTGGGTCTCCCACATGGATGACAGAAATTCAAATAATTTAGCAATCACCTGATGCTTACCAGGTGCATTAGCAGGGAGTTACATAGGAAGCAGAGTAGCCAGGATTGGCTGCTCCAGTGAGGGCATTCCATTGGTAGCTTAACTTATTATTAGAATGGCTAGGAAAGAGAAACCCAAAAGGTGGAGCAACTAGGACATACAGAGAGCATTTGAGAAGTATATTTTTATATCAATTTTGAAAACTGGCAGGTTCTACTGAAACTGAACTTACACTTAACCTCTGATTCATAACTGCATATGTAACATGCACCAAACAAGAATACAAATACATGAGCAAAATGCCCACACAAAGATGATCATAATGACATTTTTCATAGTAGCCCTGTATTGGGATTAACATAAGGACTGCCAAATTATGGAGGATTTTCTGCAATGGAATAAGGGGTGGTAATGAAATAATCAAACTCCCACTATATGGGATAACACAGATGCCTATGATTGTGAACCAAAAACGTCAGAAAATAGAATGAACAAGCTACATGATTCGATTTATAAATAAGTGAAAAAAACAGGTGGGACTAATCTATGAAAAATTCAGCATCAGTTACCTTTGTTGGGAATGGTCATGAGTGGGAGAAACCGTGAGTGAGCACCCCAGGGTACTGGTCATGCCATTTTTCCTAATCCTTGCAATTTCATGAATGGTACATTTTTTAAGCATTCATTACACTGCACATATAAGCTCTGTACAGTTTTATTATCATACATTATATTTTTTTAAAAAAAATCAAGATTTCTTATGAAGAAAAGAACCACTAGTATAATCCTTCTGAGGCTACTCATATGAGGTCACTTGTGATTGGCCGCTCAATTATCTTAGGAAACTTTGCAAAACAAAATGAAACATGGACAGCAAGCTCTGTAGGAAACCTTATTTAGGAAGTTTTCTCATGCTCCCAGACAACTCAAACACTCTGTCTTCTTCATCATGCAAGAATCTGATACCTCACCCTACTCACACCTAGAAGACACTTGGGGCCATCGACACCAGCCATGGACTCTGGACCCAGATCTCCTCTGTATCCCCCCAATATCTGACCCGCACCTGATTCATGCTATCCCTGAACCTGCCAGCACTCTGGGGAAACTAGCAAAGACTGAAACACATTCCTTTGCTTGGTTTCTCTTCCTTTCCTTTAGTCCATGATGTCAGTAAGGATTAGACCATGACATCCAGTTCTTTTAGTGGCAATAATGACAAGCAGCAGCTACAGGTTGACTTTAATGCACAAATGGAGCTTCTCCTCTTCTACTGTAACTGAACACACATTAGAGGCACAGCAGGTTAAGCCACCATCTGCAACACAAGCATCCCATAATTAGGGTCAATTTGAGTTCCAGCTGCTGCACTTCTGTTCCAGCTCCATGCTAATGTACCTGGGAAAGCAGTGGAGTGTGGCCCAAACACATGGACACCTGCAACTAACACAGGAGACTTGGACAAATTTCCAGGCTCCGGCTTTCACTTGGTCCAGCCATGGCCATGAAGCCATTTAGGCAGTGAACCAGTGCTGGAAGATCTTTCAGTCTATTCCTTCCTACCACACAAAAGAAACTTAAATACTTTGCACCAAAAAGAAACGTATCTTTTAATTCTGTTTTACACAAACTTTTTGAAGTCCCTCCATGTCTACATGCATCTAATTCTCCTGCTGCATCCCATGAAATAGATCTTACTGTCAGCTTTCACACATGCAGAAACTACAGAGATCACTCTATGGGCAGGCCATAGAGAGCCAGTGAAAGAGGTGCGAATGATCCACGGGGAAGCCTGGCCTCAAACGCTGTGTTCCCAACTAGTGCCCTGTGCTGTCTCCAGGTGAGGAAGGGAGCAGTGCACAGCTCTGCTGCCTCTCATCATGCCACTCACCTTCTCCCAGCAATCACCGACGTTTGCCTCACTTACTGCCACGCAGGCATAAGTTGCTTCTGATTCATCAGAGCCTCTGATTCTCTATCACTAGGCTCAGTCAGCAACCAAGTATGCTGCATCTCAAGCCTTAATCTTCTTCAACAATAGGTTACACATAGACATTTCTTTTAAGACACATATCAAACTGGATTTTGGGCCTTAGCATCTGCCATTAATGCTGTCTATAACCTCAAAATGAACCTGCAAACCCCATCTCTTCTAGCAGTCACCCCTGGGACTCTAAGGTAAATTGGTCATTTCAAGCAACAATGAGGACTTCCTCAGTCCCTTTTCTTACTAAGCAGTGATGTCCAAATTCTAAATGCCAGTGAAACTATCGAGACAAAGCTTCCCGTCCACAGCCTCGGAACCCCTGTCCAACACAGAACTAGTATCTACTGAGACACCAAACACCCCAAGCTGTGATGTGCTTTGCTGTACACCAAACTTGAAAGAGAACAGTTTTTATCTTCAAGGAGTTCTCTAACAAATACATGTGAAATCAATCAGGATGATTTTCTGAGCACCAGGTCAAAGATGCAGTGTGGAAAGCACACAGTTTCACCAATGATGCACTATGTAGCATGACTTATTGCCTGAGCCACATTTGGGGCAATCACTATCCTTCCTAGCACCCTCCACATATTTCTGTATAGAGTGACCTCTTTTGGAGGAACGTTCCTGGCCTCCATGACCCTTCCTCCATACTAACCGAGCTGGGTGTTTTACAGATGGGCAGAGTTCAGCTGACCCTCCCCCATCTCTTTTGGAACGCTGCCTTCCTTTGGATACCCTGGTCTACTCTGACCTGTTATAAGCTCAGCATGAAAGGCTACACCTTTCAGGATTCCTCCTGAAAGCAGTGAAGTCCAAGGACATAAGCTAAGCAAAGCCTGTGTCATCTGAGTGAGGCACATTCTCCCGAGACTTACCTGAATTAAAGCTAAAACTTATAAATATCCTCATCTGATCCTGAATTCTTTTTCCATTCATTCTGAACTCAGATGGGGAAACACATCCCAACACTACTTCATTGACATGGAAGCCTCACAGCAAACACCAGGACAGATTTTTCTACAGCAAGGCAAGAGCCTCTATGTCTCCTCCTGTTATTATTTCTCTGTAGTGCTTTCTGCCACTGCTGCTTTGTTTTATAATTTCACCATCCTGAGTTGCCTCAGGTTCCACTCAGACAACCACAGCTCCTTCAATTAGTGGCGCTCAACACTGGTTACCTCTGTGAGGCAGCAACTTACATGGAATCTGTTCCCTACAACTCTTCATTTTGATTGGAACAGGAAATAAACACCAACAGATTATCACAGCTGTATCTGGCACCATTGTGAGAAAAATGATCCAGAATTGTTTTAATCTTTCCATTTTCCCAAAGATATTTTTCTTCTGCTTCGTATCACCCAAGTTCTGCTTTCACCAGTCAGCTCACTCAGGAAGGAAGCAACAATCCATCCCCTCCTCATCCCTCTAACACTGAGGAAACATTAAAAATTCAACTGCCTCTTCTTTAGTGAACAATTATCTCACTCATTGGCTTGATTCACTGATCTCTTAATGACAGCTTTCCTGCGGTTTCCTTTGAATGTTTAAAATATGAAACAACCCTGTCTTGTCAAGCTGCAAACTGTGGCTGAGTTTTTAGTGGCTGTTTCCAATAAATAATTTCAAGGGTTTTCAAATTATCCATCATCTGACAGCTCTCGGGAAGATGTTCTCATCTCCTTAGGCATAAAAAGCCATTTCTAACAACAGCACTGTCCCCCTGATTACCCTCAATGATTTTCAAAATCAGTTCCTTTCTTCTCAAAGAACCTCTCTCTCCATCAGTATTGACAGGTCCTTTTAATGAACACATGTACAAGAGGAAGGACTGCATGTGACTGTCCCTGTGGCCATGATGCATTAGTAAATGAATGATAAAGATTACAATGGGATACTGATCCTGTATATGTAATACCTTATGACAATCTGCACATGTTAGGAATAGAAGAGAGAGAAAGGGGGGACCTAAAGCAATTTCTGATGGGAGGAATCAAAATAGTATCTTCATAAAAGGATAAAAAGCTGACCAACATAGAATATCTATCCAGAAAATGTCAGGGTTTTTTTTTTTTTCAGATTTATTTATTTATTTATTTCAAAGTCAGAGTTAGAAGGAGAGGCAGAGAGAGATAGAGGTCCATCTGCTGGTTCACTCCACGAATTGGCCACAATGGCCAGAGCTGCGCCGATCTGGAGCCAGGAGCCTCTTCTGGGTCTCCCACGTGGGTGCAGGGGTCCAAGGACCCGGGCCATCTTCTACTGCTTTCCCAGGCCATAGCAGAGAACTGGATCGGAAGAGGAGTAGCCGAGATTCAAAGCGGCACCCATATGGGATGCCGGCGCTGCAGTCAACAGATTCACCTGCTATGTAACAGCGGTTTGTTCTTCATCTGCTGGTCACCATTTCTTCCTTTCTTCCTCATGGAAGAATGGAAAGGACAACTCAAGAGAGGAGAGTGAGAAAGGAATGCAGGCTTCCGTTCATTCCTAGCTGGTGGAGAAGGACAGGAGAAGCAAATAGGATCGGTAGTGGTCAAGGGCTTCTGAAAAATTTCCAGACATGAGAACGCAGACAAGTTGCAAAACCAACAAAATGCAGTCTTAAGCCATCTTCAGAGCATCTGAAGGTCACAAGCTGAAAATGGGTATGGAAGAAGATCATTCAGAACAAACTCCAACCCTGGCAATTAGTTCTGACTCCTGAATAGGGATTCCAGATAGTATTTTAAAAGACTTTATTATGGAGTTGAAAAATAATGTCAAGCTTGGATTAAGCTTTGGCAGTTTAAATGATCAAAAATGATACTAATGTTGTCTCTGTGTATATTTCCTTGACTCTTTTACTATGTCTTTGAAGTGTTTTATATTGCTGTGTTTAAATTTTAAGGTTTTGTTTGCTTTTTAATTTAAGGAAAGTCACACTGTTGAACAAACCAACCTATGAACTAAGCTCTGGGGTCACAGGCAGAAGTAAAAGTGCTCCCCATTTCTTGGACCCAAAGAGCTCTTAAGATAATTAAGGAGACATTATATTTATATGTAAATATATACATGCATTGTATAAATATATGAGCACATAGGTTAACTAATGAAATTCTTCCTCTTTAGACAGCATTATCACTTAAGACACACACACACACACACACACACGAACGAAGTCCTCTGACAGTGTTCTGTATCTCATCATCTACTGTTTAGGCAAACCAGAAGCCTAATGATGAAACCCTCACCCTCAAATCTATCACCACACTGATGAAGTGGCCACTAGACAGTATCTTCTTCTGAGTAGCTACCATTACCACCAACAAAAGCATCAGCTCCTTAACTGTATCACCACCCAGAGGAGTAAATGACCTTCTAATTACTCCCACATGTACTCTGGTGCTTCCTAAACTAGTTTACTGCCTGGATCCAGGGTTTTGTTTCCAAAATTCAAATCTGATTGTCATTGCCCTACTTAAAATCCCTCAAATATTAAATATTTTTCATTGTCCTTTAGATTAATATCACCCCTCTTTATCGGGCTTATAGAAACCTCATAGTCTGGCTACTGCTGATACCTCCAGCCTCCCCAGGGGCCAAGAAGATTCCCCTGCTTCACTATACAAAGGCTTAAATGAATCCTGCTCCCTGTCGCAGGACATTGAAACTTGCCCATATCTGTTGCTCTTCACCTCACTAACTCCTACTCATCCTTCAGAGGTTCATCACCTTACAAACTCTTTTTTTTATTTATTTGACAGAGTGAGACAGTGAGAGACAGAGACAGAGAGAGAGAGAGAGTAAGAGAGAGAGAGAAAGGGCTTCCTTTTGTTGGTTCACCCCCTAATTGGCCGCCACGGCTGGAGCTATGCCAATCCAAAGCCAGGAGCCAGGTACTTCTTCCTGGTCTCCGACACGGGTGCAGGCGCCCAAGCACTTGGGCCATCCTCTACTGCCTTCCTGGGCCACAGCAGAGAGCTAGCCTGGAAGAGGAGCAACCAAGACTAGAACCTGGCACCCATATGGGATGCCGGCACCGCAGGCGGAGGATTAACCTAGTGAGCCACTGCTCCGGCCCCCCCCTTACAAAATCTTTAACTTCTGCATCACAGCAAGTACACCTTTGTATTTGTTTATATGATTGCCATCTTGCTGACTAGACTGCATATAGAAGGGACTTCAAAAAGTTCATGGAAAAAAGGAATTAGAAGGCCAAATGCATATTTTCTATAAACTTAGCCCTACTTAGCCCTATAACCTGCATAGAGCAAATGCCTACTAAATAGTTTATCATATTTTATTTGCTTACACATTTATCATTAAAATTAATAATAATCTATTTATTGAGATGATCCTATGTGCTGGTACTGAGGTAAGCAATGAAATAGTGATACGAAAGTAAATTTACCCAAGGAACTCACATACCTTCTAGTGAAGGTGGTCAGAATTTGGTGGAAACTAAGGTAGAACATAGAACATCCAAGTACAAACAACATAACCACAAATGTTACGACTGGTGCCCACATGCCAGTCTTGTGATGGTCAGTACTTTTGTGGTGCCTATGACATGACTGCAACTTTTACAACTTGCACACAACTTAGGGAGCAAGCCTGGTCCTCTAGGTATCATTCCAAAGAAGAAAGTACCACAGTCCAGAGTTTTCTCACTGCTTCTGGTCCAAGTGTATCTTCGTTTCACTCAACAGGTAACATTTCATGTTCTATGTTCTACTTGGTAAAATGTTCAAGAGGTTATGTCAATTTGTTCAGGGACACAAGGCCATGAAAGATCTAAATGCCAATTGGGTAACCTTGAGTTTCTAGGACAGAATTCACCACCCCTGGATAACTTGCTTTGCACAGAGGTCATGGGGACCTTATGGAGACCATTACCTAAGGATGATCTAAGCAGGGATGGAGAGATGGAATTCTGGTGTGTTTTCTGAAATATTTATAAGCTTTAAAATGAATAGTTTTACTAGCATGGATAAGTGGATGATGTCAATGTCTTTAAGTAGCTATTATCCGTGAGAATCTGCAGAACCCATTTAGTCAGAATTTGGAAATTGAAAGGACCTTAGAGGTCATTAGATTTCACTTCCACCACCACAGAGAATCCTCTTTTCGAAGCACTGTTAAAAGAATGTAGGAGGTTTTGGTCCCCCAAACTGTGGAACCTCATGAGAGGAAGGTATCCTAGGAGTCATCCATTCCAGTTCCTCCAGTTGACAGGAGAGGAACCCAAGGCCCACAGTGTCCAAATGGGTCACACTTTCAGGGTCACACCCCACTTCACTCAAGGACTAACCCAAGAGCAGACTATAGAGAACCAAAACAGACTACATGATATTAAGATCTTAAAGACACAAGTTATAAAACAATTTACAGAGATGATAGTCGTCCATTTTTATAACAAGTAATTTAGAAAATGCTAAGTTGGGGACTAGGAAGGTACAGAAAAGTACGGAAATCTAGCTTAAAACTGCATATAAGGCCAGCACCGTGGCTCACTTGGCTAATCCTCTGCCTGTGGTGACGGCACTCAGGTTCTAGTCCCAGCTGCGGCGCCGGATTCTGTCCCGGTTGCTCCTCTTCCAGTCCATCTCTCTACTGTGGCCCCGGGAGGGCAGAGGAGGATAGCCCAAGTGCTTGGGTCCTGCACCCACATGGGAGACCTGGAGGAAGTACCCGGCTCCTGGCTTTGGATAGGCACAGCGCCGGCAGTAGCGGCCATTAGGGGAGTGAACCAACGGAAGGAAGACCTTTCTCTTTCTCTCTCTCTCTCTCTGTCTCTCTCTCTCACTCACTCACTGTCTAGCACTGCCTGGCAAAAAAATAAATTTTTAAAAATTGCATATAAACCCACAGGTAATCTTGTCCTAGGGAGGCCGGTGCCACGGCTCACTTGGCTAATTCTCCACCTGCAGCGCTGGCACCATGGGTTCTAGTCCCGGTTGGGGCACCAGTCTGTCCTGGTTGCTCCTTTTCCAGTCCAGCTCTCTGCTGTGGCCCAGGAAGGCAGTGGAGGATGGCCCAGGTCCTTGGGCCCTGCACCTGCATGGGAGACCAGGAGGAAGCGCCTGGCTCCTGGTTTTGGATCAGCTCAGCGCACTGGCTGTGGTGGCCATTTGGGGGATGAACCAACGGAAGGAAGGCCTTTCTCTCTAACTGCCTGTCCAAAATAATAATAATAATAATAATAATAATAATCTTGTCCTAGGGAAACATTTCTGGCTTGTGATAGACCGACATTCACAAATACACAAATGATAGACCTCTCTTTGAAAGATTCACCAGTACTGATAGCACTATCATAATTACTAATTCTGCTGTAGATTCCTTAGATAAGAATGAAATGGGACATTCCTATAGAGCCTATTATTCTATCTTTGTGGAAGAGATGGCAGTGAATACTGGTGATAAAGATTGTTGTATGAGAACGTACTACTGAATTTCTGATGATCTTGTCTCTCTTCCTCACAAGGGGGTATATTAGTCTGTCCTTTCTATAGTCTTAGAAGCTGAAACTGAGAAAGTTATTCTTGTCTGCCATCCCAAATAAGTGACAAAATTCAAATTTTTAGAGAGATGATGATCTAGAGTCCTTGCAATGCCTTTTAAAGCAGGCTACATTTAGAGAAAAAGAAATAGGGACCTGCAACCTGGATTTCAAAGTACACCACCCACCACCTCTCTATCCAGAACGACTTGAACACTCACTGAAAATAGAGACCTACCTAAAAGTAGGCAGATCTCTTCCCCACTTCCACATGAATTTGGCCAATGCTCTTTCCAGCACTGACTGGACAAAAATCTCTATAACTCCCTGTTGGTTAGGATTTCTGTAATGTGTTCAGTTACTCAGTGCCAAGGGACACATCAGGTTAAGCTTTCTAATTTAGTTTCCACCAAAGTTTAGTGACTCCCTGTTGACCACATGCAGGATAAAGTCCAAGCAGCCCACTGCTTTGTTTAGGCTGGCATTCAAAACCTCCCACAGCCCAGCTGGAACTTCCTATTTCATGTCCTACAGAGCTTTTAAGTTTATCAGGTTTTCCTCTCAGTCTAAATCATTCTTACCTGATTCTCAAATATATCTTACACCACTCTAGCTCCATATTTTTGAAACCTTCGCTTCTCCAACCTCAGATGTCTCTGTTTATCATTTATCCAGTTGCCACCCATACACCCAAATGTAATTCTCATTCTTACTTCCATTTTTTATTGTATAAATATTTGCTGCTTCTATGCCATGTTATACTTCCTGGGTATACTAGTTATACCTAAGTATAAAATAGTGCATTTTTTTTTTACTATAACTTCATGTTCCAGTTAAAGGTATGAGAAGGAGAGTAAATAACCAAGAAAACAATATGCAATAACAAATTACAAAAATTGTCATGGAGAGAAGGAATAGAAAACAGATTTGAGCAGAATGATTGCTCCTTGCAGTAGTAGAGACATCTCGGAAAAGGAGCCATTTGAGCTAAGACTTAACAATGAAAAATGCCATATGTCCCAAGAGCATTCCAAGATAGGATAATAGGGTTCAAAAAAGCTTTGGACAGTAAAAACCTGAAACCATGATGAGAATGGCAGGAAATAAGGTTGGAAAATACACAAGCTTTCTAGTTGGTAAAAAATCTGCTTTCTCTCTGAACTCATCTGCCACCATCTGCGCTACCCATTAAGGTCTTTGGCATAAACTATACACAGTTGTCACTTGTTTTTCTTGTTTATCTTATCTCCTTACATATCAAGTCACATGAGAACAAGTATCCTGGCTGCCCTTCATTCATCCCAACCTCCACCAGTAAATAGGAGCCTACAGAAGGTAAATAATTGTTGAGACTTTAGCTCCTTAAGGCTAAGACTTTCCATGGTCCAATGTCAAAAGACGAAACCAAGCATGAGGAGTTTGTGGACTGATTCCTCACTTCATTCTAGGGAATCTGATTCATATGCAGCCAGTTTTACCTTAATGGTAAGAGGCTACCTCCCAAATCTCACTGCTTTTGTACTTTAACATCCATCTGTAAGATGACCTCAACTACCACACTTAAGCCGACTACCTGATCTAGAAACCTGGTTCCATTTGGAACATTAAATCATGCAAATAAAAAAAAAATGGTCTACACAATCCTACCCTAAGTTATAAACACACCTCTATTAATATTCTTAGAAAACACTCAAAAAAATCAATTGAAATGGTGAGTACTCATGTAAGATTTGAAAGTTATTATCGTTAACCATTTTGCTCCAAAGAGAAATCACTGTGATTGAAGGTTTATGACATTCTATTTTCCAAAAAATACTCTATAACACAGTGACTTAGAGATCTGGACCCAAGTTCAGTTTATTTCTGCAGCAATTCAATGGTTGCATACTTGAGGATGATGACTCAAAAAGAACGAAATTAAAGTGGGTATCGGCCTAGAGGTTAAGATGCTGGTGACTCACGTCAGAGTAAATGGGTTCAATCCTTGATTCATCTTTGAGCACAGATGGAAAAAAACCTCACCTTTGGCTACATTTAGTAAATCATTTTATTCTGCACCCCAACCCATGTACAATCCGCCAATTATTCCATTAACAAATTCCTATTCTTTTTAAAATTGATTTCTTTGTATTATTGATCCTTTTTGGGTCTCTCTTTAAAGACACACACACACACAGAGCGAGAGCAAGAGCGAGAGAGAAAGAGAGAGAAGACAGAGAAAGCTGTAATCTGCTGCTCCCCTCAAATGCCTGAAAAGACTGGGGCTGATCCAGGCCAAAGTCAATAGCTGGAAACCCAGCCATCAGAGAACCAATTACTTCAGCCATTTTTACTGTCTCCCAGGGTCTGCATTAGCTGAAAGCTGGAATCAGGAGCTGAAGACCTGAGACTGAACCCACATACTCTGAAATGGGTCACTGGAGTCTTAACCACTAGGCCAAATGCCCACCCCAATTTCTACTTCTGATGTTCAGCAGTTGCTCTGATACTCAGCTAAATGGAAGCCTTGTTGTACTGTCTACATTTTTTATATTCAGACAATTGTGCTCAAGATACCCTAGAACACTCAACTAGATCATGCATTAGAAAATTTTCTATTTGTTAATGATTATGACAAATTTAATTATGATAAATTTATTCACATTTTTAACTCTACTTCATGGGTTGGTGTTGGCTGTATTGATTTTTTTTTTTTTTTTGGTTTGTTTTCCATGCCTCAGGTGTGGGGTTTTGTTTTGTTTGGATATTATTTTATTATTTTAGGGGGAAAATTCATCTCACTTGAAAAAGTATTTTGTATTTAATTTTTATTCATCAACACAAATGAAACAGCCATTTGTTGCCACACAAAATATCAGCCTATATAGAACACACATCTTTTAAATAACATATACATTATTTAAGTTGGATAAGTCAAAGTATTTTGCCATATGCTAACCCAGGAATCACTGTGTGATACAAATTATTTTCATGGTAACCACACATCTCATTACATATTATAAACAAGTATATTTAAAGGAATAAATTTTGTAAAATTTATTATATTGATGGCATCTTGCAGCTTGTGCACCAAGGGCTTCAACTTGTTCATTGAAATGTTACCTATAAATTGTATAATTAATAATTTCACACATGGACTCCCCTGTAAACCTTATTTAGAACTTAAAATCATATTTTTACTGCAATCAAAGCTGTTGTTCCATCAGGTAGCATGGTTTTCTGATAAAATTTTATTTACTCTAAGTCATTTACTAATGACAGGGTGTTCCTGGTATATCTTCCCTTTACTGAATCACAAATTAGCCTTATTTCAGTACTTAAGCCTTATCTAGCAAATACCATAAACACTGACAATTTTAACAAGTACTTTCCTTCAACTATATAGTAAACCTATCATACTCTACATTTTAATATTTGTCTCTTCAGACCATCAGAAATGTTTTCAAATGTGCCACCCAATCAGTGATAAAGAAGTGACTTTAGTTTATCTTCTTTGGATTAAATCATCTATTCTTTTCATAACAAACAGGATCTGTATTTTCCCATTGGAAGGCAACTTTTTCTGAAATTCATTAGGTGAGTTTCCTCAAATTTATTTAATCAGAAAGGGGAAAGTTAAAGTGGAGAAACTGGATATACATATCCTTAACAACGTGATCAAATTTAACATCACCAGAGGACAAACCAACACAAAGTGTCTTTAGCCACGGTACAGGAGACACTCATTTATGATTTCTGTTGTATCCACACCCAACATGCAAATCTGAATTTAACATGAGGAAATAGATAAGCCCAAAATGTAGGTGACTTCTCAAAATAACATCAAAACCAGCAATTTCAAGAGAAACTGAGCAAAGCCAACAAAATGTTTCAGATTACAGGAAACCAGAGGCCTAAAAACTCTATGCAGTTAGTGAGCCTGGACTGCATTCTGGAATGGGGAACACTGGTAATATCAAGCTTTAATTTTCCTGTTTCCATCATTGTGATGTGGTAATGTAAGAGAATGGCCTTGTTTTTCCATAACACATGGTGACATATTAAGGGGATAACAGGGCATAGTGAGATATTTCAAATGATTCTGAAAAATATGCAGGTATACATATAGTGAAAGTGATAAAGTAAGTTAGGAGAAAATGTATATAATTAGTAAAGTATATAGAGCAAATTCTTGCCCTTTGTTTTCAGTTTGAAACATCAAAGTAAAAATTTATAAAATAAATTTTGAAAACTAAACCTCAGTACACTTATCCAAGTATAGGTCAAATGCAATGTATTTCTGTGCACAAGAAACACAAATAGGGACACACTTTCAGTCCTCTGGGCTGTCTTCTCTCGTGACACTGTTTTCTGGCATACTATTGAATAAGGACAATCATTTCAACTTACATGCTAATGTTCATGAAGCTTGTTTTATTCAGAAGTTAGAATCTAAGTTTAATATTTTCCTTCAACATATATCCCAATATATTATTTTATATAGCTCAGCACAAAACCTACTTGGGGCATCACTATTCTAAAGACAATTGGTAATCCTAACAGGATGCCTTTAGTGCATAGTAAGTAGTGGGTGTTATTCTAAGTGCTTACCATACAAATGTCTTAAATGACAGATCTATGAAGCAAATAATAGTATTACCATAGTGGGGAAAACTGAGGCATAAAAATGAAAATAACTTACTCTGAATCATGAACTAGCAAGTGCTAGAAACAGAAGTTGAACCCAAGCACCTCTACTTCAACCATCCTAATAGTTTGCTTCTTTAAATATTCTATTCTGTACACGAGTGTAGATATTCACACCATTCAACCTTGTATATTTAGCTCCTACTATACTGCATAACACAAAGTTGATCTCTATATTTGATCTGAGTGAATTATCACTTATTTTGTGTTCTGTTATTTATGATACAATTACATACATAGAAATCTGATACAATTACATACATAGAAATCTGATATAATTACATATCTATAAATCTCTTCTCAGCTGAGTCAGTTTCCTTAAGTAAGGGTCTAGACCTGAGAAATGGTACTGAGGTTGTTTTTAGAGAGTAAATTTTTTCATTCCATGCCTTTCAGTTTTGATCTCTGCAAACATCTTTGGTCAACAAATCCTAACAGCTTAAGTCCCTCACTTGCCTGTGGTCTTGGCCCTCCCAAGCATGATTCCTACCCACTGGCAATCTGGCAGGGCCAGGCAAAGCATACATGCTGCTAGGAAGGTTCACTTTAATACCAATATGTATCTAGGAACAGGGCATGGACTCAAAAACCTCTTAGGTTTACGGTTACTATTTGAAGACCAATTGGATTTCAAATATATTTCACTGTAGTAATTTCCCATTAATTCTAGGGATTATTTCAAAATCCAACAGATGATAAAACAAAGACTTCTACACCAAAGTTGTTCATTATCCTTAATATTCAGAATTGTTACCTAACAAAACCTGTTCTCTTCAACAAGAAAGTAGTGAATATTTGTTTATAGTGATGATGATCAATAGGGACAATAATGAAATCAATAAATCTTCCCTTAAGGTAAGATCTTTTTTAAAATGTAAGAGCTAAAACACAAGAATTGTATTACGAATCGGATTTAGTCAGGAAATACAATGATAATTCTCTTATTTCAGATGACTGCTGAAGGGCATTTTCTGTAGCATATTGCCCCCAGAGATGCTTGAAATGAAACAAAATAAGCCAGTGCTAGCCGTTGTGTCCAAAGTAGAAAGTACATCATCCTGCCCTGAGGAATATGATGAGTCACAACTCTATTCATACACTGCTTTTCCTTCATGATTTGAATTAAACATCGCTCCCAGAACTAGGTTCCAGGGACACAGACAGATGGTCAAGACCAGAAGAGAGTATATTTGAGGAAACATATAGATCCGGTTAAAGACCAAAACAGAAAACTTAATATAAAGTACGTGTTAAAATTGGAGATAAAAAGAAAATCAATTTATTCCAGGGTCTAGAAGTCCATCTACAAGTAGGAAAATAGCAGGATAGAAGGGTTTTCAGAATGAGTTCACCAACCTAGTGATGAAGGATGCCCACTAGAACCACGAAGGACCACGAGGGGAGACATACACAGAGGGCCGGTACAGGCAGGTGTGTAGTTAACATGAGGATGCATCAGTAGCAGGTGCCAGTGACCTGTCCTAGAGTCTGATCTGGGAACACAAAATTCTGTCCCTGAGAAATAGAAACTGAAGGTGAGAAAACTTTTGCTGGAAATATGGCATCATCACGTGGGAAAGGGGGACACATAAAAAAAAAAAAAAAAGATCTAGGCTGGGGCCCTGTCCTCATGAGAATACAATGCCTGCAGTACAGCAGGTGGCAAGGCAGGGCCAGTTAAAGTACTGGCTCCTAAAACTCCAGGTACCTGTAGGCAGCACTAGGAGGGGATTGAGTATACAAAACTGAAGTGCTCTCCGCTAGGAGGGTTCACGGACTCCAGGGACAGTGATACTATTTCAGCATTGGACTTCAGAGAGGGCCCAAACTATGGCCAGAAGTGGCCCTTCGTTTTCTCCCTCTCACTTCCTTTTCTAGTCTAGAATTTCCCTGAATGCTTTCTTCGTATCTGGACATTATGCTTGCATTTTATATTTTTCTCTCCTAGTAGATGATATGCTATGAGAGAACTAAGCCAGCGTCTATTGTGTGAAATATTGAACCCAAATATTGAATAAACAACCACGTGGATCTTTGGGCAGATGCCTAGGAGGGCTGACTGCAGCACTAATAAGGAGCCTATAAAAGCCGCTGGTCAGGATTAAATGGCTCTGACAGAGGACTTGCCTGCTGCTGTTTCTCTGAACAAATGTCTGTCTCTTTGCTGGTATTCCTGACTTTGCCCAAGTTCTTTGTTTATACCTGCTCTTTGAACCTCAACTGGAGACTGACAGCTTGTTTGAAGCCCTGGTCTCTGTTCCTATAAATTGCCCCAGTTCTTCATCTGCCACTGTATGTGTCTGCCTGGCATATCTGCGCCTGCTGATTTGCTGTGTGATCTAGATATGTTCCCATTTAAGTATCTCATACCCTGCAAGAGAAGGTACAGGTCAGTCACTGACTCGAGGCAGTATCTCAGGTCCAGTCATGTGTCTGGCCGGTACTCCAGCCTTTGCAAGCAGCCCCTAAGTACCTCAGCGTGGCAGGCGGCAACAGATCTGATCTAATCTGAAGTTAAGAAATTCCTCCCTGCTGTTAACAATATTTTGTTCTTTTAGGGACCAAAATAAGACACTAGAACACCTAGAAGGAATGTGAAGTAATAACAGCATTTATACATGTCAACTGTATAGGTTAGCCAAACGATTGTCATTGTTTCCACAAACTATTTTACACCACATTTAAATTAAACAAAAGGCTATTGCAATGCTCTCAAATGTCTAAATATCATTCCTAGTAATGTCAGGACCAGACACAATACACTGTCAGACTTTAGAAGAACTTCATATCTAAATCCTGGAGGGAAGGGGGATGGCATTGTGGTATAGCAGTTTAAGCCACCATTTGTGAAGCCAACATCTTGTATCAGATCACTGGTTTCAGTCATGGCTGCTCTGCTTCCAATCCAGCTCCCTGCTAATGCCATCTGAGAAAGCAGCAGCAGATGACCCAAGTACTCAGGGCCCCAGCAGCTACCCACATGGAAAACCCAGATGGGGTTTCTGGCTCCTCAGCCAGGCCCATTCCTGGCCATTGCAGCCATCTGGAGAGTGAAATTGTGGATAGAATCAATTAATCTCTCCTCTCTCTTGCTTTCACTCTTGCTCTCTCGATTTTCAATGAATACATAAAATATTTTTTTAAAAAATCACAACTGTTCAAGATAATCCAAGTATACAACTCTGTGACACACACTGACCCCTAACGATGGAGTTACCTCCAAAAGTTCCACAGGCCCAGAATGTTAAGTGGCCATGAGAAATCACTCAGTACCAGGAAACACGGACCCTCGGGGACACATTGCAGGCATTCTTTCCACAAGGCCATGGAACATGTATTAGCATCAAACAAAATCACTAATGGTAGACCCACAACATGTACATCTATAACTAAAATACTGGCTAACTGTATGCCTCCCTTGATCATTCTCCATCATTAAAGAGAAAGCAGTCCCTCAAACTGAAGTCACCCCAACGTGAACAAGAATAACTATCTCATTGAGGTCCAAGCACAGAGGACACAATTATAGATACAGAGATGTAAGTCTATGAGGTACAGTTATTACAATTAAGGTGCTAGTAATATGCCGATCTTTATTCCATAAAAAGCAAAGTTAAATCCCACTTAACTCTCAGCCTCTTCATGTAAATCCTACTTACCCTTCAGTATGTCACATAAGATATGAGAGCCTCACTCCTGTTCTTCTAAAGAAGTCTTTCAGCCCTCAATTAGAGCGGCAGTTACTGCTGCCGTGGCCCCGAGCTGTACGTTGGCATCAGGTTCTACCATCTGTCCAGCACTGTTGTTGGAGTCTAGAGCGGAATCTCACTGGCCCAGCGTGCTGCCAACACCTCTACTCTCCGTTTGGAACTGAGTAGCTTTACAGATGGTTCAGCTTGCTTCTTGGAGTGCCCTTCAAAGCAAGTCTCCTTAAGGTGTGGCTGTCCCAGACACCCACGTTGGTCGCCAGCTGTCTCCAGAGCACAGCCTTTCAAAGGCTGAGGAGCCCAGCCTCCCCTCACGCCTCCAGCCTGCTATCTCATGACCCCAGATGCATGCCAGCAAGGCTGCTCTAACATCAGCCTGAAGCCCAAAGCTTGGCTTCTTTCTGACTACCTCATTTCGTTGTACCAGAGGACTCCTCATTTGGCCTCCTCGTACTTGATTTCTCAGCATCTTCCAAAAAAAGCTGATCACCTCTGCTCACCTGAATCACTTTTCTTTTGGCTCCAACAATGCCACACTGTCTGGTTTTCCCTTTTTCTACCTTGCTGGCTATTCCTTTCTGTCTCCATTACCGGGTGTCTAAATGTTGGGATTCTTTTTAATCATGTTTTCATAAACACTTAGACGACATTATTAATATTCACCAAGTAATCCTTGCTGAGTGCCTTGCACATATCATCTCATTAATTCCCCCCCAGTATCCATTTTCAAATCTCATCTCGATCTCCCAGTAATGTCTCCAGTCCTAGCATGTCCCTGGAACTCCAAATGTGTTTAACTCTCTATTCATTATTTCCACGTGCAAACCTAACAGGGATCTCCTACTTGGCACACTCAAAAATCAAACTCTTCTGCCCAGATCTGCCCTCCCTCTCAGTCTCCTCCTATTAGACAAGCAGCAACTACATTCATTCTAAGATGCTCAGACCAAAGACTTGACTTATAGCCTTATTTGTCTCCACACCACCTTGTTGGAATCACCTGTGGTCAGAAGTGGACTTGTCACCTTAACATCTGCCATCCCGGTCCAAGCCAGCATCATCTCTAACCTGGGCAAATGAGGAGCTTCTCAACAGGCCTTGCTAGTGCCCATTCTCCATGTGGCAGCCAAAGGGCTCAGCTTCTCCACTGGCTTTTCTGTCGCATATAAAACCATTCGAAGTCCTGCAGAGTCTCTGCCCCCATGATCTCCCTGGCCACAGTCCGTTTATGCCTTCGACGCCCTTTTCTCCAGCCAGCTGCTTGCCGATGTGTCCTTTACTCATGTTCCTCCTTCTGCGCAGGCTGCTCTTTCCTGGGATCTTGCAGGACCCTCACAATAATCAGCTATATGTTCAGTTACTACTTTTTAAAAATAGTTGTTGAAAAGGCAGAGCAGCAGAAGGGGAGAGATCAGGGATGACAGAAAGGGAAAAGAGTAGGGACAGAGTGGGTGGAGAAAGTGGGGAGAGATCCTCCATTCACTAACTCACTCTGCAAATGGCCAGAACAACTAGGAGCCGGAACTCCATCTGGGTCTCCCACTTGGCTGGTAGGGGCCATTACCCACTCTCTCCCAAGATGCATTAGCTGGATCAGAAGTGGAGCACCCAACACATGAACCAGCACTCTGATATTGGTTGCAGATGTCACGGCTGTGGCTTAACCTACTGCACCACCACACTGGCCCAAAACACCACTTTTACATGGAGGACATTTTGACATCATCTAAGAAAACAGCTTCCTTCACTGTCGCCCACCCCCCTTTTTGCATTACTTATGTCTCCACTTACTACCTTACATTGACTTTTTCCTCATAACACTTGTCTATTCATACTTTTGTCATGAATCATACCAATTCCCACAGGTAAGATGCTCTATCTTACTCATGATTTAATGCACAACATCTCAAAGAGAACATGATGCCCATAGTTAATTACTTTAATATTTATTTATTTGAAAGGCAGAGTTAGGCAGAGGCAGAGGCAGAGAGAGGGCTTCCATCCTCTGGTTCGCTCCCCAATTGGCCACAATGGATGGAGCTGCACTAATCCAAAGACCGGAGCCTCTTCCAGGTCTCTCACGTGAGTGAGTGCAGGGGCCCAAGCACTTGGGCCATCTTCCACTGCTTTCCCAGGCCATTAGCAGAGAGCTGGACCAGAAATGGAGCAACCAGGACTCGAACCAGCGACCATATTGGATGATGGCACTGCAGGTGGCAGCTTTACCCGCTACACCACAGCACCAGCCCCAGTTACTACTTCATAGTAATGAATTTTTTTTTTTGTGCGAGTGTGTGATCTCATACAAGTTATTGAGATCTCTTTATTATAAAGTATGGATACTAATACCCACTTTATTAGGTTGATTGAGGATCAGAAAATACATGCACAAAGCACCTGGCACACAAGAGGCACTCCCTAAATGGTAATACTAATTACAACTTAAAACGTGACATGGCAGAGAGTACTTGTCACAGACGTATATTCAAATGTTAATGTTCTATTCTATTGAATAAGCAATTTTATTTTCATGATCTATTTACACTGTACAAACACTGTTGAAAAGCACCCTACAGGTTCACAGTACAATATATTTACTTTAAAAATATATTCCTTTATAGAAGGTTCCTATAGAACATTGGCATGTTAACATGTGACAGAACTCTGAAAGCATGTCACAAATTCTATGTTAGCAAGAATGCTTCCCAATGTTGTCAGTTTCACAATCACAGGTCAAATGGTGATTTTAAATACATACAAGTTTTAACTAAAAAAATGAATTCTACAGTGGAAAGTTCTTGAGGCAATATGTATTAGTTCATTACGATAGAGATGTTGTGACATAGTAATCCACAATATCAACTTAATTGGCCCAAAGACACATTTCAACAATTTAACAGTCCAGAAATTGTCATTTTTTTTCTTCTTTGCTGGTTCTGTTTCTACTTTGTGCTTTCTAGAAGTATGCTCATCTTTTTCCATCATCTGACTCTAAGGTCTCCTCCCCTTCCAGTAGAAGCCTGGCTTCTTTAGCATTCTGGGGGCATCATCGCCACTGTCCTCGTATATGTTGCACCATTTTATAGCAACATCCAGCTCTAGAGGCGGGGTTTCTTCGCTGTGTGGGTTTCCGGCGGGGGCACATAGCTTGACTTCCAGATTTTGAACTCCTTTGGAGGCTCCTCCGGCGCCTCCACGACGTGCCTCTCCCAGTCCATCTGCTTGTTGAGCGGATTGTAGAGAAAGGCCGGGCAGGTCACGCTCCAGAACAGCTTGTCGGGTCGGGGCAGCCGCCCGCCGACTTCGCTGCATCCAGGGCCCTGCACCTGTCTCCGGCTCACTGTTATCCTCCTCGCCCGAGGAGCCCGAAGTGCTGCTCCCATAAGCTACGAAGTAGCTCAGAGGGTCCTTCTCCTTCACTGCCATGAGGGCTGCGTGCAACCACCCAGGACTTCACCCAGTAATGAATGTTTCTTAGTGATTCCCTTTTTGGCATTAGCCACTTAGAATTGAATTTGTCAGCAGAAAAGGTCTGTCCTAAAATACAAATGTATTGTCGTACGTGCATCTACTTAAGTGAAAAAGGAGTAACTCAGACTGGAAAAATGATGCAAGGAACTAGTTTTCATCGAATGTTGAAGGAATAAAAAGAAGTGAGTGATTTCAATCTCATCATTACCTCCCTGATACAGGAGTTGATTGCTGTTTCTCAACACGGGTTGCAGGTTTTCTAACATCTCTACTTCCACCTCTCTGATTTCACGAGAGAGATTTAGATTGTGGTCTGTCACTAGTTTCAAGCAACCACCTACTATGATTTGCTGGGATACAATATTGTCAGCGAATAGTAAGTGATTTATTCAAGCCATATTTAATATCTTATACATGGGACATGAGAGAGAAAACCAACAAATTAGGGTGTTCAATGCATCCCAGTTTCCTTAAGACATACCTTGTTTTAGCACTAAAGTCTGATGCCGAGGGAAAACCTCCTACCAGCAAACAAACCAGGATGGCTGATCATGCTACACAAACTGCTCTTAGTAGGTGGGCCTGAGTAACAGGTAAACATAGTCATTTATGAATAAAAACTTGGAAATAAACACTTAAAACAACAAAGCATGATTTTTAAATATTTTCTAGGCATCCAAGTGGTTTGGTAAAAGAATCCAAACTTGAAGTGGCTGAAACACAATTAGATGGAATCTTGGAGTCATATAAAATAACTGAATCATATCACCAAGAGGAGTTCTACTGTAACTGAAGCTCTCATAACGGTAGCTGCTTACACACACCCTTCAGACACCTGTGCTGTGTTGAGCAGGACACACTGCAATGGGCCTCAGGTGGTGGGAAGAACCATGTTTTTTAAGGCAGTAAGTCACTTTTCTCTTCAACAGTGTTATAATATCCAAAGCCAGGATCCCTTAGGTTTTCTCCCAAATATATCACACAATTTTCTAAGTGAAAATCAATGGTTTCTAGATCAAATGGTATTTGACTATAAAACCATGATACAGTCTCTATCACTAAGATGTCCATAAGGACAATAAAAATAAAAACTCAGAAATTTGGAAACCAAGATTTTCACAAATCATAAAAAGAGAATGTAAGAGGATCTGATACTGATGTTTGGCAGATAGAATTAGACTAGGGAAAACTCGCATAGGACAACTCAAGTTTGCTTTAGGAAAGAGATGCCAATTTAAAAAAAAAAACTACTTAGATTCTCAATACATACAGCAGAGGAAAAAAACAGGCAATTACTTTAGCTCTTTCTGAATAATTACTGAAATTACAGGGTGGGTTTTATTCCATCTAAAGGCCAAAATGAAAACAAGAAAAATGAAACTAAAACACAGTTTTTAAACTTAATGTTACACAGACATAAGTAACTCACTCACCAGAGCCCAGCAGGCTAAGTCCCAAAGATGTTACAAGGAACGCTTGAGAACAGCCTAATTTATACCAGTATGACGTTGCTTATTATGACGTTTCTTCTGCTTATTGGCCAGTTGTATAGCACAGGTGTTCATTAAGACCAGATAAGTTTAACTACTGGTCACACCTGCCCTCTGAAGTTGAGGCAGAGATGGAGCTACGAAGGAGATATTATTAAAAGTCTGTTCAAGGGGCTGGCACCTGCAGTGCTGGCATCCCACATGGGCACCGGTTCGAGTCCTGGCTGCTCCATTTATGATCCAGCTCTCTGCTATGGCCTGGGAAAGCAGTAGAAGATGGCCCAAGTCCTTGGGCCCCTGCACCCACATGGGAGATCCAGAGGAAGCTCCTGACTCCTGGCTTCAGATCGGCTCAGCTCCAGCTGTTGCAGCCAAATGAGGAGTGAACCAGCAGATGGAAGACCTCTCTCTCTCTCTCTCTGCCTTCCAAATAAATAAATAAATCTTTTTAAAAAAATCTGTTCAAGTAACTGCTAGCGTCCCAATCCTCTTCCCTTACTCCACGGCAAAAGAGGGAATGTTTACTTTCCAAAGATAGGAAAGCAGGCAGTCTTCAAACCAAACAACATCAGGCACAGTTAAGGGTAGCACAACCCTCAAAAGAAGGGAATTGCGTATTTATATTCAGAATACTTCAAACTGACTTCAAACCCATGTACACCACTGACTAAATGTAAGAACTGCAAAAGCACACATGAAAACATTGGTGTAAATCTTCGTAACCTTGAATTAGACAATGATTTCTTAGTTATGTCACCAAATAGACACAACTGAACAAAAACTAATGAATAGGGCTTAATCAAAATTCAAAACTTTGCTTGAGAAAACTTTTTTCTCCTATATTGTTGGCTAGTATACAGACATAAGTGTTAAGTAGAAATAAAGCAAATTTTACTTACAAGTAGGGGACTTTTAAATGTTATTTCATCTCCACCTTTTTTCTTTTTCTTATTAAGAATCCTTCATTTCCTTAATAACACACCACTGTGTTTGTGAAGTATCAACCAGCAGGTGCTCAGGGGAGGTCAGAGTCCTGACCCTTACTTAACCCTAACAAAAGGAATCCTTATTATTCTAAGACAATATGTTATCTATTTCTTCCCCCCATTTTTCTAATTTTTATTTTAAATGCAGACAGATAGAGATTACCCATCTGATGGTTTATTTTCCAAATAACTACAACAGTGAGAGTTACATCAGGCAAAAGCCAGGAGTCTGGCTCAATCTATGTTCCCAAAAGTGTGAAAGGGACCCAAGTACTTGAGCCATCACCTGCTGCCTCCCAAAGTGTGCATCAGAACGAAGCTGGAGTCAGAGCCAGGATTCAAACCCATGTATTCCAATATGGGACATAAGCATCCCATGCTGTGTCTTACCCATGCACCAACAATCCAGCCACCTGTTCCCTTTGCAAGTCCCTGCTCTAGGAAAGGACTTGTTGCACATGGCAGGACAAAGAGAATCATGGAAAAATATGATCTGCTCAAAAAAAGTTTTTCAATGTCAAGGACATCATGTGCCCTTTTAATAATATTGTGTAAGATATGATACACGTGGAGCAACTAGAACAATCCTGTGAATACAGTGAGGGGAGGAGATTATAAATGCCCTGGGAAGAGTGGGTGGAGGAGGAAGAAGAGAAAAATTTGGATACTTGATTATTTTGATCTAACAACCTCTAGATCAGACATACTTTTGGATTTATGAGATAAGTGTATTATTCAACCACTTTTTAAAAAACTTCCACAGTCATCTTCACTAATTCTTTATTTGAAATGTAAATAACCACAATTTAAGATAGTCTAATGTGTATGTGTCATTGGGAGGTTTAGGGGGGATCCATATGGAATTTAATTGTTTAGGTCACAAAGTTTGAAATAACTGACATAATTTGCCTAATTCGTGGAGTCATAGGATACTGACATTCAAAAAGAGAAAACAAATGCTCCAAAGGTAAACTTAGGCTCTTTCTCTAGGTCTTTATCCTTTAGAAACCCTAGTTGTTTATTGTGTGTTTTCGATGTTTAAGATAATAAGATGGAACACTGGGGATGAGCATTAGGAGAAGACTGAAAAAATGCAAACCTTTTGGGTGGTGAAACGTGGTGAAAGCCTCCTTTGTGAATACGTCTTGAAATCAAGTAGAGACAGCACCTGTTTTCTTAAAATACCTTGCAGACAGTAAAATACCTGAGATGATGTGACCAGACTTTTCACCACCTTCTTTTCCATACACGGAGATCATTACCTATCATAAGTATAATGTATTTAATAATAGTAAAAATTGGTTAGCAAAAACAAATCTGGTGACATGGAATTACATACATACACACGCAGAACCAATGCATGCTTCTAAATTATTTTAAACTTTGAACTATTTAGAAAGGAATGATATTGCAAATGCAACCTGCAAAACTTAAATGGAATGGCAAAAACAAATTCAACAACAACAACAAAAAAAAAAACCGGGGCCAGCGCTGTGGTGCAGGGGGTTAACGTATTAGCCAGCCTGAAGCACTGGCATCCCATATGGGCACAGGTTCTATTCCCAGATGCTCCACTTCCAATCCAGCTCTCTGCTATGGCCTGTGAGGGCAGTAGAAGATGGCCCAAGTCCTTGGGCCCCTGTACCCCTGTGGGAGACCCAAAAGAAGCTCCTGGCTCCTGGCTTCAGATCAACACAGCTCTGGCCATTGCAACAATTGGGGAGTGAACCATCAGATGGAAGACCTCTCTCTCTCTCTCCTCTCTCTGTGTAACTCTGACTTTCAAACAAATAAGTAAATCTTTTAAAAAAAAAACACAGTCTTAAATACTTTATTATAAAAGAAAGAATAAAATCAACTTACAGAGAAAAACTGCCCAAAAACTAAGAAAAACAAAAAAAAATCATATGATAAAAGCAGAAGGCAATAGAATTGAAAAGGGTTGAAAAGTATAAGGTTTTTTAAAAGTCAAAGAACTTGCTTTGCTTTTTAAAAAATTATAATAAATATGAAATGTCTATAGAGCTGGGAAAAATAAAAGTATGAAAACATAACATCAAGAATGATGAGAATTCTCTGGAAATATATAAGCCAGCAAAATTTACTTAATGACAGGAGGAGAAATTGAATAGTGCAAAAACTATGCAAGAAATAAATTGTTTCCAATGAATTATTTCAATAAAGGTTTAGTCTCAGACAGTTGTGTAAGTCTAATCATATATTAAAGTTTGAGCTGATTTGATTTCAATAGAAATTCTTCCCAATTCATTTTTGAAAGCAAGGCATAACCTTAGCATCAAAACGTTAGAAAGCAAAACAAAATTAAAACCACAGATCAATTTTCCTTGAACTCTAAAACCCAAGCCTTGATAGAAGCCACTGTATCAGTTCCAAGATTCAATGCAGCATAATTTACTCTACTACAGCTTAACACAGGCTGACATTATCTAGCCCGAGACCCACCTTGACTCAAGCCATTTCATATTCTGAGCTAACACTTGCAACACTCCACTTCCCATTCACCAAGTCGAAGACTCATTTGATCGCAAAGAACTTCCAATCCCTGTAAAAAGAAATGAAAATTATTGACTCATATAATGGCAAAGCCCAAGAATATCCTGGTTGCAACCTAAACTTGGGAATAGAAGAAAGGGCAACAGATGAATTCACGGCATATGACTGCTCAGTTTGTGCACTGCTTATGAGCTCTCATTCAGTGCTCTACTCACAATCATGCACTCTGGCACGAGCTTCAACCACTCAGGATGGGCCGCTTCATCTCGACACACAGGTGCTACTTATTTGCCAAGCCTGCACTTATCTAGAGAAGACAACTCTTTCTCATTAGCAAAAATTCTCCTTATAGGCAGTTAAGGACCACACTCAATATGACCCAGCCTGTATCTCTCCATCTCTCATCTTGGAGCCCTGTGTGATACCTTTAGTCATAAAACAGGATGTCTATATAGTGGCCAAGATTACTTAGGACCAAGTTTGCTTGGTCAAACCCAAGGTGAGCATGCCCTCTTCCTCATAATTCTATTTTTAAAAAATCCCTTGACATGTTTTCAATGGTTAAACCTGCTTCATTCTACTTGGTTAGCAATATCTGAATCACACTGATTTATAGCTAGGGAAAGTGGTGCCCACTGAAAACTCAGGATGCTGTTACCAAAGATGCCATTAGGGATGGTAGGTAAATAAATACCCTTCTCTTTTCCTTTATTAATCATGGAGACTATTTTTAATTAAGGTCGTGTTGGTAAACCACTTTACTGGCTGGATTTTCCTCCTAGAGTTAATGGGAAGATTAAATAAGATTCTGCAAAACAGCTTTGTAGCACAATTCTGAACAGATATAAAAATTGTTGACAGAGCGAAGTTCATACACACACACATATATATATACACAAACACACATACTCTCTTGGTTATCATCATTGCCAAGCATAAAAAAATAACTTGAGTTTTGGTATTTTCACTTGGTCTAATATTTCTTTTTGTACAGAGATAAATTCATCTAGTTTCTCCCTGTGCTACAGATAATCAAAATTTTGCCAAGAGAACTTAATTTACTAAATTAAAATTTCTGGGATTGGGGCAGGCATTTGGTGCAGGAGATAAGATGCCACTTAAGGCAGGTGCCGAGGCTCACTAGGCTAATCCTCCGCCTTGTGACGCCGGCACACCGGGTTCTAGTCCCGGTCGGGGCGCCGGATTCTGTCCCGGTTGCCCCTCTTTCAGGCCAGCTCTCTGCTGTGGCCCGGGAGTGCAGTGGAGGATGGCCCAAGTGCTTGGGCCCTGCACCCCATGGGAGACCAGGATAAGTACCTGGCTCCTGCCATCGGATCAGCGCGGTGTGCCGGCCACAGCGGCCATTGGAGGGTGAACCAACGGCAAAAAGGAAGACCTTTCTCTCTGTCTCTCTCTCACTGTCCACTCTGCCTGTCAAAAAAAAAAAAATGCCACTTAAATCACCTGCATCCCATAATGAGGGGTTTAGGCCTGAGTCCGAGCTCTGCTTCCAACCCACTTTCCTACTAATGAGCATGTTGGGAAGCAGCAGGTGACGGCTCAAGCGCATAGGTTCCAGCGATGCCAGTGGGAGACCGGGCTGCATTCCAGGCTCCTGGCTTCAGGCTGGCCCAGCCCCGGCTATTACAGGCATTTAGGGAATAAATTAGTGGATGCTGGATGCAAGATTCTCTCTCTCTCCCTCCCTCTCTCCCTCCTTATTCCTCTCCCTCTCCCTCCCTTCCTCCCTCTCTGTGGGTGTTGGTCTGAGTGTCCAATAAAAATTAATACAATTTGCGAGGATTTTTTTTTTTGTTTAATCTGCAAAACATCATCTTTGTGATGTAAGACTTTTTTTGTGGTTGAAAACAACATCTTCTAGATCACTTTTGGGGTTGTTTGGGGGCAGACAATGATTAACACATTATGATAATATTACTGTTTTCCAACTTTTCTTTTTAATTGCTATTCCAATATATTCAGAAAGGGTAAAACTGGGCACTCCTGCATTCAGGAAGCCCCTGGCTACATAATACTTTTTTAATAGATTACAAGGAATGAAGTCAAGAGATCTTGACCCGAATTCAAGATCCAAGCTTTGCAAAAAGAAGCTCTCTTTTATCCCACACCTAGTTTGGAGCACTTCCATAGTTAAATCAAGGAGACGCCACTTCATGGTCAACAGGCAGGTGGACCATTGTGAAGGGTGTGTGGGATGGGGTGCGGGGGCAGAGGAGAGAGAGGGGAGACAAAGAGGACAGAGTGTAACTAAAGCCAGAAAGTCAGAAAATAAATGCTTGCCATTGCCACATTGTTAAGATGAGTATGTGTCTCTGATTTATTTTATCATTTTATCACTGACTTCATTGAGTAGAAAAATAGATAGCTATCATCAAATCTTCAACTCTGGGAAAACAAAAATAAAAATCAACCTCATGGTACTTAGTGAAATGATGCTTTTGATTGGCCTTGCACTTGCTTCTGGATATGAAAATGACCAAATCAATGCTTAGTTCAAACAAGAAAGAGCACAGTTACAAAATAACGGAAAGTGAAACCTCAGCTTCTCTGCAGTATCTTTGGTCAGCACCTGACTCACTGGCAAATATCAGTGTCTCTTTTTCTTACTCAGTGAACTGGGCAACCACTACCAAGTCTACCTTCTGTACCTGAGATTTATAAAACTGTATAAAGCCAATACATGGCACATTTCAAAGTTGCAGGGGCTAAAAGGCAAAGCAGGTCAATTTACACACTTTTCTACAAATCCACTGAAGAAACCTCAGCAGTGTGGAAAAAGACTAAGGGGCTCACTCTAGAAAGCCAAGCACCCAGAGTTTAATAACATTGACCAGAAATACTTTGCTTAATATTGAACATGTTAAGAAACTACATAATGTCCCAATGACTTTCCATCAACGTCTCCTGCAGAAATGGCAAAATCTGTGTGTCATAAGTCAATTACAATTGATCCACGGGTGCAGACTCACTCCCAAACTCAGCTCACTCTGAGCGGTCAAGCACTCTGGCCCTATTGCACAGTTTTGTGGGGCTGCCAGTGTGTGTCCCCTGCCATAATCAATTCCCACCCCTCCTACTTACCCTCCTGCAGTTTGCTTTAACACTTGCCTCGGGTATGCCACTATGGTACAGGCACTTTTCAGAAATTTTGCTTCATTTGCTTCTTGTAACTGTCTGTAAATCAGGTAACATTTGCTTTCTTTTTTTAACTTTTATTTAATGAATATAAATTTCTAAAGTACAGCTTATGGATTACAATGGCTTCCCCCCCATACCGTCCCTCCCACCCGCAACCCTCCCCTTTCCCACTCCCTCTCCCCTTCGATTCACATCAAGATTCATTTTCAATTCTCTTAATATACAGAAGATCAGTTTAGTATACATTATGTAAAGATTTCAACAGTTTGCTCCCACACAGAAACATAAAGTGAAAAATAATAGATGATTTTTTAAATGATGATGAAATCAGATCAGACCTATTGTCATGTTTAATCCCAGTGAGAGTCAAGTTGGAAGTTGATAATTTCTTTTTTTTTTTTACAGAAGATCAGTTTAGTATACATTAAGTAAAGATTTCAACAGTTTGCACCCCCATAGAAACACAAAGTGAAATATACTGTTTGAGTACTAGTTATAGCATTAAATCTCAATGTACAGCACATTAAGGACAAAGATCCTACATGAGGAGTAAGTGCACAGTGACTCCTGTTGTTGACTTAACAAATTGACACTCTTGTTTATGGCATCAGTAATCACCCTAGGCTCTTGTCATGAGCTGCCAAGGCTATGGAAGCCCCCTGAGTTCACTGACTCTGATCATATTTAGACAAGGCCATGGTCAAAGTGGAAGTACTCTCCTCCCTTCAGAGAAAGGTACCTCCTTCTTTGATGACCCATTCTTTCCACTGGGATCTCACTCACAGAGATCTTTCATTTAGGTTTTTTTTGCCCCCAGAGTGTCTTGGCTTTCCATGCCTGAAATATTCTCATGGGCATTTCAGCTGGATCCGCATGCCTTAAGGGCTAATTCTGAGGCCAGAGTGCTGTTTAGGACATCTGCCATTCTATGGGTCTGCTGTGTATCTCACTTCCCATGTTGGACCATTCTCTCCCTTTTTTATTCTATCAGCTAGTATTTGCAGACACTATTCTTGTTTATGTGATCCCTTTGGTTCTTAGTCCTATCATTATGATCAACTGTGAACAGAAATTGATCACTGGGACTAGTGAGATGGCATTGGTACATGCCACCTCGATGGGATTGAATTGGAATCCCCTGGTATGTTTCTAACTCTACCGTTTGAGGTAAGTCAGCTTGAGTATGTCCCGAATTGTACATCTCTTCCCTCTCTTATTCCCACTCTTATATTTAACAGTGATCACTTTTCAGTTAAGTTTCAGCACTTAAGAAGAATTGTGCATTGATTACAGTATTCAACCAAAAGTATTAAGTAGAACAAACAAAAAAAAATACTAAGAGGGATAACATATTGAGGTGCTCATCAACAGTCAGGGTGAGGGCTGATCAAGTCACCGTTTCTCATAGTGTTCATTTCACTTTAACAGGTTTCCTTTTTGGTGCTCAGTTAGTTGTCACATATCAAGGAGAACAAGTGGTATTTGTCCCTTTGGGATTGGCTTATTTCACTCAACATAATGTTTTCCAAATTCCTAACAGGGATCACTTTTCAGTTAAAATTTAAACACCTAAGAATAATTGTGTGTTAATTACAGAGTTCAACCAATGGTACTAGAACAAAAAAATACTAAAATGGATAAAGTATTACATTGTACATCAACCGTCAGGACAAGAGCTGATCAAGTCACTGTTTCTCATAATGTCCATTTCACTTCAACAAGTTTTCCCTTTGGTGCTCAGTTAGTTGTCACCGATCAGGGAGAACATATGATATTTGTCCCTTTGGGACTGGCTTAATTCACTCAGCATGATGTTTTCCAAATTCCTCCATCTTGTTGCAAATGACTGGGTTTCGTTGTTTTTGACTGCTGTATAGTATTCTATAGAGTACATGTCCCATAATTTCGTTATCCAGTCTACTGTTGATGGGCATTTGGGTTGGTTCCAGGTCTTAGCTATTGTGAATTGAGCTGAAATAAACATTAATGTGCAGACTGCTTTTTTGTTTGCCAATTTAATTTCCTTTGGGTAAATTCCAAGGAGTGGGATGGCTGGGTTGAATGGTAGGGTTATATTCAGGTTTCTGAGGAATCTCCAGACTGACTTCCATAGTGGCTTAACCAGTTTGCATTCCCACCAACAGTGGATTAGTGTCCCTTTTTCCCCACATCCTCTCCAGCATCTATTGTTGGTAGATTTCTGAATGTGAGCCATTCTAACATTTGCTTTCTTTTAAAGAAATATTTTATTTAATGAATACAAATATCATAGGTACAACTTTAGGAATATAGCAATTCTTCCCCCCTACCCGCCCTCCCTCCCCCACTCCTGTCCCACCTCCTCCTCCCTCACCCATCCGATTCTTCATTAACATTCATTTTTAATTATCTTTATATACAGAAGACCAACTCTATACTAAGTAAAGATTTCAATAGTTTGCATCCACACAGACACACAAAGTATAAAGTATTGTTTGAATACAAGTTTTACTGTTAATCCTCTGTCCTTAAGGACAGGGGTCCTACATAGGGAGCAAGTACACAGTGACTCATGTTGTTGATTCAATTGACACTCTTACTTATGATGTCAGTGATCACCCAAGGCTCTTGTCATAAGCTGCCAAGGCTATGGAATCCACAAACTCAGATAGTATTTAGACAGGTCCATAATCAAAGTGGAACTTCTCTCCTCCCTTCAGAGAAAAGTACCCCCTTCTTTGACGGCCACCCAGACCAACTGGGATTTATGCCTGGTATGCAGGGATGGTTCAACATTCAAAAATTAATCAACGTGATACATCACATTGACAAACTGCTGAACAAAAACCATATGATAATCTCAGTAGATGCAAAGAAAGCATTTGATAAAATACAACACCCTTTCATGATGAAAACTCTAAGCACATTGGGTATAGAAGGAACAGTCCTCAAAACAACCAAGGCAATTTATGACAAACCACGGCCAGCATCATAATGAATAGGGAAAAGTTGGAAGCATTCCCACTGAGATCCGGTACCGGACAGGGATGCTCATTCTCACCATTGGTATTAAATATAGTCCTGGAAGTGTTACAGCCATTAGGCAAGAAAAAGAAATCAACAGGATACAAATTGGGAAGGAGGAAGTCAAATTATCCCCATTTGCAGATGTCATAACTCTATATAAAGAAAATCAAAAAACTCCACTAGGGGCCGGCACCATGGCTCACTTGGTTAATCCTCCACCTGTGGTGCTGGCATCCCATATGGGTGCTGGGTTCTAGTACCAGTTGTTCCTCTTCCAGTCCAGCTCTCTGCTGTGGCCCAGGAAGGCAGTGGAGGATGGCCCAAGTGCTTGAGCCCTGCACCCACATGGGAGACCAGAAAGAAACACCTGGCTCCTGGCTTCAGAACGGTGTAGTTCTGGCCGTAGCGGCCATTTGGGGGGTGAAACTGTGGGGAGCAGCTCGGACTAGACTAAGTTACTGGAATTAAGACTTATTCTATGTACCTGCTCTCCCACAATATGGCGCTGGGAGAGAAGAAAACAGCTTCTACACAGCTGCCTCCAGTTCAACCAATAAACTGTAGGACTTGCTCCTGATTGGAGGAGAGCAGCGTGCTCGGCGTGTGGGCAGCCGAGTTGGGATTGGCAGAGGAGGACTATAAAGGAGGAGAGAGACGGCATGCACCAGGAACATCTAAGGGAAACATCTAAGGGGAACACCTAAGGGGAACACCTGTGCAGCCCCCGAGAGAGCCGGCCGGCGGTGTGCCGCTCCCCTGCGGAAGTGGGGAAAGTGGCCAGGGGGAACCGCCCTTCCACGGAGGTGGAAGGGACAATAGCCAACCCGGGAAGAACCAGCAGCAAACCCGGGGAGGGCCGAGCAGACGAAAGAACAGCGCAGAATCCTGTGTCGTTCCTCCACGAAGACGGGGAGCGACAGAAACAATGGAAGGAAGACCTTTCTCTCTGTGTCTCTCTCTCTCACTGTCTATCTCTATCTGTCAAATATAAAAAAGAAGCTCTACTAAGAGACTATTGGAACTCATAGAAGAGTTTGGTAAAGTAGTAGGATATAAAGTCAATGCACAAAAATCAACAGCCTTTGTATACACAGACAATGCCACAGCTGAGAAAGAACTTCTAAGATCAATCCCATTCACAATAGCTACAAAAAAAACCAAATACCTTGGAATAACTTTAACCAAGGATGTAAAAGATCTCTATGATGGGAATTATAGACATTAAAGAAAGTAATAGAAGATACAAAAAAATGGAAAAATCTTCCATATTCATGGATTGGAAGAATCAATATCATCAAAATGCTCATTCTTTCAAAAGCAATTTACAGATTCAATGTGATACCAATCAAAATACCAAAGACATTCTTCTCAGAGCTAGAAAAATTGATGCTGAAATTCACATTGAGGTACAGGAGACCTTGAATAGCTAAAGCAATCTTACACAACAAAAACAAAGCCAGAGGTATCACAATTCCATATTTCAAGATATACTACTGGGCAGTTATAATCAACACAGCCTGGTACTGGTATAAGAACAGATGGATAGACCAATGGAACAGAACATTTACTGTTAAAACACCAAAACCCAGGGTGAGCATCATGACACAGTATGTTAAGCTACCACTTGCAACACTGCCATCCCATATTAGAGTACCCATTCGAGTCATGGCTACTCTGCTTCTGATCCAGCTTTCCGCTAATGCCTTCTGGGAGGCAGCAGGTGCTGACTCAGTGCTGAGACTAGTGCTACCTATATAGGAGACCCAGATGGAGTCCTGAGTTCTTCCTTCAGCTTGACCCAGCCTTGGCTGTTGGGGGCCTTTGAGGAGTGAACCAGCAGATGGAAGACTCTCTCTCTCACTCTGCCTTTTAATAGACAAAAATAAATATTAAAATAAAACTTTTTAAAAATTAAGAAAAATTAAGCTTAGAGAGAGAGAATTTTCCCTATATCATCCAGCTTGAAAGTATCAGAGCCAGAGCCGTACCTCCCTTTCTGTTAGCCTAGAAAGGAGGTCATAGAACTTCTTGCTTGTGTTTCTCAGTTACAGGGTTTATCAAAGCTACCTCCTAATCAGAGTTTTGCATGAATGCATGAGGCAGTCGTCTTCCTGAAAGGTAGGTCCCAGTCCTGTTCACCATTAGAGTCCTTCCTCCAACACTCATAAGGGTGCCTGAGAGATTTCAGGCTCTCACTATGTGCGTGGTTATTTTAACATTTCAAATGGTAAAGGCAGCATTTTATCAACCACTATCCCCTGTTAAATAAGAATATGAAAAGGAGCCTCACCGCTGCCTGGAACCTTGGTAGGACTGAGACTTCCTAAGACATCTTGGAAGCTGGTTTTCTGGGTGGTGAGTTCAGCTTCCTCCCACTCTCTGCTATTTTCCATCCTTCCCCAGCCCGCAGCCCCATTCCTCTGGCTACACTGTATAGTCAACCAGCATAAAAGGCTGTACAGTGGAGAAGTCTGCGGATACTGAAGAAAAGTCTCTGCTTTTAACATCTTGACTTGAGCACAGATTTTCTTTCTCAAAGTTGTCTCTACCCAGTTTCCCTGGGCTAATCTTTGCCTAATTTTTATCATAGTAATCGTGTCAGTGAAAGAGCATGTCCCAGCTCTGTAAATATAGTATTATACTACATTTGCTTTTATTTATACAGGTCTCGTACACATGATAGGTGGTAGCATACTTATTTATTTCTCCCTCTCTCTATCTAGGTATATACAATGGTTTTTTTCCACACCAGTCTCCCTGGCTTTCCATCTCTTCAAGGGAGCTTTAAAACCTCCAGGCCGATTATATCAATGTTTCATCAGACTTCCATTGTCCAGGCAACAGACAATGCGCTGAATGGTTCCAAAAGAAAATCACTACCTGCTGATAGCCAGGGTAGATGTCACTTACCAGATGTCTGGCTTCCATTGTTGCTAACTTGTTTAATTTCTGCACCCAGCAATGAAAGTGTTTTGATCCTTCAAAAGCACAATGCGCTCTGTACCAATTGATTCCAAATGGCCTCTCTTTAGATTGAATTTTTATTTTATTTGCTTGAACGATTTTGTTCCATTTAAACCTGTATTTATGTGGAAAATTCAAATAATGCATTCCAATTTGCATTTCAAAAAAAGAATCTTCGTGTTTATGAAATTACTTTTGAGTCGCAATTACAGTTATTTGTCTCTGAAATACACAACACGTAATTGGGTCAACACTGTTAATGAGGGACTAGTGTTATTGTTAATGAGCTACTAGTGATAGTCGCTGGGTTTCATCCCCAGCAGGTGGTAAATACAATATGTTAAGATAGATAATTATGTTAATGTTTCAAATATCCACAGACCAAAGAAGTCATTAAAAACATGCAACTAAGAGGTTAAAAGGAACAAACACATGAAGTAAACTCTATGTTTACTCAAAGGTTTTTAGTCTCCCCATTCACAGAAACTTTACTGTGTATTTTAGGTTCATTTGTGTTAATTCATAGCCCATTGAAGTGGCAAGAAAATAATGCTGGTTAATTTCAGCTGGTTTTGGGACACTGTCAACATGGACAAGTAATAGGCCTTAATATTTTAGGTTTGAAATGCTTAAACTCACAGAGTAAGCATCATTCAAGCATTTAATAATAATTTTTGTTCCATTCTGAGAAAATCATTTTTGAACGCTTAAAATAACAGACAACCTGCTTCCTGTCTACAAGCTTACAAAATCATTAGACAGGCAATATGCATACACATGAACTTGGCAAAATATAGTAATCAAACTTGTAGCAAAGACATGATGGAACTTGAAAGAAAATATGCACAAGAGAAGTTGGAAAAATTTCTATAGAAAAGGAAGATTCTATCAAACAGAGGTACATTTGCTTGAAATTAGAGAATGCCTAATTAACAACAGCTTTAGCCATAAAAACATGTATATCTATCACATATGATGAAGTTTAAGGTTGGAAAATTCCAGTTTGGGACAAGTAGATCCATGGTGACATCAAAGGCCCATAATGCTTTCCATCTTTCCTCTCAGCTTTCTCCATAATGTCACAGATATAAAACTCATGGTCACGAGATAACTGATGCAGCTCTGCCCATCACACCCTCATCCAGGGAATCCTGGGCAGAAAGGTGAAAGGTAGGGGGAAAGAAGACTTCTCCTCTTCAGAGCCTTCCTTTTTTTTAAGAAAGAGAAAGATTCACCCACAATCTCCAATAGATTTCCCTCCATATCCCACTTCATGAACAGCTCCTATGTTCACCCCTTGAAGTTGTCACGAAGAAGGAGAAGCAGATATCAGGGTTCAGGGTTGCCATCAAAAGCTCAGACCAACCATGGATAATCGAGTTCAACTTGGAAGACTCTTGGTCCAACAGCAACATCCCCACTGGAGATCCCACTTACCAGTGAAAAATTAGAGGAGAGTTGAGTAGCAAATCGTTTAGATTTGAGGAGTGAACCAGCAGATGGAAGACTCTCTCTCTCTCTCTCTCACTCTGCCTTTTAATAGATGAAAATAAATATTAAAATAAAAATTAAGAAAAATTAAGCTTAGAGAGAGAGAAAGAATTTCCCCTATATCAACCAGCTTGAAAGTATCAGATCCAGAACTGTACCTCCCTTTCCTTTAGCCCAGAAAGGAGGTCGTAGAACTTCTCAGCCAAGGTCGCCATTCCCAGATCATGTTCTCCATAGGCAGGTGGAAAACAGAGGATGAAGGGCAAAGGCTGGGGTAGGAATACTGCACTGAATCCTTGGCAATCAAGTTCCCAAACTGACCAAAACAACAACGACAAACGATAGCCATGAGAAAAGAGGGAAAATGATAGAGCATATCAGGTGGGTTTTGCAAGTTATCTCTTGGCTGTTGCTATTTTTTGTCACTGAGTGTTTGCTGTAGCTCTCAGATGACAATTTTAAAATAGTTCAGCACACCAAATGTTACATCTAAGATAAACTTATCTAAGTGGCTAGATTCTGCCAGTGAATCACAGATGTTGACCTGGTCAGCATTACTGGCACCATACCTAAATGTTCATCCAAATTACCAGGAGAGTTCTAAAAATAGGGATTATTAGACCATACAGTAGAGCTTCAGAATCAAACTTCTGAATATTTAATCCCATGAAAATGGTACAGCATGCTGTTAAGAACATAAAAGCCAATGCATGGCTAGCTGTGAGAGTCAGCTTTCCCCGGGTTATACCACGGTAACAAACCCAAGCCTGGAGTGAATCCCAACAAACAAGGTTTATTTCTTGCTCACAGAACATATCAGCTGTGGATTGACTGATTCCTTGGCACAGCTGCATGTATCTGCCCCATCCTGAAGATTGATACTAGTGGCTATCAACACTCTTTTTTTACATCTGATTATATGTATTACATACACACACACACACACACACACACACACCCCTGTACTCCGTACAGAAAGGTTTTGACCCAGTCCAAGATCCAGTTTCACCCCACTGAGGTCAATAATACCCCCTTGAGAATAGATGATCTGGACTAAGAAAAACTCCTCATCCTTATGTCATAGAAGAGGGGAAAGACTGCTGGGTAAACCATGGGATGCCAATGGGAGCTCCGCTTGGGCACAGCTCCTGTGTCCTGCTCCTCACATCCTACAGGCAAGTCATGCCACAGGACCATACCTGGTGTCAGCAGGGTCAAGAAGGACTCGTTTTCATTAGAAACAATGAATGTTGCATAATAACTTACACAATGGCAGAAATTAACTGGGCTCAATGAGTGCATCTATCATACTGCATACTCTCAAGTGGAAAAGTAGAAACAGCACAGACATTCTCAGTCACACGCTCCTAACCACAGTCATTATCCATCTTTATTTTTAATAAGATTCAACATTTCACATTGCTTTAAGAAACATAACTAAGCTGGCGCTGCGACTCACTAGGCTAATCCTCCGCCTAGCGGTGCCAGCACACCAGATTCTAGTCCCAGTCGGGGTGCCGGATTCTGTCCCGGTTGCCCCTCTTCCAGGCCAGCTCTCTGCTGTGGCCCGGGAGTGCAGTGGAGGATGGCCCGAGTGCTTGGGCCCTGCACCCCATGGGAGACCAAGAAAAGCACCTGGCTCCTGACTTTGGATCAGTGCGATGGCCGCGGCGGCCATTGGAGGGTGAACCAACTGTAAAGGAAGACCTTCCTCTCTCTCACTGTCCACTCTGCCTGTAAAAAAAAAAAAAAAAAAAAAAAAAAAAAACTAATGTGGAGATAGACAATGAGAATGCTAAAGCAGTTAGAACATTTTACTATGGAAGAAATATAAAACCTGAAAGGGTTAATATCAGTAACCAAACATAAAAGCTATTAGTTACAGCTTGAGCTTATTTAATGCAATAGCCTCAGAAAGAATGGTGTTAGAAAGAACTAGCAATAGCACAAAATGGGGAAGAAATAACCATGGGACAAATGAAAGGAGCTGTCAGTGTATTCTTTTGCAAAAAAAAAATGCCTTTTTAATTGAACTTTAAATTTTAATGTTGTGCTAATTTTAACAAACATTTTCTAAAATAAATTGATAATGATAAATGCATTGACAAATTAGTTCATTTGTCACTTTCTCTGAGACATGGAGAATGGAGTGTGTGGAGTAGGCAGGCACTAAAAATATTTACCAGGCACTAATTCATGACTGCAACCAATACACAAACTTAGCAGTCACATTTCTCCCTCTTCTAAATTTATCTTAACTTCAAGCATTGCTCTCTGTTCCCCGTCACCATATTCGAGGTCACCATCACCTGCTTGGAAAATGAAGACAAAAAACATACAGGAAAGAAACTTCCTCTACTCTTCTCAATTCTGCCCCAATCTCCACACTGTAGCCAGAGTGACCTCCCCCCCCCAAAAAAAAAAATCTGCTCAAAATGATTCAGTAGCTTTCAGAAATCTGAAAGTCGTTACCACAGCTCACAAGATACATGATGATCTTTGTCTCCTGCTTATATTTCTTGGTCTTTTTATCTTAAAGTTTTTAATTCAGCAATTTTACTTCCATTATTTCCATATCAGGAACTGAAAGCCACCTCTGATGGAGTCAATTTCACTGAAATTTGCTTTAAGGGCAGAAAAACAAATCAGGTTGTCTCTTTTTTTTATATAATTAGCAAAAAAAAAAAAAAGAAAAAGAAAACAACAACAACAACAACAACAACAACAAAAAGAGCAACAGGGAAGAGGGGACAATGCTTCCAAATAACCTGCATGCACATGTTGGCTCCGATTCTTCCGGCTAAAGTCACTTTTCTTTTCCATCTTGAAAACTGTTTTGTTTACTCTTCCGTTCCTGCTTACATTTATAGTGCCATTTCCTCACTCATTTCCCAGGTTTTATCATGGTTTTTTTTAAAGATTTATTTATTTATTTATTTATTTATTTATTTGAAAGTCAGAGTTACACAGAGTGAGGAGAGGCAGAGAGAGAGACAGAGAGAGAAAGAGACAGAGAGAGAGAGGTCTTCAGAGAGAGACAGAGAGACAGAGAGAGAGAGAGGTCTTCAATCAGCTGGTTCACTCCCCAGTTGGCTGCAATGGCCAGAGCTGTGGCAATCCAAAGCCAGGAGCCAGGAGCTTCTTCTGGGTCTCCCATGTGGGTACAGGTGCCCAAGAACTTGGGCCATCTTCTACTGCTTTCCCAGGCCATAGCAGAGAGCTAGATGGGAAGTGGAGCAGCCAGCACTCAAACAAGATGCCGCCACTGCAGGCAACGCCTTTACCTGTTACACCACAGGGCCAGCCCCTGGTTTTATCATGTTTGCTTTCACTTCTAGGCCCTTGGTCACCTATTCCCTTAAATAGATCATTCTTTCCTCTTACCATCTTTTCCATCTGCTAAAACTGTTCATATGAATTTTAGGTGTCTATTTCCACGTTGCTCCCACTCAAGAGGCCACCCCATTAACACCCTTTCCAGATCAAACCAGGGCCTCTTCTTGTCGTTTTAATTACACATAATTGCCCCATATTCTCTCACTGGGTTATAAACTTAATATCTGCACTGGTTCATTGCTCTTTTTTTAAAAATATTTTATATATTTTGTTTGAAATTTCAGAGTTACAGAAAGAGAGGGAAAGACAGACAGAGGAAGCAAGATCCTCCATCCACTGATTCACTACCCAAATGGCTGCAATGGCCAGAGTTGGGCCAGATGGAAGCCAGGAGCCAGGAGCTTCTTCCCAGTCTCCCATGTGCGTGCAGGGGCCCAAGATTTGGGCCATCTTCCACTGATTTCCCAGGTGCATTAGCAGGGAGTCTGATCAGAAGTGAAGCAGCCAGAAATAGAACCAGCACCCATATGGGATTCTGGCACCACAGTGCCAGTGTCTGCACCTGGTTCACTGCTTTGACTCTAGAACCCAGCACAGCACCTCACACATAGTGCTTTGCTAGTGAGTCTCATTTATGAAGGAATATTTGTTTAATAAAGAAGTACTAGAGGCATTTTGTTCTAAACCAGAAAGAAGAGCAGGTGGAGCTGACCAGTAGCAGTGGACATGAAAATAAAAATTTTATACCACCCTGGCAGGGACTGAGAGCTATAGAGAATTTGAAGCATCCAATTCTTGGAGTTGCAAGCTAAGCAAAACTTAAAGTAAAAGATCTGCGATGATTGCCAGACGAGATGGTGAGTCAGATGTGGGAGGGAGAGTCACCCCCAAAAAGTAGTGACCTGAGACAAGGACTCAAAGAAGGGAATACAATGAACCAGGCAGAGCCTAAAGCTGGAGCAGATGCCCACCTGGGCCGGGCAGACAACGTGGAGAGTAAAGACACCTTGGAGTTAAGAATGACATAAACGTCTGTATCGGGCAGTCCTCTGAGGATTCTTGTTTTGAAAGACTCAAGTCAAAGTAGTCAAATATTCTTTTGTGATGCCACTGGTCTCTCCTCCTAAGTATCCAAGAGAATGAGTCTTCTAAAATAAAAAAAAATTTTTTCAAGAAAAATTTGGCCTTCACTAGAAAACCTACCCCACAAAAACAACAAGCCATTCATCTTAGTTTGTATAAACTTAATAGTTCAAACCTTTGACCTCTGTCATTTTGGTTAAGGCAGTCAGACTGACGTCATGGTGATGGAGCCCTGGGCTTAGCATCAGAAATGTACCAATATTTGACCCTCAGATATAAAACCTGCTCTTTGACCTTGATCTACTCAGTTAACTTTCTTGGTCCTCAATTTTGTCAATCATAAAATGGACATAATACCTACTAAACAGACAACAGGGATGTGAAAATACACATCTTAGACAACTCACACTGTTACAACAAAACACCAGAGATTGGGTGCCTTCAGCAACAGACATTTGTTTCTTACAGTTCTAGAGGCTGTGAAGTCCATGATCAAGGTGCTGGCTAGGGTTCCTGCTAAGGACCTTCTTCCTGGCTTGCACACAGCAGCCTTCTCATTGTGTCCTCATATGAGAGTAAGTGAGAATGAAGGAGAGAAAAGGAAAGAGAACAAATCCAGCTTCCTTCCTCCCCTGATATGGACACTAATCTCATCATGAGGGTCCTACCCCCCACCCAGTTAGCTCACAAAGACCTCATCTCCAAACACCATCACCTTAGGGGTTAGAGCAACTCCAACATGTGAATTTGGGGGAAAGACATTCAGCTCACAGCAACTCACATGCATATGGAAGCACCCAATATAGTTCATAGCAATTCAATGTTGCCTTAGTTTCCATCCATCTTAAGTCCCGGGCAGATCAGTTTACAACCAATGAGTGGACTGACAGAAATTCTGCTTTTCAATGGAGTTTTCCTAGAGGGGAGAATCCTGCAGAAACGGAGAGCATCATCATCACTTTCCTCATATCCAAGAACTGCTCTTTCCTATGCCAAATGAGCGCACAGAGGCCATTGCTTTATTCCTCATTCTTCCAGTAGACCAGAACTAGATTCTCAATGATCATCAGATGAGCTCTTAACAAGATCTTTACTGCTCCTCATTCCTAATGCCTAACTTACTGCCTGGCAGGCACACAATTGATACTGAAAAAAAAAAAATCTGTGGATATATAAATGGCTGAATTGCTATAGCCAGTTCCCTGCATTCTGTTTGTTACCTACTGTAGAGAAAACATTCCATGTTGGATATTTTTGTTCTGCAGTGAGCATCACTTCCAGAGATAAGGATCGGGAACAGCTAACTGAGGAGTGATTATTTCAACATTACATAGACTGCAAGTTCAAAACAACATTTAGCTTATCCTATTCATTAAAAGGAATTTCTTTAACAAAATACACATATCGAGGACAAAACAAGTACAACAAGTGGAGAATGACAGAATTAGCAAGCATATTTTTTACCTCCTCTTTTGCTCATCTCTGTTCCCTATCTGTCTGCATTTACAAAGTTCACGGCTTTTATTACAGGAAAGATTTGTGTACCCCTGGAGGTCTTTTGCATTGACTCTTTTTCTCATTCCATACCGTATTACCTCTTTTTTCCCCAATTTTTATTGTGGTAAAATATACATAAAATGCAACTTACTAACCTAATCATTACTTATAGTTCAGTAGTTTTAAACATATTCTAATATCACAACCATCATCTCCATAACTCTTTCCATCTTATAAAACTGAAACTTTGTATACATAAATAATAATTCCCCTTTCCACCTTTGCCCTAGCCCCTGGCAACAACAATTCTACTTTTACTGACTTCTTTAATACCACTTGTAAGAGGAATCATACAGTATTTTTTCCCTTTTTACTGGTTGTTACACTTGACATGATGCTGTCAAGTTCCATCCATGCTGTAGCACATACTAGAATGATCTTCCTTTTTGAGGCTGGATAATATTCCATTGTCTGTATAGACCACATTTCAGTTACCCATTCTTCTGTTGATGGCCTCTTGAGATGCTCCCACATTTTAGCCATTGTGAATAATGCTGCTTTGAACAGGTATGTACAAATATGTCTTCAAGACTCTGCTTTCAGTTACATCAGGCATGTAACAAGAAGTGGAATTGCTGGATTAGATAGTAATTTTAGTTTTAGTTTTTTAAGAGCCATCATAACATCTGCACCATTTTACACTGTCACCCCTAGTGTCGTGGGGTTCCAATTTCTCCACATCTTCAGAAACACTAATTTTCTGATTTTTGATAAATATCCCAACAGATGTGATGTACAAATTTTTGATTTACATTTTTCTAATGATTAGAAGTGTTGAGCAAATTCTCCTGTGTCTTCTTTGGAGAAATAACATAATTTTTGCCCATTTTAAAAACAAGTTTTATTTTATTGTAAAATTTTATAAATTCTCTATATATTCTAAATACTAAGTCCTTATTAGTCACATAATATGAAAATATTTTCTCCCATTTTGTGGATTGCAATGTTATTCTGTTGATAATGCCTTTTGATGCAAAATCTTTGTTAACCTTCCGTGACCTTAAAGGTGTCCATTTTCTCTGTTGTTGCTTTAGCCTTTTGTGTCATGTCCATAAAATCACTGACAGATCCAAAGTATTGAGGCTTTTAGCCTAAATGTTCTTCTGAGAATTTTAGAGTTTTAATTTACATTTTTTTTAAACTTTTATTTAATGAATATAAATTTCCAAAGTACGACTTATGGATTACAATGGCTTCCCCCCCATACCGTCCTTCCCACCCACAACCCTCCCCTTTCCCACTCCCTCTCCCCTTCCATTCACATCAAGATTCATTTTCGATTATCTTAATATACAGAAGATCAGCTTAGTATACATTAAGTATGGATTTCAACAGTTTGCTCCCACACAGAAACATAAAGTGAAAAATAATAGATGATTTTTTTTAAATGATGATGAAATCAGATCAGACCTATTGTCATGTTTAATCCCAGTGAGAGTCAAGTTGGGAATTGATAATTTCTTTTTTTTTTTTTTTTTACAGAGGGTCAGTTTAGTATGCATTAAGTAAGGATTTCAACAGTTTGCACCCCCATAGAAACACAAAGTGAAATATATTGTTTGAGTACTCGTTATAGCATTAAATCTCAATGTACAGCACATTAAGGACAGAGATCCTACATGAGGAGTAAGTGCACAGTGACTCCTGTTGTTGACTTTACCAATTGACACTCCTGTCTATGGCATCAGTAATCTCCCTATGCTCCAGTCATGAGTTTCCAAGGCTATGGAAGCCCTCTGAGTTCTCCGACTCTTATCTTGTTTAGACAAGGTCATAGTCAAAGTGGAGGTTCTCTCCTCCCTTCAGAGAAAGGTACCTCCTTCTTTGATGACCTGTTCTTTCCACTGGGATCTCACTCACAGAGATCTTTTGCCAGAGTGTCTTGGCTTTCCATGCCTGAAATACTCTCATGAGCTTTTCAGCCAGCTCCGAATGCCTTTAGGGCTGATTCTGAGGCCAGAGTGCTATTTAGGACATCCGCCATTCTATGAGTCTGCTGAGTATCTCACTTCCCATGTTGGATCACTCTCCCCTTTATTTACTCCATCGGTTAGCGTTAGCAGGTACTAGACTTGTCTATGTGCTCCCTTTGACTCCCAGTCCCTCCACCATGACCAACTGTGAACTGAAATTGATCACCTGGAACAGTGAGATGGCATTGGTACATGCCACCTCAATGGGATTGAATTGGAATCCCCTGGTATGCTTCCAACTCCACCACTTGGGGCAAGTTTTAATTTACATTTAAGCATTTGATCCAATTTAGTTAATTTTCATAAACAGTAGTGGATAGTGGCCTAACTTCATTCTGTTTTATATGAATATCAGCACATTGTCTTTTTATAGCATTTTAATTTCAGAGTACATAGGAGAGTGTATCCACTGGGAAAGGTCCACCCTGACTCCTTGGGCAGGCATGGTGGCCTAACTTCAAAGGACGGCCCCATCATAGTTGTCACAGCATTGCCTGGAACTGCCAACACCCATGTGTACACAAGCCATGTAAACCAAAATTAACTGGGGATGAACATTCCACTATGGGCAAGCCTCAACCAGTAATTAATCAGGGTGGAGCTACGCTCCAGCTTCCATCCCTTGGCCTGCATAATTCTGAGGCATTTCTAATGTTCCCTCATCGGATAAATGTCAAGTGTGCAAGCAAGGTATCTGGCTTAATAGCCTTTATTGGCAATCTTTCCTACCCTGTCTCCCTCTTCCCCTTGTATATACTACTGTGCCCCCTGTCCCTCTGCATGTGGATTCTAGACTCGAGGTCTGTCTTTGGAGGAACACAAACTAAGAGAAGCGTGAAAAGGATTTCCAGAATTCTCTGTGCAGAGCACTTTCTGTGACTACCCTGTGGGTCTTTTTTCTTCAATCATATTCCCCTCCCGGCAGGATTCCTCTCTGATGTCCATAGACTCCCAAATAAGGCACGTAAGTCGAGAAGAATGCCCCCAAGCATGACAGATTATAATTCTGCAGACTTCCATTTGACTCTAGTTCAATGTTTTAAAAATGGTGAGCAGCTTCCTTGGATAGAAGGAATCTAGAAGCCAGAGCCTCCTTGTGGTTTGTTTTCCATTCTTGGCATGCAATGTGTAATGTTGTGGCTGCAATAGATTCCCAGGATCTTGTCCAATCAAGAGTAAAATAACAAAGCCAGGAATTAGCTTAGAGGACAGTGTTTATGTTGCAAGTTGTCTCTTGGTCTGCCCAAAAGATCCCGTTTAACAACAATGAAACTGTCACACAATGCCACTCTCTTTTTCCACAAAAAAATTAAAGGAACATCATCCTCAAAGTGTGGCACTCATCTCCTCCTTGGCATTCAATGCCATGGCCAGACAGAGGATGCAAGATCTGCTTGTCAATGGAGACCTCTCTGCATGAAATTAGTGTGTCTTCACTCCTCCCAAATATGGATACAGCCCAGTGCTTTTAAAATCCCTGACTGCAGGCCCATGCTTCTGTGTGAAATCTTCACCAGCCCCTGAGAAACCATAACAATAATGAAAATTCAGAGAGCTCTTCATGAGTTAAATGCAATCATTTTTTGTTTTAAAGGCTGTCTTTTATCCCAATAGTCTATGTCTCCTCCTTTAGGGATATCAAAATTTCTTAAATTTCTTCCAAGAAATGATGACAAAACTTTGTTGCTTTTTTATTTCTCATATCATTTTTAAAATTTTACTAATATGTGAAATCAGAGTTTAATATTCAGTAGCCCATAGGAGTAGCACAACACAAAACTGCTGAGCAGACATATTGACAGTGACACTCCTTTTCCAGACCCTACCATTTCAGACTACTTTGTATTTTCTCCCAGCTAGTCACTGCATCCTACATATGTTTCTCTGAAGACCTGAGCCTACCTCTCTTCCAACTCCCATTGAGAATCCAATTGAACTCTTCAAGCAATATTTATGAATCAGCTGCTCAGTGTCAAGTGCTATAAAAAAGAATGAGACATTTCCATTGTTCCCAAAATGTCTGTAATTTAATCCGAGAACAGGCCCCTTTACAACAAACGATAAGATAATCTCAGAACTCTACTGGAGGAATAGTTAATGAAGATGGAAAAGAAAGACTCCCTCCACTGGGTGCTGACGGCTCCATAGAGGAGGGCTCGTAGTTCTTAGTTAATGTTTCCTAAGTGTGTGTGTGGTGGGGGGAGGGCATCATGTTCCAACAAAATGTTATAAAAGCTTTCCTTCCTATTACTATATTGCTTAAATCCACATACAGATTTACCCAAATGTCTTTGTAGTAAGTATTTGCTAGAGAATGGTATGCAAGCTGTGTAAGAAAAATCTACTTGGGCAACTCTGGGCAGGCCCTATATTGCATACACCTAATTCACAATGTGTAGGGAAATGTTGATTAGCTGCAGTGGGTAGTAGTTGACCAAGAGAGTAAGTGAATGCAGACAGAATAAGTGGAAAAGTATACACCCAAACATATGTTACTCTCCCAGAAGGAAAAATCAGCAGAGGGGCTCCTATAGCATTTGGTCAAGTTTGAAGGCATAACTGTAATGTCTAGGAAACAGCCAAAGAAAAAGTATCAATCCTGCATGCTATTAACTTCTGTAAATTGGTACCTGTGCAGCTTTAGGAATATAAAGCCACCTTGCTACACCTGTGAGTTCATTTGTTTCTGCTTAGTTTGTCATTCCAGAGAGAATTTTGAAGAGCAATGCAGTATATAACCTGCAGCTCATGTGTACTGGGTCTAATAAACCAGTTAGTTCATCCTTTCAATATCCTTTTAATTGGCTTTATGAAGGCTCATATGTTGTGGAAAGTCTGAGTCAATTATTACACTCAAAGAAACATTTCTGTTTTACAAATGGTCAATGAACTTATGGGTAAAGGTAAAAAGTGCTTAATTTGGGGGCCGGCAATGTGGCGTAGCGGGTTAAGCTGCCGCTTGCAGTGCTGGCATCCCATATGGGCACCAGTTTGAGACCCGGAAGCTCGTCTTCCAGTCCAGTTCTCTGCTATGGCCTGGGAAAGCAGTATAAGATGGCCCAAGTCCTTGGGTGCCTGCACCCACATGGGAGATCCAGAGGAAGCTCCTGACTCCTGGCTTCAAATTGGCACAGCTCCGGCCATTGCAACCAACTGGAGAGTGAACCAGCAGGAGGAAGACCTCTCTCTCTCTCTCTCTCTCTCTCTCTCCCTCCCTCCCTCCCTCCCTCCCTCCCTCTCCTTCTCTCTGTGTGTAACTATTTCAAATAAATAAATAAATCTTTTTTAAAAAAGTGTTTAATTTTGGGCCAGCGCCATGGCTCAATAGGCTAATCCTCCCCCTTGCGGCGCCAGCACACTGGGTTCTAGTCCCGGTCAGGGCGCCGGATTCTGTCCTGGTTGCCCCTCTTCCAGTCCAGCTCTGTGCTGTGGCCCGGGAGTGCAGTGGAGGATGGCCCAAGTCCTTGGACCCTGCACCCCATGGGAGACCAGGATAAGTACCTGGCTCCTGCCATCAGATCAGCGCGGTGCGCCGGCTGCTGCGTGCTGGCTGCGGCGACCATTGGAGGGTGAACCAATGGCAAAAGGAAGACCTTTCTCTCTGTCTCTCTCTCTCTCTCTCACTGTCCACTCTGCCTGTCAAAAAAAAAGTGTTTAATTTTGCCAACTATCAAATAATGCAATTTTTTTTTTTTACAGGTAGAGTGGACAGTGAGAGAGAGAGAGAGAGAGAGAAAGGTCTTCCTTCCATTGGTTCACACCCCAATGGCCGCTGCGGCCGGCGCGCTACACCAATCCGAAGCCAGAAGCCAGGTGCTCCTCCTGGTCTCCCATGCGGGTGCAGGGCCCAAGCACTTGGGCCATCCTCCACTGTACTCCCGGACCACAACAGAGAGCAACCGGGGAAGAGGAGCACCCGGCGCAGAATCCGGCGCCCCAACCGGGACTAGAACCCAGGGTGCCGGCGCCACAGGCAGAAGATTAGCCTAGTGAGCCTCGGCGCCGGCACAAATAATGCAAATTTAAACAAAAAGAGTATAAATAGTTTACCTGTCAGATTGTAAAAGAGGAACGAACATGCTAGTTCCCACTGTGTGTGACAGTGAACAGAAACAATATTCTCCTACATTTTTGGTGAGAATGTGAATCATTACAGCTTTCCCAGAGGCACTTCTTAATATATCAAGAGCCACAAAAAATGCACATATCCAGGTTTAGTGTTTGGTGCAATAGTTAGGATGCAGGTTGGGACGCCCATAATAACGCATCTGGGTGGAGCCCCAGCTCTGCAGCAAATCCCAGCTTCCCGACAATACAGACCCTATGAGGAAGTGGTGGTTCCTGCCACCCATGTGGGAAACCTGGATCAAGTTCCCAGCTTCTAAACATTTGGGGAGTGAACCAGAGGCAGCAGACAGGACTTCTCTCTCTCTCTCTCTGCTTCACAAATAATATATATTTTTTAAATACACATAACCTTTGACCTAGCAGTTCTACTTGTTGGAATTTATACTAAGAAAATAAATGAGTATGTACTCAAATTGGAAATAGGGTAAACATAGCAATAGGAAACTATACTCAAATGTTCTAATTCATCTGTAAGAGGGAACTCTGTCCACTCTTTGAAAATGCAGATGTTGGGGTCAGCACCGTGTCATAGTAGGCTAAGCGTCAGCATGCCATATGGGGGACAGTTTTTGTCCCAGCCACTCCTCTTCCAATCCAGCTCCCTGCTATGGCCTGGAAAAGCAGTGGAAGGTGGCCCATGAGCTTGGGCCCCTGCACCCACCTGGGAGACCTAGAAGAAGCTCTTGGCTCCTCACTTCAGATCAGCCCAGATCCAGCCGTTGCTGCCGTTTGGGGAGCGAACCAGCAGCTGGAAGACCTTTCTCTCTGTCTCTCCCCCTCTGTGTCTGTAACTCTACCTCTCAAATAAATAAATAAATAAATAAAATGTTAGCACTTATTTGGTGATCTGAAAAGATTATGATAAATGTAGATAAAAAATAGGTTATGGAACAACTGTGATTCCATTTGAATAAAATCTAAATTATACATCCAGTAATCATAAAACTTTTTATACATAAAACTTTGAAGATATACATCAAAATATAAATCATAGTTATATTATAGAGGATTATTGGTTATTTAATTTTTTAATTTAAATATTTATATTTTACACACTTATGTGATAAGTGGTAGTAGAAGGGGAGAGCAGCCAGTTGGGGGTTTGGCTGTAGGCAGAAGTATCATGGCAAACAGAAACCAGCAATTGGGTCTTAGATCAACTGTGCTTCCCAAATGAAATGTAAATAGTCAATTTTCCTCCTGTATCCTCAGTTTTCTCATATGTAGTACAAAAAGGATTAACTAATTATCACCTAATCCTACTTGAGACCATTTTAGGCCCATGAGATTTAGAATGAGTACCATGATATTTTAGTACCAAGGTAGCCTCAACCTGAATTGCAACTACCAGCAATAAAGTCAAATAATTCATCACAAAGATATCACTGGGATTAATTTTTTTCTATCCCTCAATGGTCTAAGGAGATGATCTGAGAAGATGGAGGAAAAACCACAGGAACTATAGAATGTTCTAAATGATCTATTTTGCATTGAGGTTGTCACTGTCTGGGTTCATCCACTGAGCTGCTGGGTTCACAGTGCTGATGGGGCTGAGATCCAGGTGAGAGTCCAAGGCAGCATGTTCAATTTCATGATCAGCCATCTTTAAAACACATACAATTGGCCTCAGGGAGAGAAAATGGGCTGATTCCATACAACTTAGCACCACTACTAGAAATTAAGTAAAAAGCCAGTATCTTCGCTACCCTACATAAACAATTATCCCAAACTACGCCAAAGAACTGTAGGAGACTTCATTACTCCTCACCACTTCCACCACCCATTTAGGGTCACCAACTTACAATGAAAAAGGACTTCAAGAAGAATAAGGTAAAGTCATACAGAAAAGAATCATTTAACTTTTGAATAGCATTTTCTAATTTAATGAGACCTCAGAGCAACTGGATACATTCAGCCTCACTGGCTTCCGGATTTACCATGTGGCTTCCCCTGTGCTGGGAGCATCGTCCCTTCCTCATTCAGAATTTGATTTGCACCCATGCCACATAGGGATAGCAATCAACACTCCTTTCTGCCACAAGCCCGTTCAGTTTCCTGATTGCCTCACACATCCTGCATGTTCATTGCTCAGTTCTGCTAGGGGAATGTACCTCTCTTCTTTTCCCCCTACTCCAGTGCCTCTGACTCGTCTTCATTCATTCAGCAAAGCTTGTATCAAGCTTTCATTTCTTGGAGGAAGTCCTTCAGACACCTTCAGTTTTAATCCATTCAGCTCTGTTCTGACATGTTTTGTATACACTATGGAAACATATCTTCAGTCCTCACAACTTTGATTTTTTAAGCTTTATTTATTTATTTGAGAGGCAGAGTTACAGACAGAGGGAAGGAAAGACAGAGAGAGAGGTCTTCCATCTGCTGGTTCATTCCCCAAATGGCTGCAATGGCCAGAGCTGAGCCAATGTGAAGCCAGGAGCCAGGAGTCTCTTCTGGGTCTCCAGAAGTGGGTGCAGGAGCCCAAGCACTTGGGCCATCTTCCACTGCTTTCCCAGGCCGTTAACAGGGATCTGGATTGAAAGTGGAGCAGCTGGCTGGCGCCGCGGCTTAGTAGGCTAATCCTCCACCTGCGGTGCCAGCACCCCAGGTTCTAGTCCCAGTCCGGGTGCTGAATTCTGTCCCGGTTGCCCCTCTTCCAGGCCAGCTCTCTGCTGTGGCCTGGGAGTGCAGTGGAGGATGGCCCATGTGCTTGGGCCCTGCACCCGCATGGGAGACCAGGAGGAAGCACCTGGCTCCTGGCTTCCGATAGGTGTGGCGCACTGGCCATAGCGGCCATTTGCGGGGCGAACCAATGGAAAAAGGAAGACCTTTCTCTATGTCTCTCTGTCTCTGTCTCTGTCTCTGTCTCTTACTGTCTAACTCTCCCTGTCCAAAAAAAAAAAAAAAAAAAAGTAGAACAGCCAGGACTCAAACTGGTGACCATGCAGGCGGGAGTTTATCCTACTCTGCCACAGTTCCAGCCCTAACTTTGATGTTTTTAACATGCTTCAGTTCTATATCTCTAGAAAGGAAGCCTCTGTAGGGTAAAAAAAAAAAAAAAAAAAAAAAAAAAAAAAAAAAAAAAAAAAAAAAAACATTATCTCCTATATGGTTATCTCCATTCTCTGAGGTGCCTACTAAATGTTCCATTTCTCTTTTCCTCTTTTTTATGAAAGGCAGAGAGACAGAAAGACAGAAATATGGGGAGAGTAAGTCCCATTCACTGATTCACTTCCCAAAATGCCTGAAATGTATGAAACCAGAGCCTGGAGCCAGGAACTTAACCCAGGTCTCCCATGTGGGTTTCAGGAAACCAATTACCTGTGCTATCACCACTGTGCCCCCAAGGTTTGCATTAGTGGGAAACTGGAGCCAGGAATCAAACCCAGGCACTCCAGGAGTCTGAACGGCTAGGCAAAACACCTGCTCCCTCTAAGGCTCTTTCTATGGTGATTAGGTGAATAAAAAAAAAAAAAAAAAAAGATGAGCTAGTAAGAAATCATATGTAAACAAGACATCAACCCTAAAAGGAAATCAATAACGTCAATCCTCCTAAGAAATGCTCATTATTGTTAGGGACACATCACCAAAAGGTGTGCACCCAGAGAGAAGCTGGGAGTGATCCTGCTGCTGGAGCACATGGGAGTTTCTAAGGCTCTCTGGAGAGTGCTCATTTAGTGAGGAGTGGGACTCCATACTAGAAAACATGAGTGGGTTGACACAGCCTAAAGGAAAGGTACATGTAATTTTTGGTCGAACAATTTGTCAAATTGACTACAAAATCCTGGATCCCATATGGAAAGAAGAAGCTGACCCAGTTGATAAACTAATTTGACTCTTCCAGTTTGGCAATTCTATTTCTGCCCAGGCATGGCTGTTTATGTAACTCCTTTCCTATGGCTGCTAAAAGTAGCTGCAAAGGTAGTTGACCTTCTTCCAACTTGCTGATGGCCACCTGCTGATGGATGGACGCTGAGCTCTCTGCACACCCAGAGCAGTCCTCTCCCAGCACCTACTTATTAGCCCCCCTCACAGATGGCTAGGACCTAGCAGGATGGACAGAGCTGCGGGTACATCTGCTTTCTAGATAACATCTTTCCCAGTGCAGTTATTTTTAACCCTGCCTGGTTTTCCAGGGTGAGAAGCAAGAGGTGATAAAGATATTGCCGGGTATGCCCCGTGATATTATTGCGGATGCAAAATTGAAACTCACTTAGCACAGAAGAGCTTTTAAAAAAATTCTGTCTATCCCTGCCAGCCCAGGAACTCTGTGATAATACTGGCAACAACCCCCCTATTTCAAAATGGCTCTCATTAAAAATTAGCACATAGCACACTACTTAGTACACCCTACACATGTGTGTGTGTGCATGTGTGTGCATGCATACGTATGTGTAGAGAAGAGAAAGAGGTAGTGCCATGTTTCATTTCACATTACAGAAATGCACATAGCATTTTGCTTCTTGGAAGCAATCATAAAAACCCTGCAACAAGCAGAATTTTTTCAGAAGAAGGAAATACACAAAAAATAAACTCCAAAATTTCAAGTGATGAGGCATAATTATGTGTAGTTTAGATGCATTAGCCTTCTCTGTGTTGATGATTTTCTTTACTATAAGCATTCATTAATCAGAATATCACAATTAGAAGAAAGAAAATGTCTTATCTGTTAGCTCTCTCTGCCACAGCTCTTCCAAAATCATGGCATCTGTTTTCTGATGATGGGACACCTGACAAATGTTCTGGAACACATCGGTTTGTCCTTGAACATGGGCTGCAGCATTCCTGGATTACTGACACAGGCCTTTCTTCTACCCTCCGGAAGTTTTAGTGCCTGAAAGAAGGAACTCAGGACCCAGCTTCTGGCCAGTCTCATCTCAGAGTTAAATAGCTACCAGGTCCATCTGTTATTCTCAGACAGGTAAGCACCTGGCCAAGACCCTACACATTTTAGCAAACAAAGGAATCGGAACGTTGTTTTTGCAATTTTCTAGTTGTCTAATCCTGAAGTTAAAGTGTATTTGCTTCTAAAATAAAAGGAAGAGAATGAAAGGTCATGGAGGTGATTGGCTTTCCTGCTCCATGAAAAAGAAGGGTGGTGACATGTAACAGGAAAGAATTAGAAGGGTATAAGAGTATCCAATTGTAATTAACCTTTGGCGCTCCCTGCCCTAGGATGGCAGGAGGGCCAGTGTCTTGGCTGCCTTTCGAAAATAGTGTTGGAAGGCGATGTGCATTCAAAACAGATCCCACTATCATACCAGGTGTGCTTAAAAATATTAGTACTATCCATCTCCCAGACATGGGCGAAAGGTTGTGGCTAGTGTTGGGAAAGCACTCTAATACTGATATATGCAACTTGGCTGCAAGCTTATTTATTGGACAAAGCAAGGATGTAGTAGGAACCAAAGTCACTTGCAAGGTTCAGCAATTCAACAATCAGAAATTGCTCTTCCTTACTCATGCACACAAGTTCTACAGCATTCTATGAGGCAAGTTAGTATTTCCATAGCACAGATATGGAACCTGTGAAAGAATTCAGAGAAGTTGACTTGCTCAGCACCACACAGATGACAAATGGTAGAGTTCTACCTCCAATCAAGATTCTGGGCTACTTATGTCAGACCTCATCATTATGTTCAATCAGTGGCTTCATGTCGGAATCACTCAAACAGCTTTAAAAAGTAATGATGCCAAGGTTCTCCCCAAAAACACAGTCTGGAATGGGAGAATGATAGTTGTTCTTTTTCCTAAAAGCTCCTCATGAGACTCAACTACTTGCGTGTAACCAATTCTGAGAATCATCATGTTACATGACAACCATCACCCACCGTGGTGTGGAATCCATAGAATATGCTCTTCCGTGATAGTAGCAAACTTTCCCACTGGGGAGTAAAAGACTGATGCCTCCAGGCTGGTGCCATGTGTCAGTTGAATAGGTGATTGCAAGCTTGGTCTAATATGACAACCACTGATGGATTTGAGTAGGCAGAGAGAGAAATAGAAGATGAGTCAGAGGTTTCTAAGTTGGGTACTAGGTGGTTTTGATGGTAGTAACTGAAATAAGGAAAGCAGTAGAACTAACAAGTTTGCAGAAATATGATAGTAAAAAACCCAGTGTAGAAACTCTAAATTTTGCGGAAGCAAAAATCTAGATTATTTTTTGTTTCCATTCCTGCCTTGCTTTGTGATAGTAATTTCTATTCTCCACATCAAAAGTAGCAAATACAAAGATGACTATGAAAGTTCTTAGGAGAAAATATATTTCACCACATACAAATAAGAATTCTCACTACTTTATTCAGGGTAAGTTTGTTATATCATGGTTCCAGGAACCTACGAGCTTATGGCAAAGGTCCCTGTGTCTAGCCTTGTCTCTCCCAGTCTAGCATCTGGGATGGGGAAAATAAAGGAGCAGAACTCCTAGATTTTCCCCTTTCCTCTTAATAAAGTTAAGTAATAAAAACATGTATGGGGACTAGACCTGAAGAAAGAGAATCAGGTTCTTCCTTCTGTGGCTGCCCAGAGAGTTTCAGCAAAGGGTAGGCAGGGAGCTAGACAAAGGCTTCCAAACAAGATGAGCCTGGGTGTTTGCTCAGTACACAAGATGGATTCATCAGGAGCACATGTCCAGGTAGGGATGAGAACCAAGGAATATGGCCAAAGATAAGTAAGGAAAGCAAGAGGAAATAGGAACTTAAATGGAATTAACTTACAGCAAAAAACTACTAATAGAATTTAGGCTAAGACTGCTCATCCAATCAGTAGCAGTAGGGTCAGAATTGCTCCGCTGAGATGAGAGCCAGCGTTCAGAAGGATTACTCCCCCAAACAGCAGCTCTATTGCTCAAGCCTCTGTTTTAGTAGTATCACGGGATTTCCTGAGAAGCTCGGCTCAACCCTGATGAGCAACAATCATCAAGGAGCCCATTCCCTTGGGAGAGAGGCTTTCCCTTTTGTCCAAGAGTTTCATTGAATGTAACAAGCCACCCGTGGAATGGGTGACCTCTCCGGGTCAATAGAGTTGCACTGCTGCATTTCTTTCCTGATGCTGAGTCAGGAGTCCTGGCACTAGGGACTTTGATCAAGATGGGATGTCAGTCAGGGCAAAGGCACCAGGCAAGGACCAGCGTTGTACCCTAGTGGGTAAAACCACCACCAGCATCCCATAAGGCACTGGGTCATATCCCGGCTGCTCCATCTCCTATGCAGCTCCCTGCTAAAGGCCTGGAAAAAGCAGCAGAAGGTGGACCAGATGCTTGGCCCTCCACCACCCATATGGCAGACCTGGATGATGCTCCCCTCCTGGCTTCACCCTGATTCAGCCCTGGCTGTTGTGGTCACTTGGGGAGTGAACCAGTGGATGGATGATCTCTCTCTCTCTCTCTCTCTCTCTCTCTCTCTCTCTCTCCACCTCTCCCTCTCTCTCTCCGAAACTCTTTCAAATAAATAAATAAATAAATAAATAAATCTAAAAAAATTTAAAGAAAAACAGAAAAACAGGTCGAGGTTACAATCTATCAAATTTCAAGGAATCACTTCAGAATTGGCAACCTGAAAAAAAAATTAAAGGAAAGATTTTCTCTAATTTCTCAAGATCAGGATAACTATTAAGATTTAAGATTCTATCTATGAATCAAATATATCACATCTTAATGAGTAATAAAAGGCAATCAATTAGAATTCATCTTTTTTTTTAATTTGACAGGCAGCGTTAGACAGTGAGAGAGAGAGACAGACAGAAAGGTCTTCCTTTTTCATTTGTTCACCCTCCAAATGGCCACTACGGCCGGCACTGTGCTTATCCGAAGCCAGGAGCCAGGTGTTTCCTCCTGGTCTCCCATGCAGGTGCAAGGGCCCAAGCTCTTGGGCCATCCTCCACTACCCTCCCAGGCCACAGCAGAGAGCTGATCTGGAAGAGGAGCAACTGAGACTAGAACCCAGTGCCCACATGGAATGCCAGTGCTGCAGGTGGAGGATTAACCAAGTGAGCTATGACATCAGCCCCTAGAATCCATCTTAATAATTTATCAACTAGGGCTTGGATTTTAGCCTGTTAAAATGCCAGTTGGTTTACCCATGACCCATATCAGACAGTACTCCACCTTCCACTGCAGTTTCCTATTCATGCAGACCCTGGGAGTTAATAGGTGATGACTTAAGTAGTTGGGTCTCTGACAGCCATGTAGGAGAGCTGTTCTGAGTTCCTGGCTCTCAGCTTCAGTCCTGGCCATTATGGCCATTTGGGGAGTGAACCAGAAGACGGAAGCGTACTCCCCTGCTTTCTCTCTCTTTCTCTCTCCTAAATAATTTTTTAACTAAATTTATTAACTAAATTCAGGTTCTGTGAGAATCAGCCATGTGACTCTGATCCCCCCAAAAGGCATTTCTTATCCCTAGGTCTTAAGCACAGGTGTTTATGAAATGAGAGAAAAAAACAGTATCACAGCATCCCTGAGTGTCCTTCTAGTTTGTTTAAGGAATATAAATAAAGCCAGCAGGATTTAAAATGAAAGCAATTATATTCTGCTCCTTTAATCAACTTGTGTATGCTAACACATGGCACTACGCTAGAAGCAATGTGATATCTCACAAGCAAATTATAGAGAAAGAGCAGGCATTTCTGTGGCAAGGTAAAAAAAAAAATCATCGGGAAATAAAAGTCCCCCCACCAACCAGCATCAGCCCATCTGTGCTTCCCTGAAAGACAGCTCTCCACCCCGCCCAGCACCATGCATACCCTTCTTCAACAACAAAGTTCCACACCAGAATGCCCTGCACGAGGGACAGTAGTTCCCCACCCGGAGCAAGACAGAACACAAAGGAAAACGATTTCTAGGCAGCTGAGATGTGTCCGATCAAACAGCTTTTGATTAAGGTGCACCCCGTGAGGGCCTGAAATGGCGGACTGATACCACCCGGCACCCTGACCCCCCGTCAGCGCTGTCCTGGGGGAGGAGCCAGACCTTTGTGACTTACAACACTGCAGACAGGGAAAAAATGTGTCAAATCTGCACACTTTCTGTGTTCTCGGTAAGCAAAATAGGTGTGGAAGAAAAAAGTTAAGATTCACTTTGGCACATTTCTAACTCTACCCATTTGGAGCAAGTCAGCTAGAGCATGTCCCAAATTGTACATGTCTTCCCTCTCTTCTTCCCACTCTTATATTTAACAGGGATCACTTTTCAGTTAAGTTTCAACACTTAAGAATAATTGTGTATTAATTAGAGTTCAACCAATAATAGAACAAAAAAATACTAAAAGAGATAAAGTGTTAAGTTGTTCATCAACAGTCAGGGTATGCCAAGGGATTCCAATTCAATCCCATCAAGGTGGCATGTACCAATGCCATCTCACTAGTCCAAGTGATCAATTTCTATTCACAATTGATCACACTGATAGGACTAAGAGTCAAAGGGATCACATAAACAAGATTAGTGTCTTCAAATACTGATACAATAAAAAAGGGAGAGAATGGTCCAACATGGGAAGTGGGATACACAGCAGATTCGTAAAAGGGCAGATGTCCTAAACAGCACTCTGGCCTCAGAATCAACCCTTAAGGCATTTGGATCTGGCTGAAAAGCCCATGAGAGTATTTCAGGCATGGAAAGCCAAGACACTCTGGCAAAAAAAAAAAAAAAAAAAAAAAAAAAAAAAAAAAACTAAATGAAAGATCTCTGTGAGTGAGATCCCAGTGGAAAGAACAGGTCATCAAAGAAGGAGGTACCTTTCTCTGAAGGGAGGAGAGAACTTCCACTTTGACTATAACCTTGTCTAAATACGATCAGAGTCGGCAAACTCAAAAGGCCTCCATAGCCTTGGCAACTCATGACAAGAGCCTAGGGTGATTACTGATGCCATAAACAAGAGTGTCAATTTGTTAAATCAACAACAGGAGTCACTGTGCACTTACTCTTGATGTAGGATCTCTGTCCTAAATGTGCTGTACATTGTGATTTAATGCTATAACTAGTACTCAAATAGTATTTTACACTTTGTGTTTCTGTGTGGGTGCAAACTGTTTAAAGCTTTACTTAATATATGCTAAACTGATCTTCTGTATATAAAGAGAATTGAAAATGAATCTTGATGTGAATGGAAGGGGAGAGGGAGCGGGAGAGGGGAGGGTTGCAGGTGGGAGGAAAGTTATGGGGGGGGGAGCCATTGTAATCCATAAGCTGTACTTTGGAAATTTATATTCATTAAATAAAAGTGCCTAGTGGACAAAAAAAAAAAAAGATTCGCTTTGAAGAGAAAGGCATATGTACTTTCTAAGAACCATAGAAGTTCTAAAATGCTGTCTAGTATGGTAGCCCCTGGGTACGTGTGGCTATGTCCATTTAAATCAACTGGGGTTGGCCTTTGGCACATCTCCCAGCAGGGTGTCCATGTTCAGATCTCAGCTTGCCAACCTATTCCAGATTTGCACCCTATCCCAGCTGCCAGCTACTGAGCACTCTGGGAGGCAGCAGGTGATGGCTCAAGCACTGGGCCCCTGCCACCCAAGTGGGAGACTCAAAGGCTCCTGGTTTGGTCTGGCCAAACAGTCCAGGCAGTTAAGGCCAATTGGGTGTGCACCAGTGAATGAGGGACCTCTTTCTGTTGGTCTCTCCCTCTCTCTTTGTATCTTTGCCTTTCCAATAAACAAATAAGTCTGTTTTCAAAAAGGAAACCAAAGGGAGAATTGATCAAAGAAAACAAAAACAAGCAAACATAACCCTGAGGAGGTTGCCTCTCCTATTATTTTATACCGAGAAGAGAATGTTGATTTTCATTATTTGTTAGCTATTCCTCCACTCATGTTTTCTCAAGCTTTGGCACTTTATCTGACAGCTTCCACTTGGCTGTGAATTACAATGGTCACAGCATTAAAACAAATGCTTAGGGCTCGGCGTTGTGGCTTAAGCAGGTTAAGCTGCTACCTCCATTAAGCTCATGTGCCATATGGGCGCCCTTGTCTACCCCAGCTGCTCCACTTCCCATCCAGCTCCCTGATAATGTCGCCGGGAAAGCACCAGAGGATGGCCCAGGTGCTTGGGCCTCTGCACCCACATGGAGACCCGGATGAAGCTCCTGGCTCCTGGCTTCAGCCTGGCCCAGTTCTAGCTGTTGAGACTATTTGGGGAGTGAAGCAGCAGACAGAAGATTCTCTCTCTCTCTCTCTCTCTCTCTCTCTCTCTCTCTCTCTTTCTGTAAGTCTGCCTTTCAAATACACAAATACATAAATAAATCTTTAAAAAAAAAAAAAAAAACTGTAAGGGTAACACTTCCTTAGTGCTGGAGAAGTGTCCAGACGCCTCTTGTTTTTAGGACAACCCACATTACAGCCCCAGCAAGTCCTCACATGGAGTCCTCCTTTGATTTCCTTTCCCTGAGCCAACTGCATCATCTGCTCTCACTGGCCCCACTCCCACTGGCTAATTACCTCCCTCAGGTTTTCGATGAACGGGTGACTCAGCAAAATGACTTTTTAAATGAGTCTTCACATTGCGCAAGTCAGCCCACATGCAAACTGGGACTGGGGCTGATTTCTTGAGTAAATATTGCAAGACTTTAATATCTAAATTAGTGTTTTTATTTGAAATAGTTATCCCAGCAGGTAACATTCTGCTTCCAATTGTAGAGCCAAGGCTTAAGTCACTGCTAGAACAGTGCTTGGGGAATTTGCTTAAAGGCACATCCAAGTGAAAACTGCTAAATTGTCTTTGAAGAGGGATATGAGTGCCTTCCTACTTTCCCTTCTCTAGGGTGTCTCCTTGCAAACTAAGAGGCCAACAGGACTTTCAGTTTTATAAAGCAAGTCACAGGCCTTCTGATCTTTGCAAGAGTCAGCACAAATCTCTAAAACTAACAGAGGAGTATCCCATAAGGCCTGCAAGGGACAAATGCATTCATTTGTCCCTCACAGGGACACCATATTTTCATAGGTTCCTTGTTCACATACGAATGTGTGCAATTCTGACCTGACTTTGTAGGCATTTCTGTGTAGCTGTACACACATGTGAATATGATCACATTCACCCAACAGTGACAAATGGTTTCTTTCTGTTCTGTATCATTTCAGAGGGGTCTTCTGTTGGCTAGACTGTATGCTTCTTCTCCTCCCCGAGAACCTACAACATGTGTTAGCACAGGCTGACAGCTAGATATGAGTGGAGTACCAGATGTCCTGGAGAGTCCCAGGGACTTTTCAAATTGTCACAACTCAACAACCACCAAATCGGTGAATGTTCCAGAAAAGCTAGCCTCATTGTTGACCATATTGTCATCATGGTTGAGATTACAACCTGCCTGAGACATCCCCATGAGAGATCTGAAAAGACCTTGTTACGAAAGAAAGTAGGTAGCCCTGCTATTCCAAGAAAACCCCGTCTTACTTGCAGAACTCTCTTCCCTATCTCATGAGAACTCTGCCCCTCATCATAAGATAAAATAAAGGATGCTCTCCACACAGCCTGCCCACTCTCCCTACTTCCAGAATGTACTTTTGCGTACAATAATCTCTGCTTGTTTGCTCAGTTCAACCCAGATGTGGTAATGTCAAGAACCAGGACGCACTTTGCCATAACATATGCATTGAAATATTTCAAACCTGTATGTTTATAGGCAAATTCTATTCTTTTTTTTTTTTTGACAGCAGAGTGGACAGTGAGAGAAAGAGAGACAGTGAGAAAGGTCTTCCTTTACCGTTGGTTCACCCTCCAATGGCCGCCACGGCTGGCACGCTACGGCCGGCGCATTGCGCTGATCCAAAGCCAGGAGCCAGGTGCTTCTCCTGGTCTCCCATGTGGGTGCAGGGCCCAAGCACTTGGGCCATCCTCCACTGCACTCCCGGGCCACAGCAGAGAGCTGGCCTGGAAGAGGGGCAACCGGGACAGAATCCGGTGCCCCGACCAGGACTAGAACCCGGTGTGCCGGTGCCGCAAGGTGGAGGATTAGCCTAGTGAGCCGCGGCGCCGGCCAAATTTTATTCTTGAAACCCCCTTACAAAAGCAACCTGGAATTTGACAAGTAGTAGGAATGATCATAAAGATTACAGAATCTGGGAAAATGAGGATTGTTGGTTTTTTGTTTGTTTGTTTAACATGATTCAAAAGTTTATCTCCAAAAGTATCGCTTTGAAAGGAAAAGAAACTTAGGTTCATTTGTTTTTAAAAAATGAGTGATTTCTTGATACTTTCAATAAGTAATATATAATATGCATTCAAAAAACATAAACAGCTTTTCTTCCATACATCGTAAATAATGTTCCCTAATTTTTATATATATTCTTATTTTGTTAGGTTTATTTTTGTCTAGTTGAAAGGCACAGTTACACAGGGAGAGAAGGAGAGACAGAGACAGAGACAGAGACAGAGAGATCTTTTGATTCACTCCCCAACTGGCCACATAGGCTAGGGCGAGGCCATACTGAAGCCAAGAATCAGAAACTTCTTCCAGGTCTCCCCTGTTGGTACAGGGCCCCGACAAGTTGGGCCATCTCCAGCTGCTTTCCCAGACACATTAGCAGGGAGCTGGATTGGAAGTGAAACAGCCAGAATTCGAACAAGCGCCCATATGGGATGCCAGTATTGCAGGTGGCAGCCTCACCTGCTATGCCACAATACCAGTCCTTAACCATGTTCTAAATTTAATGACCTCTTAGTTAAACATAGCCAGTATCCCCACAATAGTTCAGACACTGGGGCCTCTTGTTAAAAAGCACACAGGATGAGCCAATGAAGTCAAAAGCAAGCAGGGAAAAAAGCTGGTTTTATATCATTTTCCCCATATCCTGAGGATCCATGATCGGCTGTGTACAGAACATAAAATCAGATATGGTTTTTGCTCAAGTGACTCATGATCTAAATGTGAAAAATTACCTAAGATGCAAACAACAAGCAGGATAGAGCAGCCTAATGAGAGAGCTGTCAACAAGACAACACTGGTAGCACCAGCTCTTTCTGAGTATTGGTGAGAGTTCAGTGTTGCTGCATGGCACTGAGCTCCATGGCACCCTTGAGGTGTTGAGCACTGGCCTGAGCTGCCTGCTGAATACCACCAGGAAAGGTTTCTCAGAGTCGCTGTGGGTCTTCCCCAGTCACCACAAGAGAACTGGGCATGAGTCCATCCTGGTGATTCCCCAGTCACCACAAGAGAACTGGGCATGAGTCCATCCTGGTGATTCTCAGGTGGAGAGGCCCGGAAGCAACACCTCTGACCTCAACAGGATTTTGGAAACCCAAGTCCTTGAGACAGCTTCTCCACCCATGAACAGGATGACCTGGTCGGGGTCTCATGCTCCCGGTACCCTGGCTGCTGGATCTAAACACTGGGGGAAAACAGTGGTCGCATCTGACCTTGTACATCAATACTTCCCCGACTCCATAAGACACAGGCTTGTCTCCTTTAGGACAGGGTTTCTCTAATTTGAAAAATCATATAGAAGCACCATTAATATATATATTGGGGTGGGTATTGTGGTGCAGCAGGTAAGTCATCACTTGGGATGTCTGCATCCCATATTGGAGTTTCTGATTCCTGTCCTGGCCACGCTACTTTCTATTCAGCTTCCTACTACTGCATACTCTTGGAGGCATCTGGTGATGGTTCATATCCTTGCCACCTGAGTGGGAGATTCAGACTGAGTTCTGAGCTCCCTGCTTCAGACTGGCCCAGCCCTGGCTACGGCAGCCATTTGTGGAATGAACCAGTGGAGGTCTAAGATTTCTTTCTCTCTGTCTCTCTGTTTCTCTCTCTCCTCCCACCTTCACTCTCTCTCTCACTCTGCCTTTCAAACAAATAAAATATACATACTTCCAACCTTCACCCCAAAATCTTTCAGGGGAAGATTCAGGGACACTGATTTTTTCCCTGAACACTTAGGTGACACTGCTGCAGAGCAATGAGGGTTAATGAGCCCCCCTAACTCCCCTCTGTCCCACCTAGATTTAATCTTATTTCAGGATGAAAAGTGAAAACTGGAGTCTGCATTCTTATTTCTCAAATGTGCCTAGATATTAGCATTTAGCTTCTAAAGATCTGGGCCATTTTACTCATTGTTATTCTTCCAGTGACTAAACTAGTGAATCTCCAAAGCTGTCCAGGGGATTCAATAGATCCATTTTCATTTTAAATGAGAAAAAAATGTGGTCCAGTCTGCAAGCATTTTAAATTTGTTGGACCCTTATGCAAAAATATAAATGGCTATTTTTTCCCAAACAAAAGAAATGAGGAGGAAGGTTTAAAGGAGAAATAAAACTCAAATCTGAATGTTGCAACTATCTTTGTTAACAGTAATCCCAGAAATGTCATAATAGACAGTCAAATGGATGGAAATCTTGTGGATTATGAGAGTTCCTTGATGCTAAAGGATGACCCGGTTGATTCTGTCCCCAGCTGTGGGTCCTCAGGGACCTTTGCAACACAGGTTTCCAGTAAAAGAAGCAAAGACAGGAAGAGACCAGGCTGGGACACCAAACCAGCTCTAGATTACTGCTGGGAGAGTGACCAGTGGATGGTCCACTCCAGGTTATTCAGAGGGGCCTGGACAACCTTGGCTCAAACTCAGCCTACAGTGGCACCCACAAGGGACTAGATAAAGAATACAGGGCAACTGGATTCCCTAGGTAGTAACAATAGTCAACCTTAAGATAACCATAGCAGTCATCATGGTCTCTTTCTAATATGTAGCATACATGTGTACAGATACTCACACATACATACATTTTCTGCCGTATTTTATACTATGCCCTTTAAGGTTCTAAATAGGTATTAAAAGTAGGGAAAAAATTAATCTGGCTCCCAAACAAGGAAATATTGTAGAAGTATCTCAATAAGAAGTTTTTTTTAAGGACTTAAATTCCCAGTCTTCCTTATCTTTGGAGGACACAGTCTGCCTTGTGCAGGTACCCATGCCTATAAGAAATGTCAGATTTGAATTGGTGCCTGAAACACAACCAATATCGGTCCCACTACTTCTTCCTTATTTTCTAAAGGTGAGGGACTCTTTGGGTCAAATGCTCTGGCTGACCAATGAAGAAATGACCAAGGGCTGGTCTGAGTAGCAGCAAAAAACTGTAAAACTGATCTGCACTAAGCCGCCGTCTTGAGCTGCAGGTGGTCTATTTGACTGTCTATTACTGTAGAGCAGTGTGTGACATTTGCACTTTCCTGGTTCTATGCCTTAGGGTGCAACCTGGACCCCCAGTTACTGCACAGCAGTGGTAGAAGGTGAGATTTCAAAGAGGTACCAGTGGCTGACTCAGCTGCATTTAGGCCAGCACTCTTCCTGATGCATAGAGGATTCTTACAGAAACATTTCATCCTTGTGGTTAAGTATAATAAATCTCTTCTTGTTTAAATGGTAAGTGGTTTGCTTCTTGGCAAAGCTTTAAAGGGAAAAATTAACACACGGTGTTCCATGGAAAAGGAGGTGATTCTTCAAACACACAGGTATAGACAGAGTCTTCCAAAAGTAGCAGGCTTAAATGGGAGGAGGATGAGAGTTAAGTGTTCTTCAAGTCCCAGAGCAGAGATAAAATGGCAGGGGCATCATGAGCCTAGCAGGCCCATCAAATCCAGGAACAAGCTCCAAACCAGGTCATGAAAGCCTGAAATGCAAAAACCGCCTGGGACAGACTGGTAAAAGTTAAGACAGCACCTTGATTCTCCACCCATTGCAGTGGAGGGAAACTCTGGTTGAAACAAATACACAGAGAAACAAAGTCTAGTCATGTTTAATATATAATATAAATTAAAAATTAGATTAAAGACAGAACTGGAGGAACGTGCAGGTGCCCAGAGAGCACAGCCCAGCATCTGGCCAACATGACCAGCAGGTGGTGCCATACACATTGCTTTTTTTAGTGCCATTCATGCTGAGATTTGGATATTGGAGTTGGTATTGAAGGCATCAGCTGAGAAAGAACAAACAAGGCTTATCAAGCATTGAGGCTTTTGGCCTACATCAGTCACCAAAAGCAACACATTTCAGCTTTACTGAGTTATCTCTAAGGCCTGATCTGATTGAACATCATTCAAGTGAAGACACAGCCAAGAGAGGTAGGTAAACACATCCCTGTGTTTAAAAAATGAAATATTTCCTTTTCACAAGGAAGCTGTGGTTCATTGTTCAGTTTTACCCAATATCATCACCAGTTTCTTTTTTTTTCTAAGATTTATTTATTTGAAAGGCAGAGTTACAGAGAGAGAGAGAGACAGAGAGAGAGAGATCTTCCACTACTGGTTTACTCCCCAAATGACCACAATGGCTGAATCTGGTCTGGTCTGAAGCCAGGAGCCCAAAACTTCTTCCAGTTCTCCCACATGGGTCCCAGGACCCAAGTACTTGGGCTATCCTCCACTGCTTTCCCAGGCAAATGAGCAGGGTGCTGCATTGGAAGTGGAGCAGATAGGACTTGAACCAGTACCCATATAGGGTACTGGCCCTGCAGGCAATGGCTTTACCCACTATGCCACATTGCTAGCCCCCATCAGTTTCTTTTATAACTGAGTTAAGATGATGAGATTCAGGACATAGGCTTTTTAAAAATCCAACATTCTAAATTATCAATAAGTGGAGATAAGGCAATACGACTAAAAAATGATAATTCAGTGCCCCAGTGACAGTATCAGGAGGCTGACTGCAAATCACTGGAATTTATCCAAATTCACTTGTTCTCATATCATTAGACTCCTAATAAGAAATTCTGCCAATTATACCGATGGTAAAATTATAACACAAGAGGTAGCCCACAGATGGATGATGTGACATCACTTCTTAGTGTGCTCAGGAGTACATAGCTCATCCCTTTATTTCCCCACCACCACTTTACATAAAATTTCCATGATCTTCTATTCCTGGCTTCAGCCTGAACAAATTCCTGCCTAAAGGATCACAGGCAGAGAACCGGTTACATGGAGATTATCACAGATATGGGACAGGTTCAGCAACTCAGGACTACACAGCATGATAGCAAGGAAGAGAGAAAGGTGTTAAGTCTTTAACAATCTGCTAAAAGTATATAGAAAACACATCCCTGAGAGTGATGTATTAAGAGTATATAAAGAGCTCTCAAAACTCAAAAACAGTCCAAGAAAAATTGGACAAAGGATCTGAATAGACCTTTCACCAAAGAGGATAGATAAATGGTAAATAAACACATGAAAAGATGCTCAGTACCATTACTAATTAAAGAAATGTGGATGGGGGCCGGTGCCACGGCTCACTTGGTTAATCCTCCACCTGCAGTGCCAGCATCCCATATGGGCACCAGGTTCTAGTCCTGGTTGGTCCTCTTCCAGTCCAGCTCTCTGCTGTGGCCCGGGAGTGCAGTGGAGGATGGCCCAAGTGCTTGGGCCCTGCACCTGCATGGGAGATCAGGAGGAAACAACTGGCTCCTGGTTTCAGATCAGCATAGCTCCAGCCATAGCAGCCATTTGGGGAGTGAACCAATGGAAGGAAGACCTTTCTCAATGTCTCTCTCTCTCACTGTCTAACTCTGTCAAATAAATTTAAAAAAAAAAAAAAAAAGAAATGTGGATGAAAACCACAATGAGATACCATCATATCTTTATTAGAATAAACTTTAAAATTTTAAGATAATATCAAACGATGGCAAGGATATGGAATATCAGGAAATCTCATTGCTGGTGGGAATATAAAATTGTATAGCCACTTCGGAAAACTTATAAAGTTAAGAATACACTTAGCATATGACCCAATAATCTCACTCATAGGTGTGTACCTAAGGATAATGAAAACTTAAATTCACACAAAAGTGCACACAAATGTGTATAGCAGCTTTTAAAAGTAATTGCTATAAGATATCCAAGTGTCCAATGGTTCATGAATAAATGAACGGCAGAACACACATACAATAGGATACCACTTAGCAAAAAGAGAGTGAAGGAGGAAGAAAGGAGGGAGGGAGAGAGAGAAGTTGGGACAGAGGGAGGGAGAGAAGTTGGGACAAAGGGAGGGAGGGAGAGAGGAAGGAAGGAGAGAGAAAGATTATTTTCAGATGTATCATGTGAGTGAAGTAAGCCATATTCAAAAGATTACGCTCTATAAGAGTCAATTTAGAAGCTCATCTGGAATAAGCAAAATTATAAGGACTGAAAGCGAATCCTGGACATAAAGAGTTAACCACAAAGAGGCAGTGTTGGGGAATATGTTGAGGTGTTGGAACCATTCAAAACCATCATTATGGAGGTAGTTGCACAATTAAATGTGTTTGTCAAAAGTCATAGAACTACATACTACATAGAGTTAATTTTACCATATAAAATATCTTCAAAAATGTCATGGAAAATGTTTATTATGGATAAACTACCGATGAAATTCAAAATTACTTCCCACTAAATTACCTTTAATTCCATTTCCCACAAACTTTTTGAAATAACCTCATGTTCTAAGAAAATAAAATAAAGCAAAGTAGAAAAAGCTATTAAAGTCAACATGCAATTATCAATCACAAACTTAAATCTGGCCACAGGAATTCCATGAAGAAAAGGGATCGTTTCCTTCTTTAAGGCTCTCCCTTAAAGACTCTTCCCCCAGACTATGAAGCCTCAAGCTGAGAAGCTGGATTGATCTCTGAGATGTTCCACAAGAGCCTCAGCACCCTGGATCCGCTGAGAGACAGTGCAATGTGCCCAGTGGGTAGGAGAGGTCCTAGCCTCAACTGCTGAAATTGGTCCAAATTTCCCTGACTTTCCCTAATTGAAGGCCAAACATATAAAATCCCTGAATGTGTTCCGACCTATCAAGAGCTTCAGATCCTTTGTTAGGAGCGATGTACAACTTTTTGAAGTAAACCAATAAGTAGCATCAGTCCCCAGATTTTGAGACTTACTCCCATAGTAGAAGGACAAAGGATCTGAATAGGCCTTTGTCTTACTCCCAAAGAAAAGGGAGCATAAGGCCTGCAAAGTGGCAAATATTTGGAGGAAGCGAATTACAACCCAAATGCAATGGACAGAGTTGTAACATGATTTTTTTAACTCTGTGTTTATGCAATAAGTAACATGACACAAACAAAGTACACGTCCTAGGACATATATTTCACGGGGAGAAAAAAAACCTAAAAGTCAAAGTTTCTTCAAATGTATCTTTTAAAAATTTCCAAGCTAATTTTTTTATCCAACTGAAATAACTCCAGCCTCCTCCATGAAGAACACTCGACCCATTATTCATGATGTAGTTCAGCAGGAAGTTATACAGTGAGCCTACAATAACCTACCTTTGGAATTTGAGTTCCTGCTGTAGTCTTAGAAATTTGGCAAGATCTAACTTCTCTGTTTCTTAATCTTATAATATATAAATTCAGAAGAATATCATTTGCCCTATACCAGTGGTTCTCAAGCTTTCACAGGCATCAGAATCAAGAGAAGAAATTGTTAAAATACAGATTTCTGGCGAACCCCACTGCTAGAGTTGCTGATGAAGTAAGTCTGAGGTGGGACCTGAGAATCTGCATATCTAGTAAACCCCTGGGAGATACTGATGCTGCTGGTTTAGGGGATATGCTTTGAGAATCCCCACCCTCTGTATTGCAAGAGTCAAATAAGATATAACACATAAAACTGTTTCATGACATGCAATCCGCTATATCAGTATGTGACAGTTTGTATTTATAGTTGCATTGAATCCTTTAAGGCGTCTTCTCTATCACTCGAATGCTATACTTTAGCATTTTTTTCTTTGAAAACCTTTGAAAAACTTTGCACTTCTTTTCTGATGTTGGCAGAGTCCATCTGGGGTTGATGTCATTTTTATTCTATTTTCCTTTCACCAACCAGACTTCACTGAGATCTTTCAACCCCTTGCAGTGCACAGCAGACTATCTAGCACACAATAGGCATTCCGGGCAGGAAGTTGCTGAGTTCAGTTGAACATCCCTTTTTATAAGAATACTGCTTTGCTTCTCGATGATTGCAATGAAAATACAGTAGGACCATAGTACAAAGCACAGTGATATATTATTTTCATGAATTGGGCATCTAAGGTCACTTTGAAACTGACATAATATTGACTATCTGACCAAATGTTAAATATCAAATACAATCTATACTGTATTCACATAAATGATAATTGCTTCATGTTTATATGTATACATTGTAAAAGTCATGTATACATTTCTTGATCAGTAATATAAATCTTCCAAGTGTGACCCAGGGTCCATGAGTAAATTGCTTTGATTTTCATAGCATCTTCAAGGAATGGGATCTATTAGAGATGTGAGAACAATAGCTCTGCTTCTCTACTAAGACAATAAAATTCCTACACAAATGATGTATGTACACAAATTTCTGACCAGCACCACCTCTGTCTACTGTAAAGAAACTGGACATGCCTATTCTTAAGTAAGAATAAATTAAGTCCTGATATTAAGCTATGAATGGCCACTAAATAGTAAAGTGTTAAATCATCCTTTGTCCTTCGAATTTTAACAGCAGCCTCCTTAATAAAAGCAAAAGAATTGTTATAATTACGGAAATGCAGACATCATTGAAACCCAGGGTCATATGTTAAGGGATTGAAGGGCTTTCCCAAAAGCTTGAAATGATGTCCTCATTGACAATTCTTATTTTGTCCCATAGAAAGTCAGTCTTCTTGTGAGGACTAGAAGCATCAAATTCTGAAAAAAAAATTTTTCGCATTCATGACTTACAAGCTGACATTTTTTTTTTGACAGGCAGAGTGGACAGTGAGAGAGAGAGACAGAGAGAAAGGTCTTCCTTTGCCGTTGGTTCACCCTCCAATGGCCGCCGCGGCCGGCACACTGTGGCCAGCGCACTGCGCTGATCCATTGGCAGGAGCCAGGTACTTATCCTGGTCTCCCATGGGGTGCACGGCCCAAGTACTTGGGCCATCCTCCACTGCACTCCCTGGCCACAGCAGAGAGACAAGCTGACATCTTCCTTTTGATTTTATAACACATTTCTTGAAGGAGAAAAACTAAAATCTATGTCTGGATCATGTTTAAAGACTTATAGCTAGGTAAATTTTAGTTATTGATTGCTATGAAATAAACCATTCCAAAATAGTTTAGAGCAACAGCAATGTTATTTATTTTTAACTTTTATTTAATAAATATAAATTTCCAAAGTACAACATTTGGGTTAGAGAGGCTTTTTCCCCCCATAACCACCCTCCCACCTGCAACCATCCCATCTCCCACTTCCTCTCCCATCCAATTCTTCATCAAGATTCATTTTCAATTATCTTTATATACAGAAGATCAATTTAGTATATACTAAGTAAAGATTTCAACAGTTTGCACCCACACAGAAACACAAAGTGTAAAGTACTGTTTGAGTACTAGTTATAGCATTAAATCTCAATGTACAGCACACTAAGGACAAAGATCCTACATGAGAAGTAAGTGCACAGTGACTCCTGTTGTTGATTTAACAAATTGACACTCTTGTTTATGGCATCAGTAATCACCCTAGGCTCTTGTCATGAGCTGCCAAGGCTATGGAAGCCTTTTGAGTTCGCCAACTCCGATCTTATTTAGACAAGGTTATAGTCAAGTGGAAGTTCTCTCCTCCCTTCAGAGAAAGGTACCTCCTTCTTTGATGGCCTGTTCTTTCTGCTGGGATCTCACTCATAGATATCTTTCATTTAGGTTTGGTTTTTGTTTTTTTGTTGTTGTTGTTGTTTGTTTTTTGTTTTTGCCAGAGTGTCTTGGCTTTCCATGCCTGAAATACTCTCATGGGATTTTAGGCAGATCTGAATGACTTAAGGGCTGATTCTGAGGCCAGAGTGCTGTTTAGGACATCTACCATCCTATGAGTCTGCTGTGTAACCCACTTCCCATGTTGGATCATTCTCTCCTTTTTAATTCTATCAATTAGTATTAGCAGACACTAGTCAATGTTATTAATATGGTTGCAATTTGGGCAGGGTTCTGCAGGAATGGCTTGTCTGCTCCATGTTGTGCAAGTCGGTGCAACTTGACTTCCAGAATGGTCAATATTTTTGTCTTTAAAGATGGTACTTATTGCCTGGGACCTCAGCCAAGGCTATCTTATCAGTGGCCCTAATTCTTCTCCATGAGCATCTCAATGCTGGGGGGACAAAGGGAGGAGATAGAAGTTGCCAATCCTGGGAAAACATGACTTTTGTATTATATTGAGTAAGCCATCACAGAACTACATCAGATTGAAGGGAAGGTTGAATTCTGTATTTAGTGGAAGATTAAGCTTGTGATTATAAGAAAATTAAAAGTATGTCATTGTAAAAATTAAAAGGAAAGAAAGAAAAGGAGGGAAGGTGGGATGGAGGGAGGGAGGCAGAGTGGGGTAAGAAGTATCATTATGCTCTTAAAACTGTATATATGAAATACATGAAGTGTGTTCCCTTTTTATAAATAAAAAAATAACTCAGACTTCTCAATGGGGACAGTGTGACAAAGGCAATCTTTTAACTATTATGTCAGAGTTTGGTTAAGATCAGACATTACATTAGGGCACAGGTAACCAAAGTCTGCCTTTAATCTTAAACCCATCAGTGTTTCTCATAGAGTAGCCTAAGACCAACACTGCCACGCAGAAATTTGTCAAAATTGCAGATTCCCATGTCCTTCCATAGACTTACTGGCTGAGAAAGTTTGCTTTACATTAAATTGAGAATTTTTCCCTGACCCTAAAATTTGCTGAACGAATTGAGAAGATGAAAATGAATTTAGTTATAGTAAACTACTCTGTTTATTTAGGAGGAAGAATAACAAATGAAACTGAAGATCTAGATTTGCTTGAAGCAATACACCATATTTACACATGATTTAATGTTCTAAAAATATTTATTGAGGATTCTACATAATAGATTTGTATCTCCATGGTGGTTAATCTTCAGTAAATATGCTTTTAGGATCACATTGCTTTTACTTGGTACACACTGTCTTATTAAATTCCAATTAAATCCATATGTAGGAATGCTCACTTATATTGCCTCTAGAAGGACTCATTACAGAATCAATTACTGGCATTGAACCCTAGTACAATTTGAAGAAAATAACAGCCCCCACTTGTTTATACCAAAAGAAAAGCAATTTAAAATTTACACCATCACCAAACATGGTCTGTAAACAATTTTTCAGATGCCGTCTATGGTGGTAACTGCTTAAAGAAAAGTCATAAAACTCATGAAAATTTTCAACAAGAAAATATTTTTCTAAAAATAATTTGTCATTAAAGTTTGTAACATGTATTGTTGTTGATTGATGTAGCTATACACAGGCTGGTGCCATGGCTCACTTGGCTAATCCTCCGTCTGCTCTATTTCACAACTTTTTTTTTAAGAGTTTTAGGGCGCCAGCACCATGGTTCAATAGGCTAATGTTCCACCTAGCGGCGCCGGCACACCGGGTTCTAGTCCCGGTCGGGGCGCCGGATTCTGTCCCGGTTGCCCCTCTTCCAGGCCAGCTCTCTGCTGTGGCCCAGGAGGGCAGTGGAAGATGGCCAAGTGCTTGGGCTCCTGCACCCGCATGGGGGACCAGGAAAAGCACCTGGCTCCTGGCTTGGGATCAGTGCAGCGCACCAGCCATGGCAGCCATTTGGGAGGTGAACCAACAGAAAGGAAGACCATTCTCTCTGTCTCTCTCTCTCACTGTCTAACTCTGCCTGTCAAAAAAAAAAAAAAAAGATAGAAAAAAAGAAGAAAAGATGTAGCTATACACAGCACAGAGCATGCCCAACAAGAAAAGACAAAAAAACTACAAAACACTGACGCAAGAGCCAAATGATACTTCTTCATAGCCTTGAGTCAACACAGAGAAGATTCCTGATCCTTGAACCATCATCCTTCCTTGAAGCACCCCCAGGTTCAGAGACAGCCTATTGGTGGCTATAGGAGGATTCTGATCCACAGATGGACCTAAAAAATCCATTTACGTTTAGTGTCCTCTAGAGACAGTGAAATATTTAATACATTTTAGAATTTTTTATTCAAAAAGCTAGATTTAAGAAAAGAAGTTCATTATTAACAAGTAAGTCATTAATCATCTGGGTATACTGCTTCTCCTCCTGGAATTGTCTGGCAAGCTTGTACTTCATCTTGCTTATGAGGAAAACAAACAAACAAAAAAAACTCCTCCAAGTCTCTTGATAGGTTCTATGAGAGAAGCTGCATGGTCTTGTTCCCTCAGAGGGTGTAACACTGAGGAAACAGCAGGATTTGGAAATCTCAGCCCAGGGCCTCCCTTCCATGGAGTGTGCAAGGAACCTGCAAAAGCCAGTCTTGAAACAAAACATTGTCAAAACACTGGTGGGGCTGGCCCTGTAGCATGGTGGGTGAAGCCCTGGCTTGCAGTGCTGGCATCCCATATGGGCACCAGTTCGAGACCCCCCTGGCTGCTGCACTTCTGATCCAGCTCTCTGCTGTGGCCTGGGATAGCAGTGGAAGATGGCCCAAGTCTTTGAGGCCCTGTACCTGCATGGGAGACCCAGAAGAAGCTCCTGGCTCCTGGCTTTGGATCGGCACAGCTCCAGCCATTGCAGCCAATTGAGGAGTGAACCAGCAGATGGAAGACCTCCCTCCCTCCCTCTCTCTCTCTCTCTCTTTCTGCCTCTCCTTCTCTCTCTATGTAACTCTGATTTTCAAATAAATAAATTAAAAAAAAAAAAGTTTCCCTGCAATGTTGCAACTCTTTCTCCTTGCGCAGTCTGCTAGAGGAGGAGTTTCTTGGCCCAGGGGGACTCTGCTCTACAAGCCTTCTCCTCTCCTCTCCTCTCCTCTCCTCTCCTCTCCTCTCCTCTCCTCTCCTCTCCTCTCCTCTCCTCTCCCCTCCCCTCCCCTCCCCTCCCCTCCCCTCCCCTCTCCTCTCCTCTCCTCTCCTCTCCTCTCCTCTCCTCTCCTCTCCTCTCTGGGGCTGTATTCCCCAGGTCATTCTTTACATGCCTGCATATCACCACTAAAGAGGCAGGCATGAACAACACTGATTTTCAATTCACAGTGATAGCCCCAAGAAGATGAAGAAGCAGTGAGCAGGAAAATTGGATTTGGGGAATTCTGAGAGAAGACAGGACAGTTTAAAGAACCTGGAGCCAGTTAGGAAAAGGAAGACAGATTGAGGGACACATAAGGCAACAGGAACAGCAGCAAAGGGCTCTATACCATCCAGGCCCACGCAACTCACTATCTATGCACTTGATTAAGTTTCCCAACCTCTCCAAAACTCTGCTTTGGCTGCTGAAAGTGGAGCTACTGATGCTTTTCTTACTGACGTGGTAGAGCTAGAATAGCACTTAGGTGTTTACTGCCTTGTGGAGAATTGGGCCCATTATATGCATCATTTTATTTCTCTGTATGGGAAAAGGGTGAAAAACCCAGCTGGAAGCAAACACCTGCTCCTACATGGGCAGTCCTTGAACATCAGAGGTGTGGCTGTGGCTCTGTAGAGCAGCCTGGCCTCACCCATCCTCATACCTCTTGTTCCTAAACATTTGGAGGCTTAATGCAACATTGGCACAAGTCATCAATTCCACACTGGAAGAGGCAGATGATACACCCTTCTGTTGTTTCTTTCTTTGTCTTAATTTCAGGTTGTCTGTGTTAATCACATCCGAAATGCAGAGAACACTGGACAATAGGCCACACGTTGGGAATTCCATCATGAGTGAGACTGCAGATTTGCCATTCCACCTCTCCCATTTGAGGCTACCCTCTTCAAGCTCCCCGTCCTCTTTCAAACCCCATGACACAGGGGTGTTGTGTGGGTGATACAGCAAGGGGAACAATAATGTAACATGACTCTTAACTAGCAGCCGCCTAAGTGGGCATAATTATAGTCCCTTTGTGCATTAAAAAACCAAGCAAGTGTCTTTTCCAGTTGAGGACACTGAGGTAAAAAGGGAGCCAGAGAAAAGCAACACAAAACAGTTGAGGCACACTTGAGGCTTTACTGTTGCCAGCTGGGGTCACCTGCCTTTGTGCCTGGGGAACTCGGAGGTGCTGGAGGCAGCCTTGGGGTTTCATGTATGTAATCCTTCTGAACATGGGTGTGGGGAGGGCAGCCTGTGGAAGAGGCTTAGGAGCTGAAGCGCACGGCCTATGTTCAGGGTAAAATTCTGCTTGGAAGGAAGTGCTGGCCCCTGAACCACAACCCACAGAGAAGGCAGCCTGGTAAGGGAATCCGCCTGAGCCGGTGACAGCAGTGACCTGTGGCTGCAGGGGTCAAGCCCTTTGTGGAAGCACGGGACTGAGTCCTGCTAAAGGCCTTCCTCCTACTCTGTAAGGGATCAGGAGACTGCAGTTGAAAGGAGGCCCCTTAACACTGCTAAAGCACACGATGGCATAGAGACTCCAATGGCTCGGGGAGTCACAGCTGCCCTGGGGCAGGAGGCTGGCTGGAGTGAGAGAAGCCCCACTGCTGTCAAGCTCAAAAGAGGCACAGAAGCTGGGCTGGCCAGTAACAGCTTTTTCCTGAGCACATCCCAAACATTAGACCCCTCCTCACCACCACACAGGGGTGTCTCCAGCTCAGTGGCTCTCCAACCAGCATCATGAATATCACCTGGATTGGAAAGGAATGGAAAGTCCTGGCCCCACCCAGACCTACAGCATGCTGGATGTGCGTTCTGTGCAACTATGCAGCTCTGGGTACTGATCTCCCTGGGGGTGGGCAGTGAGGAGTGGCCACTCTGAGAGGCAGATGTCTACAGGGAGCTCCTCCTCACTCAGCTCCTCCTCACTGCCCAATAGTGCTCCTTGGAAGCTCCCAAAGGACTATGGAGACTGCCTTTCCCAGAGGCTACCACCCCTGCCTATCCCATCTCTACTCCAGATACTACTACTCCTGCCTACCCCTCCCCGTTCCTGATACTACTGCCCCTGCTCCTCCCTCAGGAAGAGTTGAACTATACACTGCTGAAGTGTTCTGTAAATGCAGATACTTCTGCATAGCTGGCTTGCAACTCCCCCTTTCCCATTTTCCCATTGGAGTCCTCTCTTCTTTGGCCTTTACTGATTAGACACACCACTCACCCCTTCCTTGGGCTCTTATCAAATTAAATCCTCCGATGTCCCCTGGTTTCAGATATCTTACAAGTGCTTCAGCCTTAGGCTTTTACTGATTATCAGTGGCTTTTCTTTTCTTCCCGGGTTTCTGGTTGAGCTATGGTTTCCATACTTTCTGGCTTCAGGGAACAAAATCTAGTTGACAGAGACAAGGGTTTGTGGGGCACATGTGTTAAGGTTCACTATTTAAGTTGCAACTAGCTGCTGCAATCAGTCTTGTCTTGCTGTCCAGAGATTCATGGAAAGGAGCACATCATTTGTTAGAGACCCAGGAGTTCAAATCCCAGTTTTTCACTTCTTAGTGAACTGGTTCTTCGTGAAGTAACTTAACTCCAAACCTGTGCTCAGTTTCCTCTTCTGCAAGTGGTTATTGAAAATGCTTACACACAGGACTGTTGAGACAAACATGGTCATCTGTGAAAATGTGATTATATATGTAAAGTGATTAGGATGCAGGTTCACCCATTTAAGTGTTTGCAACTATTAGTTCCCTTCAGTAGACATCTCCACTCAGTCACCACCAACATTTTACATTCTACCTATTTCTCATGAAATAAAAAGTCTGGCTTTATTATGTGAAAGGCTAACTCATTTGACCTTAGCAGACAATGACAATGATTGTTATTTCCAAGGTGTTTCTTCTGACCCAATGGTTCTCAGCCTTGACTTGACTTTGGAACCTGTGGACCTGGGGAACAGTACTGATGCCTCAGACCAAACCCAGAGACACTGATTTAATTGATTAATTGGTTTTGGAGTACTCTAGATATGGGGAGTTGTAAAGCTTGCAAGCTGGTTCTAAAGCATGGCCAAGACTGAAAATTCTTCCACAAATTCCCATGTATAGTAATGAAGTACAGAAAGGGTTTAGGTTAGATTTATAAACTAGAATGACAGCAGGTGCATCTTGGGTGAGGAAAAAGTGTTTCAATTCTAAGCACATTTTGATCTTGGGCTAAACAACAGTAAATACAAGCCTTTGTATTCACTGTAGCTCTGGTCTGCGGGCAGCACCCATGCTTTCCTGCTCTGTCCATGAGGTGAGAGCAGGCCCACAGTTAGCAGAGGGAAAGTGAATTCAGAGGAAGGTGAGCAGGTCCTTTAGTTGCAGGTGGAGTCTCCATAGAGCTTTTGTCCCAAGACAACCAATTTGATCTCCATCATCGAGAATAGGACTTCAAAAAGTTCAGGAAAAGAGCATTAAAAGAAAAGCTAATTTTAATTTAAAAATCAGTAATTTATACATAGTGTTTTTCACAAATAGGCATTTCCCATGAACTGTTTGAAAACCGCTCATGTAATTTCTGAAGGTGGTTCTAATACAATAGGTAGGGAAATGGAGTATTATGCGTTGGTCCTCCAGATCTGATTCATTTTATAGACAAATCAAACCTGAAGTTATATGGTTTAAGCTGCTGCTTTTAAGAAATGAAGCACCTGAATAAGAGGTTTTATTACTTGCTGAAAATCACACACGCCAGATTCATGTGAAAGCCACTGGACATCCTGACTTCAGGGAAGAGTTCCTTCTGTTTATAACCACGCATCTTCAACATTGCCCAAGAGAGAGCCTAACCTCAAGTTTCGAATATCCCCAAACAGGGGGCTGTAACAAAATGAAGAAACAAATTTTGGAAATGAATTCATATTAAGTGATTCCCAATAAAGCATGAATTAATATTATGAGGCAAAATTACTGTTGGGAGGCATTCCTAATATTTAGAATATTTTATATTATACTTGGGAATATCAATTTTCTTCAATAAGAACCACCCAAAATTCTAGTGGCTTATCATAATCAGTCTGCTCACCATGTTTTCGCTTTCTGGGATCCAGGCTGAAGGGGCAGGCCTTACTTGGGACATGCCATACCTGGGAAGAAGAGAAAGAGCAGGAGAATTGGTGGGATCACACAAGGCAAATGATACTCCTGCTCACGTTCTGTTGGCCAAGCAAGAGGGGACATAAACTGCTCCTATATGAGGAATACAGTTCACATGGCCATGGGTAAGCACATATGAGGGGACTTCAAAAAGTTCATGGAAAATGCACATTATCTTAATGCCATTTTTCCATGGATCCTTTGATAGGGCAAGAGAAAACAAAAACTTGGGAGCAATAATATCGTCCATCACAGAGTATAATTTTAGCGCACAAGGTCTATCAAAACCCTAATGTGGTCTTATCCTTGAAGTGAGAATTGCTCACCCTCTCCACACTCTGAAGAATCCTCCCCTAGGATCAGAAAGGACTGGGGAAGATTGGAATGCAGAGGGGAGAGCCAGATGGAAGAGGGCAGTCCTATAAAATGTGCTTTGTCTTGGGGTCCACTAAGGAGACCATCCTGGTCCCTCCCCCAGGACTTCAGTTGTCATGCGGGTGACTCATGCCAGGGAGGCGAGCTGGGGTGTGCCCTGGCACAAAGGATCCGAAGTAGGATCACCTACAAGTCATCGATATTTGGATTCTTAATGCCGTTTGTGACTTTGCAGCCAACACAATTCCCTTTCAGATTGCACTTTTGCTGAGATCAATATGAAGATTAATTGGTATTCCCTGGGCACACAGCAACTGATGGGGAGAAGGCAGTACAAAGGAGCACTAGGTAAAGCCAGCTGACTAGGTGAGCTTTGTCTACAACAGAGAATCATTCACCAAGGAATTACTGAGTAACCTCTAACCTAGCTGAATTCCAGGCTCCACTCAGGGCCAGCAAACTTCACGACATTGTTCACCTCCTCCTCCATTTATTGTCCTACAGTAGCCTCACCCATCCTCCCAGGATGCAAACTCAAGATTGGCCAAGAGAGACCAGACCTCAGGCAAACTGTAACCTGTAGCAGGCTGTGGTCCCTGAGAGCAGTTCATAGATTCATCCCCTTTGTTCCCTCATGTATTCATTAGTAACCAAGGGCCTATCAGTTGCCACTGTGGTGGAGACACACTCCTTGATGAGGAGACACAGTCTTGACCAACCAAAATCATTACTAGTGGTGATAACATCTTATAATTTTAAAGCACCGTGAATGGCTTAAAGTTCCTCAGAGTAGGTGGCCAAGTTATAGAATCAAAGACTGCTGTAACAACAAACAAAGGTTCCCGCTGAGATCTCGCTGCCCTGAGGGACGATGCTCCATGCTCACATTTGGATGGTGCAGCACCCGCCTGTGTGGTGCCCAGCCTGAGAGGTGGTGTCTGTGGGCCCGGGACTTGGAGAGACCACACTCAGCTCAAGAGGCTAAGCTGCCAGGAAGAGATCAGCCAGGAAAAAAAAAAAAGACACTGAATCTCCTTCCCAGACATTTTTTTGTAAAACCTTTATGGAAAACAGTATAGAGATTCATCAGAAAACTAAAAACATCTCTATCATATGACCCAACGCTCCTGCTTCTGGGAATATACCCAAAGAATGAAGTCAGCATATGAAAGAGATTCCTCCACTCCCATGTTTACTGCATCCCAATTCATAAAAACAAAAATACAGAATAAACCTAGATGTCCATCAACTGATGACTGGACAAAGAAAATATGGTAAATGATGGAATATTACTCATCTGTAAAAAGGGATGAAATGTGCTTGCAACAAAATGGGTGAAACTGAAGATCATTATGCTAAGTGAAATAAGCCAGACATAGAAAAGCAAATTCCATATGCTTTCTCTCATAAGTGGAAGTATTTTTATGTATATTATATATATTCATGTTATGTATAACATGTATAAAATTACTTTATATATGTATAAAACTATTTGGATGCCATGTTATTTGACATATATATAAATATTATCTTTATTGAATTTATACCTTATATAACCATAAACCTTTCTTTCCAGGCTCGGCATTGTGGTGTAGCAGGTAAAGCCACTGCCTAAAGTGCCGAAATCCCATACGGGTGATGGTTCAAGTCCTGATTACTCCACTTTTGATCCAACTCTCTGCTATGGCCTGGGAGAGCAGTAGAAGATGGCCTGGGTACTTGGGTCCCTGCATCTACATGGGAGACCTAGAAGAAGCTCCTGGCTCTTGGCTTCAGGTCGGCTCATTTCAGGCCATTGCAGCTGTTTAGGGAGTGAACCAGTGGATGGGAGGCTTCTTTCTCTCTTTCTCTTTCTCTCAGATTCTTATCATTAATATAACATTAATATTCCTGCTTTCAAGAAAAACAGTGTGTATGTATGTATGTAATATGGAGTAAGTAGGCCAAAATATTAAAAATTGTTAAATCTTAAATACCATATGTTCTCCCTGATCGGTGACGACTGACTGAACACCAAGAGGGAAACCTGTTGGAGTGAGGTGGACACTATGGGAAATGGTGGCTTGATCAGCATAGCCCTGACTGTTAATGAACAACTAAATACATTATCCCTCTTAGTAGTTTTTTTTATCTGTTCTACTTAATATGACTGGTTTAGATCTGAAATTGATGCACAGTTATTCTTAAGTGTTGAAAATTAACTGAAATGTGATCCCTGTTGAACATGGTGGTGGGAATGGGAGAGGGAAGAGATGTATAATTTGGGACATGCTCAGGCTGACTTGCCCCAAGTGGTGGAGTTGGAAGCATACCAGGGGATTCCAATTCAATCCCATCGAGGTGGCATGTACCAATGCCATCTCACTGTTCCAGGTGATCAGTTTCAGTTCACAGTTGGTCATGGTGAAGGGACTGGGAGTCAAAGGGAGCACATAGACAAGTCTAGTACCTGCTAACGCTAACTGATGGAGTAAATAAAGGGGAGAGTGATCCAACATGGGAAGTGAGAATCTCAGCAGACTCATAGAATGGCAGATGTCCTAAATAGCACTCTGGCCTCAGAATCAGCCCTAAAGGCATTCGGAGCTGGCTGAAAAGCTCATGAGAGTATTTCAGGCATGGAAAGCCAAGACACTCTGGCAAAAGATCTCTGCGAGTGAGATCCCAGTGGAAAGAACAGGCCATCAAAGAAGGAGGTACCTTTCTCTGAAGGGAGGAGAGAACCTCCACTTTGACTATGAGCTTGTCTAAACAAGATAAGAATCGGAGAACTCAGAGGGCTTCCATAGCCTTGGAAACTCATGACTGGAGCATAGGGAGATTACTGATGCCATAGACAGGAGTGTCAATTGGTAAAGTCAACAACAGGAGTCACTGTGCACTTACTCCTCATGTAGGATCCCTATCCTTAATGTGCTGTACATTGAGATTTAATGCTATAACGAGTACTCAAACAATATATTTCACTTTGTGTTTCTATGGGGGTGCAAACTGTTGAAATCCTTACTTAATGCATACTAAACTGATCCTCTGTAAAAAAAAAAAAAAAAAAAAAAAGAAATTATCAATTCCCAACTTGACTCTCACTGGGATTAAACATGACAATAGGTCTGCTCTGATTTCATCATCATTTAAAAAAATCATCTATTATTTTTCACTTTATGTTTCTGTGTGGGAGCAAACTGTTGAAATCCATACTTAATGTATACTAAGCTGATCTTCTGTATATTAAGATAATCGAAAATGAATCTTGATGTGAATGGAAGGGGAGAGGGAGTGGGAAAGGGGAGGGTTGTGGGTGGGAGGGACGGTATGGGGGGAAAGCCATTGTAATCCATAAGTCGTACTTTGGAAATTTATATGCATTAAATAAAAGTTTAAAAAAAAAATTGTTAAATCTATGTGTGTCCATTAAACTCTTCTTTAGACTTTTCCACATTACTTGAAATATTTTAAAATGAAAACTAAAAATACAAAAATATAAATGTGCACATGCATATATATATATATATATATCTTGTAAAATGATAAATGTGATTTAAAGATTGAAAATTAATATGTTTAATCATCTCATTTTAAATTCTCTGTAAAATAACACAGTAGTCTTCTCATTTGATTTTCTATGGAATTTTGTGAGGTGGAAGCACCAAGTATTTCAACCCTCATTTTATGAATGAGGAAATAAGCCCAGAGAGAGTAAGCAGCTTACTGAAGTTCATAGAGTTAGTTAGAAGAACTTGTAACACTGTTAGGCCAGTAAAACACATCCAGGCACTTAAAACATTCCAAGAATCATTACAAGCCCATGCTTTCCTGAATCAAATTCCTGAACTCAGAAGTTGTCCTCTAAACTAAAAAAGAGATCCAAGCAAACAAATTATCCTTGTCTGCCTAAGAACTGCTGTTGGTCCTCATTGAGGGTGAAAAACAAACTTGGCTTCTTCAAGCTTGCAGATGAAGTAGAAATATTGGTGCAAGACTTTTACAGTTCATTAACTGTCATGCAGAGCGAGGAAGATTTGTGGCTTGCTTAAGGGACTGTTAGGCAGGGCTATGACACTCGTGCCAATAGGTTTAACCCTTCAGCAGCAGGCCACGTCAGCCACTTATGAGGCCGCCAGCATCCCGGCAAGGGCGAGCAGGAGGTCAGCCACACTTGGGCTGCTTTGAGTCCTCACGTAGAAAAATAATCTCTAGAATATCTTGTGTTTAGAATGATTTTTGTATTCTTTCTGGAGGTTTCCATTATAAAATCAATTTTTTATAAGCCACTTCTGAAAGACCTGTGCTGTTATGATTAAAGACTAAACAACTGAGCACCACAGCCAACAGTTCCATGTTCATGGCTCTCTAGATTTGTACCCAGCATTTCATATTTGCCAGAGTGGAAAACCACAGCCAAGCTAGGACTTATGGCAGAAAACAACAACTAACACTTCTGTTTGGTGACTAAGCAAAGTTTCAACAGAATTACTTGCTGTGTTTGCCCATGACAGGGTTTTTAATCCGTGACACTTTGAGAGAACAGACTCGGACCAAGCATATAACCCAGAAGGGAAAAAAGCAACAACCGGAAACTGATTGGGAGGTCAGTCACCATCGTGAAAAGAAACAGTGATGGAAATGTCTTAAAAAGTTTATCTTCTATGATTATCTAAGGTGAAGTTGTAGGTGACAGACCCAGTGGTAAGGACCACGGTGTTATTTTTATTGAAAATATTTGCTGTTTGTTTGGGTAAAACAAAATCCTCTCTGTCCACGTAAGTAGTCAATGCCTTGAATTAAGTGACACTGTGTTGGATATATTCAGAAGTAAATCAGGAGAGAATGCATCTCACAGAAGAGATACATATACTGCTTTCCCACACTGAAAACTGCAGGCAACGCATTTGTTGTTTTATATGGTAACAAACAATTATCCTTCACAATAGAACTAAAACCAGAAAGCTGACTCATGAATATGTTCTGATTTATTTCTCCCTGCTGGGGACATTATTAGTCTTTTCTAGCCCAGGCACATGTGAAGAAAAAGTGCTATACTCATGTGTAGTATGGGTGCACATGTGCACGTATGTGTGAGTATAAACTATTAACAAAATGGAGTTCCATGCATTCTCTATTACTAAACACATAATAGAAGCCGGTAGTAAATATTCGTCCCTTCAATGAATGATGGACAGACTGGTCTGGCAATCTTCTAAAATATAAATATGTTATCAGTGATTAATTATTAGACAGATTTCATTTTGGATTCAAATTAAACATAGGTACTGCTCCATCTTCAGTAACACAAGCCTATAGCTGATACTCTATGCCATCAATATTGATATTTGTATTTCAAGTTTTTTACATCTCTGACAATGGATAAAACTGTCAACCAGGTGGTAGTTGTAATGTAGCAGCTATTGTCTACTCATTCATAAACTTGTTTGTAAGTGTCCTATTATTCTAGTTCTATTATTAATAGTTATTGTTTTTGAATTTAATAATTTGTTTAGGTCTGAAAGATACTAGAAATTTTTTAATTAAATTTAAATTTGGTCCCATTAGCCAAATTTTTTTTTAAGATTTATTTTATTTATTTGAAAGGCAGAGCTACAGAGAGGTAGAGACAGAGAGAGAGGTCTTCCATCCACTGGTTCACTCCCCAAATGGCTGCAACAGCCAGAGCTGTGCAGATCCAAAGCCAGGAGCCAGGAGCCTATTCCAGGTCTCCCACGTGGGTGCAGGGGCCTAGGGACTTGGGCCATCCTCTACTGCTTTTCCCAGGCCACATCAGAAAGCTGGATCAGCAGAGCTGTCAGGACTAGAACCGGCACCCATATGGGATGCCGGCACTTCAGGCAGGGGCTTTAACCCATTGTGCCACAGCACTGGCCCCTAACCAAATGTTTTTATGACTTCATGAATTTTGAATTATAATTAGAAAATCTCTCACAAACTAGTATTTAAAAGTAAAATATTTTAATTTCCATTTTTGTAGTTTTAGTTCTTATTTTTAAATCTTTGATTTGTTTTTAGTTTAGCTTACTATTCTGTCATTTGCTCCACCGATTTATGGTACCCAGTTAACATATTCTAAATTTGCTTATATTCATTTTAAACTGTTTCTGAGTTTTCAATTACTTTCCTTTGGTCTATTAATCAATTAATGCACTTATATCTCGCTATTTTATTCATTATGACTTAGTAATGATGCTTTAATACATGGCAAAGTCATTGACCCCTTCACTTATCTTCTTTGTTCAGAATATTCTTGGCTATATTTATATTTCAGTTTCCTGTATAAAATTTAAAAGTACCTTGTCTCTATCAAAATACCATCAGTGATTTGAATTATATTAAGTTGAAATATTAATAAAAGAGAACTGGTATTGTTATAATGGTGAGTTTGCCTCGACAAGGTTACATAGGTGATAAAGACAGCTGACTGAAGAAACAGTTCCAAGACTCCTGATAAAATGTGACCATCCAACTAGGGACTACATACACGTCCCAGCCATTCCTGTACTAAGCTAGGTGGGTCATGGGACACGTTTTTACCAGCAGAAGCGAAGCACAGGTGTTGGCTACCTCTCCCCATTCTGTGAGCTGCAGGAGATGACAAGGCCTTTCTACTGGGTAGAAAATCAACAAGATGAAATGAGTATGGGTCCCTTCATCATGTGGACAGCCACCCTCCAGTAACAGTTACATGCCTTATAGTGCTGTGTGAGCAAGAAAATAACTTTAATGTACCTAACTTATCATACAATTTAGATTCAAATATTTATGCCAGGTACCGCAAATAGATGCAATGTACTACCACATCTCTTTGCAATTGTTCAACTGTTCTTTGTTTCTCCTAGGACAATTTTAAAGTTTTCTTCCTACAGGTCATGTATATTTATTAGCATCTTTATTCACAGATATTTTTCTTTATAGTTGCTCTTGTAAATCGGGTACTTCTTCCCTTGTATTTTCTGGCTGGCAGTTGTTTGTATATATGAAAGCTCTAGGTTTGTATACATTGCTTTTTTACTGTTCTATCTTAATGAATTTTCTTACTGTTTGTTGCATATTTCTGTTAATTAGTGTAGATTATTCATCACATCACCTTCAAACTTTTGTAAATTTAATCTCCATTTTTCTATTTGTAATTTCTATGTCTTTTCCAAAAGCATTGACCGGTACCAGCAATATAACATTGCATGATAGTTATGTTACACTTCCATGTTTAATTCTTGACTTCCATGGAGATATCTCTGATGTTTCCCTCCATAACCATGGTGTTGATGTCAGGCTAAGATTTTATCATGTTGAAGATTGAGCAGTAACAAATGTTCAATTTTATGGCCAGTGCCGTGGCTCACATGGTTAATCCTCCGCCTGCGGCACCAGCATCCCATATGGGCGCCAGGTTCTAGTCCTGGTTGCTCCTCTTCCAGTCGAGCTCTGCTGTAGTCCAGGAGGGCAACAGAGGATGGCCCAAGTGCTTGGGCCCTGCACCCGCATGGGAGACCAGGAAGAAGCTCTGGCTCCTGGTTTCGGATTGGCACAGCACCAACCGTGGCGGCCATTTGGGGAGTGAACCGATGGAAGGAAGACCTTTCTCTCTGTCTCTGTCTCTCACTGTTTATAACTCTGTCAAATTAAAAAAAAAATGTTCAATTTTATCAATAAATTTAAGGTCTATTTTTTACCCATCAATTTTTATGGCAGATTATTTTGTATCTTAACACTGGGATATTTTACTCCTAGAATAGAACCTATTCACTCACATACACGGATCTTATCATGTAGTACTGAAGTCTGCTTACTAATGATTTAGGATATTCAGAGAAATTTCCATTTGTGGAATTTGTTTGTGACTTTCTTTTCTGGAACAATTTGTACCAGTTTTTGATAGCAGTAGCTTACTCACTTCATAAAAATGGACGTATTCCTTCTTTGCTCTTGACTAGGTGGGATGTCCTTTAAAGGTTTGATTGAATTCCTTCATGTAATCAAACTGAAACTGGTGAGTGTATCTATTTTTTCTGTTCAGATGAGTATAATTATGTTTTATCTCTTCCAAGGTCAGTTTGGATAAATTATATTTTCCCAAGAAAACAAGTGAGTTAATTTTTCAAAATTGTTTACACAAAGTTGGACAAAAGGTGACTAGATTTAAAATTTCCCTATGATTTAGCAGTTCTTTGCCGCCATCATTTCCTTGTACTATGTATTTGCATTACCCATCTCTTTACTAAAAAGATACCATTACTTTTTTTTAATGTTACTTTCTATGTTCTTTCTTTTGAAGGAGGACCAGCTTCTGGACTCATAGTCTTTGTTGATTTTCAAGTTTCCATTTGAGTAGTCTATAATTTTATGTAAAATTTCTTCTCCATGCTCTGCTTCAATTTATTTTATTATTATTTTACTTTTTGAATTGGGTATATAACTTACTTTGTTCATTTTTAAAATTATATAAATATTTAAAATTGTGGTAAGCATTTAGCCTAGTGGCTCAGATGCAGGTTAAGAAGCTGCGTCTCACACTGGATGGACTACCTGAATTCATCATCTAGCTCTCCTACCTCCAGCCTCCTGCTAACACAGGCTTCCTGGAAGCAGTACTCCATGGCTCCAGTAACTGTATTCCTGCCACCTCCTGGGAGATCCAGATTGAATTCCTCACTCTGGGTTTCTGTGCCGGGTCCAGCCAGGGGAATTTGCTTGAATTTGGGGAGTGAACCAGTGTTTAGGAGCACTCCTTCTCTCTCAAATTAAAGAAAAATTATACATTCTTAAAATGTCAAATATTTAAAACTATGAATCTTCCTTCGCTCAATTCTGTCTACATTTTATATGTCAAATGGCATGAAGCTATGTGTTTTAATTATTAAAAAGTGATACAATTTTGATTATGCAAATATACTATCATTGTATAAGTAGTTGGATAAGAGACCTTTTTATAATAAAAGGCTTCCAAGTTAGAAGGCACTTTTCATTAGCAGCTTTTGTTCTTAAATTTTACTCTTACTGCACTGTGAAACATAAATGTGTCTGCATTACTTAGACTTCCTGGAATGTATTGAGATTTTCTCTACAATGTAGTGCCTGGCCATTGTCTATGAATACTCCCTAGGCAATGCACATTTTCTATTTTGAGAGTATTAAGCTTAAGCTATACCATCATGTCTACCATGTATCATACTATTTTGCTTAGCTCAATGTTTCCCTTGCTCCATGAAAGCCTGAAAGAGGCAAATTAAAAGTCTCTTCCTTTTTATGTTTCTCCTTTTCCATTTATCTCCTGCAATTTGTATGTAAAAACCTGGAAGTCATGTTTTTTGATATGGAGATAAGCACAACTATTGCAGACTCAGGATAGAGTAGAATCAAACTGCCTTTCTTTACCCTAATTCTTTATTTTTGCCTGACTTCTACCATTTCTAATATTCAAACTCTCCTCTATTTAATTTTTTGGGTTTTTTTGAGATTTTTTCAATCCTTTAGTATACTTAGCCAGACTCTTATTTTCAGCTTTACTGAACTACTGTGTTTGGATATATTTCACACAAAAATTATGGTTAATCTTCCTTTCCTGATTGACTCAGAAATCCCTTCTTTTGATAAGTGAGTTCATTTAATTAGTATGAGCAGTACATTTTCCTTAGATCTATCATTTTATGTTTTCTCCTTTTTTAGTTTTTTTTTACTACATGGTATATTTGCTTTGATTTTTTATATATTTATTCTAATTAAAAATTTTATCCATAATTGTTTAGAATCTATTGGTTGTTTCTCTAGGCAGCATATGTTAGTCTCTTGAATAGTGATAAAATTAGCACATTTCCTCTTTCCTGACAAACTGTTTTCAAATAATATTTCTTAATGTTTACCATTGTAAGCTTAAATATGTCAATTTTCCTAATGCTATCAGCTTTAATCAATAGCCATTAGCTAAACTATTATAATGATAAATAATCAGAAAAACTGTCCCACTGCTCACCTTCCAATCATCCCTGAATTTTTTGTTAGTTGAAGCATTCCCACATTGTCAGAACATATGAGACTTAAAATGTACTGTTCTAACCCCCAACTCTGTACTAGTCTTAATTCCAGAATAAATATTTTCAGCAGCATTCCCCACCTCTTGTTGTAAGATCCTTTCTGTAGTCATCTCACCTAATAAAACTTTATTCTCTCAAATTTCCTCAGAAAGGCTCCTAAAAGCCACATTTCCTTGATTTCAGCATATTCATAACTTTTGTACATAACGTTTAGGCTTCTTGTTTCAAGAAAGACAGAAGGGAGAGATAGAGATCTTAAAGCCAATGTTTCATTGCCCAAGTGCTTGCTACTGTTGGGGCTGGGCCAGGCCAAAGTCAATTTCCCCATTATTTAAAGCCAATCTCACATGTGGTATCCGGGACTCACGTACTTGAGCCATCACCTGCTGCCTCCCAAGTGCTCATTAGCAGGAAGATAGAATCAGAAGTGGAGTCAGACAATCCTATATGGGAGACCAGTGTCCCAAGCAGCATCTTAACTGCTACACCAAATGCCCAATCCAGCCTTTACTCTTAAAGGACATTTTGCACAGAAAACTCTTGACTTATATGTTCTTTCTCTGAAGTTTTTCTAAGTGTTGCATCATTATTTTGCGACAGGGAATTTTTCTGTTGAGAAATTTGAGACCTACCTAATTTCTTTACACATGCTTTGATCCTCTTTCCAGCTGCCCAGAGAAACATTTTAAAATCTTTTTATCTAGGGCTGGTACGTGGCCCAAAAGGTTAAGCTGTTGCCTACAACACAGTTATCCCATATCTGACTGCCAGTTTGAATCCCAGCTGCTCTGCTTAGGATCCAGCTCCCTCCTAATGGGCCTGGGAAGGCAGCTGAAGATGGTCCAAGTACTTAGGTCCCTGCCAACCAAGTGGGGACCCTGGATGGAGTTCCTGGCTCTGGCTTTGGCCTGATCCAGCCCGGGGCCATTGTGATCATTTGAGGAGTGAACCAGTGAGTGGAAGATCTCTTTATGCCTCTTACCACTCCCTCTCTGTCCCTCTTCCTTTCAAATAAACAAAACTTTTATTGAAAAAATCTGGACATCTTACAAATTTATTAGGTCAGTACTTTCTATCATATGGATTTAAACTTTTGACAGTAGTAGTAAGGTCACTTATATGTAAATTTTATTAAATGCATGTTTTAAATGTTTCTTTCCCATTTTTAAAATTTTCATCTTCAGAAACACCAATTATGCAAATATTGGATCTCCTTTGCCATTATTTTCTATTGAAATCTGAATGCATTTTTTGTGGTAATTTCTCTCCTAGTTTCCTCTATATCCTTTATTGTGTTTTCCATGGAATAGTTTGTTCATTGTGCTTCCTAAAATTTTGTGTTCACTTCTCGGATGTCTGTTTGGTTTTCTACTTCTGAGATCTGATTCCTAACATTCTGGCTTACTGTATTATCTTGCCAGCTCTTTCCTGAGGTTCTTATATTTTCTTTGAGTTCTATTACTTTTGGAGATGATTGTATTGTAAACGTTCTTCCTCCAATCTGCAATGAAATATATGGTTGCAATTTTCTTCTACTTTGTGGCAGTGTTTTTCCGGTGAGTGTTTTGTATCCATTGATAAGTTTTGATAATCTTTTGCATCTTCTATTGTGAAAGCACCTTGGTCTTAATTTAGTGCTGTGTCACTTCTTTCAGTTTATTAGTTAAGCGATGGGCCAGCTGTTTATAGGAAGCTCCTTTATTGGAAGGAGGAGTATTCTTCATGGGAGGAGAGCAGTCTAGCAAACACAGAGGTATTTCAAGCAGTCATGGGAAAATAGAATTAAAAGATATTTGGGCATTAAAAACATTTTTGAAGTCTATGCATATTTTTTAGTATACATTTTCCATAAACTCTTTGAAGAGCCCGCACAGTTACAACACAATATGGGTTGTCACAGATGAGATACACTCTGACAAATGAGGTTCATAGATAGATTCTTTCTGAACCCTCAGCCTCTGCTCCACTGTGCCACATCCATCTGACAACTCCTGCCACATCCATTACTGTGAACTAAGGACAGAGGAAGTGCACTTTGGGGCATAAGCCCCTCAGCTGCAGGAAATGCTGGTGCTTTCTGAAACAGCTCCTTCACTCTCATTCAGCCCTCTTTTGTCACCACGTCTTGCCCCATTTCTTCCTGTTCTTGGCTACCTGCGGTAACCATTTTGAAGTAATATTTTTGGGGATCTGTGAATTATCCATGTCTCTTGACTGCACCAAAAAAAGAAATCCTGGGCTTCTATTTTCTCATTTTTCTTTTGGGATTTTTATAATTTCTAGAGTTATAAATATATGTGCCAATGTACAAAGCCATATTCATTCTGGAGACAAAAATGCAGCCTTTTAGCCAGGCCCCTTCCTTTCCCTGTGTTCCATCTTCTCTTGGTATTGTGCGCTAACATTATTAGACACATTTTTTGAAGAGCAAATTATCCATCTACCCGAAAGTATACAATTTCATGGGACCAGCAATTCAGTGCAGCAGGTTAAGCTATTGCTAGAGACACCCACATCTTGTATCAGAGAGCCAATTCAAGTCCTGGCTGCTCACTTGTGATCCAGCTTCCCAATGATGCATCTGGAAAGCTAGGAGATGACAGCCCAGGTACTTCTGCCCCCACCACCTGCGTGGGAGACCCAGGTCAGTTGCTGACTCCTGGATTCAGCCTGGCCCAGACTTGTTGAAGGCATTTGGGAAGGGAACCAGTGGATGGAAAATCAATCTCTGTCTGTCTCTCTGTCTCCCTCTCTGTCTCCCTCTGTCTCTCTCCCTCTCCCCCACCTTTTGTCATTCTGTGTTTTGGATAATAAATCTATTTTTTCAAGTATACGATTCCTGGTGAACTCAAGCTCTGTAACCTGCCCTGTGAGGTTGCCTGCCATGCCCCTGACCTACACTTTCAGTGTCTGTCTTCTCTAGTCTGTTTCCTGTGCTGAGTTCTCCATTCAGTCTTTTCTTCCTCTTCTTGTCTGCCTCCCATTTCCCACTTTCCCCATTATTTTTACAGGATGAACATATTTTGCCACTAAACCCCAGTTAAAAGTGACTTTCCTCCTATACTTGATTCCTATACTATTTCTCTATACTCACCATAGGGCTTTCGACTTTCTCTCTGATATTGTAGTTATCTTCTCTGTTCTTATCCTCCCTCCTGACATCAAAACTCTAGAGAGAACCATTCTGCCTGATATATCTTCATTTCCCATAAAACATGCAGCACAATGAAAATTCCACATAAATATCTGTTGAATGAATGAGGTCACTCTCAGTACCGAATAAGAATGGAGATAGATGCTGCTTTAAAGATCACTCATTTTGCTCAGCTTCAGGGCCACCATCATCCATGTAGTAAAGAACTGGGATTTGACTGGGACCTAGTGTTTGCATGAAACAAAATTTTTTATTTTTTTATTTATATAAAGGGAACAGATTTCATGTATTTCATATACACAATTTTAAGAACACATTGATACTTTCTCTCTCCCATCCTCCCCCTTCCTAGCTGTCTTTTAATTTTTGCAATGTTATACTTCAAATTTACTTTATAATCACAAGCACTTCATCCTCCACTAAATGAAGAATTCAATAAGTATCATGCAGAAAAACCGCTGTTCCTCAGTAGTATAGATCAGGGCTAAAAACAATAATCAAATCTCAAGATGTCAGTTTCTCTCACTGACATTGTTTTTTGTTTTTTTAATGCATTGTTACTAAAGGCGCTAACCAGCTGAGCCCCAGCCATGAGTAGATGCACAGGCCTACAACCACACGTCTCCCACTTGGCTCCTCCCAGCCTCCCGAGCACGTCCGTTCCCACACCTCCTCAGTGCCATGACTCCATCAGGGTCTGACCTGGGCTGTGGCCCTGGGCCTCCCTGAGTCTCCCAGCACTTGGGGTCAGGCTTTCTTGAGAACTCTCAAAGAAAATGTATTGCCAAGAATGACCTAGAAGAGATTACCTTGTGTGTTACTAAAGTGACTACATTTCTTACTCTCCAAGTAGACTTTGAGGAGACCTTTTCTTAAACTCTAATAACTGGATTATGTCCAATCACATCACTATGAGACTTCCAAAAGCCTTAGTCAGCTTGGCCTTACAGCCAGCCTCCCCAGGGAGAACCGCCAAGTCCAATCCAGCAAGCACACCTCAGACACATGCCCTTCCCTCAAAGACAAGTCCACCATCAGTGTTTTTCCTCCAGACTTTGATCTCTAAGCTGGACAGGCAGGTGAGCATTTTTTAGGCTGCCAGTCCAAATCTCAGCCATGATGCAATGGACATGAGTACTCAAGAGCAGGTCCTAGGCCATGTTCTAGTAAACAGAGTGTCAACTTGTCCCACTATTCTGACCCTAAAGAGGAACAGGGAAGGAGCAGTAAGACAGGCCCTAAGGAAAACTGGAAAAGAGAAACCATGGCCTGAATGTGTCCCTAGAGCAATTGTGGTGCAGTGTGTGTGTGTGTGTGTGTGTGTGTGTACACATGGGTATATATGATGAGAATGATCCTCCCCTCTCAGGATACACTATCTATCCCCTTACGGTGTCCCTTGCCAAGGTCCCAGGGGAAAACAATAAGTTGTAATTGTACAAAACACAATAGAACCCAAAACTTCACAATACATGAAATCAGTACATGAATTGAGAAGTCTAAGTCATGTGTTCTCTGAGAGTGGCACTAGAGCAAATTTTTCTGTCAATAGAAACAAAAATAAAGGTAAACTGTGAGTGCCACCTGGTGGAGAGATTTGTCACTGCATGAGGCTCCTCAGCCGGTGGCATGGCCAGGGTGGAGATGCTCCCATCTACCCAACCCCTACCCCCACTTAGAAACAGCATCACACCATTTTCTTGCTGTGGAAAGACTCAAGGGGGTCATTTTCTTAATCCCCACACTCTGCGGATTCGGTGTGAGCCACAGGGAATACAGGGCAGTGACACAGAGGGAGAGTTGGTGAGAGGGATGGGGTGATGCCGTCACCTAATACAACAAAACCAAAGCCGGTTGCATATCCAAGTGTGTGTACGCATCCATCCCTTGAGACATGAAGTCCTTGGCCTTTTGCCATGCGCAGCCAAGGGGCAGACTTCACATTCCCCCCATCTCTTACTTCACTGTCTGTCAGGATTTCAAGTCACCTGCGGAAATACTAGGATGGGTGGGTATGTGTTCCATGGTGGGGAGCATCCAGGAGGATCCCAGTACTGGCAGCCTTCTGAGATCTCCCTGGAAAGATTTTGTCATTCATGTGTGTTACTTCTATTCTAGTCCATGACAGGGATTTAATGTGTCCTGTGAGTTTGAGTTGCTAGTCAATGCTGCAAGAAAGGCTGGCACTGGACTCCTGGGTTCTGTCTTCAAAGCCTTTCAGTCTAGCAGCTGCCATTTCAACAAGCTCCTGGGTGGGAGAATCAATGAGACAGCATTTATCTTCCTGACAGCACGGCCCCCTATGAGGCTGTTTGTTTCTGTGCTGGCACAGCCGCGGAGGCAGGGCAGTCCTTCGATCCCACCCCACCTCCATGGCTTTGTAAAGTGACAGGTTTTTCCTCACAAGGACCACCAACCTGAGGGCTCTAAGGGGCCAAACACTGGGGGTACAGGTCTCCTGGCTGGACAGAGGTCCTCCGCAGGTGCCAGACTTAGAATTGCTGCTCATCATGCTAGAGCCCTCTCTTGTGAGCTGAGCTCTTGGCTGCCTTCCATTTGCACAGCCAGGGGAGTGTGTGTCCATGGAAAGTCATCATCTGAGTCAGACAGACACAGATGGGGTCCAGCCCAACCACTAGCCAGCCCAGTGATCCTCAGGTCTCTTCACCCCAGGTCTCATAGCTTTCATCTACAAAATAGGGCAATTTTGCTTGGCTCATGGGATTATAGTAAGAACTAATGAATACAAAAGTGCATAGCACAAATAGAAGTCTATTCCTTTTACATGTGTTATCCCTGAAAGTGAGGGAATAGTCATTTATATGTATGTGTGTATTTCCAGTTTTAGTTTTTGCACATGTATAATAATGAAAGCATATCACTGTGGACATCATAACCTCTTTCTTAAAACTGAAACACATTTTCTTTGGGGTTATTTAAAGTAATTAGCAGTTAGGTGCATTGTTCACATAATTTTTCTTTTATTGTCTGAAAAAGCAATGTGTCATCCCAATGAAATATGAAAGCAACTGCACATTTCAGAATATGCAGCTTCAGAAAATATTTTTGAAAACAATCCTATACTTTGTTGAATACTCCATAAGTGAATAAAATTTTGCCTTTGGTATATACCTTGTTTCTTGCAAAGTAGGCTTTTAACCTCTTAGTAGTAGAAACATTTATTAAACACTTAAGTGGGTTAAGCAGCATTCTGGCTTTTTGTGTATTTTCTAAATTTATTTTAGAACAATAAACTGTTCTGTTTTTGCTGGACAGTTCTATGAATGTTAACAAACACAGAGACCCAGATCAATCCCACAATAGATGTAGTGCACTTCCCTCATCCCCACAATCCTTTCATGCAACCTCTCCCCACACTTAGCCACTGGCAACCATTGCTCTAATCTTCAGCCCTACAGTTTTGCCCTTTTGTAATGTCATATAGATAATATACTATGCATCATCAGAACTATCTAAGAGCCTCAGTCCCTCTGCAGCCCCTCTCCCAGTTTGATAAAGAGGCAAATGCAAACTAACAGAATCCAAAAGAGATTTCACTTTAAAAAAAAGTATGAACAGCCCCCTAGCACTCTATGTCAGATTGTTCTCATTATTTCTTTATTTTTATTTTAAACATGTATTTATATGTTTATTTATTTATTTGAAAGGCAAAGCTACAAAGAGAGAAGGAGAAAGAGGGAGAGAGAGAGAAGGGGAAAGTGAGAGAGAGAGAGAGAATTTTCCATCTGCTTGTTCATTTCCCAGATGGCCACAACAGCTGAGGTGAGGCTGGATAAGGCCAAAGCCAGGAGCCTGGAGCCTCTTCCAGGTCTCCCACATGGGTGCAGGGTCCCAAGTACTTGGACCATCTTCTGTTGCTTTCCCAGGCGCTTTAGCAGGAAGCTTGATCAAAAGTGAAGTAGCCAAGACTTGAATCGGGAACTACACGGGATGCTGACACAGCAGACAGAACCTTAACCTTCTATGCCACAGCACCAGCCCAAAAAGAGAATTCTTTACAGGAGGCCATATGAAGGGTCTTCAAGAACAAAACAGCCCTCAGCCTCAGGAAAGTTATCATCCATGGGATGACCAGAACCAAACCAGCTACTTCTCTTAAATAAGAGAAAGCAGACCGTGTCTCACGAGTGAGGAGGCAAGCACAATAGTCAGGACGGCATCAGGAAGATCATTGCCATGTCACAGGGAGAATGCACGAGGAAGTGAGCTTGACAGGTGCACTATAAAATGATGCTTTGGGGCAGGTACTGAGGACTCAAGAGAGAGCAAAACAGGGTCAGGTCAGGGTGCAGGGCAGGAAATCCCTGCTCCAGGCAGATGGCATTGGGGACGAAAGGAAAGAAGGGCAGCCAGTGTGGCTAAAACAGTGAATGAAGGGGAGACTGACAGGAAGTGAAGCCAAGAAAATAGCCAGAGATCCGGTGAAAGAAGCCACGAGGACTCTGAGGGGGATGGAGCTGCTGGACAGCCCTGTGCATGGGATGGACACATCGAACTCACATCTTAGCAGAACCACTCTAAAAGTCACTCTGTGAGCCTTCTGGAGAGGCTAGGCTCAGACACAAGTGACCAGGCAGGAAGCTTTTTCTGCAATCCAGGTGATAAATGATAATGGCTGTACCCAGGGGCCGGGGTAGACGTGGTGACAGGTCCTCAGCATCTGCAAGCAGGTAAAGCCAACAGTATCCGCTAAAACAGTTGACTAGAAGAATGCCATTGTCATTACTGAGATGAGAAGACTGCAGGAAGAACAAGTTTGAGGTGTAAAATCAGTGGTTGACTTTGGAATGTGTTAGGTTGAAGATGTCTCATAGATAACCCTCACGGAGATGTTGAGTAAAACCAGGGCAGAGATGATGAGCAAGGAGAGGTACACAAAGGATGAGAGGAAAAGAGGGTGGGGTTCACCAGGATGCCATGGCCCCAGCTCAGGCACAAAGATATCTAGGTCTGACCTTGGAAAAGAAGGAGAAGAGATGCTTAAAGATTGTTTAATGGATGACTCTCTAGCCTTGCAAATAAAGACAAACAATCTCTGTTTAAATTTTGGATGACTTCAAGATTGGTGTTATCCTCTTGGAAACAATTATTTATGAATCAGATTAAAAATTTTATAGCAGAAATATTTTTACAATGATGAAAGCATATGCCTTATATTATCAAAAAAGGAATTAATCAAGTCTATTTTGGCCTTAGTAGAAAGAACCCAAAACGTTGGCTTTGTGATATTTTATCATCAAATGACAGTGTGTGTGTTTAACTCATTTCTGCAAAGCTCCTGACTCCTCTGCTCTCCTCAGAAACATTTATCTGAAACAGGCTAAATCTATAAACTCTCACAAATTGTTTCCAAAGTAGGCAGCATGCAGAGCTGGAAGAAATTGAAGTTCAAATGCTTACGTTCACCTTTCTGATTTAATGAATATAATTGGATATTTCAGTCTTGATCACAATTACTTAATGTCGTCATTCTTAGAGAGAGATGAATGGGTAAGGAATACCATGCCACTGAGCCCAGCATTGTACCTACAGCTGTGGGCTGTTTGGTTTATATTTTTAAGAAGTTCCTTCCCTTAATACAGACTAATTCTATTTTTCGATAGTTCCTTGAGGTGACACATTCTTTCCATGTGGGGCTCTGTTAAGGTAGGAGCCTCCTCAAGTTCTTATCTCAGGGAATGGTCTACCATGCAGCCATTCAGACAGCAAGCCCGAAATGCATGCTCTGTTCCCCCAGTTCTGCCCATTCTCCCTCCCAGTAACTCTGGCCTTGCTGCTCTTTCCTGCCCCCTTTGCCATGTCTCTGTAGGGCTTTTCCCACCTGAAGAGCAACCACAAGAACACATCAGCGTTCCAGGGCTCTCATCTCACTCTCTCCATACCCACCCACTCTCCATTCTTTCCAAGGAGATCTTCCAAATATGCCCAGTCCTCTTTAAATTCTGCAGCAATCCTCACCACTTTGAAGATGAGGTCCCTACTCCTTAGCACCTCTCGCTTAGCACCTTGTGAGCTTTCTTCTCCAGTTTTCATTTCTGTTATCCCCACACATGTCAGGCCTCCCAGCTATAGAACATCTTGCAGTCTCCCTATAAAACTCCATTCCCTCTTGCCTCAGGGCCTTTGTACTAGTGCTTTTTCTTCTCTGATCAACCTGCTGCCTTTCCCCACAATGACCTTCATCATACTTTAAGACCCAACGAAACTACTGGCTTCTCTGACTTGTCTCCCCACCCATCCCCACAAGTATCAGCCTGGGTGCTCTATCCTCCTCACTCCCATAACACTCTTGCCTTCCCTCCATCTCTTATCCCACTGAACTGGAACTTTTGGACAAATGACATGCAACACACAAGTGTCCCTTGTTCATGTATACACATACAAGTATACTTAAAAAAGTTACAGAAAATGCATACTGTTAAAAACCTATATGGATTTCAAAAACGTTCTGTACCCAAATAAATTTATATTCTAATTGCATTTTTCAGGGGCCAACATTGTGGTACAGTAGGTCAAGTCACCACCTAAGACATGAGTACCCCATATCAGAATGATGGTTCAAGTCCAAGCTTACAGCTCCCTGTTAATACACCTGGGAAAGCAACAGGAGATAGCCCAAGTATTTGGGCCCTTTCCACACACATGGGAGACCTGGATAGAGTTCTGGGCTCCTGGCTTTGATTTGGCCCATTGCATACCTTTGTGGTCATTTGGGCAGTGAACCAGCATGTAGAAGATATCTTTCACTGTGTCTCCTTCTCTCTGTTCTTCTGTTTTTCAAATAAAAGTTATAAATATATAAATCTAAAAAGTAAGAATTTCATTTTTCCATGAAATGTTTGAGCACTTTCTTTCCCTCACTCTCTCTCTCCTTCTCTCTCCATTACACACACATAATATAGAACCTGTATTTCATCAGTTTATCCCCTGTACCTAGCACAGTACTAGCAGAAAATAAAAATTCACAGGCTCTTAATTAAATGAATAAATTGATTAATCTACTTTATTAAAATAATTAAATTTTTAATAAATTAATTCATCAAAAGTCTGAGGTTTAATGGGCTTTAGTTATTTGAGATATTGTAAGAAGCTAAATTTGAATCCATTAAAGTCATTCTTTTTTTCCCTTCACAAAGGCCCTTCATCAAAAACTCCACACATAAGAATTAACAACAATAGAACAAAGTGAAAACCCATGGCAGAGGTGTATGACTCTATGTATTAGCAACCACTGGCATAAGTAGCTGCTTTTATATTGATGTTTGAGACTCTTGCTATAAACTGACTTCAATAGTCTTTTCAGATGCAGCCTGCTCACAAGCACATAAATTCATCTAGTACATGCTTTCACCAAAATCTCGAAGAGTAAGTGCTTTCCAAAAACACTAATTTATCACCAGAGTCTACAGGCACAGGGACTGCTCGTGCGGAGAAGATGTAGCAGGAGGCTCCAGCACACTGGAGCACAGAGCCTCCTGCCAAAGGCTGCGGAGCAATTCTCTCTGCAATAAACAGGGGTGGGAAATGCTTTTCTGTCAAAGGATATTTAGATATTTATAACATCATTCAGAGGCCATACAAAATTATCAACTTGAAAATTAGCCTGCTATAGATTTACTGAATTTTGAGTTACCACCTGTGATTGGCTTGGCAGAATTGGACCCGATCATTTCATAGGTCTTCCATGGCCCATGGGCTGGACATTCCCCACCCCTGAGGGGGGGACTCCAGGAAGGCCTTTCTGATCCCAAATATCTCCCCCTGCAGGGACCAGAACCCTTGTTCTCTGTTAAACATCCCCCTCGGGTTTCTGCATAACCTTTCTGACAGCAAATACCCCAGGAGGGGCTTTATGGTACATTCCTACCACCCGTGGAAGAATCACTTTCTCCAGACAAGAGGTACATTTGTGAAGCACAGAAAGAACTCAGGACAGAAAGACTTGGAAAGGAAGCAGGACGTGGAAGTTACACCCGACACACCTTCACACTCAAGCCTGCCCCAGTTTCTGAGGCCACCTGTGTCTATCAGTGGTGGAAATCCTTTTATTAGGGCAGCTGTGTGCATTGGCCTCTCCACCACTACCAAACAAAAAGAGTTGAATTTTTGGAAACCCACAACTCTCCCATGCCTTCCACAGGGTCTTGGCCACGGTCACAGTCTGAATAGTTTGCAGAATCAAGTGAATCCAACCTGGATAAAGAGCTCCTTAGCCTTGCTGGAGTACATGCATTCCATGGCAAATGAAATGGCCTCATGATCTCTTTCAATGGCATGATTGTTCTCAGCCGTTCCATGAAACTGTCATTTTTCCCCCAGAAGGCAGAGCAAGCCAGCTTTTCAGGAAATCATAGTATCCAATTTATAAGTGCACATGACTCTGCTGCAGTCTCCCGGGTGCCCAATAAAGCTGATTTGCACACTGATCTCCAATAATGCCCATGAATAATACATGAATAATGCACATTTCAAACACGTCCTGAATAACAGTTTAAATAGAAATAGATGGTGTTATGCCATGTCTTCTAGGGGAAGGGTTCAAGGTGCAAAGCAAACAAATTAAACAGATGAAGAAAGCAGAGCAGGGGTGGGGGGAATCATCAGAGGACTGGGGTATTAATGAAGGGGTGTGTTCAGTGGGGAAAGGCTCAAAGTGGCTGAGGCAGGGGTTTTGCAAGAGGTTTTTGACAACAATGAGGTATTAACTGCATCAGTGTGAGACATGATAAAGCCACAATTGAAAGAGGTGGTTCCAGACAAGGCAGAGTTTGGGGGAGGGGTGAGCATAAGGAGGGAGGGGAAGGCAGATGCTATATTACAAAGTAGCAGGGATGGCCCCCAGGTAACCTTCAAATCCCAGGAAAATCCAACAGCAACTTAGCATGGTGGAATTTCCACTGATCACTTGTAGAAGTCATCAAGGCTTGCTGAGTAGCTTGGGTTGTCAAAAACAGCCCACCTGCTACCTCTGGCTGCACAATTACTGCTCCTGGTGGAAGGAAGATACGTAGAATCCTCAGAGTCACCAACACAGTGTGCTGTGCCCCAAGTCCTGGCATTCTCCTTGACAGTCACTCTTTGTGGCTTCCCAGTCTCCGTGAGAGCTGGGCCATCTTTGGCCTCAGCATTAACTTACTTTAATACTGAACAGGTGCTGTCTTCAAACAGGGCATTAAAGATAGACAAAATAGACAAATATATATATATATATAATATTTGTATGTATATTTGTATATTGTGATAGAGAGATAGATAGATAGGTAGATAGGTAGGTAGATAGATAGATAGATAGGAAAATAGAGAGCCTAAATGGAATAAGAGGCAACTTTCCTCTGGTTTCCTATATTCAAATTGTCACCTGTGATCAGCCAGAGGAAGTATGTGCAGAGCAGACACAGAAAGTCTACTTATGAGCCAGCAGCCTCAGCCAGGTGCCAGAACACAGCCAGGCACCTAGGAATGAGCAGGCAGTGATTTTCAAGTCTTCCAAGTCAGGTTCCCTGTGCAAGAGTTTAGCACAGCCCAAAGGGAGTGGGAGATGATGGATTACAAGATACAGATGCTCATTTCAACAAGGAATGACACACATCAGGGACAGACGGGAATAGATTTCATGACAAGCTTCCCAGAAGCCATGTCCCCTCAAACCTCAAAGAAGGGAGAAGGAACCCCCAAAGTAGACCAGAGTTCTTACACAGAGCCTACGAGAAGGCTTACCACTCCCTCCCCATTCTAGCTCCTTGTTTGAACATTCCGTGCTCAGTGGTGGAAAGCAAGGGCAGGCAGAGAGGGCCTCCCAGCAGGATCTGGAAGCAAGCATGTGTGAGTGCTGCTGCGGGCCAGCACTCCCCAGGGCTGGGATAAAGTTCTGACCCTCAGAGCTTAGCAGCAAGTGAAGGAGAGATGCTGAGAAATGCCATTATGGATTGCATGGTGATAGGCACTTGCAGGAGCACCTCAGACCGCCAGGCGAGACCCAGGATTACCACTGCACAACTACCAGCAAGAACTTTGGCATTCCCCACAGCAGGTCCTGAGACCACGCATATTTGGACATTTTGATTGGAGATTGGCTCCCTTGTTGTGTTCAATGGCAATTCTCACACAGGGCAGGTGACTTCTTACCTTCTGGAGGGGAGGCAGGAAGGAGGGAAATACCTTGTGACCGTTCAGTCTTACTGCATATAGCTCCTCGTCGTAGTAAAGATCAGCTGAAACACACTGCCTTTCTTCTCTGCCAGTGGTGTGATGCATTTCTATCACTGGCTTTTTAGACCTCACTGATCTTGTTTCCTTGTTGAATCCATTCTGACTGATGAGTTACCTCTCCACTCTAAATGCAAGTAAGAGACAAGTGAGAGAAATTTCATACCAGTCCAACAACATATATTGAATGCAACCTGTCAGACACAGCACCAGGTACAGCTATGAGCAAGGCAGGCACTTCCTAACAATGAGGAATTCACAGTCCAGAGGGCAGGACAACCATGAAATGAGTAATATGAACACCAGCATGCAGAGCAGGAGGCAGGAGATGCACTGCGCTGCATTTCTGTGGGTAAATAAGACTCATCTACAGTTCATTGTTTTGCTTTTACAGAAAAGGAATAAAAGAAGGAAAGAAGAAAAACAGGAAGGAGAAAGGGAGGGAGAGAAGGAGGAGAGAGAAAAAATGTGAAAATGTGTATAAGGATAAGTGTCAACCGGTACTGGCCTTAGGGGCAGAGAGGCAATAGAGAATGTTGAGGACCTTGATAAACTCAAAGCTCGCCCAGGGTCTAAAGGACACTCCTCCAGCAGGTTGCTTCCAAGTACATTTGCAGATGTGCTTTTTCTAGATTTTCTCCTTTAAAAAAAAGGCTAAAATTCTGATTTACTTTAGGTAAACTCTCCTGAGTTTTAAATGTTGACTTGTATAAAAAATTAATATATTGTATGCAAGCCAAACCAAACCCCCCGGCAGGTGGAAGCCAATTTGCAGAGCCCACTCTAACCGGTCTCCTGGAAGGTTACAGATCTCAGAGTGTGCACCAGACAGAGCCCATTATTTCAGACCCTCGCCTCCTTCCCAGCACGGCACAGGCCTCACGCCGATTTCACATTCCTCCTATGTTCCTGTCGATGAACAGATTTAGCATTTTAACTGAGCTTTTGATAAGCAGCAGGGCTGTCTTTTGGCTAGGACATTGGACTAGGTGACCTCAAAGGTCGCTGCTGAATCTAATTGACACCCCACATCCTGAAATTAGGAGAATAATGACAGCATAGCAATGATAAATCCAATGATGCATTAAGTGTTCATTTGCAGTGAGTTCATTTGTGTTATCTGGTTTAAATGACTCACAGGACTCACTCATTTCATTAATGTAGGGAAAATGCTCACTGAAGTCGACACTATGGGTAAAATAAAAGCAGCATTTCCTTGTCTCCCCTTTCATGGTTTTGGTGCTAGTGCTCGAGATGACAGACATCCCCAGTACCCATGGGCATGGACTGGCTGCCCATGAACCTCACCCCCAGGGCAGGCTTGTGCGAAACTCTGCAGGTTGTGTGAAAAGTGTCCTCTGTCTACTGTATGTCAAAGTGGCTCTGAAGTAGGCATGGTTTGTTCAGAAATTTACAGTCCAATCAGAGAGGCAGAAGATCTTCCCGTAAAAGTAGATGCCAGGTTAGAAACAAATTCAGCAGGAAAAGAAATGAGGGGTGTTGGGGAAATCAGAGTATTTTCAGTAGCAGAGGTGGATTGGCTGGGCCCCTGGGGAGGGGAGCAAGACTTGGAAACACTGGGAGGAGGAGAGAAGGTGAAATGGAAGTCAGTGCCCCTTTCGTATGTGCCAGTGTCATCTCTGGCAGCCTGGAAGAATACAGCAGGAAACGGTTTGGGGAAGGGCAGTTATGCAAATGAAAGGAAAACCAAACCAAGTCACCTTCGTCCTCAGCCCCAAACCACTATGGCCAGGGAGCAAACCTCACAGCATCTGGGTGGCCTGTGTCTGCAGAAGGCGGACAAGGAGCCCTGTTCTTTGTGGCTCCTCCTCCTGATGCCCACATCTCTGGGCTACAGAGCAGGCTTTGAAGGCTTCCCTCAGAAGTACAGTTTGCAGAAGGGGCCTGCTGGTTGGACCCTGCGGCTGGACTTGGCTTCTGGCGTGGGCAGGCCACGGGGCAGAACAGAGGCTGTGGATGGCAGCAGAGGTCTGGACCACCCCCTCTTCCCATTTGCCTGAAGGTCTGGAGGGCACTTCCCTGAACTTGAGCAAGACAATGAAACCATCTGCAGGCAGAGGAAGCCCTGTGGGGTGCATGCTGGAGCTCACAACAGGGAGGCAGAGTGGGGAAGGAAGGGTGAGAAGGCAGGAGGGAGATCCCATTTGGAAATAAGGAGAAGGCTTTGAACTTGCAGATCCCTCCAACAGAGGCAAACCTGCTCTAAAGCAGCCCCAGCTGGGTGCCACAGGAGCCTGTGAATAAATTTGACAGGGAGCAGGGGATGACAGCTCCCCATCCCTAATGCATTCACCCCCAGGTGCTGCTGGGCATCTGTTCTGTAATTATCCAGGCTCTCCCCTCCACGCCTCCCCCCCCCCTTCACTCCCTCCTGTGGCTGTTGGAACATTTGCCATAATTATCTCTATGGAGACCTCTGGAAGGATGTGCTGTGTGGCTCTTTTCTCTCCCTCCGTCTCCCTCCTCCTGGGCAGGAGGAGAGAAGCCCCTGGCTAGTGGGTTTGGGAGCATTCCATTTCCCAGGGGCCACACAGCATCCTGCCCTCCCTACCCAGCCCATGAGCACAACATCTGTTCTTCCCTTGGTGCACCTTTGTGGGGCAGAAACAAGGAAGGGGCAGAGAGCAGGGTCTGCAAGGAGGTCGTTTTCCATCCACAGGGTACCTTCCCTCCCTCCCCAGGATCTGATGTGCCCATGGGTTGAAAATAACACCACTAATAAACGCTTAAGCGGACTATGTGAACATGCTGAGAACTTCTCATAATAATATTATTAATATTTGAGGTAGGTCTTTGGAAAAGTGGTTAAGAAGCTGCATGGGACACCCACCTCCCATCTCAGAGTGCCTGGGTTCGAGTCTCAGCTCTGCTCTCAATTCCAGCTTCCTGCTACTGGACACCATAACAGGCAGCAGGTGATGGCTCAAGTGATTGGGTCATTGCCACCCACGTGGAAGACTCGAAATTAATTCCTGGCTCCCAGCTTTGCCCTGGCTCAACCCTGCATTTTGTATGCATTTTGGGAAGTGAATTAGAAGATGGGAGCTCTCTCTCTCTCTCTCTCTCTCCGCCCCCTCCTTTTCAAATAAATAAAATTTTAAAATGAAAACATTAGTAATAATAATAATGATAATACTAAAGATAATAATACACAGTTCCAGATGGAAGAGCAAGGGAAGGAGGCCTACTGTTTGTTTCCAGCATCTGTCACCATGCGTTGCCCATACTTGGCATTCGATACGTATTTGTTGAAGAGACGGAATACTGCTTTCTCGCATATTTCACCAACATGTCTCTAAAGACAATACTCACGAGTAGGTACTAGAATGTCAACATTAGGGTGAAAAAAATTGCCACACAAAGATATTCAGCAACTTCCCCAGGGCATATAGCTAGTAAGGAATAAAGCCTGGACTTGAACACAGACCTATGACACCCAGTTATGCCACGTCACCGGCTGGTGTGCTTCCATAAACACTTCAGTTGCTGTTTTCTCTAACGACAGAGTCCTCATTTTCCTGACTCCTACTCACTGCTAAGCCTCCGAGAAGATACCTTACTCACAAACGAATCTCTTACTATTGTGAATCACATTTCATTTACTCAGATTCACTACCACATATCAGAAACATTCAGCACATGATAGGTACTCAATGAATGTTAAATTTTTATTTTACAGATAGCAGTCATAACCTGCTCAAGACCATACGGCTGGCATGTTTAAGATCCAGTCTGAACTAGAGCCTTTGACGGCACGAGTGATCAACCGCTGAGCTACATGGTACATAATTTCATATTATGTAACAAATGAAGTTCTATAATTGTAGTTATTTCCATTGTTACTGACAGCTTCTTAATATATACAACCAACTAATAATCATAAACTTGAGTTATTTCAGTCTTTAGTATAATGAAAGCAATGCAAGCTTATTTTGGAATATTAGAAGAAAATACAGAGAAAAGAAATTAAATCAATAATCCCAAACATGTAAAATTAATGTTTTCTTAGGGTTTGTTTATGCCTTTCTACATAATTGAAATCATAGTCTTTATACAACTTGGGATTCTATTTTTTAAAACTAAATATTAAAACACAAACATTCCCCAATTCATTCTAATAATTTCCCTATAATTTGTTTAAATAACTTGAAGTCATTATTTTACATATGTGATACTCATTTTAATCACTAAAACAATTCATTGCCTGGACTTTCAAACATCTCCTGTTGCTGGACCATTTTTCACTATTAAAAGTGATAATACAGAGAATAGCCTTTTCTACTTTCAGAATTTGAGAACACTTTTTAGTAGAATAAATAGTCTTCCAGAAGAGAAATGATTGAGTCAATGGGCATGAACATTTTCAGGGCTCTTGACATAGATTGCCAAATTGCTTTCCAAATGAGTTGTGCTAATTTTTGTTCCCACTAACAGTGATTTGGATAGTCCCATAATTTAAATTTGATAATTTCTTTAAAACACACACACATAATCACAATGTTTTGAATTGCAATACGAAAGACATTTAACAGATTATTTAGTTGGCTTCTCTTATTCCCTCTTTTATATCTTAGGAAGCCAATGTCCAACCACTTCAATTCCTGCCCAAGATCACAGGAATCTGAGGCTATGAACCAGGCTACAGCCGGGCCTACTGAATCCCAGTTCTCAGCACCAGCTCCGAGGGATCCGAAGACAACATTGCTATCTATTTATCTGCTCACTAGAAGTGTTACAGAGTTGCCATCAGTGAGTAACTTAATTTTGATCATAGCTTCAAGAGAAACAGCTTTTGAAATATCTGGGCCAGGCTAGTAACTAATCCCCATCTATGGTGAGATAGCACTCACCGTAACTGCTAACACTCACCGATAACATTCTTCTACCTGCCAGGGTTCTGCAGGGAATTTGCATCCGCTTATCACTTCTTCCTCCTGGCTCAGGCCTCTGGAGCTCTTTCAGTCCCGCTTGATGCACACCTTGGCAGCTTTCACTGCAGCCTTCCTGGGGCTTGTGCTTTTCCCATCACTGCTCAGCATGATGGCAGCCTACCTCATCTGCAACCTCAGGCCAAGCAGAAGTGTTGCTCCTGCCCATCTGCCATGTTGGCCACATTTCCCCGATTGCTAAGTAATTCCAGGCTCTTCCCAGGAGGGCTGAGTGAGCTGCAAGCTAAGCCTCTCCTCCTAGGCCCTGCTTTGTGCTCTCAGTCATTATCAGAGCTGTGGTAGGAGATGGAGCTACACTTCCTCCACCAGGGGCCAAATGGCCCATGACTCGGCTGATCACTGACCCAAAGTGTGGCCTGCAATTTGCCGTGGGAGACAGAAAGTACATCACCGGCAGAGTGGTATACTAGGGGACATTCCTATATTCAATTCCTACACTAGCATTTTCTATGCAATCCAAATTATATACCACGGTCACGGAAACTGACCTACAACATGGCTTGCGCTGACTTACTTCTCCACTTAGAAACGCACCTATTACTATAAGCTGAAAAATGGTTAACTTTGCTTTCGAAGCCCCTTCCTATGCAAGATATCTGTCTTCCACCGGTCATTCATTCAAGTTCGTTGTATGCCAGCCCCTCCAGGAAAGGCATTCAAGGGAGGGGTAGCAGTAGAAAGAGGCAGGAGACTTGTGGGAAAAGTGAAGGTTTGATGGAACTTGGCTGTAGGAGAAAAGTGCTCGGGGGATAGCAAGGGGCTCAGACCATCCGCTGTGCCTAGAATGTTCTTCCCCATTTCCCCCTCATGGAACCCTCAGCCTTCCTAGTCCAGTTCCTACATCACTTCTGAGGTGCTTGGAACCCACCTTACCTCCCAACTACAATCACGTTCCTCGTTAGACTGAAGCACCTGCTCCATACCTCTGCTGTGCCATTTTTTCACACTGAGATGACACTTTCTAAAATGCCTGAAATCCTCATAACTAAATTTACATTCCATTTTTTAAACATTGGCCTTTGTCGATTTATGTTCCCTTCCTTCCTTGCACTTGGAAGATGACCAAAACATTTGTTCAAAGAATTAAAATTTTATGTAAGCCACACTTAATACTGGATAGGATGAGTGAATGAATGAGTGAATGAATGATGGGGGTAATACTGGAAAAATAGTTGCTTGAGAAACTCTCCAAGTGTCTGTTCTCAGCTACCTGGGATGGACACACATATACTGGTAACACAAATTGGCACTTAAAATCAGGCTATATACATACAACCAGCAGGACACTGAACATGATAAATGATCACTAAATACTGACCAACCAAAAAGCTCAATAGTTTTTTTTTAGCATAGTCCTACAACTAAAATTATAACACTTAAGCACTATAATCAGAATATCCGATCTGCCTTTTGCCAGTGGGAAGCAATTCTTGATTTTTCCCACAGCATAGCATACATCATGAGCCATAGGTGTCACTTACAGGCCTCTGTGAGGGTATGCTCGCCAGCTTTGTATCTATTAAAAAGAGGAAAGCCTGAGATCAGGGCCTGCCAGTCAGGAGGCAGGAGAAAATTCAGACCTTATGTTTCCATGTCTCATGACCTGGTCACAAAATGATTTGCCAGCACTGAAACCATCCTGGCAGGAAGACGCCTGGCCAGGCATTTGATGAAGACTTCGCGTGCTCCCGTTTGATGATCTTTGGGAAAACGTGACGTTGTCATTTGTCACATCTTTAAATAGGATGGAGTCAAGCGGTCTCTGAGCTGCTGGTGGAGTGTCAGTCACTTTTTGCCTTTCCCTTTTACATGCGTGTCTGAGCTTCGTAATTGAATCTAAATATGGCACTGGGGCACTTTTTAAATCTAGAGACGGGAAATACTTGCTGGAAGAAGCCGAGAGCTTGGCGTTGGCAGCTGCCAAGGGAATCAGAGAATATGGCAGGATCAAGGCTGGCCAGAAACAGAGGCAGTACGGAAAAGGCAAGGTTTGGCTTAAGAGACCTAGAGTCAGCTGCCATAACCTGGCAAATGGACAAGCAATTTTTTCACAGCCAACAGTAAAATGAAACTTATGGAAACAATAAAGTAAATGTTCTTCTAGCCAGTAAGTCAAATTAGAGAAGAGTAGCTTTTTTCCAACCAGGCCTGAAAATCAATATAGTTTAGTGGTCTAAAGACTGCCAGGAAGTTAACAGCATTTCAGGTCCTGAGTTAATGACGTATAGTAAAGATTGGCAAACTATGGCACCTGGGCCAAATCTAGCCCCATGCCTAATTCTGTAGGCTCACCAGCAAAGAATGCATTTTACATTTGCAAATGGTTAGGGAAAAAAACTAAAAAGAATACTATTTTGTGACACAGGAAAATCACATAGAATTGGAATTTCAGTACGACAAAGAGAGAGTTCTTGGAACTCAGCCATGCTCATTTGCTTACATGGTGTGTAAGGCTGCTCTCATGCTATGAAGGCAGAATGAGTACTTGTGAAAGAGCCACAATACTTGCATAGCTTAAAGCGGTTATTTACTATCTGCCCCTTTCCAGAACTTTGCTGCCCTATAATATTCATGGTCAGAGACGATTAATTCAAGGCCCATTCCTAGTGAAGTAAAGATAACATATACCAGCACAAGGAATGAAGCTTGGAGTTGTAAGAGGATTTGGAAGAGCCCTGGTCCAGCCTCCCGCAGCACAGAATTCCTGCAGGAAGCATCCAGGCATGAGGACTAACAATACCAAGGAGCTCTTTGTTTTCAAACAGCTTATGAGAGAGAAATACTTCTGGTGTTGAACTAAACTGATCTTTATCTCCACTCTGGTATGGACTTTCTTACCTACAAACATTTTCTTTTTTTAAAGATTTATTTTATTTATTTGAAAAACAGAGTTACAGAGAGAGGTAGAGACAGAGAGAAAGGTCTTCCATCCACCGATTCACTCCCCAATTGGCCGCAACGGCCGGAGCTGTGCTGACCTGAAGCTAGGAGCTTCTTCTGGGTCTCTCACGTGGGTGCAGGGACCCAAGCCCTTGAGCCATCTTCTACTGCTTTCCCAGGCCATAGCAGAGAGCTGGATCGGAAAGAGGAGCAGCCGGGACTAGAACCAGCGCTCATGTGGGATGCCGGTGCTTCGGACCAGGGCATTAACCCACTGTGCCACAGCGCCAGCCCCACCTACAAATATTTTCTACACTGAGAGGGCACTAATCACAATTCTTCAAATTGTGGTCAGAGTGGATCACTACTCTCCACTACAGGTTAGCACTTTCCGTCTCAAAGAGTTTCACATGCACTGTCTCATGCTGCCCCTCACAACAGTTTCTAGAGAGCCGGCCTGTATCATTATCTCTGTGACAACTAAAGAACTTGGGGCTAATGTTATGAATTGAATGGTGTTCCCCCCAAATTCATATGCTGAGGCTTTAACTCCCAATGTTATGGTATTTGGATAGAGGACCATTGGGGACATCATGAAAGTTAAATGATGGTGTAAGGGTAGAGCCCTAACTGATAGGATTGGTGTTTCTAGAAGAAGAGATGCCATAGTAATTCTTCCTCCCACTCCTAAACACACACACACACACACACACACACACACAGAGAGAGAGAGAGAGAGAGGAAAGCAAGGAGAAGTTTGGATCTACAAGTGCAGAATCAAGTCCTTATCAGAAATCAACCCTGATGATACCTTGATCTTGGACTTCCAGCCTCCAAAACTGTGAGAAAACACATTTCTGTTGCTTGAGGCACTCCACCTATGCTGTTTTGTTACAGTGATTCTAACAGACTAATACAATTAATAAGATTAAAAACATGTTCAACATAAGGCAGCTTACCAGCTACAGAGCAGGAGTTCGTTCTAGAAATATTTACTAAGTGCCTATTAAGCACAAGGAGTCTAAAGGAAGATAAAGGTATTTATCAAAGTATTACCAGTATTCAATTTTTAAAGTGCAACCAAAAGAGATACATGGTGCTATGAGAAATAAGTAAGATGAAATGACTTCCTCGAGTTGATCAAAGGAGTGCACCCCAAGACCCAAATGAACCGATCTGAAAGGCAAAAGCAAGCTTATTGAGCGAAGGAGTAGGGGAGTGAACTTCCTGAGAGAAGGCATGTGCAAAGACCCACTAGTAGCAAGAAGAACGTTGTGCTCAAGGAAATGGTATAAAGCCAATATGGCTGAAAGAGGTGGGGGTGGCCCGAGACAAAGCTGCAGAGTCAAGAACTGATAGACTTCTTTCTCTTTAAACATGGTATTGAAACACAATACACACACCAAGAAAGGCACATAAAGTACAGATAAATGACTATTTTTGTCCTCTGAGCACACCCAAATTAAGAACAAAACATTACTAGTAAACCAAGAGTCCTCACTATTACCCCCTTCCGCCTCCTTTCTTTTAATATGGGGAAAGAATATGTTGTCATTCACATGGTAGGATTCAGTGAAGCAATTTTGATAACTAAATCCCAAATGATTTGACATCAATACAATTTCTATACTCTCTCTGTATGTTAACACAAAAAAAAGAGAAAAAAATGTGTCTTTCTAGATCTGGCTTATTCCATTTAGCATAATGATACTAGACTTCTTATGACCTTGTCAGCTCCGGCAAACAACTGTATCTTTATGTTAAGGACATTACAAAGCATTAAAGTGCTTTCAACACGGAAATGACTTTTCTGAACACTTCATGTGAGGAAGGAGTACTGATTGCAGTGTGGGAACCAGATTAAAGAAAGGCAAGAAAGCCAGTTAAAAGACCATTGTAGTAGACGATACGAGAGGCATTGTGTAGCTTGGACTAGCAACGTTGCTCTGAAGATACAGGGAAGGAAATAGCTATGAGAGCTCTTTATTCCATAACATCATCAGGATATATGATTGGCAGTGCATGAGGCTGAGAGCAAGATGTCTAGTATGACTTCTTGACCCCTGTACATGTAATGGGATGGATCAGATTATGGTTACATTTCCTGAGATGTGACATTGTACAAGAGGCTGTCAGTGCCCTCAGCCAAAGACCAGCAGAAACACCACTGGAGTGGGCATTTGGAGCAGCATTTAAAAGATCACTTGTGGCCAGTGCCGCAGCTCACTAGGCTAATCCTCCACCTGCGGCGCCAGCACACCGGGTTCTAGTCCCGGTCGGGGCGCCGGATTCTATCCCAGTTGCTCCTCTTCCAGGCCAGCTCTCTTCTGTGGCCTGGGAGGGCAGTGGAGGATGGCCCAAGTGCTTAGGCCCTGCACCCCATGGGAGACCAGGAGAAGCACCTGGCTCCTGCCATCGGATCAGCACGGTGCACCGGCTGCAGCGGCCATTGGAGGGTGAACCAACGGCAAAGGAAGACCTTTCTCTGTCTCTCTCTCTCTCACTGTCTACTCTGCCTGTGAAAAAAAAAATCACTTGTGAGGCTTGATCCCATATCAGAGTGCCTGGTTCAAGTCCTAGCTCCACTTCTGATCTAACTTCCTGCTGATGTGTATGCTGGGAAAGCATCAGATGACAGCTCAAGTACCTGGGGCCCTGCCACCCATCTGGGATCCCATCTTGGACTGAGTACCTGTTTCCTGGCTTGACCTGGCTAAGACCTGGCTCTTGTAGGCATTTGGGAGCAAACCAGCAGATGGAGGCTATTTCCCTCCCTCCCTTCTAAATCCCTCCTTTCAAATAAAATGAAGATAAGAACATGGAACTCTTTAAATGCTTCACATGTAGATACACTGTCACACCAGGGAGAATGCATGCAATCATAAAGAATCTCAGTCAGGAGTGTGACAAGAGCCACACTATAAAATATGGGAACATCTGGCCAGCAGGTCTTCTCATCTGGTCTGGCCCCGCCAAAGAAAACCTCAGGAGAGACTCGAAATTCAATAAATCTACAGCCAGCTAATTTTTAAGTTGATAACTACTTATGGCCTGTGAATGATGTTATAAATGTCCAAATGACCCTTGGACAAAAAAAAAAAGTCTTCCTCCGCCCCCGGCTCTGGAATGTGAGCTTCCATTAGGTGACTTGGGGATGATACAAGGAAATGGAAGTTTGCTCCTCTGTGCATACTGTGAGGAAGCAGGGCTAATTCTGTGATTGGATATCACCATATCATCACATTTTGTATCAAGAAGATTGTAAGAGGGCCCAGTGCTGTAGTGCAACAGGTTACCGCCCTGGCTTGAAGTGCTGGCATCCCATATGGGTGCTGGTTCAAGACCCAGCTGCTCCACTCCCGATCCAGCTCTCTGCTGGCCTGGGAAAGCAGAAGATGGCCCAAGTGCTTGGGCCCTGCATCCACGTGGGAGACCTAGAGGAAGTTCCTGGCTCCTGGCTTTGGGTCAACGCTGCTCTGGCTGTTGTAGCCAATTGGAGAGTGAACCATCAGATGGAAGACCTCTCTCCCTCTCCCTCTCCCTCTCCCTCCCTCCCTCCCTCCCTCCCTCCCTCCCTCCTCTCTCTCTCTCTCTCTCTCTCTCTCTCTCTCTGCCTCTCCTCTCTCTGTGTAACTCTGCTTTCAAATAAATAAATCTTTTTTTAAAAAAAAAAAAGATTGCAAGAATGGAAGGAAGCCAAAACTGATTGGTCGAGGCAGAACAGGTCTACAGTATCCAGGAAGGGCGATGCTTGCTCATTCTTTTAAAAGATTTTATTTATATATTTGAGAGGTAGAGTTACAGACACTGAGATGAAAAGACATAGAGAAAGGTCTTCCTTCAGTTGGTTCACTCCCCAGATGGCCGCAACGGCCAGAACTGCACTGATCTGAAGCCAGGAGCCAAGAGGTTCTTCCAGGTCTCCCACACAGGTGCAGGGGCTCAAGGACTTGGGAGATCTTCTACTGCTTTCACAGGCCACAGCAGAGCTGGATTGGAAGAGGAGCAGCTGGGACTAGAACCAGTGTCCATATGGGATGCGAGAGCCGCAGGTGGAGGACTGTGCCTACTGTGCCATGGCGCTGGCCCCACTTATTCATTTTTGTGTTCATTGACAGTGTTTAAATTTTTGTCTCAGTTCCCACCTGATGATTAGGTCTTAACTGAGTGACCTTGTCTAACGTTGGTGTTCCTTAGAATCGCTTACATTCAACAGAACACCACCGCATTGCCCTAAGTGATGGGAAGTGACTTGCAAAGCACGGAGTAACGGGAAGGGACAGGTGAGCTCCTGGCTGTCAGGGCTGTTTTCCCCCCTCACAGATGCTCCGTTTAGTCAGGGGCAGATAGAGTCAAGCTGTAGGAGCTTCATCTAAAATATTCCCCTCACACCACTGCTAGCTCTTGCTGACTGGGAACAATGTAGAGAGCATGTACTCCGTAGTGGGGCCAGGATGCCAGGATTCATGTCTTCGGCTCCCTTTTTTGAGGGGCAGGTGGGTTATCATCTGACAAGACAGTGGCTACACAGCAGCCTTTGCAACTCGCAGAAGACAGATCAGCCAACTGCAGCACAGGCAATTACAAGGAACAGAACAAAAATTATTGTAATGGACCCTGAAGAAAGGGATCTAGATTACCAAACCCAGGCAATGAAAATAGGTCCCAGATTCTAAACGGTCTCTTCTAGAGATTCAGTGGCTTTTTTAGCCTGATCACAAACAATCCTATCTGTACAGCTAGAAAAGTCTGCTGTAAGTTAAATTTCCCCTTGGCTAACTAAGAGCAAATCTATGTGACTGTGTGATTATAACAGCAATATCCATTGAATTTAAATATTTTTAAAGATTTATTTATTTGGTAGGCAGAGTTATAGAGAGGCAGAGATAGACACATAGGCAGAGAGAGAGAGGGAGGTCTTCAATCCGCTGGTTCACTCCCCAGATGTCCACAACGGCTGGAGCTGCACTGATCCAAAGCCAGGAGCCAGGAGCTTTTTCTGGGTCTCCCACGCAGGTACAGGGGCCCAAGAACTTGGACCATCTTCTGGTGCTTTCCCAGGCCATAGCAGAGAGCTGGATTGAAGAGTTAAAATTGTATATGTATGGGTGTCAAAAGTTAAGCTTAAGCTTACAGGTTTAAACCTTCCTGGTGCAGCTGTGAAAATAAGACAGAGTAAAGTAGCACCTTGACAGTAGGGACTCCATTTTGGAGCACTTGAGACTGCATTCTGGGAAAGCAACCCCCCCACCATGAGACTCTGGTCTGAAACTATGATCTCAAATAGTCGGACAATAGCAGTGCACTACACCACCCTTGGCAACGCACAAAAACCCCCTAGCATGATTGCTCAAGCTTAAAAGTAGAAAGGTTGCACCTGGGTTACCTGGGCTAATAATGAAGATGTGATTTGTCTATGTCTTAAAATCATAATTGCTGATTGTAAGATTTTAGCAACCGCTTAGCAACCGTGTATTCTCTCCCTCCTCCCGATTTTGCGGTTTTTGCCTTTATAAACCCTATGCTGTAGTTCCTCACTGCTCCTCTGTCCTTGTCAGAGGGCCCCAACATGTTGGATCAATAAATTTAACCCTTTGCTGGTTGCATGAGAGAAAAAGTCTCTTGGAGTCGTTCCTCGGGCGGTGGGCTTTTTTTAGACCCTAACAGGATCAGAAGTGGAGCAGCCAGGACTTGAACCCTTGAACCGGTGCTCGTATTGGATGCTGGCACTGCAGGTAGCAGCTTTACCTGCTACGCCACAGTGCTGGGCCCACTGAATTTAAATTTCAACTGCTTTGTTGGGCTTCCACAGCAGAAGTTGTGATATCTGATAGATTAAGAGAAAACTTACAGATTAATTTTTCAATTTATATTATTGAATATGCCTTCTTGTCCCTCTGCAGATTGGAAAATTCCTGAAATGAAGATAAACAACTCCTGAAAAGCAAGCTGCTGAATCTCTGAAGAGAATAAACTGGCCATTCCAGCAAGCAGAGTCCCGTATTCTTTCCATTCCTGAAGGCTGGGTTTCACCAACAGAGTTGTCATAACATCAGCAGCAAAAAAACACTGTGTTGAAATGAGTGAGGTCTAAGTTCAATTTTTATCATAATAAAGTCTTAGGCTGGTACCGCGGCTCACTAGGCTAATCCTCCTCCTGCAGCGCCAGCACCCCAGGTTCTAGTCCCGGTTCGGGCGCCGGATTCTGTCCCGGTTGCCCCTCTTCCAGTCCAGCTCTCTGCTGTGGCCCAGGAGTACAATGGAGGATAGCCCAAGTGCTTAGGCCCTGCACCCGCATGGGAGACCAGGAGGAAGCACCTGGCTTCTGGCTTCGGATCGCCGTAACGCGCTGGCTGTAGCAGCCATTTGGGGGGTGAACCAACGAAAAAAGGAAGACCTTTCTCTCTCTCTCTCTCTCTCTCTCTAACTCTGCCTGTCAAAAAAAAAAAAAAAAAGAATAAAGTCTGAAGTTCTGTGATAGAAAATTAATACCAAGATGGACGTATAGAAATAAATCCACCTTGTTAAATTTTTTAAAGAAATGGTTATTAAATTGTTGATAGTAACTAGTTATATTCAGAACAGTAGGTCTGGTCTGAGAAAAACACAGCAGAACAGCGTGATTTTTCTTAAATGGAAGAAGGTCATAGAGAATCAAAAAGAAGAGGGTAAAAATCAGGAGGGCTATATCAATAAACCTGTTTGTCAATTAACAGAGATAGGGGGCTGGCGCTGTAGCATAGCAGGTAAAGCTGCCACCTGTAATACCAGTATCCCATAAGGGTGCCTGTTTGAGTCCCAGCTGCTCCACTTCTTTGTTTGTTTTTTTTGACAAGCAGAGTGGACAGTGAGAGAGAGACAGAGAGAAAGGTCTTCCTTTTCCACTGGTTCACTCCCCAGTGGCCGCTGCGGCCGACGGGCTGAGGCCAGCACACCGCGCAAATCCAAAGCCAGGAGCCAGGTCTCCAATGCAGGTGCAGGGCCCAAGGACCTGGGCCATCCTCCACTGCACTCCCTGGCCACAGTAGAGAGCTGAACAGGAAGAGGAGCGACCGGGACAGAATCCGGCACCCCGACCAGGACTAGAACCTGGGGTGCCGGCGCCACAGGCGGAGGATTAGCCTATTGAGCCGCGGCGCTGGCCTTCTCTACTTCTGATCCAGCTCTTTGCTATGGCCTGGGAAAGCAGCAGAAGGTGGCCCAAGTCCTTGGGCCCCTGCACCCACGTGAGAGACCTTGAAGAAACTCCTGGCTCCTGGCTTTGGATCTTCTCAGCTCTGGCTGATCAGTCATTTGAGGAGTGAACCAGCAGATAAAAGATCCCTCCTTCCCTCTCTCTCTCTCTCCCCTACCCTGCCTCCCTGTAACTCTGCATATCAAATAAATAAATAAATGTTTAAAAATAGAGATAGCTCACAATAATAGGCAAGATTAGTGGCAGAGAAAGGAGGAAGTGAAGGGGTACTGAAGAAGACAATGGTCACTCTTGGTGTATCAGTGTATCACCCTGGGTGGAAGCTGCTCATATCTGCGGGCCACATCTTATTGGATCATCTTAGCTTAAGGGTATATTAAGTGCAAGGGACTTTGAGGCCCAATATGGCATGCCAAGCAGCAGCTGGAATACAGGACACAAGGTTTTAGAAAGAGCTCTGACGCGGAGATACAAATGTATGATTCATCTCCCCTACAGACTCTCAATGGAGCCATGGAGCTCCCTAGGAATCTCGAGAGACAGGAGAAGAGGATCAGACTTTGCCAAGCTGCATGCTCTCAGTTCTGCCATGCTATTTTGGGACTTTAGCTAGAGATACCCTTCTGCCTTTCTGGTGGTCTACCCTAAGCATGAACAAGGAGTTGCTATATTTAGAAGTCAGGGATCGACACCATATTTTCATGCTCCATTTGTTGGCTAAATGCCCAAATGTTGAATAAGAGAGAGCAGTACCAAAGAGGCACTCTCCTTTTCATCGGCATGATATGGTAAGTGGTTTCTGTAATACCGCTGTGCTACCAATCAGCATTCCTTACCATGCTCTACACAGGGGTCAGGTGGAATTTTTTTTTTTTCTACCAAGGGCCATTTGGATATTTATAATATCATCCACGGGACATACAAAATCATCAACTTACAAATTAGCCTGCCATAAACTTATTGAATTTTGAGTCCTGCCTGCAGCTGCCTTGGCAGGAACACACCAAATGATTTCCCAAGCCTCATATAGCCTGTGGTTCGGACGTTTCCTACCCTTTCAGGTCTAAATTCTTTCCCACTTTATATTTACCCATAATAGAAGAAAAGTCCATCATAATGAATGCCCTATAACCTCGGTAGAGATACATTATAAAGGTTTTATTTAGTTTACCTTGATTTGCTTAGCAAAAGCTATTTAAAAAAACAATAGGGGCCAGAGCTGTCACATAATGGGTTACACCACTGTCTAAAGCACCACCATCCCATGTGACATCAGTTAGAGTCATGGCTGCTCCACTTCTGATCCAGCTCCCTGCTAGTACACCTGGGAAAGCAGCAGAAGTTGGTGCAGTGCTTAGGCCCCTGCGCCCACAAGGGAGGCCCAGAAGAAGCTCCTGGCTCCTGGTTTTGGTCTGGCCCAGCCGCAGTCCTTGCAACCATTTGGGGAGTGAACTAGCAGATGGACGATCTCTCTCTCTCTCTCTCTCTAACTCTGCCTTTCTAATAAAATAAACAAATCTTTTTTAAAAAGGACCAAAAATACTGATTATAAAAAACAAGGGGTCGGCACTATGGCATAGTGGGTAAAACCACTGCCTGTAGTGTTGGTATCCCGTATGGGCACTGGTTCGAGTCTCGGCTGCTCCATTTCCAATCCAGCTCTCTGCTATGGCCTGGGAAAGAATTATAAGATGGCCTAAGTCCTTGGGCCCCTGCACCCACATGGGAGCCCCCAGAAGAGGATCCTGGCTCCTGGCTCCCAGGTTTGGATTGGTCCAACTCCTGCCATTGTGGCCATTGGGTAGTGAACCATCAGATGGAAGTCTCTCGCTCTCTCTCTCTCTCTCTCTCTCTCCCTCCCTCCCTCTCTTCTTCCCTCCCTCCCTTGCTCTCTCTTCTTTTCAAATAAATAAATCTTAAAAAAAGATAGTTTATTTTTCTGTAAAGAGAAGTGGACAGCCTGAGCTTCCCATCAGTAAAATAACTTTCCATTACATACAGAGAAACTCTAGACTGCATATCATGGCCTACAAGGTCTTTTGGGATATGGCTTGGTCACTCCAGTCTCACCCCTACATGCTCTTCCTCATCTACCATACTCTAGCCAAATCAGCCTACTCTCAACTCCTTGATGTATGCTGACATTCTCTTTTCCATCTCAAGGCTTCATATACTCTACCAAGAATACTCTTCCTCTTCCTCTATCATGTTTTGGCGATTCCTACTCATCTTTCAATCTAGCTCACATGTCACTTCCCCCAATAAGAGGATTTCCCAAACCAAATTCACTTCTCCAACTAATGTACCTTGGTTATCATGATCATAGCACATCTGTAACATGTTATAGTCAATTATCTTGTAGACCATGTCAATAATACAACTTGACCAATGTCTGTCTGCTCCCTGTAAGGGTAAGCAGATAATAAATGTTTTAGTTTTTGTGGGTCATACAATCTCTGTGGCAACTACTGTACTCTGACGTGGCAGTGCAAATGCAGCTATAGACAATGCATTTTAAAATGAGCATGTTGTAAATAAATCTTTATTAACAAAAGAAAGCAGAGACAGGATTTGGCCCACAGGTTATAGTTTTCCAATCTCTGCCCTATACTAAGAACTCTTTATAAACCAAGAATTTGTTGTATCATGCTGCATTTTTAATGCCTAGCACAAGCATTTACTTGTTGAAGACATGCACAAATTACTTGTACCAAATTCTTACAACATTGCCCAGTTGCTCTAAGACAATTCCCCTACCATCCTGCTTGTCCCTCTCTAGTTAACTTCGGAACACTAAAATCAAGGCCATCTGTCTCAACCATTGTTTTAATCAGATTAGTGCCCTGCTGAGGATCTGAAGGTAATTTTCTCTTGCATTGTGCATAAAGTTTAACTGTTTTAATCACATTGAAGAGCATTTACTGTCATAGAAATGGATTAGATACTGAAGTCAAAGGCATGGATTAGAATCTCACTTTTTATCACTTGCAAGCTTTATGACCTTTGGATTAAATACTGGATATTTGATTCATGTAATGGAAAATCCAGAAACACAGTAACTTTTAGAGTACTCAATCAAGAGCCTAAATGGTGCCATTAAAGACTCTGTGTCTTTGGGTCTCTTTTCTCTACCTTCTGCAGTGCCAGTTCCATTGCCAGGATGATTTACTTCATGCAACCAAATAACTGCATTTGTTCCGGGCATCATATCTGCCTACTACACCATCCAGAATATTGCAAAAAAAAAATAAATAAGGATATTTCTGAGAACCCCCAAATAGACTTCTCTTTGTGCTATTCTGTTTCAATACATTATATGCCCATTCCTGAACAACACTCTGGGGCCAAGGAAATGTCAGGATAGCTTAGATCTTGGTCACTTAAATCACCACTAAATAAAGAGAGAAGGTATTGTCCTGATTACCAGGGATGACTCAAGACCTTACTCATCTTGATAAGGTTCAGTCTCCTCTTAAGTGCATGGCCTGGCAACAAATAACTAGTACAAATTACATAACTATTCTTGCTCACACTTTCTGTATAAAATACAGGAATGGCATAAATTCACAACTCATTATGATGATTAAATGGGGGGAGAGAAATAACATAAATAACATACATTTGACACACAGTAGATATTGCATAAACTTGTTTTCCTTTACCCTTTTTTTTTTTTTGCTCTTAATCTGCTTCAAATAATTTCCAACGCTTTAGTTGATATAATTACCTAATAAGCCTGATTTTTTAAATAGAGCTTGATTCACAGTCTAGATAGGAAAATTCTAAACAATAACAAAGGTGTGAAAATGTTAAACCAGCTCATCTTCATGAGTTAAAACATAACTCTTCCTTCAAACTAGTGACCTGTGTCATTTAACATTAGTATCATTCTCAATATTATCTTCAGCACCAGCAGCAACAGAAGAAATCACTAAGTAAGCAGTTTCTTCAGCTCAACAGAGTCTGAATGCAACTCTATTCAACTCAGCATTATGTGAGGTATGGAAGTAGCTGGAGAACTTCCTCAGTAGTCCCTTTTCCAAAAAAAAAAAAAAGAGGGAGAAGACCCAAATCAATAAAATCTGAGATGAAAAAGGAGATGTAATACTGGATACCATAGAAATCAGAAGAATCATCAGAAATTACTACAAATAGCTATATGCCAACAAATTGGAAAATCTGGAAGAAATGGGTAGATTTCTGAACACATACAATCTACCAAAATTGAGTCATGAAGACAAAAAGCCTAAACAGACCAATAATCAAGATGAATACTGAATCAGTAATTTAGACCTCCCAACAAAGAAAACCCTGGACCAGATAGCTTCACTGATAAATCAAATACCTTGGAATAAATTTAACCAAGGATGCTAAAGATCTCTATGTTGAGAATTACAAAACATTAAATAAATAAATAGAAGAAGATACGAAAAAATGGAAAAATCTTCCATGTTAATGGATTGGAGAAATCAATACCATCAAAATGACCATAATACTGGAAACAATTTACGGATTCAATGTGATACCAATAAAAAGACCAAGGACATTCTTCTCAGATATAGAAAAAATGATACAGAAATTCATACGGAAACACAAGAGCCTCAAATAGTTAAGCAATCTTACATAACAAAAACAAATCCAGAGGCATCACAATACAAGATTTCAAGACATACTACAGGGCAGTTATAATTAAAACAGCCTGGTACTGGCACCAAAATAAACATGTAGACCAATGGAACAGAATAGAAACCCCAGAAATTAATCCACCATTCTACAACCAACTAATCTTCAACAAAAAAGCTAAAATCAAACCCTGGAGTAAGGACAATCTCTTCAACAAATGGTACTGGGAAAAATGGGATCTACACTTGTAGAATTGGAAACAAGACCCCTAACTTACAGTTTATAGAAAAATCAACTCTAAATGGATCAAGGATATAACTCTATCTCCTGATGGCATCAAATTACTAGAGAAAAACATTAGGGAAGCTATGCAAGACATGGCATAGGCAAAGACTTCTTGGAAAATACCCCAGAAGTACAGGCAATAAAGACAATGATAGACACATGCGATTGTATTAAGCTAAGGAGCTTCTGCACTGCAATGGAAACACTCAACAAAGTGAAGAAAAAACCAACAAAATGGGAGAAAATATTTGTAAATTATGCAACTGATAAAGAACTAATATCCAGGACCGATAAATAATTCAATAACTCATCAACAAAAAATAATCCATTCAAGAAATGGGTAAAGGACATGAATAGGCATTTTTCAAAGGATGAAACAGAAATGACCAACACATGAAAAAATGCTCAAGGATCACTAGCCATCAGGGAAATGCAAATAAAAACCACAATGAGGTTTCATCTCAACCCTGTTAGAAGGGTCACCAAACAAAAAAACAATAAATGTTTGTGAAGTTGTGGGGAGAAAGGTATCCTAATACACTGTTGTTGGGAATGTAAACTAGTTGAACTATTATGGAAGACAATATGGAGATTCCTCAGAGATCTGAAAATAGATCTATCACATTACACAACCATCTTACTCCTGGGAATTTGCCCAATTAAATCCCCATATGAAAGCGTTATTTTTCATTGCAGTTCAATTCACAATGTGTAAGGTATGGAATCAACCTATATATCCATCAACTGATGACTGCATAAAGAGAATGTGGTATATATACACTATGGAATACTACTTAGCCATAAAAAAGAATGAAATCTTGTCTTTTGCAAAAAAATACATGCAACTGGGAACTATTGTGCATAATGAAATAAGCCAGTCCCAAAAAGACAAATATTATGTTTTTTCCAATATGTGGCAGTTTACATAGAACACAAAAAATGCATAAAAATGAAATAGGCATTTTGTGATATAATTGTCATTTTTATTCCTTCTTATACTCCTGTGGAACTGTAGTCTTCCTATATTTTACTTGTTGAATATTATGATTAGTGACAAATTAAACTTGTGAATATAGAGTAGATTAAAATTATATTTTTTCAAAAACTAATGAAGGGAGGGGAGGAAGTGAGGGAGTTGGAGGTTAACAGGAGATTAGGGGAGGTGTGGTTGTTTTCTTAGAACTGTACCTATGAAACTCATGAAGTCTGTTCTCTTTATATTAATAAAAAATTTTAAGAAAAAAGAAAACAAAAGTAGTATATAAGTGAGGGAGGGGAGAATTAAGAAGAAAAATACTATTTATTTGTGGATTGATTATAGTAAGAATTTTGACATCACAAAATGTTTACATCTTGGCTTATTTATAATAGAACCTGAATATTTTACCTGTGAAAGAAAAATCTACTTTGAGCAGGTGTGTGGGAAGACACTTAGCACATCTTTGGCTATGATGTCACCACTCGGAGCTTCTCAAGGGACACCACCCTTAGCATCAACTCACCTTCTAGCAAGCCAGCCAAACACAGACCCTCCAGACAATAAATCCATGACCTATTGCCTCATTCCTCTGGCTGGAGAGGAGGTTGACGTGTGTAAGAGGGAAATTATCAGACCCAGAGGAGCAGGCAGTGGCCCCCTTGTTGGAGAAGGGCTGACTGAAGCTGTTTCAGTTCAGAGTGAATTTTTCTAAAATTATCCCCTTTGAAATTATATATTCCAGTTTAATGTTTGAAACCCCTGATTGATTGCTCAAGTTAGAGCTCTGATAACAGTCCTTGGTGTTCTTCAAGAGACTGAAAATGCCAGCTCTTGGGAAAATGACAGTTCTTTGAGAAATAATCAGGTTCACTGCACATCTCTCTACAATAGGAAAATTATCACTGAGTTCACAAAATTACCTACGATGGCCTTTTCCCCAGCACTGATGGTCCTTCACTACTAACCAGAGACCTGTGAAAAGAGAGGAGGCATTTTGTTTTAACTTCCTGTTGATGTCCATTGTACCTTCACTACCCATCTAATCATAAAGAGATATTTTGCTTGAAAATAAAATTCATTTTGTATTGTTTGGACATTTCTTTTTTGGGAAGCAGGGGATTGGGTTAGATGACCTCTGTCCCTTAGGCTTCTGGGAATTCTGTAATTTGGAAATTCCCAAAAGTACACAATGCGGTGTTATTTTTGCCACATGAGAAATTAATCAACATTTCTGGTAACAACCACAGAGAAGGAAGATTAGGTGAAAAGGGAGATGCTGCCACTCATGATCATTGTGATGAAGAACCCTACTTTGGATGTGAGAGACAAGTTTAAGGCACAAGAATCATTTAAATTCAATTTCCAAAGAATTTGCTTAACATTGCTTCCTTTCATTGGAAGTGAGAACAGTAAAATTAAAAATTCACAAGGGTATAAAAAATGGCAAAAGATAAAGGGTAACAGTTTTGAATAGCTGTAAAGTACGAATTCAATTCAGAACTTCTAGGTCTAAAATAAGGATAGTTTATTAGAAATCAATGAAGAGACCAAGACTTTTTGCTCCTTACCATAAAAAGAAAAGTCATAAAAGTGATTATTTCTTAGGATTTTCTGAGCTCCTGGGATCCCACCAACTATTTTCTTTAGGATAATGTGAACAGTCACGCCCTGCACCACAATGCTCTGTCCATGTAACTGAGATGACAGTTACACATGGGACCATATGGGCACATGTATAATTGGGATGATGAACAGCTCTTTGTCTCAAATACTAAAATTAAGATGATTCTAGTCCATAATAAGTGAGCAGAAGGAAGACTTATCTAGCCAAATGATGGAAAATTAATTTAACAATAAAACCCCACCAGAAGAAACAACTGCTCATCTGATATCTAAAGGGAACTTTTCCTGCCATCTGCTGTTGTTAGCATTTTATATCACCACACTTGCCTGCTCTCTCCCAGAGCTCAGTGCTGCTAAACTCCAGACTGAGTAAGCTACCACGCAGGAAAACAGAGCAGTTGAGGAGTAGGAGTCAATACAAAAAGCACTTCGCTATCCCCAGACTAGGTGTGCCATCTTTCCCAGCAAGTAAATAGCAGCAGTGTAAGAATGAATGCTGGACTTCTCCAGAAACACTCATCATGGGTGGAAGAACATCAGGGGCCATCACACGGAGTCACTCAGCCAAGCAAGCATCCCAGTGCCTTCTCCCCACTTCCTGACTATGTAACATGACACCTAGAGATGACCAGGTCTGAAGAGTGTGACACAGAGGGTGTACCCAGAGGAAGGACATTTGGACTACAGAACATCATCAGTCATTTATAGCTGTCCCAAAGAGTCCCATTAAAAGTGAAATAGGATTCTCATAAGCGCAGAATCAGACACTGGTGGCAGTGGTGGAGTTGGGGATGGCATTTGATGTTTCACTAACAAAGAAGAGCTTAGGAAACAATATACTTAGATGATTATGGATCAAGATGGTTTCCACATCAAAACTTGGGGACAAGGAAAGTGGAATTGAGTGAGCTATGAGTACAGGGCAGCAAGCAATTCTACCCACCATTCCCTAAGAAAGAAGGTTTTTTTTTTTAAGATTTATTTTATTATTTACTTGAAAGGTAGGATGACAGAGAGAGAGGGAGAGACAGAGATCTTCTACCTGCTGGCTCACTCCCCAAATGGACATAGTAGCCATGGCTGGTCTAGGCAAAAACTAAGAGCCAGGAACCCCATCTAGGTCTCCCATGTGGGTGGCAGGGACCCAAGTACTTAAGCCATTGTTTACTGCTTCCCAGGAGCATTAACAGAGCTAGATCAGAAGCAGAGCAGCAAAGACTCGAACTGGTACTCCAAAATGAGATTCTGGATCACAAGCAGTGGCTTAACCTGCTGTGCCACAATGTTGACCTCCTAAGATCTTTATGATTGTGTTCCCTGCTTAGAAGGAAGGAAAAATTCTACCCTGTGTCAAGCTGAGTGCCCAAAAGGACTGCAATGTGGCCAAATCCCCCAAAGGAAAAAGTAGCAGGCTGCGGCAAGTGCTCAGACCTTCCGCAGGGAAGATGGTTTGGAGCCCTGTGTAGATGCTTCGTGAGCTTCCCATGCAGAACAGAAGTCCTGACAGGGAACCCCTGCAGACAGCGTTCAGCTGAGGGGAGGACTGGTGGGCCTGCTATCTTTGGGTAGTTAGCACAGCCCAATTAGGAGCCATATAGGGTTTCCCTATGCTCCACAGGAGCCTATACCAACTGGAGGAAAACTGAACATTCCATAAGTCACATCTGTATGTTAGGTGCCTGTCCATGGCATGAAACTGCTTGGCATAGAAGAACCACTTGTTACCAACAAAAATGGATGAGAGATAAGGAGAATAGTCCAGGAGGGGTTATGCTAATTGTTGACACATCCTCCTCTAGACAGTTAGAAGAGAAAAAGAGATCCTGATGGCTGGGATGGGAAATGGTATGGAGCATGGAGATATCATCCTTAATGTTTAGTTATTGGTGAGAGGGAGCAATAAGAAAAGATGGTTCATAAGCAAAGACAGTTCAAATTTAAAGCTGTGGGTCAACTGTTCCCCAAAGAAACACAGATATGTGTGATTTACCTTCAAATTCAGGGAGCTCACAGGAGCTCTGATGTCTAGGTAGGAGCTCAATGTTAAGAACACTACCTTAGGGGCCAGCACTCTGGAGTGGCAGATAAAGCCTCCGCCTATAGTGCCAGCATCCCACATGGGCACCAGTTTAAGTCCCGGCTGCTCCCTTTGGATACAGCTCCCTGTTAATGTGCTTGAGAGAGCAGCCGAAGATGATCCAAGTCCTTGGGACCGTGAACCCACATGGGACACCCAGAAGAAGCTCCTGGATCCTGGCTTAGGATTGGCCCAGTTCCAGCCATTACAGCCATTTGGGGAGTGAACCAGTGGATGGAAGATCCAAATCTCCCTCCCTCCCTCCCTCCCTCCCTCCCTCTCCCTCTGTCTCTCTCTCTCTCTCTCTCTCTCTCTGCCTTTCAAATAAATAAATAAATCTTTAAAAAATTGTAAAACCCCACCTTAAAGTCACACTTTGATAGAAGAGATGAGTTTATTTATAGTAAACTCAATAGCAGGTTCTTAAAGTACAACACTTGCATCAGAATAATCTGATATGATTATTTGGTACATAGGTAAAATACAAGTTTCTGAGCCCCTCCACAGAATTAAAGAATTGCAATATCTGGGGTGGCATCCTGGAATTTGCATTTTTAATAAGAACTCAGGTAATATTTATGCAATATATGATGTAAACTCTGAGAGTTGAGAATGGTTTTAAATAGGAAGGTCTTGAGAGTCCAACAAAAATCCAAGGCTGGTCCTAACACATCAGAAACTAACTGATCACCAGACAGGGTTGTCTATTAAGGACTCAGGGGGCAGGTCAAGCCCGCACCTGTCTGGCACACAAAGAGGAAGGTCCAGTGATGCTTCTTATGAGCCAGCATTGGTCTAGTACTTTCTTTGGTACAGGCACTGTAGCCTGTGGTTTATGTTATTTGATTTCTCTCAAAAATTCTCCTATCATAGATGAAGCAATTAAAGTTCAGGGAATTTAGACATCTTGAGTAGAGTCATAGAATAAAACAAGAGGAAGAGTCAACCTGACTTTAACATACATTTTTTAAAACTATAAAACTGTATCACACAGCCTTCATTTTTATATATGAAACTTAGTTTACATAGATAAATTAATCATTATTTTAAAAATCCAAACATATATTGTCTCCAATGATTTACAATATATTTCAGAATAAAGTTTTACATAGATGAAAGAAAGACAAATATAAAATGTGATGTACATCAGTTGGCAACATATAAATCTGGGCACACATTGTACAATGGGAGACAGAATGAGGACTCGCCATACAACCTGGAATACCTACAAAGACTTCCAAGAGGAAATCTTACTTTGAATCAGCTCTGAACACCAGTAGAATTTTGAATTACTTGAAATGTATATAAAGTCTTCTTCAAATAGTCTAGAGTATATTTGTGTGTGTTTTTATTAATTTTTATTATTATAAAGAGGACATATTTCATGCATTTCATAGGCACAATTCTAATCCTTTTAAAATCCACCACATAATGGTTAAGATACCACTTAGGATACCCACAGCCCACATTAGAGTGTCTGGGTTCAAGTCCCAGCTCTGCTCCTGATTCCAGCTTCCTGCTAATGCCTACACAGGAATGTAGCAGGTTATGGCTCAAGTACTTGGATTCTTGCCACCCATTTGAGACTTGGATTGAGTTCCAGAACCCTGGCTTCAGCTTTGCCCATATCCAGCTGTTGTGGGCATTTGGTGAGTGAATCAATAGATGTAATATCTGTCTCACTGTCTCTCTCAGTCTCTCTTTCTCTGTGTGTATGTGTGTATGTGATGTGTCTGCCTTTAAAATGAATAAAAATAAATTTAAAATGCTTATTCTGCTTTAAGTATTACTTTTAATAAACAAGAATATGAGAAGGTAGTTCCTGAACAAAGAAAAGTTTCTACATTGATACTCACCAGTTCCTCAATAGCCTATGAAGGATAAACAATAACTAACTTTGTTGAGTACTTACTGTGCTCCAGATACTGTATGAATGCATTTAATCCTTACAGAAACATTTAGGAATATACATTATCATTACCATCTCCAGTTCTAAAGAATGGCATAAACTTGCCCAAGACCTAACTGACAGAAAGAGAACTTGAAGCTTGAGGGTCCCACAACCAATGTGCTCCGTCTAACTACAGGCTGTACTGATGAAGCAGCCAGCTGGGGGGACTGGGGACCTAGCTCAGTCCACCACACTAACAGAGCCAAGGGAAAGCTAGAAAGACCCTGCACATCGAAGGACTTGGCATTCACTGGGCTCAAAAATGATTATGTGTTGAAAGTGAAAGATATCACGTTATCAGTTTTTGAGTAACCACTTGAGTAATTGTGGGATTGAGAGAGGAGAGGTATCTATTTTTCTATCTCTTTTCATCTGGGAAATGACCCCATTTCCCAAGAGCATTTCTTTTATTTGAAAACAATTTTATTCCAAACTCTAGAAGTGTTTATTCCCTTAAGCCTAAGAATAGTCCCAGAGGTCACTGACCTTGTTTTAAGGATGGCTTCTTTTTGTAACTTCAGTTGTGCAATTTAACCTTTGAGGGTATGTATTTAAAAAACTAGAATGACTGGCAAAAAACTAATTAATTAATTAATTAATTTAACAAAGAAAGAGAAGGCTTTATAAAGATATATAAATGACTCCCTATATGTTCACTGACAATCTGTCTTGGAGAACATTGCACATCTCCAGTTCTCCATGAAGATAGGATGCCTTTGCTGCCTGCTCAGACAAAGGTTCTCATGATTTAGCAAGATTCACCCCAAAATTGATGGTAAACGCTCAGCTGCTTTTGCAACCTATTTCCTTATAGCATCGTAACTCGGACCCCATTCCCTCCCAAAGTCTTCCTAAGCTTCTGAACAGAATGACATCAATCTAAGTGTTCTTGTCTGTATTTTCCATGACTTTCTTTATTCCTTTTCCACAGAGTTGTTTTTCTCTAGAAGTTTCTTGTAAGTACTGACTATGTGCCTTGAGATGGTCTAGGCAATGACATGTATTCACTCACTGAAGCTTTGGTAACAAACCCATGAATTAGAATTGTTTTCTAAATAAATAAATGGGGACACAGAAAGTCCAGCCCATTGCCCAAGATCAAAAACATTCATCACAGGATTCAGTCACACAGCTTGGCTTCAGACCTTGCGTGCTCATCCAATAGGTTATTTGCCACCAATATGATTACATTTCACCCTAAATGTAGTTTTAAGTTATGCATGCTATACTACCCACTCACATACATTAGTCCAAATGTTAAAGCAAGGGAGCTTACCCAAAAGATCAAAGCCATTATTCAGACAGTAATAATAATGGCTACTATTTATTGAGCTAATGTTATTTTTTTCATACCTTAACATTTTAGTAGCAAATATGATAAGTTATATAATTGACCTCATTAAAAAAAAAAACTATGAGTCAGACATGACACATAGAATGTTCAAGACTATTAGAGGTTCCCCAAAGATCTGAACACAGTTCTGTTCAGTTGGTGGCTGTTGCTTTGTCACTACCTCTCATAACCTTAATACTAGCCTTCTGTGAACAGCCAATCTAGAATAGTCAAGGAAACACTCAGCTAAAGTGTCATCATTTTTGGGCTTTCAACAACCAAAAAAAAGAAGCATTATCCATAATTAGATATAAATCCCAGGCATTAGGAAAAATGGCTTCGAAAAGTTCAGAGAAAAGGAAGGTGACACTGTAAAAGTTAAAATGACTAAAAGAAGGAAAGTTCACAGGCAAGAATTCTATCTGAACAATAACAAATGACCTTGATCAGGAAGAAAAAAGAAATCATCTGAAAGATAAACCTCTAGAGAGGCCCTGTAGTCTCAAATTTTTAAAAGAAATGCCTGAAATATGGAAGGAGGCCCATACCACCAAGCAATACAAAGTAGCACAATGATATTAGGACAAATAGAGGCCAGACTGCACTGGGGCTCCAAAGGACAGAGTGAGGGCATGGAAAGAGGGCTTGGCATTGGGTTCAGAGCAGGAAGAAAAATAAGAAATGGCAAGGCCCACTGCGTGGGGGCAAGTGGTGTCATGTGGAAAGCTAACGGAGAGAAAAGGGCAATTCAACTTGTATATTGCTTTCTCTATCAAGAAAAGTGATCTTCAAACTGGGAAGGCTAGAACAAATATGGTTAGTAGGAAATTGAAACCTAAGACACACCAGGAGACAATAAGGAAACACTCAGCCAGTTTAAATGAGTTCAAGTTCACAGCCCCAGGTGAATGACTCCCACTCCTCCCAAGGAAGGTGTGGAATGTGCAGCCACTACAGGGTACATAGGTCAAAGTGGAAGAATTCAAGAATACTGCAGTATGCTCCAGTTTTTTTTTTTTAACTTTTATTTAATGAATATAAATTTCCAAAGTACAGCTTATGGATTACAATGGCTTCCCCCCCCCCCCCCAGTAACTTCCCTCCCACCCACAACCCTCCCCTCTCCCGCTCCAGTTTTTAAAAATGTAGGATGGGTGTTTTTTATTTTTTAACAGAAAGTCACAAAATATCAATCCTTGGCAAATTTCAATGAGGAAATATCTATCAATTGTAAAAAGATAATTATCAAGCAAATCACTTGTGCCAATATGATTCTTAGAATATAAGCTTTATCAAGTAATCTTGTTTCTGTGTCAAATAGTTCCCATGAGAAGTCAATTATTTCCCTAGGTTGAGATTTCAAGAAGTCAGCATCAAACTCTGCCTCTGGACAACAGAGGTATCAGGGAATGGAGTGACAGTTTTGTAATGAAGAGGTTTCTTAACTCTTTGGATGGCTGCAGACAAAAGTTGTTTATAAACTCAATCCTGTCCACCTAGGAAGAAGTGTGCAGTGATGAGTGATGCTCTTCTTGCTCTGGAGCATAATCCCATTTATTTGGCCCATTTTTTGTTACTCATATGACTATATAGAAATCGGATGCATAATATTTTGATACAGCCATTTTGAAGACATTTGACAACCCTGAAAACCCATGTTAAGAAACTTTTAGAAGGAGCGATTCACGTAATTATACACAAACTCTACTCCTCTTATTCTTGATACAAAATTCTGAGTGAATTTTGTACCTGCAGTAAGGTCAGTTGCAGGGATGGAACTCTGAGCTATCGATTGTTCGCATTACTAAGAAACATAAAAAGGTGCATTTTAAAAATCTTGATATAAAATAAGCTATTTTAATGCACTCTTTTGTTAGGATCAAATCCAAATAGCCACATCAAAGTAACTGCATCAGAATCTTTTCTCCAGATCTGATTTCCTTATGCCCATTTACATCACACACTTTGGAACTCCATGACAATTAGGACTTTCTAAGTGCAACATCTGCATTTCACTTCCCTGGTTGATACAACTCACTGTGTTTCTAATATCTGTGAGGACAGAAAGACGTAAGGACAACTTCAGAGCCAACGCAGCAGCCCCTGTGTCCTTGGGGAATATGCTCCAAGACCCCTAGGTGATGCTTTAACCTCACACAGTCCCAAGCCCTAAAAAGATAAACCTACGATGAAGTTCAATTTACGAATTAGGCAGGATAAGAAATTACCAGTAATTAACAGAATAATTATAACAATATGCCAAAATAAAGAGTTGTTTAAATTTATTAATTCTTTACTTCTGGGATGTTCTCCTTAATATCTTCAGGCCACTGTTGACTACAGGTAATGGAAACCACATAAAGCAAAAGCTCAGATAAAGGGAAAATATTATATTTATTAAATTCCTACCAAGCCAGATGGTGTCTTCTTGCCTATAGGGACTGAAAGTGAAGACTGCATGCCATTCTAAATTCTTTGGTAGTAAACAATAGAAATAGACCCTTGTTTAACCTAAACAAGAAAGGATTTTATTGGAACAACACAGGGCAACGGTACAACAACAGAAAAGGTGAACAGGTCTTGAGAAGGTCTAGAATCAGAGCAGCTCCAGGATGTCAGTAGAGAAAACAAAGCCAGCAACTGCAGGGGCGTGCCGCGAACAGCTCCAGTCCCACTAGCCATCTGCCTCTGCTCAAGTTCAAAGCTTGTCACGTACCCTCCCCTGTGATCAGGGCCACTGGGGTCATGAATGGCCAACAGCCACATGACTGGAAGACAGCAGTTTTTAAAATGGAAAAAGAAAAGAACCATTACTAGAAAAAAGCACAGTATCCTAAGAAAGAATGGGGTTAAAATACACATATGTGTATTATGTTTGTGTGTGTGTGTGTGTGTGTATCTGCTAGAGACCTTGAACTTTAGTCAAACACTCATTTTCAAAAACACAGGCTTTATCTCACCTGCTTCAAGTAAATAACAGGTTAGTTGCCTGCAAGTTCAATAAACAAGTAGTGTGGTAAGACACATGTGTTGGATATTTTAATAATACCCTACAGTCAATACAAGGGAGGGGAGAGCTACACTGATAAGCCTTATTCCCACCTCCTGGAGAGTTTAGTCTTCAATTCTTAGCCTCACCTTTTAGGAAGGACATTGTGAAGGTACTTGTCTCAGACACTATATCCTCTCTTTTGACCTCTGCCCTATAGTCTAGAAGACCCTAGAAACTCAGTTTTGCCAAGTCTCCTACCAACTGGCTTCTAGTTAGGCTGTCCCGGAGAGAAGTCATGGAAGGGAACTGGGATGTGGGAGGTGCGGAGACGTAGTTTTCTTCCTGACCACACTGTCTCAGCCTCCTTCCAGCAGCAGGTGGCATCTCACATCAGTGCCTTGGCAATTCTCACACCCGCAATGAGAAGCCGCTCCCTTGGACCCAGCACCAGGCTTGCCTGCTGAGCCACAGCACATAAGCTGTGCCAACAGCAGCATTGGTGGTCCCAGAATCAGCCAGGATGTGCCCCTTCACACCAGCAGCACACTCCCTGACACACACACACACACACACACACACACACCTTGCAGCACCGGTGCTGTCCGTGGTGCCTGACCAGCGGTTGCTGCTCTGCCGTGGGTGGCCCTCCTTTGTGATTCTGGGCCCTGGGACACCTCCCACTCATTCTCCAGCTGTAGAGACAGTGACTGCTTCTGAAGCTGCTCATTTCTGCATTATCTCATGTTTGCCTCTTTGCTCCCTCTGCCTTTCTATCACCTATGTAAAAAGCTGCCAATCTCTGTTGGAAATACTGAGAATGTTTCTATCTTTTTTCTAGATCCTGGCATGCAAATGCTGAAGAACAATATTATGCCCAGAGGAGGAGGAGGAGGAGGGAGTTTGCTACCATGACATACTTGGATCCTCTGGGCTCCTTCTATGGAGGTGCAGTCACCCAAAGGATGGGCTTCCACCCATTGGAGAGACTGGAGAAAGGCCAACCAGAGCAACAAACTGGGCTAAATCAATGCTCGTGGATCTGAAAGTTCACCTGCAGAACCCACAGACTTTAACTAAAGAGCAGGTCATTTTCTTTTGAAGTTGGAGGACAAAGTTTGGTTATTTAGTCACCTGCAGAAAAAGTAAAAATTAGCCTCCAGGGGCTATCTCGACCTCAGAGTAATTTAAAACGACATCCCTGAATCTGAGAACAAGGAAATGGAATCTGCCACTGCTTTACCACACCTGAACATCGACTCTGGTTATGGGAGCATTTTCCTCACTGCTTCCCCTCTGCTTCCACCGTGTTCCTTCTGTCAGCCTGGGATTTGCACCCCAGGCCCTTGGGAGGGGACAAAGAGGGCTACAGTCACAACTAACAGAACCAGAGGGTTCTAGTGTTCCAAAGAGAACTGCGCATCCCGTGGTTCTTGTCTGAAGGATCTACAGCTCTGAATCTTCCCAGCCCAGCCTGAGGCCTCCCATCCCAGCCCGGTATTCACAAGGGATGGGCTGACAGAGACCAGGCAGGCAGACAAGGCTGGAAAACTTTAACAAGATAATCTTCCTGCCACCTTGAAATTCCCACCACCCTCCTGATTACACGCCAGCTGTCAACAACCCGTGCACATCTGCACAGTTCCCACCCTTCTGGTGCTGGGGCATGTATAAGGAGCCTCAAAACAGCTGTTGTCTACCCACTCACCAGGTCTCCTTTCCTGGTACAAAACTGCCTTCAATCGCTTGGCAACTTTGTTGGTGGTGGAGAAAGACAGTCCGTCCTGGGTACCGCTCAACTGAATATAGAAACCAAATGCTGGTCTCTATAATTCTCTTAAATGGGAACTTCTGGCACCCTGGAAGAAGCACTTGTTTTAGTTTTTTATGTCAAGATGTAAACCTTGGAGCAGAAAGAGAATACAGGCATTTGCTAAGGAAACATACCGCAGTTACATCAGGACCACAGATCAACCCAGAGTTCATTGTGACCAAGTCCAAGGATGCTCTCTGCATCCACTGTGACTATGGCTCCAGTGAGTCTACACTGCAAAAATAAAAAAAAAAAAAAACCACCCTGGAGTTAACCATTGCAGTGCCTTGGCCCAGCTTCCTGGCAAGTGAGGGTTCGAACAGCAGGATTTCAGTGGCCTACATGCTGTGGCTTTTATCAGTACAGCTCCTTGTGAATGATTTTACTTCCTTTTGTTTCCCCTTAAGTTGTCCAATGTCCCTCCTATATGTCTCATGTCATGGGATGACTTCCAAGAAAACAAAAGGAAAATATCCCAAGAGTTTCCACTGATGTGCCCATAGCCAGCACACTCTGGACACGTGCCATGATTGAAGGCCCCCAGAGTGAGTGCACACACTACAACACACACATGCCCAAAAGCCTAAAACTCCAACAATGGCCTAGGATAATTTTGAATTAAATTTAGAATAAATTTGAATTTTGAATAATCCTCTTTCTAAAGCTCTTGCCGCCCCCACCCAATTGCAAATCTAAGATCACAACTTTCTTTAAGCAGATTTCTTTTATTAAGATTTTTTTTTAAATCTGAGGGGTAGAGAGACAGAGAACTTCCATCTGCTGGTCTTCTCCCCAAATGCCTACAACATCCAAGGCTGGGCCAGGAACCCCATTAGGGCCTCCCACTCGGGTGGCAGGGAGCCAGGTATCTGAGCCATCACCTGCTGCCTCCCAGGGTGCACATGAGCAGGAAGCTGGAATTGGGAGCAGAGCCAGGACTTGAACCCTGGCGCTTGACATGAGATGCAGGTGTCTTAACTGCTTTGCCAAAAACCCACCCTCATGTTTCTTTAATGAAAAACTAGTGGTTAGTTCCTAGATGGAAGGAGTAAGTATGGGCAGAGGATAGTGCTAAAAGGGAAGAGAAAGGTAATGATACAGAATATCATGAGGTGGCTGGTGTGTGCATGTGTGGAGGGCTGCTTCTGTGTTGGACCCACCTAGGACATAGACGTCTACTACAGGCCGGGAAGCCTTTATCATCTCCCAGCTCAGGAGACCTGACTTGCAATGTTCAGCCAGGTCCGCTCTCTGATTCTTCTCCTTCCAATGCTCTCTGACTACCTCACCCCCCATCATTCCCCTCCCTGTCCCTTTTATGTTCCTCTGCCCACCTCCTCCCATGCCCCCAGTCTGCGGCAGCCACCTGGGGACTGTGCTATTCAATAATTAGCCAGGGCAGCTGCTAAACCAAATGAACTCCTGAGACCTGCAGCTGGCAGAGCGGAGAGCTGCCTGGAGGAGGGGGAAGCTGGGGGAGGCCACAGGGCCTTCTCAGGTGGCCAGATGACGCCTAATTAGGCCCCCTGTCAGGAGGCCTCAGCAGATGGGCAAATGCCTGGAAGCCTCAGGGAGTGAGCAAGACACTCTGGGAACTCCTGGTGTGCTCCTTCCTGTCCAGCTGCCTCTGGGGCTGTGAGCGAGGATGGTGAAAACAATAATTGGCGCCTTGGGTCAAGGGGCCTTGCCTTTCCCAGCCCAGAGGGGAGAAGCTCTGCTTCCCTGTGGCCCAGCCGCCCCGCTCACTCACCTTCACCACCCTGGGGCCTGCGCTGTGGATGCTGCTGATTGAAAAATGGTTTTTCTGTTGCTGTTTTTAGATGCACTCCAGAGCAGTTGGCACTGGGAACATTTTTCTAAATGCAAACAATGCACACCATGAATTCAGGAGAGGCAGGCAGTAACCAGAAGAGAAACATGAAGAAAATGAATGATCTCTGCCTCTCCAGCCTGCAAAAGTGAAAAGCAAACAGCGTGGCAGAGGGAGGGTCGGGCAGTTCTTGAACTAATTTTGAGAGGAATGCAGTTTCTGAGCAACGTGTAGCCAGGGGCCAAAGAGCAGGGGACAGGAGAGGCTGTGGAGGGGACAGGGGAGGCTGTGGTGGGGACAGGGGAAGCTGTGGAGGGGGCAGGTTTCATACTTCAGAGTGCCCAGTGCCTGCAAGACCATCCTAAGTTTCCGCTCACCAACCCGGTCACTGTACACCTTGCTGTCTCCACTGCCATCACATCTAACCAGTGAAGACGAGCAGAAGAGGACACCCTCCTCCCCAAAATCTCCTGTGGACATCGGAAGTTTACCTTCCAGAATTCTAGCTGGGCATAAATGGTTGGAGTGGCAATGAGGGTTCCAAGCACCGAGGGGGAAAGCTACAAGGAGCAGACCTAAGAAGGCACCACCATGACCCATTTGCCCTTTCCTTTCACTCTCTTCCATAACTCTCCTCTTGAGCGACTGGAAGCATCTTTGTCTTTTGATGAAGAGATTGGCATCAGCAGATTTAACGTCTTGACTCAAAGAGCTCTAGTCTAGAAAAAACAAAGGTCAGGAAAACACAAGAAATCTACCTGCCCCCAAGCCCTGGTGCCTCCACTGGCGACGCCCATAAGCCTCCGTGTGGGCTCAGAGAAGCAGCCTCTTTGTCTCCTCTGGTGACTCCTTGGAGTCACTGTTGCAAAGTGAACTCGTATGAGAATTACTTGTACCTTCTAATCGCCCTGGAGCCTGGTAATGACTGTTTTGTAACTGCTCTGTGTAGAAAATCATTTAGAAGAAAATGTAATGTGGCTGAGGAAATAAGCATAAGAATCATTTATTATAATATTCTTTATTTACTCTTGTTATTAATGTCCCTTGTTTGTGAGACCAATTTAGGGACAGGCTGGGCTGTGTATGATTAGATTTTTTTTGGCCAGGAAGGGGATCAAGCTGGCAGCAGAACGTCTTTGAGCAATCTCTACTCTCTGTAGTTCCTGGAGTATAACATATTTTCTGCAGGCTTTGGCTGATACAGTGGACATTAATTGTTAATTCTCCTCCAACAGCCATCTGCTAAAAATGAAGATTTCCTGGAAATTTGGGGAAACAGCGCCATCTAGCAGCCCTTGCTCTAAGTGCATCTAAGTCGGGTCCATTGCAGACCACAGGTGGGAAAATTGCTTTTTCTGTGAGGACTAAGCAGCAAAGATACTCCCCACATATCCACTTCTGGTACCAATAAAAACAACCTGTTTGCAACAGCTTTGAGTCTATTTTGTTTCAGGATGACAGCTCAGCATTATACTCTGAGGATAGGCAGTTTCCTAAAATTACGTTAGCATTGAACTTTTCATTTGGAAAACACCTCAGAACTACCCATGTAATAGAGGAGGACACTGATGCCCAAGAAGCAACTCTTCAAGGTCACACTGGCATCTTGGGGTTCAGTTGCACTCAGAAGCCAGAACCAATCCCACTAAGCCTAGATCGGGGGCAAACATTTATCAGTCTAGGGAGAGGGGCTGGCAGTGTGGTGTAGTGGGTAAAGTTGCTACCTGTAATGTGAGTATCCCATATGGGAGCTGGTTCAAGTCCTGGCTGCTCCACTTCTAATCCAGCTCTCTGCTATGGAAAATCAGCAGAAGATGGCCCAAGTCCTTGGGCCCCTGCACTCACGTGGGAGACCCAGAAGAAGCTCCTGGCTATGGATCCACTCAGCTCCAGCCATTGCAGCCATCTGGAGAGTGAACCAGCAGTTGGAAGACCTTTCTTTCTCTCTGCTTCTGCCTCTCTGTAGCACTGCCTTTCAAATCAATCAATCAAAAAAAAAAAAAAAAAAAACGCTAGGGAGAGACGAAAACAGGACACAGAGGGGACAACATCAGAGCACGTGTCAGTGGTAGAGTGTTATGTGTACTTCTGAATCTACAGTACAACAGGACCCATTTGTTTGTGGGAATATATTCCTAGACCCCCAATGGATCCCTAAAACTGTGGATAATACTGTATCCTTTATAGACTTTTTTTCCTATATATGCATACATATGCTATAACCCAATTTACAAATTAGGCACAGTAAGAGTTAACAAAAAATATAATTCAATAGAACAACTATAATAATATATTTTTAATAAGTTGCTAATATCTGTACTCTTGCACTTTGAGGCAATTATTAAATAAAGGATTATACAAGCACTCCAATACTGTAAATAGTCGATCTGACAACAAAGATGGCTATGAGAAGACTAGAAGGAGGGTAGCATATACAACATGGATATGCTGGACAAAGGGATGATTCATGGCCTGGGCAGGATCTAAGAGGAATGCACAAGTTTTTATCACACTATTCAGAACCACAACTTGAAACTTATAAATTGCTTCTTTCTGCCATTTTTGTTTAACATTTTTGGACCATAGTTGTTCTAGAGCCACTAAAGCCACAGAAAGGGAAACTGTGGAACAGGGAGAACTCCTGTACAATTTCAAGGGTAAGGCAAGGCACAGATTAAACACAGAGGTGGTTTTTGGCCTATGTCTAGGGCACAGGCATGTACTGTGAAAAGCTGTTTGGGCAGCCTTCCATTGAAATGCCTGAAACAGATACTTGGATTTCCCTTAGTTCATTCAGACCACTGGAACAAAATGCCTTAAACTCAGTGAGTTATAAACAGTGGAAAGTTATCACTCACAATTCTGGAGGCTGGGAAGTCTACATTCAAGACACGGGCAGATTCCTTACCTGGTGAGTGCCTGTTCTTCTTGGATGATGCCTGCTGTGCATTCTCAGTTGGCAGAAGGAGCAGAGATGCCCTCAAGCCTCTCCTCAGAGTACACTGACCCCTTTTGTGAGGGTGGAGCCCTCATGACACAATCACTCCCCCCAGGCCTCTGCTCTGAATGTCATGCCCATGGGGTGTGAGGTTCCAACATGCAGATCTGGAGGGAGGAGCCCCATCATTCAGCCCACAGCAGGACATTCTCAGCTAAGTTTCTCTATGTCCTCACTGGTCGAGGGTCTCTGCCAAAGAGCAGATATTACAGACTTAATTTTAGAAACAGAGGTTTTTAAATTTTTCTCCTCTACCAAACCTTTAGAACACTGACATCAAACGTGTCTGACTATCTCTTGCTCAGTGAAAGACTAATTTGTAAATTCTGCCTGTCAGGGCTGAAAGGGACCCAGGGAGATGTCCTGGGCTCATCCTTGCATGTGCGACTGTATCACCAGAGAGGTGTTAAGAACATCACTGCATGGGCCCCGCCAGGACTAATTAAATCAAAATCTCCAGTGTGGGGCTTAGCTGTTAACATTTTTAAAGTTACTTTAGTGACTCCAATATGCATCCAAAGTCTAGAACTGACTTCCAGGCTGAACTGTCCTCTCAAAGATGAGAAAACCAATTTATAGACTCAATGCAATCCCTGTCAAAAAATCAAGGACATTATTCACAAATATAGAAAAAAATGATGGTAAAATTCATATGGAAACACAATAGAACCTGAGCAACTAAAGAAATCTTATACCACAAAAAAGAAAGCCAGAGGCATCACAATATCATATTTCAAGACAAACTACGGGGTAGTTATAATCAAAGCAGCCTGGTACTGGCAAAAAAAAAAAAAAAGATGTGTAGACAAATGGAACAGAATAGAAATGCCAGAAATCAACCCACAGATCAACAGCCAACTTATCTTTGACTAAGGAGCTAAAATCAATCCCCGGAGAAAGGACAATCTCTTCAACCAATGGTGCTGGGAAAACTGGATCTCCACATGCAGAAGTATGAAACCTTATATCTTATATCTTACACATAAATCCACTCAAAATGGATCAAGGACCTAAAGCTATGACCTGATACCATCAAATTACTAGAGGAGGACATTGGAGAAACTGTAAGATATTGGCATAGGTAAAGACTTCTTGGAAAAGACCCCAGAAGCACAGGCAATCAAAGCAAAAATAGACAAATAGGATTACCTCAAGCTAAGAAGCTTCTGTACTGCAAAGAAAAAGCACTCAACAAAGGAAAGAGGCCACCAACAGAATGGGAAAAATATTTACAAACTATGCAACAGATAAAGAATTAATATCCAGAATCTATAAAGAGCTCAAGAAACTCAACAGCAACAAAACACTTCAGTTAAGAAATGGGCAAAGGACTTGAACAGGCACCTTTCAAAAGAGGAAATTGAAATGGCCAATAGATACATGAAAATACACTCAGGATTGCTAGCCCTTAGGTAAATGCAAATGAAATCACAATGCAGTTTCACCTCGCCCCAGTTAGAATGGCTGTCATACAGACATCAACAATCAATAAATGCTTACAAGGATGTTGGGGAAAAGTACCCTAATACACTGTTGGCGGGAATGTAAACTAACTGGTGTAGCCATTGTGGAAGATGGTATGGAGACACCTCAGAGATCTGAAAATCAATATACCATATTACCCAGCCACTCCACTCCTGGGAATTTTCCCAAACAAAATGAAATCAGCATATGAAGGAGTGATCTGTTTCTGCATGTTTATTGCAGCTCAATTCACAATAGCTAAGATATGGAATCAACCCAGATTTCCATCAACTGATGACTGGATAAAGAAATTATGGTATATACACTATGGGATACTACTCAGCAGAAAAAATAAATGAAATCCTGACTTTTGCAACAAAATGGATACAACTAGAAATCATTATACTTAGTGAAATAAACCAGTCCCCAAAAGACAGCTACCATATGTTTTCTATGATTAGGACTAATACAGTACCTAAAATGTAATGTATTATTAGAGTGAAATTGACATTTAAAGATTCGATGATCATTTACAGCCCTTGTCTCTACTGTCGAGGAACAGTGTAGTTTTTTCATACTATTTTTTAATTCTTTACTTAATGTAGGGTTAATCTTATGAATATAAAGTAAACTGAAAATAGCTATTTATAAAAATTAAGAGTGGGAATAGGAGAGGAAGGAGGAAGAGGGGTTGGAGCATGGGCAGGAGGCAGGTGGGAGGTATCACTATGTTCCTAAATCTGTACATGTGAAATACATGAAAGTTGTATATCTTAAATAAATTTTTTAAAAATAATAGTTATAATTTTAAAAAAGAAAAGATGAGAAAACCAATGATCAGAAAGACAAAGTGACTAGCTCAGAAACACACATGGAAGTAAGGGCAAAACTGGGAACCGTCTTTTCCCTGTCCATCCCTGCCTACTGCAGTGCAGAGCCTTTACCCTGGTGGCGTTTCAGGTCTCCAGCATTCTAGCCTATTCTCCCATGTGCAATCACCCTAACAAACAGCTGCAATTCCTCCAGGAAGGTTTGATGGAAGATGAATAGTATTAATTTGGAATTGTGCAAGGAGGATTTCCCCAAGGGTTTTGTCCCATCTTCATTCTAAGGCACTGCTGCCCATCTACTTCTGCTCAAGGAACATCGTGATCAACAGCAATACAGCCGGTGCCATGGCTTAATAGGCTAATCCTCCGCCTGCGGCGCCGGCACACTGGGTTCTAGTCCAGGCTGGGGCACCAGATTCTGTTCCGGTTGCCCCTCTTCCAGGCCAGCTCTCTGCTGTGGCCTGGGAGTGCAGTGGAGGATGGTCCAAGTGCTTGGGCCCTGCACCCCATGGGAGACCAGGAGAAGCACCTGGCTCCTGGCTTCGGATCAGCGCACGGCGCTGGCAGCAACGGCCATTGGAGGGTGAACCAATGGCAAAGGAAGACCTTTCTCTGTCTCTCTTTCTCACTGTCTACTCTGCCTGTCCAAAAAAAAAAAAAAGAAAGAAAAAGAAAAAGAAAAAAAAAGAAAAAACAGCAATGCAATGATCTCTGATGGTCAAGCTATCCTAAGGATGCCTTGGGCTCTGACAGCCTTACAGTATCCACACTCATCTTGCCTTTGACAATTAAAGACCACCTCTTGGTCTGTGGCAGTCCAATCCCATCATTACCTCTAGATTCAGGGAGGCTGGTCCAATGGCAGCTGTTCCCATGGCCATTCCTGGGCCACAAAGAAGAGCCCTCTTAGACCTCTTCAAGGATACCCAGGCTCCCCTCCCAACTGCATCCTGCCCAGTCCTGGTACAAGGAATGCCCCTGAGTCCTTCATGGAGACACAGTGGGGCTGCATGAGCTCGTCTCTGATGATATATCTGCTCTAGCACTGCCATTGTCCTAAGCCTTTGGACATGTCCTCTGCCTCACTAAGGACAGTCAAGATAGGTCATCCTAACCATCCCCCTCGTTCAAAAGTCTGGTCCAAGACTTGTCACCTTATTGTCTCTTTAACAAACAAAAAACTACAGGCAGCCCAGCATTTTGCATCCAAACCACATCTCCCAGGCTGTTTCTCAAACTTTAAAATAGCTTAAAACTCACTTGGTAGACAAAAATCCTCCAGATTCTACACATATCCCCCCCTGTTCATGGGCCATGAAACGATTAATTGCATCAACACCCAAAGTTTAAAAAAGAACGGCACAGCCTTGGCCTGGGATCCTCTGCTGAGCTCTGATGTGAGCAGGAGCATCCCAGTGGGCATTCTCAGGCTTTTCCCCCGAGCTTCCCCCACCCACTGCCCCTCTTACCCTTTTCCTTCCATCAGGGACCTCAAAGGGGGGGGGGGGGCAAGTTAAGAATCTTGACCTCTTGGAGCAAAGCTGACTCCAGACTTCATAGCCCCTTTGCCCAGGTTTTGACCTTTGACATTCCTCAGAATAAAACATAGAGGCTTTAAGGGATGGTAGACGGTGTAGCACAAATAGGGATCTGCATTCAAGGCCCCACGACACCTAGAGGTGACTGCCCACAAAGCCTTTTTGGGATTGGGGTATTTCAGCCACGTTGATGCAAGCTATCAAGTGATTCAATACAGAAACTCCTTCAAACTGAGTCCGACTGCGCCCTTCCTCCCTGGAGCCCTAGAGGGGCTTCACGGTCACTCAGCAGAAAGCACAAAAGTCCTCACTGGGCACAGGCCTTCTGTGCTCATCACCCTCCCTTCTCTGGCTCATTTCCTACCCAACTCTCTTACTCAGTGGGGCCCAGACACACTGGTCTCGCTATTCTGCCAAAACTAGAAACTTCCACTGGCATCCTCGTCAGCTTAGGGTAGCTGCCCTCTATCTAGTCCCTGGCCACCTTTGATATTTTAAGCTATACCTTCCTTCCTCCCCTCTGCCTTTTTCCCGTGGTACGTGTCACCTTCCAACACATTGCTCACATCATTTATTCTGACACCATCTCTCTCCCCTACTGGAATGTAAGTGCCATGAGGATGGCGATGTTTGTCTCTGACAAACACCCCAACCCCAGGAAATGTTGGGTGTGGAATATGATTGATAAATATTCCTTCTCTCTGTCAATGCGTGAGATTGCTATGTGCTTGACTATGTGGTTGAGCTAATCACAGTCCAATAAACATTCCACAAATGAGCCATTTGTGGCCAGTTTGCCTGCTTTTCTTCTCTACCAAACTGGAACAATCTCACAGTGATCAATTCAATTATGCAGAAATTGACCCAGTCTGCTAAGACATGCAGAGCCAGCAATTAACATTTCTACAACATTTTAAAAACTTCTTTAACTAGAAATTCACATGAATGTTCAAGCAAAAGGGTTCCCGCCACCTGAGCTTCTCATGTGTTTCTTGTGAAAATGAGGGAGTCCTGTGCCACTCATATACAACGAGCTTGGTCATTTTCATGAGGGAGGCTCAAGTGAAAATAAAATGATAATTGTGACTCCTTTCACACTAAATTAACCACGAATTTACAGAAACAGCCTGCAATGAACACCCCTGATGGGCCTTGTTTTAGAGAACCCTAAGACACCCGACAACAATCAGCATCAGTCCACACAACTCACTAGTCAGGCCCCATCTCATTTCAAGAAGAATGCAAAAAGTTCACAGGAAATGGAATTTTAAATCAGCGCATTTTGGTGCAAAAATATAAAATTCGTGTGCAATTTTTCCATAACATATTTTCCATGAACATTTTGAAGATCTCATGATATTACTCCTTTCACCAAATGAAAGCCTCAGCCAATGAATCACTGAGTTATGTTGGTTAATATTGAATTTAGAAAACTATCTTAGGGCCGGTGCTGTGGTGCAGTAGGTTGCAGCACTGGCATTGCATATGAGCACGGGTTCGAGTCCTGGCTGCTCCACTTCCAACCCAGCTCCCCGTTAATGCATCTAGGAAAGCAGTGGAGGACAGACCAAGTCCTTGGGCCCCTGCACCCACATAGGAGACTCGGAAGAAACTCCTGGCTTCGGATCAGCCCTTAGGTAGAAATGCACTTGGCATGTCATGCTCCTCTCTGGCTTAACCCTTTTCTCCTCTTGCCTAGAATCCAGATCCCTCATCCTAGCCCAGAAGCCAGTCCTCCCTTATTTGGGACACCCAGGGACTTCCCAGCCCTTAGCCTGAATGAGACAACTCAGTGTAACTCCACCCCCAAAACTTTTTATTGCCATGAACTCTCAAACTCATTCTCCAAGTAAACAAGATCCCTTTGTCCACCCACAGGCAGGAAGCTGCAGATCCCTAGCTTTTCAGCACAAGCTTGCCTCTACTGACAATCTCCATCAACGTGCAGAGGTGTTGGCACAAAGCTGCCTGTCACTGAGCAGGCCCCTCGTCCCCCTCACCTGTCACACTCCGCGGAGGAGCTCACAGCATGAAAGATAAGGGAGAACTGAGCTGGATGAAGGAAGGGCTGGCTAGGTCCTCATTCGGTCCTGTTTCTCACAGGCCTGACACAGGTCATCACCCGTGAGTGAGCTGGATTCCTCACCCGCACCTGCTCCCCTGCCACCAGGGTGAGAGAAGACAGCAGCGAGGAGGAGGAAGGGGACTGGGGAACCACCTCCCCCAGAGCCAGCCTAGGACTGCAGATTAGGGGTGTCTCCTCCTGCGGTTCACCCCGCCCTGGAGGGAAAGCGCAACAGACAGCAGGGAGAAAGACACAGGGCTGTGGGTTCCACAGCTCGCCCAGCGTACACACTGCCGCCTCTGTGGAAATAGGTCCAGGGCTATGAATTTATTAAGTTCTTAACTCTCGCTTTCTATTAGTCTCTGCCTTGCTTCTCACAGTTCCCCATTCCATGCTTGTAAACAAAGCCGGCTGTTTATTTGAACAGAAATGGCATGCCGATTAAATTTAAAGGGTGCCAGAAAAGCAAAGGGGGCCAAATCTCCTGAAGTTACCACTGCCTCCTCTCTGATCCTTTTCTATCTGGATGCTGCTAAGTACACTGTCTCTTCTAGACATCATTTCACTTAATTGTCATGGCAATGACAGGAGGGGGTTCTTACATGGTGTTTGCTTATTGCAGTGAAAGGAATGAGGCTAAGAAAAACAGATACCTGTCCCCACTCACATGGATCTCAAAGACCTAGACCTCAACAGACATGTGTGGTTTACAGCCCCGAGGAGACTGTCTGGCTTGCAAATCCATGCAAAGCTGCCTCAAAGAGGAAAAAATTCTGAATATTTATGGATGAGATAAATGTTCTAAATAGATCCTCTTAGATTGAGAGCATAGGGCATTAGGATTTCCCTATGTCCACAGCAGAAAAAGGGTCAAAAGGAGTAGGAAAGGTGCCACAAGATAAACCCCCACAAGAGGACTTGGCTCCCTTCGCGTGTTTCTTCACTCCAGGCTACCAGAGCTGGCTTTTCTTCATGGGAATAAGGGAGAGAGATGACTGCGTGAGTTAGTGCCTGCTCATAGTCCAGCTTCCTGTCCCACCTGGCAACAGGCTGCGGAGTGCATACACAAAGCAGGATGCCACCCAAGCAGCGTGAACAACACCTTCCTGCCCCACGGCTTGCAATTTCCCATCGCTTCCCAAATGCAAGCCCAGACGCACAGAGTGAGCAAAACTGGCCTGGAGACCACCAGCAGTCCAGGCAGAGACAGCACTGGGGAGCACCAAGAAGCTCACCCACAGTTCACTCACCCTGTCTTTCATCAGGGGACCTAGTGTTTAGGGGAAGGAGGCAACTGTAACACGTGTGCAGAACAGCGCGAAGAGATGGAGAAGAGAATAAGGATGTCAGGGAAGACCTCCCTGGGATGAGGTTGAGCTGAGACCTCCATGAAGCTGGGCAGTACGTGCAAGGTAACTCAGAAGAGAACACACTTGGTGTGCGCAGCAAGTAGCAAGGAGGCCAGAGTGCCCGGACCAAACTGAAGGAGGAATGGTAGCGTGGGACATTAGTTGAGATATCTTGGCACTCGGTCAGGAAGCTTTATATGCTAAGGACAGGATTCGTTGTTTTTTTGTTTTTGTTTTTGTTTTTGTTTTTTTGAAAGGCAGAGTTAGACAGTGAGAGAGACAGAGAAACAGAGAAAGGTCTTCCTTCTGTTGGTCCCCCACCCCCCACCCCCAGATGGCCGCTACAGCTGGCGCACTGCGGCGATCTGAAGCCAGGAGCCAGGTGCTTCCTCCTGGTCTCCCTTATGGGTGCAGGGCCCAAGCACTTGGGCCATCCTCCACTGCCTTCCCGGGCCACAGCAGAGAGCTGGACTGGAAGAGGAGCAACCAGGACAGAATCCGGTGCCCCAACTGGGACTAGAACCTGGGGTGCCAGTGCCGCAGGTGGAGGATTAGCCTAGTGAGCCATGGCGCCAGCCACTTTGTTTTTTAATAGTAATGTAAAGCCATGAGAGAGCTTAAAGGAAAGGGCTGCCATGAATTCCCTTATTATTTTTGTAAAATTATCCTTAATGGCTTATGGAGAAGAAATGTAGAGAAGGCTTATGTGGAAGATGGGAGAGGTTGTAATTAAGGAGGGAGCAAGCCGGCGCCGTGGCTCAATAGGCTAATCCTCCACCTTGCGGCGCCGGCACACCGGGTTCTAGTCCCGGTTGGGGCGCCGGATTCTGTCCCGGTTGCCCCTCTTCCAGGCCAGCTCTCTGCTATGGCCAGGGAGTGCAGTGGAGGATGGCCCAGGTGCTTGGGCCCTGCACCCCATGGGAGACCAGGAAAAGCACCTGGCTCCTGGCTCCTGCCATCGGATCAGCGCGGTGCGCCGGCTGCAGCGGCGGCCATTGGAGGGTGAACCAACGGCAAAGGAAGACCTTTCTCTCTCTGTCTCTCTCTCTCACTGTCCACTCTGCCTGTCAAAAATAAAAAAAAAATAAATAAATAAAAAAAATAATAAATAAATAAATAAATAAATAAATTAAGGAGGGAGCAAAGGGAATGAGATAAGGGGGTGAAGTCAGATGGTGCTCTAAACGTAGACCTGGATTAAACAAAACTTTTTAAATAGTTTACTTATTATAAATATTATTATATATAATGTAGTATATAAACGATACTATATAATATATAAATATTAATAGTTTATTATAATTCATTTATTAAAATTACTTACATTATTAAAAACTTTTTTAAACTTTATTTTTAAAAAGGTGGACCCAAAGCGACTTGCTGCTGGGTTACAAAGCTGACGGGTTGATGAGAAAATTACAGTGCAAGGTTGGTGACATGGATTTCAGTCTGAGCGTGTTTGACCTGTGGTTGCTGTTTATGGATTCTCTGACATAGAGGTCAGATTCTGGGTTCTATTTAGCAATATAGCATCCTATATAGCTAAATAGGTTGCACAGCAAATAGGTTCTATAGCAAATAGCATATAAGAGACATTTAATAAGTTCAAATGTATGATGAGTACTGGGATTACTACATACACATACACACACACACACACACACACACATCCACAGCCAGCCAACTACCCCACTTCCCTTTGGCTTTTGCTGTGTATTTCTATTACTTTCGCTTTTCCAAATGAAGTCTTAATTGGAACATCAATTATAAAATGGATGAAATTAAATATTCTACTAATTAAAATTTACACATTGGGCCGGTGCTGTGGGGTACTGGGCTAAGCCTCTACCTGCAGGGCAGAAATCCCATATAGGTGCTGGTGCAGGTCCCGGCTGCTCCTCTTCCAATCCAGCTCTCTGCTATGGCCTGGGAAAGCAGTAGAAGATGACCCAAGTCCTTGGGCCCCTGCACCCACATGGGAGACCCAGAAGAAGCTCCTGGCTCCTGGCTCCTGGCTTCGAATCGGCTCAGCTCTAGCCATTGTGGCCATCTGGGGAGTGAACCAATGGATTAAAGACCTCTTTCTTTGTCTCTTCCTCTCTCTGTAACTCTACCTTTCAAATAAATAAATAAAATCTTGTTTACAAATTTACAGATTGAGTTCACTTATGACATTCGCATATTATAAAGTCAAACTTCAGGGCCAAATGGTTCCGATGAACAAGACATTGGAAATCAGAAATTAGGAATGACAGTTGCAATTTTTCCATAAGCTCTAACTTTAATTTATTTCTGTTTTATTTTTTGTACTTCATGAAAAAGTGATTACAAGTAGCCAAATGTTATATATGTTGTGTGCTGGGTGGGGAGAAATGCTTTTGGCTACAGGTAAAAAGAGTTGAATATCTGTCACTTATTCCTAAAGACATTTACTGTTGATTAACAAGTGCCAGGAAATACAGATACATGTGCCAGTTGGAAGTAGAACCTCCAAGCCTTGAGCCAGCAGCCACAATGCAGCCAATAAAGAACTAGTTCTTCCATTCTCCTATTCCGTTATCACCAGGCTGTCCTTCCGCTGTCATGAGCCATCACGATACCGTTAAAAAGCAGGAGCAAAGGGGTGAGCGTTTGGCATACCAGCTTAAATCCCCACTTGAGATACCCACATCCCATTTCAGAGTTCCTCATCACATTCTGCCTACTCTGCTTCCAATACAGCTTCCTGCTAATGCACACCTTGAGAGGCAGCAGGTAGTGGCTCATATAGGAGTTCGGGGCTCCTGGCTTCTGACTGACACATCCCTGCCTGCTGCAGACATGTAGGGAGTGAACCAGTAAATGGAAGATCTCTCTGTCTCTGTCCATCTGTCTTCCTTTCAAACAAAATGAAAATCAACAATTGCTTAAAGGATCAGGCACAAAGTGGCCACCAGGAAGAAAGACCCTTGTCCCATTTTTATTAGGGAAATGTCTTTCCCAGGAACCTCCGTCAGGGATCTCCTGTGTCTAATTGGACAGATGTGGGACAGATGTGCACTCCCAGACTTTCATTCAGCTGCAGAGTTCCCTGGCTAGCTGCTGACCAAGCCCAGGGGAGAGTCTCAAGAAACTTTCTAATAACCAGGCTGGAAGCTTGCAAGGCAAGTGGCAGAATCCTCTTATACAAAGTGGAATAAATGCTCATATGTATATAAAAGGGGACCATCTCTCACTGTTGTCAGCGAAAAAAGGCAATTTTGATCTGATCTTTCCTGAAGACTTAAGAAAGTGGAGCTAAACTGACTAGGAGCAAGAAAAACAAACAGAAGATGATGTTTCCCCATTCATCTCCTCAGAGTCCCATTCACTGTGACCCCCGTGGCCCCTGAATCTCTCTGTTCTTTCCCACAAACCACCATCAAGAACACCATCCTCGCCTGACCATTCCTCCCTTCACCCACTGCCCCACAGTCACTGGTCCCGATTTCTCCAATTCTCCTTTCTCCACTGTTCTGATGTGTGCAAGGAGCAACACAATTGTGGCATTTCCCTGATTATGGACAAGAGGCCACCGTACCCATGCTCTGATGGTTTTAGCCTTGTCACCTGATGACACTGAGAGTATCCCCAAGCTCCACTCACAGATACCAGCTAGACCAGGGGAGACTCTACAGGTACAATATAAGCAAAGCAGTGACTTACTAATCAATGTTATCAATGCGTATCTAGTTATGAGTTAACTTGTTATTCTACCATCACTGTAACACCATGATGTGAATGGACTCTGAGCAATGAGCCTGGCATCACTTCAATATGACCTACATGCACAATAAGGCTAAATGATTTTATACAATTTTCTGAGATTAGTTAGATGCAAACCTCACTTATTGACAAACCCATTGATGTTTTTCAAGTGAAAATATATGCTCACGGGTATAGACAAAATTTTTCCCTGAGGGCTACACCCTTCCACTAACCACACACACGCACACGCACAGAGTAGACCTGACATCATAAAGAAAAGTAGCTGTCCCTGGTGTTAACTTTAAAATGGGAAATATTTACTGTGAGTCTTTTTCCTGAGCCTATAGTTTGAGATGTGTTAGAGATAATTATTTAAAAATAAACAAACCACAACTCACCCATGGTAAAGTAGAAGTGAACTGCAGACAACTAGTTCTTCACACTGGTGTTCCAGAGACCCCTAAAAACATGGAAATGTATCAACCAAGAGTAGTAGTCAACAGGTTAGCAAGGAAGCCAGTTTCTCTCAATAAATTCCCCCAACCTGCCTGTGTACAGTGGCTAAAAGAATCCAGACAACTGAGCCTGTGAACACCATACAGATGGTCCCTCTGTAACAGACATATGATGACACCTTTATTTTTGGAAGAAAAGCATAAACATTCAGAAAACAAAAAGGACTCTGTGCTTGAACGTGGAAGAGACTATGGCAAAAATGGCTGGAAGGTCCAATTCCCTGCCATGCAGAAGTGTCTGGAAAGGAATTTCCTGGGACTGCGGTTGTACATCTCAAAGTCAAGGACTGACTCTCTTGTCCTCCTCCACCTTGGACAGGCTAACCTCATGGTAGTAATAACCATATCAATAAGACAGCAGTGCTGGACCATAGAAGGGTCTCATTTTCAGTTCAGTTTGCAGCACCAGGAGTTCAAGTTATGGAGCATCAGCTCTGATGAAATTGATACCTGAGAGACCCCTGGTATTTCAAAGTGCACAGCACTGAATCCTCTGCCTTGGATACACTTTAGAAATTCTTTGCACACATTTGACTTGAAATAATGACTTCATTTAAAAATAAAGTAGCTCTAGATTTTGAGGTCGGCTTGCTCTTCATGACTGTGGATTTCTCAGCCCAAGGCAGGAAAGTTAGCTGGTCGTGGTCATGGCCCCTAAAGAGATAACTCATAGCCCCATAGCCCCTGTGTCATCTGATTCTTTGATATGAACAATTGATGGGAAAAGTTATTTGTCAAAGCAATTCCAAGTTCCAATTTGCTTTCAGCCTTTGATTAGGCCCTGCCTGTGTTGAAACGGCAACTGCTGCAGCTGATCCTGCCTTGTTCTCAGTCTCCTCAGGGGAGCCACCGGACCCTCCTTGCAAGCTCAGGTCTTACTCAACTCTCCAAGTGGTTCTTCCAGAAGCAGAAGTACGTGGTGATGGACTTTACTTCCATATCTGTATTGTGTTCCTCTTAATCTTGACCTTCTACTCAATTCAACTGCAGTTATCTGGGTCAAAAGTAGCTGTATCCAAAGATTTAGCAATATTAATCTTCATCCTTTTTTTTTTTTAATATTTGATCAAATGAATTGGTTCCCCCTACCCCATTACAGCCAACTTTTTTCTTTGGTTTATTTAAAAGACCAAGAGACAGGGATATGAACTCCCCCAAACTCCCACAACAGCTAGGGCTGAGCCAAGTGAAAGTCAGGAGCCCAGAATTCAAGCCAGGAGACCTGAGAGTGGCAAGGATCCAGTTATTTTGGCCATCATCTGCTGCCTCGCAGGGTGCACGTTCACAGGCAGCTGGAATCAGCAGAGGAGTGGGAACCTGAACTCTGATATGGAATGCAGATGTCTCACGTGGCGTCTCGATCATTGTGCCAAATACCCACCCAACAAATTGTGTCTTGATGACTAGAAATCATCATAAATGATATTCTTTGCTTATACTTTGGTTCTTACACAACTGCCTTGTTTATTTAATATTCTTTGAATTCTGAGCACATCAAAGAGCTGCAAAAATGCTTTTATTTAAAAATGCTTTTATTAAATGCCACACTTTAGGAAACAAAAGAAAGCTCAACTCAAGTAGTTTGAACAATTAAACCCCTCCATAACTGGACACTTGGAGATGGATTAGGGCATGAATTTTAGCTCCATCAGTTTTTTGAAGATTCAGACTTCTTTCTTCTCTTCACTGTGCTAAATTCACCTCTTCATCACCTTAAGATGACAATTCCAGATATTATAACACTACATGATACCATCTAGAAGCAACAGCAGCAGATACACACACACACACACACACACACACACATATGTATATATGTATATGTATATATAAAAACTTTGTCAATGATGTCCAAGGTTGGGTTTAGTTTGTTTTGTATTTGCTGGAAATCTTTCATGGAGATGTCCAATCTGATTCCCTACCCCTACCCATTGGCTAGCATTGTGCCACATCCCACATTTTAACCAGTTACTGATAAAAGGAAAATGAGACCATGTAATAACCTTAAGGTCAGTGAACATGCAGCTGGTGCTGGGATTATAGCACATCTTTCCATAAAAACTACAATAACAAAAAATACAGGCAAAGAAATTGGAGCATAAAAAATATCAGGGAAGAAAATAGGGAAAGGAAGAAATTTGAGAAAGCAACCAAGTCTGACATATGTGATACCAGGGACTAAAGTGCAAATAAAAGCTTATTCATCAATTACTCTACACCCAAACCCTCTATTTGATATGGTCAGGGTTACTACTCAGGGCTGCCTTCTTAGGAAAGATAGAAATGTCAACAAATCCATAAGCAACTTATTTGATAAAAATCATTGAAATTTTTATTGAGTAGAATAGACAGTTCTGCATTTTAAGGTATAGTTCCCTGAAAGGTTGATGACATCTGAGTAATTATTTCTTATCAAATACAAAATCAAGTTACCATGTAGGACACTAGTTAACATTTATCTCCATTGTAAAGGGGTTCATAAATTCATTTAGTATCATCTAAAAATAAAAGATTGTTTATCATAGCTCCAGATAATTCCTTCAAAGCAATAGAATTTTCCAAGTCTTCATGATGATTCTACTGAAAAGATACTACTATCTCTATTTTACAGTTGAGAAAATTAAGAACTAGCAGAAACAGAATTCAACACTAGGGAGGTCTAATTATAACACTTGTGTTCTCTCCATGTAAGTCAAGCAGAGTAGTAAAGAAGCAAAGAAAAATGCATTTCTCCTGTCCATTTAATCATCATAATCTGTAATTATCAAATTCATTATCTCAATAGCAGCCTGGCAACACATAGATTATAAATAAAACTACCAAGTTTTATTTATTTAACACACACATATTTACAACCTTCTGTTTAATCATTGCAAGACAGGGATTTATTCCACACCTAACTGCAAGAAAAATGAGGGGCTGATCTTTCCAAGATCTCAGAGACAGGACCAGGATGAGAGCCCTTGCTTCCCAAGACAGACCAGTACACTTCACTTCCACAAGAGAAAAAACTCAAGAACACCCATCTGCCATTGTCTGTTTCTCCTTAAAGCCTGAGCTGCAGCATACAGGTAGAAGGGATGCAAGAAAGTCTTGTTCTCCTCTTCACCTGTTACGCTATACCACATTCCCTTTTCACAAACAACTGCCATACGATGATCTGGAAAAGAATATCCACTCTCAGGACTTGGTGTCTTCATGGATTAACCCTCCCCTGCATTTATGAGTTTATAAAAGGGTAATGCTTACCCACCCTGTACAAAGAAGAGTAAACAAGGATGTGAAATTCTACATAATGAGTGAAGGAAGAAATATGTTAGAGATACGAAATCTTCTAGGGGCTGTTTGTTGGTAAATTGGTAAATTCTGGAGAGTAAAGTATCCAATGACCCAGTAGAAATTACTTTGTGCTAACATGGCATCTCCATTTAGCACTGAGATCTTCTGTGGACCATATCACTCATGGTAAGGATAGATTTCCAGTCCATTGACTCACAAAGTGTTTCAGTGGCCTAATTATGCCTGAAGTGGAAAATCACCCTTAAAAGAAAGCTAATGCTTTTTTACCAACATAGCACTGATCTAACTGTTCCTCTGTCTTAAAATGATTGGGTTAACAAGGCAGAAAACACCTTTAAAATCAAGTTTGTGTACATCTTGACTCCTTGTAATTGTCTAAGATAGAAATTATTTTCTTAAAGGGTAAAGAGGCTGATCTTAGCAACCTGGACAGTTGTCAAATAAGGACATGTTTCAGATGCATAATTATTAAAAAATTGATTTCTGAAGATTTTCAATTCAGTCTGATCATCTCTGCTAAATAAACAAATAACTCCAAGTTGCAAACAACCATGGGAGGGGAGTTTGGAGGGGAACTTTCCTGCCACTAAACAAGGGTTCCTCACTGCTGGAAGTGTCCTCCATGCCCATCAAGGGGCCATGGGAGGAAGCCAAGGCAATGTGGAGGAGGAAGGTGTGACATCCCCCAGGCCAGGGTGAGGGCAAAGGATTGTGTCTCAATACTAACGTTGGGGGTAGTAAACAGAGGCATTTACAGAAATAATTTAGAGTTGACAGCTATTCTAAGAGGCTTAGAATTCTAAGAGCCTGCAGAACTTAGAGAAAAAATTTTGAAGTTCATGCATTTCCCCCAGTGTCTCCAGCTTCCTCCCTCTTTAAAATAAGCCCTAGGTGGAATGATTTTGTAAAGTGAAGAATTCTCTTATATGAATAGCTCTTCTTTCATTTTATGTTTTATATGTTTGAATATTTCACATAAGGACTTTTTCCCAGAAAATGTAGAATAAAACATCAGTATGTGAAGATGAGTGAGTCAACACACACACAAAAAACAACATCAAAGTACTTGGAAGCACTCTCTTTGATAAGTCCCTCTCCATTGGCCATAGGCACGTACTCTCCATGAATGGAAGCAAAGGTCCCTGCTGGCAAGCAGTGGGATACAGAGTGGTTTTCCAAATGCATGGATCTACACTGGGGCCCTGAAGAGTCATCAGGTTTGATAGACATTTGAACTCTTCTAAAACAACTCCAGCAATTACAAGAGGAGGTCACTGGGTCCATTGAGACCTCAGCTGATAGCATCTGAAGTCTCCAAAGCCATATCACCTCACTAACAGGCACTACAGAATAGACTGACCTTAACGGTGTTCTTATCATGCTAACCAATCAGGCCAGTTAAAACCACATCCATCAAACAGTCTTCACTAGGGTCCAGAGACCACCTTCATTTCCCCTCCTCTATGAAATCCTCTCATTACTTGGTTAATGCCACTCTTAGGACCATTGGCTTCTACTCTCACCCTGTCTTTTATACTATCTTGTCTATTTAAGAGTTTATAGGCTCCTTCACCAACCAGGCGGTCAATCAAATGCTGCTACAGGGATATCCTCGGCTCCCCACCCAGGAGATAGTGGCTTGAGACTTGTTGCCCTAGGTCAGCAGCAAGCAGTTATAAAAGATCGACCTTCGCCCCTTCACTCCTCCTGGATTTTTGGGCTGATGTAATTCCATACATTGCCTGCTTTATAAAAAAAAAAAAAAAAAAGAAGGGAATGTTAGTAAAATGGTGCCATCTTATCTGTGGCATCATCTATGCCCTGGACACCATCTTGGGCTCTGGCAGTAAGCTTCGGTCCCAAGCCCCACGGCCCAACCACAGGTGTCCGCTCCACCCCTACCCTAATGGGATTCGCTGCTCCTACTTCCCTGCCCCCACCAACGTATAACAGGACCTGCCTCCAGCACACGTGCTGTCTCTCCTGATTCCTCTCTCTCTTACTCTCTTGCCCTCTCCCCCACCCAACAATAAACCTTTTCCTTAACTTTGGTGTTTGGTGTGTTTTGTGGCAGCCTTACATATGTGTTAGTCAGCTTTCCAGTACTACAATGAAATACTCAAGACAAGCTACTTAAGAAGGCAGGAGGTTGACTCCACCTCCTGGTTTTGGAGGCACATAGTCCAACACCGGGCAGCCCCATTTGTTTAGCATCAGCAGAGTCCTAAGAAGCCACAGAGAATCACATGGCAAGAGGGAACTGCACGGGCAGAAGGAGAGTCACATGGAAAGGCAGGAAGCAGACAGTGGCTAAGACTCAGGCTCAGGAGAACTACCTTCCAAGGGCACACCCTCAGTGACATAAGGACCACCCTCTAGGCTCACTTCTAAACACCATAACTGGATTAAGTTCTTACCCTATTAGTACCATGAATTTAAGATTTGGAGATTAACACCTGCATGTATTCAGGAGCCACAGCAGTGCATTGTCTTTTATTAATTATTCATAAAGCCAAAGGAAACCTGGTGAACACTAATTTCTCCCCCTCCCCCCTACCCAAGATGTTCCTCCGAATAAATAAATAAATGATGTTAGTTTCAAATAAGCTTGGAGACCATTTCATATGAACTCCCTTATTGGAGTCAAAAGCACATCTGCCTAGTGGAGGCCACAGGAAGTTCTAGCTTAACAAAAAAATGGTTAACAGTGTTTGATGCACTGTTTTCCAAACCCTTTAACCATGGAATCTTTTATTGTAGCTCTGTCGCTCCCCCTCTTCGTGGAGGAACGACACAGGACCCTGCGCTGTTCTTTCGTCTGCTCGGCCCTCCCCGGGTTTGCTGCTGGTTCTTCCCGGGTTGGCTACTATCCCTTCCACCTCCGTGGAAGGGCAGTTCCCCCTGGCTACATTCCCCACTTCCGCAGGGGAGCGGCACACCGCCGGCCGGCTCTCTGGGGGCTGCACAGGTGTTCCCTTAGATGTTCCTCTTAGATGTTCCTGGTGCATGCCGTCTCTCTCCTCCTTTATAGTCCTCCTCCGCCAATCCTAACTCGGCTGCCCACACGCCGAGTACGCTGCTCTCCAATCAGGAGCAAGTCCTACAGTTTATTGGTTCAACTGGAGGCAGCTGTGTGGAAGCTGTTTACTTCTCTCCCAGCGCCATATTGTGGGAGAGCAGATGCATAGAATAAGTCTTAATTCCAGTAACTCAGTCCAGTCCGGGCTGCTCCCCACATAGCTCCTAACCACTTTTCAAGGGTAACACTCTTTGGAAAATGTTGATCTAGTTAGGAAAATGTTAAAATAACCCAACTTCCCCATTTTATTTGGTAGAAAAAAATTTAAAAGTTGGGGCTCAGGCACAGGAATGGAGTTTTTCAAGTTGATCCAACAATTTTACCAAGAACTTGACCTACTTCCAGCCCAGGTCCCCCTCCACTACAAGGTCCTGTGGACCACGCTCATAAAGGAAGCCCACCTGGCCTTCTGCCATTGGTAAACAGGAACACGGAAGAGCATTTGGCCATGCCTTCTCCTGGGGAGTGGGCATATCACACGGAAAATAGGACTTATTTTCCCACCCGATTCCTCTGCTCTGGAAAGAAACTCCACAGTCCCATTCCAGTATCTTCACTTCCAGGTGAAGTCAGTACATGGGAAAGATGGCAGGTGTCTGGCTATCCTGGCTCCCAGTGTCACAGGAGGTGAGACTGGAATTGAAGTCTATTTTTTTTTATTTTTTATTTTTTTGACAGGCAGAGTTAGACAGTGAGGGAGAGACAGAGACAGAGAGAAAGGTCTTCCTTTTTCCGTTGGTTCACCTCCCAAGTGGCCGCTACCGCAGGCATGTTGCGGCCGTCGCACTGCGCCAATCCAAAGCCAGGAGCCAGGTGCCTTCTAGTCTCCCATGCGGGTGCAGGGCCCAAGAACCTGGTCCATCCTCCACTGCTTTCCCAGGCCACAGCAGAGAGCTGGACTGGAAGAGGAGCAAGCGGGACAGGATCCGGTGCCCCGACCAGGACTAGAACCCGGGGTGCCGGCACCACAGGTGGAAGTCTAACACAAGAGGGAGTCTGATAAGCACCAAAGGACTGCACAGCTCCACCTCCATTTACAGGAGAAAGGGCCATTTCTGATCAGGTCCTTTTCAAGACAAGGGTCATGCAAATTGAAAGGACAAACCCAAGTTAGGAGGTTTTATTCAACCAGAATTCAATTAAGGAATTAAATACCATTAGTAGCTTCTTAAATTAAGCATAAAACCTTTTCAAAGTTTATGTTGTTACTTGAAATCCAGACTGAGAGGAAAAAGGATTCCTGTGATCCTAGTATAGTCCATTATTTCGCGAAGTTGAAACTCAGATAAATTGGCTCCATAAATAGTTAATGAAAGCTAAAAGGCGCAGCCCGCAGATGCAGAGCCCAGAAGTGTTTGCTTCGGAAACACTGCCTCCTGAGAGTCATTGAGAGTGAAAACGCAGCGGAGCACCAGGGCCTTGTTACTGATCTTGCGTTTGTCATGTTGTCGGCCCTTTATGTTCCTTTCTCTGCTCCTTTCCTCGGCCCCTAGGGTGTTCATCTTTTCCTTGGAACAGGACTTCAGACTTTCCAAATGTGTCTGCAATTTTTGAACTGTTTAAACCACAATACCTAAAATGCCAAATTAGGGTTATTTCTGTGAGTGCAGATTTTTTTAAGTGCATCTCTGAGTTTGCAAACAAAATATGGTGGCAACTCATAAAACTGATGTGAATGATGTTTTAAAATAGAATGCTCTGTTTTCCAAGAAATTAAAGTGGCAAACATTTAAGTTTTTTGCTTTAGTAGAAATTATCATAGATGAAAAATTCCAGCATAATTGAGCCCATGGGGGTTCCCCTCCCCTCCTCCACCAGTGAAGGGCAGCTTCCTGGCCCAGGCCCCCAGTGGTACCAGTTTCCTTTGCCATTATTTCCTCCCTCCTCCAATGGATTCTCAGCCCCCAAGCCTTTAGCCAATAGGAAGCTCAGCCCTGTTCCTTTCACATATCCCACCCCCACCCCCACTCCCTTCCTCCAGGAGCCTGTAGTCTAGGAAACCTCTGGCTTACCTTCTCAGATGGAGCAAGTTATAGTTGTGGTTGATCATGAAATAATGGAACAAGAACCAGACTGCACATCCTGAACAAGCCTAGGGCCACTGACATCATACAGGGCCTCTGAAGACACACATTATCCCCCATCACTTCTCCCCAAGACAGAGGGCTCCTCATGTCCCTGGAAGGCTAATAACAGACCTTCTATCTCCTAAGAAACAGTGAATGAGGCTTTGCTTCTAGGGCCTAGGGGCCCTGATCTCTTTATGCACTGGACAGCTAGGGGGCCTGTGTCCCTGTGTGTCTGGGCCTCTCAAGGTGGGCATTGTTCCTCATGCATCCCCCCTGACAGCCAGGGCACAGTCTCGTAAGAGCAATTCTCAGCACAAAAATCACACGCTGTCTCAACAATCAGCATACACAGCACCTGGAAAATATTGTCATCTGCCAGATTCTACACAAGAGCCATGTGTGGCTGGAAATCGGATTCCCAAGCTGAGATGCTGGAGAGGAAATGGAGTTCACTTTTTAGTCACTCTCTGTTGTGTCTGCAAGAAAAGGCGGTTTATGGACCCACTAAGAAAGAGAGAACAGCACTAGAGATTCACCAATACTGTGTCTGATGGGAGAAGGAAATCATGCTAGGATCAGAGGTTAAAGGCATCATGATCACCCGGGAAGACATCACCGTGAAAGCACCCTTCCTCCTCTCTGTGTTGCTCTCTCTCCTGCTTTCTTCAGACCCACCAAAAAGAAAGGATCAAATATATTCATCCCCACTGTGGAGGATCATTAAGGCAAAACCGTAACCTCCCCAAAGTGTCTGGAATACTGGAACATTTGTCATGTATGGCTGCTAGCAGTGGCGGTCTGTTTTGGCAACATTTTTTGGTTGTTGTTGCTATTGTTTCATTTTTGTTTTAACCAAACTTGGAGCCAAACAGAACTGAGTTCGGGTTCAGTTTTGCTATTTACTTACTGTGTAGAATTTATAAATAAGAGGGATGGTTTATATTGTTGCAACTATGATTCAAAAAGAGCATTTGCCTATGAAAACTTGTCAGCTTGAACACTGTGGAATCATGACTGATCAGTCACAGCCTGGGGGAAGCAGATGATAAAATTAATCTTGAATTATTGCGACACAATGATTTAAAAAGAGTGAAACTAGTTTTCAACTCTTTTAGAATCATTTCATTGCTGAGGGGATGCAGTGTTTAGATTCCAAGATACAGTCTCTTCATGGAAGCTCTTGGTGTTTGGGGAGTAATTTGACTTTTGCATCACATTGTTGACTTCTATTAGGTTCCATGTGTCCCTGCATGCAGAAGACCCCTCAGAGTGTTGAGGTTACTCCATGCACTCAATCTCACAGGCTTGCAACTCAATAGGGAAAGAGGGCTGCTGCTTGGGGCCGGCTCTCAGGCGCAGTGGGTTTACGCCCTGGCCTGAAGCGCCTGCATCCCATATGGGCGATGGTTCTAGTCCTGGCTGCTCCTCTTCCCATCCAGCTCTCTGCTATGGCCTGGGAAAGCAGTAGAAGATGGCTCAAGTCCTTGGGCCCCTGCACCTGTGTGGGAGACTGGGAAGAAGTTCCTGGCTCCTGGCTTCGGATCGGCGCAGCTCCGGCCGTTGCGGCCAATTGGGGAGTGAACCATCGGAAGGAAGACCTCTCTCTCTGCCTCTCCTCTCTCTGTGTAACTCTGGCTTTCAAATAAATAAATAAATCCTTTAAAAAAATAGAGGGCTGCTGCTTTTTGAACTTATTTTGGAGACAGAGAATCAGAGACAGAGACAGTAAGAACTCACGCTCACAGGGTCACCTCCCAAATGCCCATAAACAGCTGGGCCTGGGCCAGGCCAAAGTCAAGAGCTGGATCTCTTGGAGAGAGAGGAGAGAGAAGAGGGGGAGAGAGAGAGAAGAGAGAGGGGAGAGAGAGAAGAAAAGGGAGAGAGAAGGGCGAGAAAGAAGGTAGCAGGAACCTGTTTATACTTGAGTCATCATTGCTGCCTCCTGAAGTCTGCATTAGCAGAAAGCTGCAGTCAGGATCCAGACACCAGAATGGGATCCAAGTACTCTGGTGTGGGATGCAGGCAACTTAACAGGTGTCTTCAAAATACATAACGTCTGCCCCAAGGTGACTGCTTCTTAAAAGGAAGACGTTCCAGTGGGCCCTACGAGGCAGCCGCAGCTGAGAGTCTTTCTGCCATCTTGACCTTGGGGGCATTCAGGGCCCCACCTGCCCGGTGGCCACCCCATGGAGTTGGGATGTGGAGGCAGAAGGGAGCCAGAGAGCAGGGCAGCCTTGGAGCCTAGGGTGATCGCTGCTTCCTAGCAGAGGATGAGGAAATCAATGCACCTGTGAACCTACAGGAGCTGGAGAAGGTAATTCCAGGAACCTGAATTTTGCAATCCATTTCCCTGTTTCTAATATTTTCCCCACATGCCGCTGTTCATGCTTCACTTACACATGAATGGTCCATTTGGAAAACTCAGTGGAAATTAAGTGAATAGACAGAATGAGACTTCTCTCCATACTGATAACATCTGAAGTGGCTGCTCACTTCCAGGAGGCCCGTGAGCCAGGGGAGAGAGAGATGAATGGAATAGCACCCCAAAGGGAAGCTGAAACTCAGGAAAAAACAGCCCCATCTCCTTCGTCCTGCAGCCTAGTTCATAGGAAAATTCACTCTCACGCTCGTCAATGCATGGGCTCTAGCATTTTAAAAGTTACGTTTCCCCTTGGATCTCATTCCTCTACTTGACAGCAGCAGATCTAAAATGCTAACACTCTCCTCTACCACTCTGTCACACCAGATGTCTTTGATGCCTGTTTTCCAAATAACACAGAACTAGCTAGGCAGGCACGCCTTCAGTTTTCTTTCACCCTCCTCTCCTACAGAAGTAAATTCATCCACGACGTTTTTCCTTTCCTCAATGTGTATGTGAAAAGTCTTTCCTAGTCCATTCTAAGACTGACTTTTAATCTTGATGCATTTCCTTCCTTATAGGAAATCCATGCACTGAATTATCCCTTTGTCTCTCAGATCTTCCCTTTTTCCACTAAAAAACAGTAGTAGTGGGGGCGGGGGGAGGCTACTTTGGATATTCTCACCAAAAACAATCCCCCATTTCCCTCCACCCTATGAAAGTGTCTAAAAGTTAGACTTACTAGTCTACTTTTGTCAGCTCTCACTCTTCAGAATTCCGTGAGCTGAATCACTTTATCACTCCCTCAAGTCACTCTTAATGGCTTAAGGAAGAGTTTTGATCTTTGTCTTTTGACCTGCCCTCCAGGTCTCCTGCCTGTGACTCCTTCTGAAACACACTACAGTGCAACCTTACTGGACTCCTCTGCAGTCCCCTAAAATGCTACACACTTGACCTGCCTTCCAGGAAACCCACCCATGTAGATGGGTAAGTAGCAAACCCCTATGCATCCCTCAAAATCCTGAACCATTTTCCCCTTCACTGGAACTTCTCCCAGTTCCTCTGCTCCTCTGTCAAGAAGAATGAACATCTTTCACTCCACCGAAAGCACAATGTCGCCTCCTTCGTTGCACGGCGCCCATCACCATGGTCTGTGAGGGCAGCTGGTGCTCAGGTCTACTTCTACTACATTCTAATTTTTCTGACGGCCCCAACCATGTCCTGCTCCTTTGTACACTCCTAACACCGGATACAATACCTGGAGCATAGAAGGCACTTCCTAAATATATGTCTGATGTTTAAATTCCAGCTCCCCTACAAGCACAGGCCTCAAAGGGGCCAGAGTCAGATGTGAGAGGTCTTCATCAGAGTCAATACAATGCTCTGATGGCTGGTGCTGTGGCTCATTAGCCTAATCCTCTGCCTGAGGCACCGGCACCCCGGGTTCTAGTCCTGGTTGGGGCGCCGGATTCTGTCCCGGTTGCTCCTTTTCCAATCCAGCTCTCTGCTGTGGCCCGGGAGTGCAGTGGAGGATGGCCCAAGTGCTTGGGCCCTGCACCCGCATGGGAGACCAGGAGAAGCACCTGGCTCCTGGCTTCGGATCAGCGCAGCACGCCGGCTGTAGAAGCCATTTGGGGGGTGAACCAACAGAAGGAAGACCTTTCTCTCTGTCTCTGTCTCTCTCTCACTGTCTAACTCTGCCTGTCATAAAAAAATGCTCTGAACCAGAGTGAGAAACTGCAGTGAGGTTTAAATATGTACAAACGCCAATGCCTAAATGGGACACGTAGAACAAAACCGAAGCATCTGGAGTTCCTTGGATTATAATTGAAAGAATATGTGGGGGCTGGCACTGTGGCGTAGCGGGTAAAGCCACCGCCTGCAGTGCCAGCATCCCATGTGGGTGCCAGTTCGAGTCCGGCTGCTCCACTTCCAATCCAGCTCTCTGCTATGGCCTGGGTTAGCAGTGGAAGATGGCCCAGGTCCTTGAGCCCTTGCACCCACGTGGAAGACCCAGAGGGGCCTCTTGGCTCCTGGCTTCGGATGGGTGCAGCTCTGGCCCTTGTGGACAATTGGGGAGTGAACCAGAGGATAGAAGACCTCTCTCTCTCTCTCTCTCTCTTTCTCTCTTTTTCTCTTTCTGCCTCTCCTTCTCTCTGTGTGTAACTCTGACTTTCAAATAAATAAATAAATAAATCTTTAAAAAAAAGAAAGAAAATGTGAGTTTTGGTTTCTCATTCAGTCCCCACCAGGAGACCCATATAGTGGACACTTTCATTCCCCAGCTACAGAAATCCACAACGTATCACCACAGAGACATCTGGAATGAAGGGATGACCTGAGACTGGAAGAGAAGGGAAAGGCCGCCCATCTTTCCCCTGGGAAGCTTCTGTACCCACTGATCCTTAAGGTCCAAATTGCAACGACCGAAATCTTTTTGGGTTTTGGAGAACGTCTCACCCACAACAGACAAAATCTGCAAGTTTGTTCACTTTCAATCTTTACATCTCCTGTTATTGCTTCTTAAGCCTAACGGTATTTCTTGAAAAAAAAAAAAAAAAAAGAAATTCTGCGTGTTGATTCAGAACACTCCACCCCCAGGTACATCCTCCCTGCTCCACCAACCCATATTAAATCTAATCTCAAGAGTAATATTTTCCTCCATTTTTCAAACGGTTCAAGCCAGATCATGCACACCGATGACTTCTGTAGAGTCAAAGGGAACAGGAGAAATCTGGAAGGGAAGTAATGGCTGGCTAAGAAGAATTTTCTTGGGGCAAAACAAAAGCAAATAGAGATGGGAAAGTGCTCAGCTCTGAGTTCGCAAAGCAGTGAGGCTCAAGAGGCTGCCCAGTCCCTTGAACCTGATCCCCACAGGGAGACGTCACTGAGGCCCCGTGATATGCAACATAAAGAACCGCAGTTTCCCGTGGGCCTTGTTCCTCCGTCCTGTGCAAAGAAGTCCCACGCAGTTATCCAGTGTCTTGCCTTTCGGGAGCTTAGAGATTTTGAAAACAAGCTTTTGCTTTACAAAGTGATTCCCTGGCTTCCTCCGGGAAGCCTGGACATTGAAGGTGCTTTCACCACCCAAGCTGGCCTGTTCTTCTTCACTCCTCCCGGCCCAGACATGCCCAGAGCTGCCCTTTCCTGACTCACCTACCCCAGCTTGACTGCAGAAACCATCATCCTACGGCATGTGGCCGGCCTCACCTCAGCTGCACCGCAACCCTTCTCTTCACTGTGGGTTCTCCAACAAGCAGTGACGGACACAGTGATCAGGAGCATGCTGGGAGCAGAAGGGAGTTAACCCCATGGTTTGACCCCCACCCCCGGGAAACAGGAGATGATTGATAAATGCTCTCTCTGTGGAGCAGAGCAGGGGCTCTTAAATGTGAACTTGCATAACAGTCACCTGGGAGGCTTGTGAAAACCCAATATCCCGAACCACCACCTGACATTTTGATTCAGGAACTCAGCCAGGGGACAGTGAATGTGCGTACGTGAGCAGTCCAGGTAACACCAGTGCAGCTGTCTACCCTAGCAGGACACTGGGGACACAGTTCTGTCAGGGATGCAGCTCCTGAGGTGCCCACACAATTAAGCTCCAGTCACCCACACAGATGGCACACTTGGAAACGAGTTTTGCATTCCCTTCCCCTCCTCCATGTCACTCTCCCCAGTTCCTCACTCTCATTTCTGGAAATCACTTCTCAAATAAGCTACCTAACATGCCCTTGTCCCCCACTCTGCTTTCAGGGGAAACCGAGCCCAAGGCCTGGACTCTTAAGCCCTAATTTCCTTCAGCATTCCTCCTGGACTCACGTGGCCTTGTGTCCTGGTACAATGTAGTTATAAATCCTACCTTCATTTGTGAGCAGAACAAGTTGATCCAGCTATTCACGCCAGGAAGTTTCCTCTAATATTAGATATCTAATGAGAGTAAGTGTTGTATTATTGGTTAATGCATTTAAGTCAAGGACTTTTTTTTTTTTTAACAGGCAGAGTTAGACAGTGAGAGAGAGAGAGAGACAGATCTTCCTTCCGTTGGTTCACCCCCCAAATGGCAGCTACAGCCGGAACTATGCCTATCCAAAGCCAGGAGCCAGGTGCTTCCTCCTGGTCTCCTATACAGGTGCAGGGCCCAAGCACTTGGGCCATCCTCCACTGCACTCCCGGGCCACAGCAGAGAGCTGGCCTGGAAGAGGAGCAACCGGGATAGAATCCGGTGCCCCTACTGGGACTAGAACCCGGGGTGCTGGCCCTGCAGGCGGAGGATTAGCCAAGTGAGCCATGGTGCCAGCCAAGGACTTGGTTTTCTAACCCCTAGCTTGTCCATAAGCCTACCAGGGCCTCACAGATTTTCCAAAGGCTCCCTCACTGCATCGGGAAAATAACATAGACCTCTGTAGGTTCTAATGCTAACATATTAGGTGCCTACCCAGCAGCCAGGCCTCTCTTGTAACTGGTAGCACCTGTGTTCCCAGCCTCCAGGCACAGATCATGACTGACTAATCCAAAATCTTGACTACAGTATAGTAAATCAGTGCCTAAAATTCATTTGACAGCCTTCCTAGTGCTGGTATGTGGATTCAGGATACCTGATTTTGGCCAACACAAAATAACAGAAAGTTAGAAAGGATTTCAGAGAAAAAAAAATTATCTCCATTGAAAAAGGAGTCATCACATAAGGACCTTTCCTACTGACTCCCTGGTTACGTCCACTTTGCCTGCCTTTGAACACAGGTGTGGCGCTTGAAGCCAGTGACAGCCATCATGCAGCCATGAAGCTACAAGAACTACTGTGAAACGCAAAAGTGCTGCGGATGCTAGACCTGCCTGGTAAGCAAAGGAGCGCCTGGCTCAGGCCTTTTTATTCTGTCACATAACTGACAGTGTTGTTGCTGAAGTCATCCAAAAGTACCCCTGGCTTATCTGTGACAAAGGATCTGTAACTAGAATATATAAAGAACTCATTTAAAACCGTAATAATGAGCCAAAACCCCATATAAAAGCACAAAAGACTTAAACAGTCATTTCGCAAAAGAAGATATACAAATGGCCAGCGAACCTATTAAAAAACTGCTTAATATAACTGTTTATCACAGAAATGCAAACTAAAACCACAGGAAGATACCAACACATACCCTCTGAAAGGCTAGATAAATAGTAACAAGGGGCCGGAACCGTGGCTCACTTGGTTAATCCTCCGCCTGCGGCGCCGGCATCTCATGTGGGCACCGGATTCTGTCCCGGTTGCTCCTCTTCCAGTCCAGCTCTCTGCTGTGGCCCAGGGAAGGCAGTGGAGGATGGCCCAAGTGCTTGGGCCCCTGCACCTGCATGGGAGACCAGGAGAAGCACCTGGCTCCTGGCTTCAGATCAGTGCAGCGCCGGCTATAGAGGCCATTTGGGGGGTAAACCAACAGAAGGAAGATCTTTCTGTCTCTCTCTCTCTAACTCTATCTGTCAAATAATAAAAACAAAATTAAAAAATAATCACAACAAAATAAGTGTTGACAAGGATGTCGAATACATGGAACTCTTGCACTACTGGTCGAGGGGTAAAACAGAGAAGGCAGCTTGGAGGACCAGTGACAGCACCTAGGAGAGTTGGATGCCTGCTTATACCACAGGACAATTTTAGCCAAACTTCAGGTCTTTAACCTCAACCACCCAATGATTACCACTGTCACACGCAAGCCAGGACAGATCGGCTACCCTAGAGAAACCAGAAACTTCTACTCCATTTACACAGGGCTACCACCTCCAATGGCTTAATCCTTTAGCACTTCGTGTGTGGTATCCCTAAATGAATTGAAAGGTAGAGATAGTATATTCTGTGATTTTTAACTATTTTTGAAACCCAAATTGCTTACTTAGACTAAGAAGGTCAGATGTACTTATGGAGATAATGAGTAAAAGTGTTTTATATCAGGAAACCTCTGAGTAATCTAGGACTTGAAAGGTGCACTTCCATTACTTTATAACCTCTTAACTCTCTCCTAAATAATAAATATGTGTTTCATGGATTCTAAATAAATATCTGTTGATTTCAATTGATTTTGAAGTTAAAGCCTCAGAAAATAAATGCAAAGATGCATGGATAGCTGTCTCCTGAATGCACACTCACACACACTCACACACACACACACACACACACACTCTCACACACACACACACAGACCCTCTCTGCCCCCTTCTTTTCCATATCAAAGCAGAAAGTAGATCAAAAGTAGAGTAGGGGGTGCAGGCAGAGTCACAGCTCACATACCCCTTATTCTATTCTACTAAACAGGTGCTGGTTTTGCCACTAAGAACGTGATGATAACAATCATTTCTGCCCCCAGCCTGAACACGTGGCCACTGGTCTCATTAGGGTGCTGGAACTCAGGAGAGAGCTAAACCTGGCTGCCTTCACCTCTGGTTGTCTTTCCCTCTCTGCGCCTTCCCACTCTTAGAGCTCTCATTCTCACCCTTCGCCAGTTCTCTCTGCCCTCTCTCTGCTGCTCCATCCTTCACCTTGCATAAAGGACGCACACACTACAATTCCTTCATTCCCTGGCCCCTTCCACAGCCCACGGAGAGATTTATCCTGGCCCTGCCCCTGTATTTGCAACCGAGAATGGCTGTGCTTTTCTTCAGGACACCACTGAGGAAATACTAAATTCTTTAGAAAAAGGAAGGGTTACTTATTTAGGTACATTTTCTGTTTTATGGATGGAATAATACTTCGTAGGAATAAGACACTGAGAGATTTCCTGTTATGATAAAAGTTATGATACCAAAGACTAGAAAAATCCATGTTAAAATAAGTCAAGGCTTTCATAAGAGTGGTTGCAGTCTTCATTTTTCTACCTTGGTAGGTAAGCCCTACCATGTCACAGCTACATGGATATGCTATCCCACCAAAATTACCTCCTAATAGAGAAAGGTTGATGGTGCAATTTAAAAATTATTAAAGACCAAAATACATCATAGAGGTGAAAGTTCTAACATCTATGAACTCCCATGATCCCAGTCTTTAAAAACAATAAAATAACATTCCAAAAGCCATAAAATAGACATAAGGTACTCAATAAATGAATAAAAGAAGTGCCTTGATTTACTGTAAAATAAATATGGAGCCCCGCATAAAACGACCCTATTTTGATATATATCAGACCTAAACTTAAGCTGCATTGAATATTGTTAATGATTTTGTTTGCCATTTATAATTTACATATTTTAGAGGAAATTATAAACTCTGATTGAGGGTATTTAGGTGACTGACAGAATACTGAACAACTTCTTTTTACTGATTCCTGTTACCTTAACCTGGATTGTCTAGAAAGCAAAACTTAGGTAAGAAAGTAAGTGTTGGGGCCGGAACTGTGCCGTAGCAGGTAAAGCTACTGCCTGCAGTGCCAGCATCACATTGGGTGCTGGTTCTAGTCCCAGCTGCTCCACTTCCAATCCAGCTGTCTGCTATGGCCTGGGAAGGCAATGGAAGATGGCCCAAGTCCTTGGGCCCCTGAACCCATGTGGGAGACCCAGAAGAAGCTCCTGGCTCCTGGCTTCAGATTGGTGCAGCTCCGACCATTGCAGCCAACTGGGAAGTGAACCAGCGGATGGGAGACCTCTCTCTCTTCTCTCCCTTTCTCTGCCTCTCCTTCTCCCTGTGTGTAACTCTGACTTTCAAATAAGTAAATAAATAAATCTTTAAAAAAAGAGAGAGAGAGAGAAAGGGAAAGCAACATGAGCAGGAATGGGAGCCGTGCACGGTGCAGTGGATGGCCCTGGGAGTGCTCTATGCATGAAAGCAAAGCACAAGAGAAAGGAGCCAAGAAGGCAGAATAGTGAGAAATCACACTGACCCAACCACAGAAATACCAGAAAAACAAAGAAAGGACAACGTGCCCAGAGGACTGATTGAGAAAAATTTTCAGGGCAGAAAGAACAAAACAAAACAGAGATTCCATGGGACAATTAGAGGAGAGGACATGCCAGCCCCAGCCATGCCACCAGTCACGCCTGCACCTGCACAGCCAGTGCCCATTTGAAAAGTACCATTTGCCAGGATAAGGTAAGAGGAGGCTATTACAGCACCCTCTGCTGGCAGCTTTGACAAAGAATTGCGTGGTCCTCACTGGCTTCAAGTCTGGAGCCTGGGAAGCTGGCGTGTGTCTGGGCAACTACTTTGCTCTGTGAAGGGAGGCTGTCACCTATTTCCCCTTCCCTCACAGAGTGCCAGACTCAGCTGTGGTGGAGTCGTAGCTAAACTCTCTTATAACTTGGGAAACAGTGGACAGTCCCACTGCTGCCATTGGCTGCTGCAGCTGGGAAATGGGCAGCTTGCAGGGTGGAGAGCAGACCCCTATACCTACACTGTGGGAGTTCTGGGTAGAGGTCACAGAGCTGAGAGGGTGGCAGGCTGAGCGTTGGGCCCTGTGTACCCACCTGCTCTAACTGCAGGGACTCAGGGCTGCCAGCACACTGGACACAGATCTTGTAGGGGGCAGGGTCAGGGGACACACTACAGGGTGGGTCAGTACTATGGCCAGTGTGCACACCTAAGTGGAGTGAGTTGTGCTGGCACCATGAGCTCACCCTAGGCTATGAATCAGCTGGTTCACCTGGCACAGAAAAGAACTGGGACTGTGAATATACTAACTGGCTCCAACATCCCCTCCCAGGCTGACAGTAGCCAGAGGCACCCTACCACACCCACCTGTGTGTCACTCTGGACTCTTGCCCCACAAACAGTACCCAGAACTTCCTGGCCCCTCACGCATACACACCTGGAACTCAAAGTGTAAGCCTTAGGCACACGACCAAGCCACAGAGGCCATTTCCAGGAACAAAGTCTTCAGAAAAAAAGAAAATTTAAGAAAGACTAATCTTCCAGGGGAGATTACAACAGACAGCCCAGATGTGCAAAAATCAATGAAGAAGCATAAGAAGCATGAACAAGTAAGGCAACATGACTGTGATGGAGAGGTTGACAAAATGTCTGAAAAAGAATTCAAAAGTATATAAGGTTACCCAAAAACACAGAGAAATAGTCAAATTATATAAAGATATCTGTACATGACATGGGCAAGAAACTCTGCAAAGAGATTAAGATGTTGCAGAAATACCAAACAGAAATATTAGAAATGAAGTATTCACTAACTCAAATAAAAAAAAAATCCAGTAGAAAGCCTTACCAGAAGGCTTGGTGAGACAGAAGAAACAATATCCAATCTAGAAGACAGGTCTTTTGAAATATTTCACTAAGGAAGAAAAAGAAGAAAGAAGAAAGTTGAAGATGAAGGAGAAGAAGAAGAAAAGTTGGAAGGACTGAAAACAAGTTCAAGATCTATGGGATACCACCAAATGATGAAATATGCTGGTCTTACAAGTTCCTGAAGGTGAGGAAAAAATAATGACTTAGAAAACTTATTCAGTGAAATAACAGCAGAAAGTTTACATAATCTCCAATAAAATTTGGACATCTAAATACAGGAATACAGGGAGCATATAGAACTCCAAAGAGGCATGATCAGAAAAGATACGCAGAACAACATATTACTGTCAAACTTTCAAAAGTAAAACATAAAGAGAATATCCTAAAATTTCAGGAGAGAAACACCAGATCCCATTTAAGGGAATTCCCATCAGTCTGATGGCAGTTTTCTCAACAGAACTCCTACAGGCCAGAAAAGAATGTAGAGACATAGTCCAAGTAGTAAAAGAAAAAACTACCAACCCAGAATACTTTATCCAATGAAGTTCTTATTCATAAGTGAACATGAACTATAGACCTTCTAAGGCAAAGAAGAATTAATAGAATTTGTCACCAGACAGCCTTGCAAATAGTATTTATGTATGTGTTACACATGGAAACAGGTAAAAATAATCAGCATCATGAAAGAAAGTGAAGGTACAAAGCCTCCTAGAACAAAGAGTCAAAGGAAATAATAGGAATATTATAGAAAATGGTAGGATCAAATCAGTGCTTATTAAAAATCTTGAATATAAGTGGGCTAAATTCTCCAAATGAAACATTCAGTCTGGCTGAATGTATTAAAAAACAAGATCCATCAATATGCTGCCTATAAAATCATGCTTCACCAATAAAGATACATACTGACTGTAAGTGAAAGGCTGGAAAAAGGTATTCATGTAGATGGAAATCAAATATGAGCAGGAGTAGATATACTCATGTCAAACAAAATAGACTTTAAGATAAAAACAAGACACAAAGAAAGTCATTATGTAATGATTAATTAATTCAATGAGAATATTTGACTGCAATAAATATATATGTACCCAATGCTATGGCACCCAGCTGCTTAAAACAAAAGATAATGGAGCTAAAGGGAGACAGAGCTCCACTACAACAATAATGGGGGTTTCTATAACCCATGTTCATCCGTGGACAGATCAATCACACAGAAATTTGACAGAGAAGCAACAGAGCTAATCTACATGAAAAACCAAATGGACCTAATAGATCATATCATGTATCATGTATCTTTTCTGACCACAGTGGAATGAAGCTGGAAATTAATAACAAAAGATACTCTGAAAAATATGCAGACACATGGAGACTGAACAACATGCTCCTGAATGAACAGTGGGTCATAGAAGAAATCAAAAAGGAAATAAGAAAATAACTTGAAACAAATGAAAATAAAAACACAAACATATCAAAACTTATGGGATACAACAAAATGGTTTGAAGAAGAAAGATTATAGCAACTGGTGCCTACATCAAAAAATCAGAAAGGTATCAAACAAATGATCTAGCAGTTTATCTCAGGGACCTATGAAAACAAGAACAAATCAAACCCCAAATTAGTAGAAGGAAGAGACAAAAGAGATAGAGAATAAACAAAATAGAAATAAAGAAAAAAACTATACCAAAAATTAGTGGAATGAAGAGCTGGGTTTCTTTAATAAAAATAAACAAAATTGATAAACCATTGATCCCACTAACCATAAAAAGGGAGAAGACCAAATTAATAAAATCACAGAAGAAAATGGAACTGTTACAACTGATACCACTGAAATGCAAAGAATAATCGGGAATTATTACAAATAGCTTTATGCCAACATATTGGAAACTCTAGAAGCAACACATAGATTTGTGGACACATGTAATCTACCACATGAGTTACCAAATATAGACCAATAACCAACCTTGACATTTAATCAGTAATAAAGAGCCTAGCAACAAAGAAAAGCCCAGAAACAAATGGCTTCACTGAATTCTACCAAACTTTAAAGGAAGAATGAATCCAAATTTTTCGGAAACTATTCAAAACAACTGAAAGAAAGGGAATCCTTCCAAACTCATTCTATAAAATCAGAATTCCTTAATTCCTAAACCAGAGAAAGATACAACAAAGAAAGAGAATCACAGACTAATATATCAGATGCACAAAGATGCAAAAATCTCCAGAAAAATACTAGCAAATTGAATCCAACAACATTTATCATATAGCAATGGTTAAACCTACACAAATTAATAAGCATGATACATCTCATCAGCAGAATGAAGAACAAAATATTATCTCAATAGCTACACAGAAAACACTAGATAAACTACAATATCTTTTCATAATTAAAAACATTTAAAAATTGGATAGAGAAGGTACAAACCTCAATGCAATCAAGGCAAGCATCATATCGAATGTGGAAAAACTGGAGGCATTTGCACTAAGATCTAAAACCAGACAGGGATTCTCTGTCTCATTATTATTAAACAATACAGTTCAGGAAGTTTTAGAGCCATTATTCAAGAAAAAGAAATGAAAGGGTTATAAATTGGAAAGGAGGAAGTCAAATTACGCCTGTTTGCAGATGACATGATTTTTTACATAGGGGAACCAAAAGACTCCACTGAGACACTATTGGAACTCAGATGGCAATTTAGCAAAGTTGCAAGGATATAAAATTAACACACAAAACCCAACAGCATTCTTAAATAACAACGTTATTCTGACTGAGAAAGAACTTATAAGATCAGTTCCATTCATAATAGCTAGAGAAAAAATTAAATACCTTGGGATAAATTTAGCAAAGGTAGTGAAAGATCTCTACAATGAAAATTGCAAAACATTAAGGAAAGAAATAGAAGACACACAAAAAATAGAAAAATCTTTCATGTTCATGGATTAGAAGAATTAATATCACCAAAATGTCCATAATTCCCAAAGAAATTTATAGATTCAACCCAATTATAATCAAAATTCCAATGAGACTCTTCTCAGAACTAGAAAAAAAAGTCCTAAAATTTTTACCGAGAAACAAAGATTCCAAATATCTAAAGCAATCTTAAAAATATAAACAAAGCCAGAGACACCAAAGTATCAGATTTCAAGACATACTACAGGGCTGTAGTAATAAAAGCAGCCTAGTATTGACACAAAAATAGATATGCAGATCAATAGAACAGAATAGAAACACCAGAAATCAATCCACACATTTACACCCAACCAAATGTTGACAAATGAATCGTTCTCTGGAGAAAGAACAATATCTTCAACAAATGGCATTGGGAAAACTGGATTCCCACAGGAATAAGTTGTAAACAAGGTCTCTCCCTTACAGTCTATACAAAAATCAACTCAGTATGGATCAAAGATCTAAATCCAAAACCTGAAATCATCAAATTACTAGAACAAAATGTAGGGGAAACTCTGCAAAACATTGGCATAGGAAAAGACATCTTGGATAAGACCCAGTGGGGAATAGTGAGGTCTCCTGGAGTACTAGTAATGTTTTGTTCTTAATTTGGGTGTTGGTTATGAATGTACACAGAGGACAAAAATAAAATACCCTTATTCATCTGTATGCCTACATGCATTTCTTACTATATATACTATTATGTTTAATAAAATGTTCTTTTCAAAAAAAAGAAAATTAGCAGTCTCTGTTACATAATGATTGTATAGCTGCCTTCAGTTTATCTCTACCTTGCCAATGAATAGAAGCAGGGTTAAAGTTTTGCCAGGCAAATATTCCAGAGGCAGAGGGGATAAGAAGGGTTAATGGTATACACAAAGGTATGATTGTAATAATGAACCATGGAATTTAAACCCAGAAAGACAATAAATGAATTCATGAGGAGGGTGATACATGGTAAAAGGTGACAGGGTCATTATATTGGAGGGTTTGCAAAAGTCAGAAAGTTGTTGAAAGAGCAGGCATTAGACCTAGGGCTTACAACATCTGTGTCCCATATCAAAGTGGATTCAACACCCAGCTCAGCTCCCAATTCCAGCTTCCCATAAATACAGACCTGGGAGGCAGCAGGGGATGGCTCCAATGACTGTGTTCCTGCCTCTTATGTGGAAGACCTGGATTGAGTTTTCAGTTCCTGAGTTTGGCCCTGGCCCAGTTCCAGCTGTTGTAGGCAAGTGGGGTATAAGCCAGTAGATGGGAGCTTTCTTTCTGTCTACCTCCCTCCTTAAATAAGTAAAAAATTTAAATGTAAAAGTAAGTATATAAGAGGTATAAAGCAGAATTATCTCAGGCAAGCTGGAATGTATGTTTATCATACTTATGACTGACCTTAACTTACTTGAGCAAACCTCTGAAAGCTGAGGAACACTAAATGCAACCTTACACTGCTCCTACCGCTGGCCCTGCACTTAGAGTTGTTTGTGACTTTGCTCCCAGAATGGGTGCTCTATGCATCCCAATTCTATGCTTCATTCAGCAATGATCCAAGTTAGGGGTCCCTGATGCACTGAGCTTTGGTCATAGGCACAGTGTAGCTGCAAGAGAAGCTAGGAAAGTGCCTGGCCTTTTCAGGCTGCTACCCTGCCACTTCCTGAGTACGAGGAAGAGTCTGTCTCCCATCAAGACTCATGAAGTGGGGATGTTCCTCAAAGAGAGGAGGGGTTGCAGATCCTGAACAGCCAGAAAAAAAATAAAATTAATAAATGTCTCTTGGAGTCACCATTCTCCTTGGATGAAGCCTTGAAAAGCAGCCAGCATCCTCCGAGTCTTCTTATTTAATCTTATAAGACACTATTAGAAGTTCAATTTGGGAATACTTGATTGATGATCAGAGCGCATTTACCACTAATATCCTAATAATTTCACATTGGAAGAGGGAACTGTTAGCAATAAATTCGCTTTCTAAAATGCCAATTTTACACAAATAAAATCAATCTGAAATTGATTAACTCATAACCACTGACATTTTCTAATATAATATGAATGATTTAAATTATTCTTAATCAGTATTATAGGAGGCTTGAAGTTTTCATAGGTTTTCCCATAAAATATTTTACAGCTCCTTGCCTCACTGTCCATTTATGAGCAGTGTTGCTAAGGCTTCCCAGAGCCCTGGGCAGATCCTCCAATCAATACTCCCCATGTAGGAGCTGCATTTCTCTCTGACTGCAAAGACACTGCAGGGCTGGTTTTCTTAAATACAGACACTTGCTAACTTAAAAGCTATGTTGCAAGGTGTATTTGCAAACTATTTGTGCAGAATCCCTCTCAGTAACAATAGTACATTAACTATGCACCAGAAATTGTCTTATGTACAATTTTAAGGATTAACTTATTTAATCTTTGCAATAATCTTACAAAGTAAATAGGATTGTGAGCAGCATTTTATAGATGAGAAAAATGAGGCTACTAGGGGTTGGTATTGTTTACAAGATTTTATTGGTCATAACTGCTAGGGGCTAGATTCAAACCCAGGCCCACTTGGGAACCATCCCCAACCCTTTAGATGTACTACACACACACACACACACACACACACACACGCATTGTTGTCATGGTACAGCTGGGTTCCGGACTAGCTTACAGAATAAGTAAAATGCATATATTTACAACATTTAATGTGGGAGAGTAATATAAACAGTCAGATTTTCTTTATAGAATATTAAAACTATCAGAGCTGCCCAACCCTCCAAATGCCCTATCTTGCCTTGAGTGAGAAGGAGCTACTAATATAGGAATCTCCCAATACAGAAGTCTCCCCAAATTCAAACTATGTGCTTGAGTAGAAACAGGGAACTATATGGTTACTCCATGGACAACTGTTCTTGCACTCTAATTTTCTAAAACTGCATTCTTTGAATTTCTTGGTTCATGACTTCCTCCATCTTCAAAGCTCTCAGAGCAGCATCAGGAAACCTCTCTCATCTCATCACCTCTCTTCTGTTTCTGGGGTCAAGTCTGTCCTCTGCTTTCTTATCAATGCTTGTAATTACATTGGGATTTGCAGAAGTAATTCCAGATAACCCCCCAAATCTCAAGATCCTAAACTTAACCATATCACAAAGTCACTTTTGCCATACAATGTAACACTCATAGGTTCTCAGTTGAGAGACAGGACGTACTGGGGGTGGGGGCGGGGGTCACTCTTCAGCCTATCATAAACTTCTCACTGGAACAGTTCTCTAACCTCAAGGAAAACAATCCACTCTATCACCTCCTCACTGTCTATCTTGCCTCTTCACCCAGCCTTGAGTCTCTGGTAAAAACATATAACCATTCCACCGAACACGTCTCTAACTCCAATGCTCCTTTCCTTGCTTAAGAAAACCCCAACTCTTGTCAAATTTATATATATATATAAATTTATGTATATATGTATATATATTATGTATGTATAATATGTATGTATGTATATTATATAAACATAATTATATATGTATATGTAATTATATATGTGATATATATTTTATATATAATACATATTATATTATATATAATATGTATATGTGTGTATATATATATACACATACACACACAATTTGAACCTTCTCTCCAACAGCTGAACATTTCTTTATAAAAATCATCTATATTATTAAGTGAAGTAATCTTAATGTGATGACATAAATCCAAGACAAGCACTCAACTCCATACTAATTTTCCATTCACATTCTCTGGTATTCTTTTGCATCTTCTGTTTATATTCAGATCTCCAATGCATGCTCCCTGATCACCAACTCCACACTCAACATCTGGTATCAGCCAGACAGGCATGCAGCCATCAGACGGAAGCACCCACCTCTTCCCACCAGCCAATCTCCCAGGCCGCTTGAACATCCACCCTATTTCTTTTCCTCCTTTTCTGACACAACATCAGCTCTGACATTCGTATCAGAGACACACTGTCCCTGGCTGATTCCTGGCACTATCCCCACTAGGATATCCCCAATACCCTCCAAGTAGTGAAGGCCCCAAATTCTATCTTGAGACCTTTGCATTAAGACTTTTATTCTTGCTAAGTAATAAATCTTAAAGATGTTCCTTTACGTCTTCAGTCATTCATCCCTTCAAGAAAATGAAGTATCTGGTGACCATGTATACATGGGTGAGGAAGGGAAAATGCATGAGAAATGCTACACTGCACAAAGAAAACGTTCTTCCTTGCTAATTCTAGAATACTCGGGGCATTAACTAAGGGTGTTTGAAGCCAGATCAAGGTGGAGCAGATCAGTGACTGGCGAGGGCAGACACAGCTAAGGAAGGAAGGACCGAATGTAAAAATAGATGGGCTGCTCCAGTGTTTGGTAAAAACAGGCTGGGAGACAGCAAAGAAAGCTGGGTCATTCCCAGTCATGGGATGTGTGTGCAGTTAGGCAGCAGAACTAAGGATCCAAGGGCAACCCAGATAGACAGGCATCTCAGCAGAGGAGGTGCAGCTGGCTGACCTCAAGTGGGAAAAAGACCCAGAGTAAATGGAAAAATGCTCCCTTTGCCTGCGTCTGGTGTCTCTATGTCATCCAATCCGCGTCTTTCACTGCCTGTCTCTGTACATACAGTCTAGGCTTCAATGATCCAGGTTCCCTATGGCAGACTATGGGCCTGCATTGGTTGAACAAGGGCTGTGCATTTACCTTCTACTCCACAGATACTGGGATCTGAGCTCCCACCTCAAGCCCATGTGTGGAGCCTCCACAGAGGCACAGATTTCCTGGGGGAAAAAGTCTGAAAACACCATCGTGCAAGGATTTCGCCACAGCACCAGCCTCTGGTCGGCATCATGAGAGAAGGTCAAGTCCAGCTTCTGGTTTGGGCTTAGCTCAGTCGAGGAAGCCTGCCTCCCACTGCACGCTTCCACCTCAGGCCCTATACAGAGATGCAGCTGGCTTGAGAGGAACTTCCCTCTCCACTTCTCAGCACACTCAGCATCCCCCTCCATCCCTTCTTTATCTGCCTGTATCCAATTCACTTCTCAGAACTCAGTTTGAGTCACTTCGCAAGTCCAGAACTGATGGGTCTTCTTTGGGCTCCCATAGTGTGGTACTAACTGTATATAAATTACCAGTTTACTTGTCTAATGCCTATTATACTTGTTTTTTCCTTCTGTCCTCAGGGCATCGACAAATATTTTTCAATATAACCACAGCATATTCAGACTAGCTGAGATCCTACAAGAAAACTGGCTACAGTCAACTTCCCATATCTTCACACACCTTTTTATGATTGCCTTTTTTTAAATTAAGAGGCAGAGGCAGGAGAGAGAGAGATCAATCTTCCATCCTCTGGATCACTCCCCAGATGGCCACAACAGTCTGAGGTTGGACCAGGCTGAACACAGGAGCCCAGTAACTCTACCCAGATCCCACATATGGGTGACAGGACCTCAAGTGCTTTATCCATCATATGCTGCCCAGCACACTAGCCCAGAGCCTCATGTGGGTGCCCCAAGTGGCGGCTTAAGTAACTGCACCACAAACCCAGCCCCCTGGGTATCTTAACTGTGGGGAGCAACTCGGACTAGACTAAGTTACTGGAATTAAGACTTATTCTATGCATCTGCTCTCCCACAATATGGCGCTGGGAGAGAAGAAAACAGCTTCTACACAGCTGCCTCCAGTTCAGCCAATAAACTGTAGGACTTGCTCCTGATTGGAGGAGAGCAGCGTACTCGGCGTGTGGGCAGCCAAGTTAGGATTGGCGGAGGAGGACTATATAGGAGGAGAGAGACGGCATGCACCAGGAACATCTAAGGGGAACACCTGTGCAGCCCCTGAGAGAGCCGGCCGGCGGTGTGCCGCTCCCCCGCGGAAGTGGGGAATGTGGCAGGGGGAACCGCCCTTCCACGGAGGTGGAAGGGTCGGTAGCCAACCCGGGAAGAACCAGCAGCAAACCCGGGGAGGGCCGAGCAGACAGAAGAACAACGCAGGGTCCTGTGTCGTTCCTCCACGAAGATGGGGAGCGACACTTAACCAGTATCTTAGCTGTTTTGTCAAATGCTCCCTCCCCCAGGTACCATTTAAACATCTCCCAGCTTCTCATCCATCTTGTTATCATATGCCAAATAAAGTAAGTTCTTTCACAGCTTAGAATGGTGAGATACCAAAACCAACACAACCCAACTCCATAGACTTGGAGAGGGGTGAGCATCTTTAACAAAGACCTTTTGTTTTAAAGAAAAGAACAATGTGAAGGGAGACAGAACTATTCCATGTATGACAACAATTGTTGAGGTTTTCTTGCTCTGTCATTCATCTCATTCCCCCAAGTCCCATCACCACACCTGTTATAATTTCATCTCCTTTCTGTTTTGTCAAAGCTTCCAACTTTTCCAAGTATTCTTTCTTACCTCATATTTCCTTTCTCTCCAATTCCCCCAACCCCCAGAATACCTGCTTCCACTAGATCCACCCCCCCATCGTCACTCTAGAAGCACAAAAAAATTGGAGACAATTGTCTGATTTTAGTCACCATTCAGATTAAAATTACAGAAATAACATTAAGGAAACCATGATAATACAAGGCAGAGAAAACAAAAGTTCTAGCAGGGGGCCAAGGCACTACTGTGAGGCCAAGGGGAGGGAAAGATTGAAGATCTCAGGTGGACAGTGGTTCCTCACTCTCCTTTGACCTGATGTATTTACCTCCAGATAGAGTACATTAATCAGGAGCTCCAAATACCAGCTTGTATCTTCCATCTACTCCCACGCTATGATGATTTTCTATGGCATTTCTCTGCCTCTTCCCCTAATGTCACTATGGCTACAGCTTCCACCAGCTTCCTAGGGACCTGGTCCTTTCGTAGCTTCACAGTTCGATAGAGAGGAAACCCAGGGTGCAGTTCAGGAGGGACAGCAGGGTTAGAACATGGGTTCAGTTCTGCCAAAGCCAACGTTTCTCTTTGGACAAGCAAGCACAGCTGGTTTTCCAGTTCCTAACAGATCAGGGATCAGAAAGAGCCTCCCCCTTGGTTTGCCTGGAGAGCCATCCTTATGAGTAAAAACTACCATTTACTGACCAATTACGACATACAAGCCACACATGCGTCCGTGCCCTTTCCTGTGTTAACTCTCCTCTTCACAGTAACATAAAATACATGATGGCATTAAAGGCAGACAAACAGGACCCAGAAAGGCAGAGTGCATCACTAGTAGATGTGCTGGATCTTTCTGCCCTGACTCCTCCCCTGCTTTCTTGGCCCCTACACCACAGTATCTCTTCAGTACAGAAGTAAATGTCTCCATTAGCTTCTGAATCTTTGGTGTAATCCAACTATTTCCAGCCTTTTCCCAGAGCGGTGAGTTGGCGCCTTTAAGTGGCAGGAGGAGCTTGAAGTGAAACCAGTGGGCAACATTGTATCCTTGTGCCCTTGGGAAGACACTTCTCCAGGCCCCGATGGAAGCACACAGGTGTTCCCTGGAGCCTGGCGATTCAAAGTAAGAGCCTCAGTATGAACTTGCAAGCTGTAATTTAGGGCTACATAGAAGCTGCCCCACCCCGCCAAGACCTCCACTCCCTCCGAACATCCCACCTTGTTGGCGATCATCCAACTAGAGATTCAGGTGACAACTCTAATTCCTTAATGTCAACACCTGGAGCTAAGGGTAATGCTTCCATAAACAGCAGCTACCTCACAGCCAAGTACCCCTCACACATACCCTGTCGCTGGCTCCTGCATGCCACAAGTTTGAGTGAAGCACTGTCTCTCTCAAAAGTACATTCATCCCTCTATATCAGCATTTGCCTGGGACCTTTTCACAGATATGCCTTGAGCATTCAGAAAACACTTAAAATATTTACCATTGTGCTATCAGAGCAGTCATGACAGAGGCTGAAATAAAATATTTATTTCTACGTCTTTCAAGGAGAGTAATAACCTTGCAGCCCAGAGAACTCAGTCAGCATCCTACCAGCCAACCTCCACCCTCTTTCTTCAAAGCAACTCGTCTGTCTCTCAATTTCTTGGTGTTAGTCAACACTTAAGTAGGGAAATCGCTGAATGCGCAAGCAGGTGAGCTACGCATTTTAAAACTACAGGAATAAGGAATCAGTGCTATCAATAAGTGAAGAGAGCTTTCTCTGTCAACACTGTTATTTCTTTCATAAAACTGAAGAAAAAAGAAACCAAGAAGTCTAAATATTACTCTTCACATCAGATACTAAGATCCTCTTAAAGAGCAAATTGTCCACTACACATTGCTTGCTTGGAGCCTAACAGCAAATCAAAACCACTAATAACTACAAGGTGATATCTCACACACAAAATCTGGGGTGTTTCAAAGAAAAGAGCCTTATTGAAAGTTAAGGGTCTTGTTTTGGTGTGAAATGTTCATGCACTGATGAGTACATATGCAGTGATTCAAAGCAGACACTAAACGAATTTCTCATGGCAATGATACTTGATTAATTCACTCCATGTGGTTTTTCCTACATGTGCTGTTGGCTGGTACTTTTGGTCTGACCACAGAATTTGCTTTAAAAAAGAAAATTCCCTTAGATACACACACACACACACACACACACATTTCTTGGCATTCTAAGGTCTCAACATATTTAAGAAAACAGATTCTGTACAGACAGAATAGGAGTCCAATGGAGTGACAGAGTTGGGGAAGACAAGGTAATTTCAGAGCTTAGGACATTCAGAGAGAGTCTAGAGCAGCCCTGGGCAGTGCACTGCTTGGGGGAAGGATGGGGCAGCTGAATGTGAGCAGAAGACCAGTGTAGGCAGGGAGGGCAGAGGCAGGGAGAAGTTAGTAACAGGCACAGGAAAGCAGGATGGAGATAGGTTCCACCTCCACTACAATGGTTCTGCCTACAGTCTCTCTTGAACAATTCTAGACACCATAAAGCTGTTTCTAAGCCCGCTCAGCAAATCTGGGATGTGTCTCCCCAGATTTGGCATATGAAAGTCTTGGATGCTCTTCAGACTGTTTTCCCAGATTCTTTTTTTAAAGATTTTTATTTATTTGAGAGGCAGAATTACCGACAGTGAGAGGGAGAGACAGAGAGAATGGTGTCTTCCTTCCATTGGTTCACTCCACAAATGGCTGAAATTGCCAGAGCTGCACCGATCTCAGCCAGGAGCCAGGAGCCTCTTCCCAGTATCCCACCCGGGTGCAGGGGCCCCAGGACCTGGGCCATCTTCTACAGCTTTTCCAGGCCACAGCAGAGAACTGGATTGGAAGAGGAGCAGCCTCTAGAACCGGCGCCTATATGGGATGCTGGTGCTGCCAATGGAAAATTAACCTACTGTGCCATAGCACCAGCCCCTCTTCCAAATTCTTGATTAAGTGATCCAGCTGCTCTTAGCTGAATCCTGAATGATTGGAACTCAACTCTACTTCCTAATCAGGGAAGACCCTGAGCTGAGGGTTGTATTCATTGTGCCTTTTTATTTTCTGTGATGTGGATGGTTTGGCATCTTGGGAACTTGCTGACCCTGGAAGGGCCGCCTCAAGGGGATAGCCAGTTCCTAGAGACGGTCAATGAAATACCGGCGAACACACCTTTCTGGTGCAAACTAACTGACCCAGGGCCACCCCTGCACCACCTGCTTTATAGGGCACTCGAATGGAGGGCCACTGTTGTCTTGTCCTAATTAACTTAGGGCCAGTTATCAGACAACCAGGCATAGCCCCTATGCCTACAGCCTGCAGAAATGAATCAAATTCTGAACCTGTGTACCCTTTCCCACCTGTCCTTCCACAGAAACACCGCAGAGACTCTTGGACCCCTCTGCCTCCACGCTGACCAGGTGCTTCTCCATACAGCCTTGCATTCTTGGCCCCTTCCCTTTAGGAACCACTTTTTAATGGTAATTGTTCCCTGACCTGTTGGCCCCTCCCACACCTGAAAAATAATAAAATGTACGTTTTAAACCAAAGATAAGTAGCTTTAAAAAGTGACAGTTGGGAGATCAGTGTTCCAAGCTCCATAAGAAGAAAGAGCTCTGTAGATAAAAACTATCTTGGATGAATTCATGTCTGTCTATCTATTTGTGTTTATATATTTCCCTCATTTTCTTCTTAATGTTAATAATAAAATAGAGCATAAATGCATATTATGAAAAGGGCATGGAAGAACAGACTTTGGACTCATCTAACTTAGGTTTGCAATCAGTCCGACTGCCTGCATCCAAGCTTCTGACTCGTAGCCCACTGAGGCATCTCTCTGAACCTCAGGTTCTCAACACTAAAAATCTTATATTAATGTGAAAATTAAGTGGCATTCAGGAGTGGGTTGTTAGCCTAGCAGTGAAGACACCAGTATCCCGCATTACAGTACCTGGGTTCAATTCCCAACTCTGACTCCTGACTCCAGCTTCCTGCCAATGCAGATCCTGGGAGGCAGTGGTGAAGTAATTGGATCCCTGCCACCCACGTGAGAGACAGGATTGAATTCTCAGCTCCCAGTGCAAGCCCAGCCACTGCAGGCATTTCAAGAGTGAACTAGGGAATGGGAGCTCACTCCCTTGCGCGTGTTTTCTCTCTCTTTCTCCTTGCCTCTCAAACTAATTCACCAGCTTTTAAAAATTAAATGGCATAATGTGAAATGAAAATGCTTTCACTGGTTAGTTGTCTAAAGTGTGCAATGTCACTTGAGATATTATCTCACCAAATCCATAGAATAGGTGGTTGGAACTCACATCCTTATTTTTGAGATGAGAAAACAGAGACTCAAATAAATTAAGAAATGTGCCCAACGAGAGATAGACAGTAAACCACAGACAGAAGGCCAGACCCAAGAGTTCCATGCTGCTTTCTTCTCACACTTCCCAATATTTGTTCCTAGTCCCTCATGGCCCTACAGGTCTCTAGGAGAAGGGGCTCATGAACTAATTCAATTTCAGGTATTTTCATAAGAACCTGATTTTTAAACTATTGCTATTGGGGTGGGAGTGAGAGGAGTAAGGGAAAGAACTGACTGATCTGTGGCTATGTAGGGGTCTTTAGGAAAGTACCTTGAATATAGCAGTGAACACACAAGTCTACACAAGTGATACAATTTCATAGTACTTAGTGTACATGCATAAGCAAGTGCCCATAAAATGGGAAATCTGAATAGGGCCCATGGATACTATCAAAGCCCATTTCCCATTTGTGCTTTGTATTATAATTATACAGGATGTCACTACTGGAAAAAATTGGGTGAAGGGTATAAAAGGCTGCTCTGTTTTATCTTTTACAATTGCATATGAATTTATAATTATCTTAATATAAAATTTATTTTCAAATTTTTTTTACTAATTTGAAAGGCAGAGTTACAGAGAGAGAAAGAGAGAGGCCTTCCATCTGTTGGTTCACTCCCCAAGTGGTCCTTGATTGAGCAAGATTGAAGCCAGGAGCCAGAAGCTTCATCTGGGTCTCCCATGTAGGTGGCAGGGGCCCAAACACTTGGGCTACCTTTTGCTGCTTTTCCCAGGCCATTAACAGGCAGCTGGATTTGGAGTAGGCAGCTGATACACAAACCAGTGCCCAGATGGGGTGCTAGCCTCACAAGCAGTGGCTTTATCCACTACACCACAATGCTGGTGGTGCCATCTCAATATAAAATTTAAATGAATGCCACAGAGAATGAATCCAAGGGGCTGGCATTTTCAGTTTGAATAGGCAAGGAAGAGGAGGAGATACTAGGTAACCAACAGGCCTCCATAGCTCATCTGGCACGAAACAGTCTCACCTTCCCCTACCCAGCTCTCCCCTGGCTGTGGGATGCAAGGTAGAAAAGCAAGGCCTTCAGTCAGGTGCTCAATGTCACCTTTTCCGACCACCCGGACTTCCCCCGGGCCATCAGGGCCTTGGCACCAGAGCATTTCTGCAGCGTCCCAGAGAACCCCACGGGTGGGAGGAAAGGAGTTGACCGTGGAGGAGTCTTCCTCCCACTTTTCCCTGGAGTTTGGGTTGGAACCAAGTGCAAGTCACAGAAGTCACTGAGTTAATGCAATTATGCAGCTGGGGGCCACATTGGGCAATAGTCCTGCAAGCTTTGGGCTGGGGACTATTTGGGGCAAGGCTCCCTTCAATTCCTAACATTGTTCTTCTGCTCCAAGTGCCTCTTGGCTAAATCAAGTACCCTATTCTCTGTCTTCAGGGGAGAGTCCCACATCACTTCCCCCTCATTCCTCATCCCCTGAGTTAGGATTGGAGGGACACAAACCACCTGTAACACCCAAGGTCACACCTGGCTTCAGATGCCATCTTCCCACTGTCTCTGAACAAAGCTGATGACCCCTGTCTCTGTTTCCTTGATTTGCAGTCTATGCTCATTTCACCTATTAAAATTCCCTCCTCCATCCCAAGCTGTCAAGTGATTTCTCTTTCCTGTCCCTCTATTCTCAAATCTACCCTCAAATGCTTCATGTGCTAGGGTCCCAGAGACTGAAAACAGCTTAAAAATAAGGCTCTCAGGTATGTGAAGTGTATTATGGTTTAGGGATCACATAATAACCCCAGAAAATAAAAAAATGTATTATTTTATCTATTGTATGGATATGAAAATTACATCTATGAAAAGTTAGGGGACTAGCCACAGAGCACAGAATCAGTTAATTTCAGAACTCAAACTCAGATTGGGTTGGCTGACGTGGGAGTTTTTGCTTAACTTTACAGCCCATCTCTTTACCTTCAATCCATGTAAGTTAATTCCAGATGCTCCCAGAAAGTATAATGGGGTTACCATATAGAACTTTACATCTTGCTCCACACAATAGCACCGCCTGGATGAGTTCACTGAAGTTGCCTCCTCCATGCAGTCATTCAGGGACTCAGGCCAGTGACCTTCAGCAGGTGCCAGTGAAGGCTGCCTGTGATCATCTCCTTGCAGCCAGCCAGAAAGTGAAGGGTCACAGATGAGTGGATGTGGGAGGCTTTTACAGAAAAAGCCTGCTGCAGTATGAATGGTTGTATCCCCACAATTCACATGTTGAGATCCTCACCCCCAAAATGACGTCATTAGAAGATGGGTCCCTTGGGAAGTGACTAGGTCATGAGGGTATAGTCCTCATGAATGCAATTGGTGTCCTCATAACCTAGACCCCAGAAAGATCCATTGCTCCTTCTTGATGTGGGTACACAGCAAAAAGACACCATCCCTGAACTAAGGAATGGGCCCTCTCTAGACTCTGAATCTGCCAGCACTTTGATCTTGAACTTCCCAGCCCCCAACACTATGGGAAATAAACTTCTGCTGAATTTATTCTGAGATGTGACTTGCCCCAGCGGCATCTCCACTTTAGCAAAAACTGAAACCATAAGCCCAGAAATTCTCCCAGCCAGTGGAGTTCCAGCTGTCTGCCTTTCACCTGGCAGCATGGGGAGCTGAGAGACCTATGCTCTACGCTGCTCTCAAACCTCAGCACAGAAAACGGCCAAGACACAGGGCCAGCCCTGGCAGGTGCTCCGCGGGTATCTGAACACACAAAGACAGACCAGTGTGAAGGATGCAAGACAAAGGGCTACTCAACCGTGGTCCTCCCACTGCTTGTGGCCCTGACTTCTAAGGGCGCTTGAACACTTGCTTAAACTATCTGCAATTCAGCTTCTTACTTGATAAAATGGGAAGAAAAACCCAAACCCCACAGTAAGGTTCAGCCTGGGAGGGAGTCTCACAGTCTCCAAAAAGCCCTTTGACTGTTCTTTGTAGTCTTGATCTTTGATGTGTTCCTAGGATCCAGGAAAGTAGATGCTGCCAGCCAGCCCCCTCCCATCAGTTAAGACATCCACATTAAACCTCAAGTAAGGGCTAGCACATGTCCAGGTCTGTTCCCTAGCAGTATATGGAGTCTTTTTCCATCTAGTATGTGGATAGGGCTGGCTCAGGGCCCCTTCCTTTTTTATTCTTTTGGTTAAAGGGACATCTTGCATGGAACATATGATTAGCGAAGATTAAAGAAGCATCACCATTCAGTAGGCAAGTGGAGTGAGTAATGGGACTCCACTTAGACAGGTTCTTTTGCCCCTTCGTCTACATGTGCACTCCTTCATCCTAACCTCATCCCCAGTGGTTTGCTTTCCTAGGTTCATTTTGTGCTAAAGGAAAGAAGTGAGTATTCTGGGAAGGTAAACCCAATATTCTTGATTGACTCACAAAGCAATGAAAAGCTAACTGAAAACCTTCTGTACAGCCAGGGGTAGGTAGTGCCCAAACCAAAGGGTTAATCAAGGGCTGGCTCTGCCTCATTATCCAGCTCCATGCCTCCCAGGAAGACTGATGTCAAAGGTGGGGTTGCTGATTTTCGCTGTGAACCACTGGCCCACTGAAAAATCAATGGAGAGACACAAACAAATAAAAAAGCAACCTGGTTCTTTATTTTCCTTGGAGAAATATAAAGGATTCAATTCACCTACTACCTAAATTATAAATAAGGAGGCCATGCAATGACTCAATAAAAGTGCAACAGAAAAAAAAAAAAAAACAGTGAAGAGAGACTTAGAGGAAAACGCAGAGTTTTCTTTTTAACACTTGCCCTCAAAGCAGGTCTGCTTACTAATTTTATTGACGTTTAGGTCAACCTTACCTTTTAGCATAGTGATTGTTAATTGGAGGCTGTACACCTTTGGAAAGTAGCCAAAAGGTATATTCCAGGGCTTCCCATAAGCTCTGGATTCATTAGGGCTCAATCATCTATGTGTCTGTAAAAGTTTTCTAAGCGGTTCTCATTCTAGATCAGTTTTAGTAATGCTGTCAACAAGATAGCCCACAAAGAGATAAAGAATTCTTACTTCCCTACCCCCTTCAATATCAAGCTTAGCCATGTGACTTGGTTGGGTCAATGAGCTATGGGCAAAGTGAAAGGTGTCGCTTTGGCTTTTTTCCTGGTGACACCAGAATTAACATAGCTCAGACAGAGGCTGCTCCATCCTCCTGGACCCCAGAGTGAAGAGGACAAAAGATGCTGCTGACCCACAGAGTACTTGTAGCACAAGCCAATACATGAGCCTTTGTGTAGTCACTGGGATTTGGGGAATTGTGATGGCTACGTTTAGGAATCACCTTGACTGGATTCAGGGCTACCCAGAGAGCTGGTAAAGCCTTACATCACAGAGGCTGGCATTGACTCAGCAGACTGTACTCACCAAACGTGGACATGCACCATTGGGTGGACTGAGGGCCAGGATGGAATAAAAAGGCAGTGGAACAGAAAGTTCCCTTCCTCTCCCGCCTCCCTTCCCACCCCGACCCCGGGCTGGGACACCCATCTTCTCTTGCCCTTGGATATCAGAACCCCAGGTCTTCTGGTCTTCAGACTCCAGAACTTGGACCGCAACACCCAGGTCTCCAGGCCTCATATTCTGACAGAGCCACACAGCGAAATTCCCTGGTTCTCCAGCTTTCAAACAGCACACTTCTCGGCCTCCATAATGACCTGAGTCAATCGCCCTCACAAAACCCCTTCTCATGCGTCTGTATCCATATCCACAGCCAGCCTGTTGACTCTCACTTGACTGCAGCACTGTTGAGCCTTTCCTGACCCATACACCACCACCCGAAATAAAACCAATGCTGCATCTCCTACACCAGCTACAATGTCCCCACTCTGCCTTAAGCGAAAGGAAGGAACAAACACTGAGTAGTGACTGTTACCTCCTGCTACGCACAGTCCTTGCAGATTTCTTACACCACCATAAGCAAGAAATATTATCCTCACTTTATAAATAAAAAAGCTCTGACTCAAAGAAGCCAAGGAATTTGCCCAAGCTCAGCAGTCAATGATTGATCTTGGGAGCTCAACAAACCCACATCGAATCTGTAAATACAGACTCTCCACCACAGAAAGCTAGCAAAATACACCTGTTTGCATTATTTCTGCCTTTTCTCTTTTTTTCTGCTTTACCAGAATTTCTGTTTCCTGACAAGGAGAAATAGGAATGAGGGTGTCTTGGCAGGAAGCATTCACCCCAGGATACCTGGGACCCTGTGACCAGAACTCTCAGTGTGGTTTTGAAACACAACTGGTGGGAGCATGTCTCATATCTCGCAAGCTCCCAAAGAAAATGTTGATAATTAAATGAAAACAAAATCATTAATGCAAATGGCATTAAAATGCAATCTAGCTTATTTCTGATAGAGGGAGAGAGGGTGCTTGCTGGTAACTGATTGTAAAATAGACCCAGAGAGCTTTGATTTCCTGCAAAAAGTCTTCCATATTTATAACCCCTTTAAAAATAAATTGTCATGCAAGTGTCAGGCTGGGTTCTGAATCTCTAGGGCTCCCAAAATAAACGTGGGAATGCATCCCAGAGTGAGCTACAAAAACCCCACCCCCAGGAGCAAAGCCAGAGACACACAGAGTCCCCTACTCAGCAGTCCTGTTTCTCCTGTGTACTTGGCACGCCACGGGCTGAGACAGGAGTGACAACAGGTTCATCACACTGTGACACTCCGCCCTGAGCATAAGAAGACACTGAGGGCAAGAGGTCGCAGGGCTCTTGAGACATCACACACCCACACACACACACGATGTGATGTGCTGACAAATAAACGTGTGTACTGCTTTTCTAGAACAAGAGTTCTAAGAGAGCCTGCTGCCACGTTACAAAGCAGAAGACATCGATCTATCTGCCACCAGCCCCAGCTCACAGGCCTGCAATGTCAAGTCAGTCCTTTGCCCTTGACCGTCCTCCTGCTTCCTAACTCACTCTCCCACTTTCGTAGACACTCGCCTTCCACTCCCAGAATTTAATAATGTCCTTTAGCACTCTTATCAATCTGACATTCCGAGGCCCAGGTCTCATTTATAAACACCACGATATGAAAGAATTTGTCACAAAGCCCCCCTCTCCCCATCCAGCCAGGGTCACGTGGCCATCTCACAAACACGACGCCCTTGCTGCAGTTTCAGACATCCGCCAGCAGGTGAGGAGGGGTTGGAGGAGAATGAGCTTGGGCAAATTCCCAGGCACCCTGCTCTGCAGCTCCCAAAGTCTTCCTACTCCCTTCAACTCCAAACCCTCCAGCTCGAATGTCTCAGATTCCCTCCCCCCCACACCTCAGGCAGCAATGCTTCGATTCAGCCCCAGGGAAGCCAAAGGCACACTGAGAAGTAAAATATCACAGGGGTCTTTGCTGAACAAAGAACTCTGAAGGTAGGGAGCTCTGTGTTCTGTGCCATCCTTTGTTTTGGATGAACCACGCTAGTGCCTTTGAATGGATTCTCCTCACTCCCCCTTCCTGCCTGTGTCTTTATTTCTTTTATTAGTTGCTATTCATCTGAAAGCTTTCTCTATAATCCAGGACAAAAAGCGCCTTCTCTGGGAAATGTTCTCTGATCGCCTTCATCTCCCTGTGATTTCCCACTGTATAGGCGCTGCTTCCACACTGCCCTTCTGGGCTCAGCATCACAATATTTGATGACACACCCACTGGCATGGAGTGTTGATTGCCTCCCATTAAAATACCACACTTGCCAGAGTGGTCACACAGATTTGTCATCCACATTACTGCCCACCATGAGAAATATCTTCTCCCCATTCTAAGGTAACTCAGCTTGCTCCCTATGTAGGCAGGGTTGGACGCAGGAGCTAAATTAAGCTAATTGTTGAAATTATCCCCCACCCCAAGAGTACCCTAAGAGTACCCTAAGCTGGAGCCATTTTCCCAGAGAGTTCAGGAGCTGTTAACAATAGCCTAAGCAAGATAGTAGGCATAACACAAACACATGAGACAGAACCCAGAGGTAGGAAGAGAGAGAATACATTGATACCCCTGTGCTTTTAACAACATTAACTGGGAAAAATCCCTTGGCAATGATTTTATTGAGATTAAAATGAAAGTTACCATTTAATGAACACTTCTTACATGCGTTGAGATTTTATATATCAAATATACATATTTGACATATAAATATGTATTTATAAATTAAATATATCTAATATATATTTAATGTCAAACTTTATAGATATTATAGATACATAATCCAAAACATTACCCTTCTTGAGAAATAGAATCCCTATTTTGCAGATCTAGAAATCAGGGTTCATAGAGTTTAAGTAAATATTCCCCCTAAGATGGATGCAATCATTAAATGTTGGAGGTAGGATTCATACACAGGTCTGATTCAAAAGTTTCCCGTGATTTGTCTCTTTTTTACTGCATCTGGATGCATTCCTATTTTTCATGATGTAAACATTCAAACAAAGAGAGCAAATTTCTGTGAGTGATTGTGATAGAGAACTCTAGCTGCTCACCGTTGTTCACCCCTCTTACAGGAGCGTTACTGGGAGGCAGGCACACCACTTGCTACTTCTCTTCCAAGCACAGCCCCCTTAGCTTTCAGGCAGGGCCAACAGTTCTGTAGCTCCAAGAGAACACAAAGGAAAGTGATAGTTTGCATTTCCAAGCCGTGGCTTTTCAGACACACATGGACTTCAATCACACTCTCTCCTTAACAACCTACAGCAAAGAACTCTAACGCCATAGAAGATGTAAGCCACAGGCTGGAAGGACCTGGGTTCCTGAGTCGCTGTGTGGAGTGGAGTAGATCAGCTCTCTGTCCAAGAACACCTACATTAAGGTATCACACTCAGAAGAAGAGAATGTTTATTATATGAGATACACCTGTTCTAGGGTTTATGTGTTATATCATTTAGCATTTGCTTAGGATAGAGAATCAGAGGAACTGTGCCATGATCTTCTTATTACCTAACACACTTTTTTTTTTTTTTTTTTTTTGGACAGGCAGAGTGGACAGTGAGAGAGAGAGAGACAGAGAGAAAGGTCTTCCTTTGCCGTTAGTTCACCCTCCAACAAACGCGGCGGCCGGTGCACCGTGCTGATCCGAAGGCAGGAGCCAGGTGCTTCTCCTGGTCTCCCATACAGGTGCAGGGCCCAAGCACTTGGGCCATCCTCCACTGCACTCCCGGGCCTCAGCAGAGAGCTGGCCTAGAAGAGGAGCAACAGGGACAGAATCCGGCACCCCAACCGGGACTAGAACCCGGGGTGCCGGCGCCTCAGGCGGAGGATTAGCCTATTGAGCCGCTCCAACACACTTTTTTTTTTTTTTTTTGACAGACAGAGTGGACAGTGAGAGAGAGAGACAGAGAGAAAGGTCTTCCTTTGCCATTGGTTCACCCTCCAATGGCCGCCGCGGCCGGCGCGCTGCGGCCGGCGCACCGCGCTGATCCGATGGCAGGAGCCAGGAGCCAGGTGCTTTTCCTGGTCTCCCATGGGGTGCAGGGCCCAAGCACCTGGGCCATCCTCCACTGCACTCCCTGGCCACAGCAGAGGGCTGGCCTGGAAGAGGGGCAACCGGGACAGAATCCGGCGCCCCGACCGGGACTAGAACCCGGTGTGCCGGCGCCGCTAGGCGGAGGATTAGCCTAGTGAGCCGCGGCGCCGGCCCGCTCCAACACACTTTTAACTTTGTTTCCTAACTTTGTATTGAGGAGAGCTGAGCAAGTTGGTATAAGAAAACAAAAACTGTCATGCATATGAGCAAAATTGACATTTTGAGATTTGATTATTGTTTATAGCTCCTGTTTCTACTCATAGCTTGCTGGGATCTTTATTTAGTGGAGGGTTAAGCTTGTAATTATACAGTAAATTGAAAACATGTCATTGTAAAAATTGGAAGAAAAATAAGAAAGGAAGGAGTAAGGAGGGAGGGTGGGTAAGTAGGGTAGGAAGTATCATTAAGTTCTTTTTCTTTTCTTTCTTTTTTTTTTTTTTTTTTTTTTTTTTTGACAGGCATAGATAGTGAGAGAGAGAGACAGAGAGAAAGGTCTTCCTTCCGTTGGTTCACCCCCAAAAACCTAAAACGGCCGCGATGGCCAGTGCGCAGTGCTGATCCAAAGCCAGGAGCCAGGTGCTTCCTCCTGATCTCCCATGGGGTGCAGGGCCCAAGCACTTGGGCCATCCTCCACTGCCTTCCTGGGCCACAGCAGAGAGCTGGCCTGGAAGAGGAGCAACAGGGACAGAATCCGGCACCCCGACCGGGACTAGAACCCGGGGTGCCGGCGCTGCAGGCGGAGGATTAGCCTAGAGAGCCACGGCGCCGGCATCATTATGTTCTTAAAACTGTATATATGAAAAACATGAAGTTTGTTCCCTCTATACAAATAAAAAATTTAAAAACAACAGAATGGGGATTCCTGAAAGCACAGGAAAGAAGGGGTATTGAAAGAAGGACTCGGGGTCAGTGCTGTGGCGCAGCGGGTTAAAGCCCTGGCCTGAAGTGCTGGAATCTCATATGGGCACTGGTTCAAGACCTGGCTGCTCCTCTTCCGATCCAGCTCTCTGCTGTGGCCTGGGAAAGCAGTAGAAGATGGCCCGAGTTTTTGGGCCCCTGCACCCACGTGGGAGACCTGGAAGAAGCTCCTGGCTCCTGGCTTTGGATCGGCACAGCTCCAGCTGTTGCAGCCACCTGGGGAGTGAACCAGTGGATGGAAGACCCCCTCCTTCTCTCTGCCTCTCATTCTCTCTCTCTCTGTGTAACTCTGACTTTCAAATAAATAAATAAATCATTAAAAAGAAAGAAAGAAGGAATCGTTACCCCAGTCCTTTCACAAATACACCCCAGTGTGAGAATTACAGCACACACAAGCACCTGGTAACTACATCTTGGTGACAATGATATAAACACCAACACACACACTACATCCACCTTCCTAACATCCCAGCCACAGATATCACCGTGAACCACTGTCTCGAGTTGGAAGATGATGACACCTTTTTGTTCAGGACTTTGCTCATCTTTTTCTGCAGAGAGGTATAGACCAGCACTCAAGTGTCTCAACCTGCTGTAGTCATTTCCTAGCAAGGCCTAGTAAATGACCACACAACAGGTGGCTTGAAACAAAGAACTCTATCCTCTCACAGTGCTGGAGACCACAAGTCCGAAATCAAGATGAGTTTGGTCCTCCTTGTGACTTTAAGGGATAATTTGGTTTTATGCCTCCCTCTTAGTGTGGTTTCCAGCAATCCTTGGCATTTCTCAGTGAGAAGGCACATGACTCCAATCTCTGCCCCGTCTTCCATGGCCTTCCTCCCAAGCTGTCTGTGTCTAGATCACCCTCCTCTTTTAACGACATCCATCAGGAGGATTGGACTAAGGGCCGGCCCTCATCAAATAGAACCTTATCTTAGCCTGATTGCATTTGCAAAGCTTCTACCTCTAAACAAGGTCCCAGTGACACATATGAGAGGCCAAGATGTCAATGTAGATCTGGACACATTCAGGCCGCAGCAGTTACCAAGGCAGTTCTTGTGTTGTTTCCAGGTTCTTACAGCCGGCCCACTGTAATCTAATCTCCTGAACCTAAGAATTGTGCCCAGTATTGGCCTTGCTTCCTTTAGAAGGAATGGTTACACAACCGAAGACTTCCTGCTGGGCCTTCAGAGATTCCCAGTTTGGTCTCTGTTTGGAACATTCAGGCCTAAATGCCTAGGATTAACAAAGCTGACTGTTGCCCTTTTCTCACTGGTAGGTGGCTTTAGCATGGGTCGCCATGGTTTCAGTAAAATCAACTTACACCCCAACCTGGGTAGAGAGGGGTTTAAGAGCCACTACTACATTTAAAAAACAAAGGAAAAAAAATACTGGCCTGGCCCAGTACTGCAGATCCTAATGACAACTCTACTTTCTAAGAAGACTCCCCCAAATTTGGGCAACAGAATGCCCTTGGAGGCTGGACCATAATCAAACTCCACTCATTGACCCCCAGGACACTCAGAGCCAAGGAATCCCCGTGCTCCAGTCTGGGTTGCTGTACAGTTTAATCCATGTGTGGGGACAAGCTTGCAAGAATCTCCTTCACAGCAGGGACCAAAGCTGCCTGCCAAACCCTGCCAGTGGGGAGCTTTTGAACAAAGAAAAAGGAGAAAGAAAGAAAGAAAACAAAAACCGGCAAGCTGTGTCTGTGACAGGAAGGGGACCCCCTGGCACTGGGGGCAGCTTTTCAGACCGTGGAAGGAGGAGTCAAGTCTGATCCTTTAGCCTGGCTCTTAGAGTCCCCAAGGCAACCTGTCACCTGCTCTTTAAAGAGACAGGACATTTGAGCACATTGGACCCTTTGGGGAGGCATAAGTAACACATTCCAAAAAAGGCCTCTTTCTGCATTCCTCACTCTCGGTTCACTCTCTCTGCCCTTCCAAAACAGGTCCAGACACTCCACACTGCCACATCCTCTCGCTAGGTGGCTGACTCCCCACCAGTCTCAGCATGGCCCAGAGCTTTCGTGTACAATAATTTTCCATTTCCAGGAGGCAACATTTAAACAGGTCACTTCCCAACTCTCTGCCTAACCAATTTCATTTTAACAAGCTTCATCTCCAGGGGCTTTGTTAAGCAGAGTATCAGGATCGAAGAATCAGAATTGGGGCTTTACATCGGGTCCAGCCCTGTCATTTTTCAGAAGAGATAAGCAAGGTACTATTTTAGGTGCTAAATATATTCCATGTACCTGATATATGCTACATGATAAAATGTTTAAAGTCATAACTTTTGAAACCGTAAGGACAGAGATCATGAACATTATATTATACAGTAGCAGGTGGAAGCTGAAAGTGTCTTACATCCTTAGCTATAAAATCGAGGTGCTGTATTTGTTTGCTAGGGCTATGGTAGCAAAGTATAACAAACCAGGTGGCTCACAGCAACAAAAAATGATTCTCTCACAGTTTTGGAGGCTGGAAGTCCAGCATCAAGGGGTCAGCAGGGTTGACTCCCTCTGAGGGACCGAGAGTGGGGAGGGCTGCAGTCCTTGGCATTCTCTGTCCCGAGGCTGCACCATTCCATCTCACTGCAGCCATCACGTGGCCGTCTCCCTGTGTCTCCGCCCATCATCCTCTCTCTGTGCATGCCTCTCCACCCCATGTGATAAGGACACCAGTCATATTGTGTCGCTCCCCCTCTTCATGGAGGAGTGACACTAAACCCTGCCTAGGCTTCATATCCGAGTCACGGCACCATTATGTCGCTCCCCGTCTTCATGGAGGAACGACACAGGACCCTGCGCTGTTCTTTTGTCTGCTCGGCCCTCCCCGGGTTTGCTGCTGGTTCTTCCCGGGTTGGCTACCGTCCCTCCACCTCCATGGAAGGGCGGTTCCCCCTGCCACATTCCCCACTTCCGCGGGGGAGCGGCACACCGCTGGCCGGCTCTCTCGGGGGCTGCACAGGTGTTCCCTCAGATGTTCCTGGTGCATGTTGTCTCTCTCCTCCTTTATAGTCCTCTTCTGCCAATCCCAACTCTGCTACCCACACGCCGAGTACACTGCTCTCCTCCAATCAGGAGTAGGTCCTACAGTTTATTGGTTGAACTGGAGGCAGCTGTGTAGAAGCTGTTTCTCCCTTCTCAGCGCCATATTGTGGGAGAGCAGATGCATAGAATAAGTCTTAATTCCAGTAACTTAGTCTAGTCCGAGTTGCTCCCCACAGATCCCCCTTTCTTTTTATTTTTTGGCGTTGATACGTGCCTGTCTTCGGTGCCCCGTGGCACACACTCTGCTCTGCTTGTTAGAGTTGCCCACAGGTGCTTACAAGCCCTACCAATCAGGCAAACTGAATCCGGGTCCTCTCTTCGCCATGTTGTGAGGAGGTTTTTAGGCGCTGATGCGTGCCTGTGTTCGGTGCCCTGCAGCGCATGCTCTGCTCTGCTAGAACTGCCTGCAGGTGCTTACAAGCCCTACCAATCAGGCAAACCGAATCCAAGCCTTCTCATTGCCGTATTGTGGGGAGACTTATTGATGTTAATTCGTGCCTGTCTTCAGTGACCTGCGGCGCATAAGCTGCTAGCCGCCCGCAGGTGCTCACCACCTCCCTAATCAGGCAGACCGAATCCAAGCTCTCTCATTGCCATGTTGAGGGGAGGCCTTATTTTTCTCTATTTCTCTATCTCCGGGCATTCCTATCTCTCCCATTTTACTTCTATCTGCCAGCATTCCTATTTCTCTCATTTTACTTCTAAACGTCTGTTTCTCTTATCCCTGCAGCATCCCGGCGCCCGCCCCGAGGCTGCTTCTCGGCGCCTCGCCCCGCGGCGGCGGCTTCCCAGCTCTGAGCCGCTTCAGCCTGCGCTTCTCTCATCTGCGCAGCTTCCCGGCTTCGCGCGCACACTCCGTGGTCTCCATGCCCCTTCGCGCCCACACCACGGCCTCGCACTAGCCCAACGTTCCCTATCTATTCACGCCCTGTGCTCTCTCTGCACGCAGCGGCTTCCGCGAGTCACACAGCGTAGCTTACGTTTCTGCCACCACTGGTATTCAATCTAAGTTCCCCGAGCTAACCTGGCGAATTCAACCTAGCTTATGCGTCTCCGCCTTATGGTTTGGCTTCCCGTCTTTTGCTCCCCGGGCTAATCTGACGGATTCCAACCTGGCCCACGTTTCCGCCTCTGGTTTAACTTTTCGCCTTTTGCTCCCCGGGCTGACTTAAAGAATTCCAAGCTGGCTTACGTTTCCGCCTCAGCCTGCCCCCGCAGCTTCAATTTCCCTAACATTTTTCTCTACCCGGTATGTTTCCCTAAGTTTTCTTCCAACAATATTCCCCTCTCATTTCTCCTGGCTTCTCCCCACAGTCCGCATCCGAGTCCAAGCCTCCTCCATGTTTCACTTTCGCTTTCAATCTCCTAGCTTCCCTGCCACAGTCCGCATCCGAGTCTATGAAAGCTTTCACTTTCGCTTTCAATCCTAACTTCTTTCCCACAGTCCATATCCGAGTCTATGCCTAGGCTTTCAATAGCTTCTTCCGGTACCTTTTCCATCCGGCTTTCCCCTAGGCTCTTTGCTAATCTCTCTCATCGGTATTTTCCCACTTCTTCCCGTTTCTTCCCTCCTAGGTTTCCTATCCGAGTCACGGCACCATTATGTCACTCCCCCTCTTCATGGAGGAACAACACTAAACCCTGTCTAGGCTTCATATCCGAGTCACGGCACCATTATGTCGCTCCCCCTCTTCATGGAGGAGCGACACTAAACCCTGCCTAGGCTTCACATCCGAGTCACGGCACCATTATGTCGCTCCCCGTCTTCGTGGAGGAACGACACAGGACCCTGCGCTGTTCTTTTGTCTGCTCGGCCCTCCCCAGGTTTGCTGCTGGTTCTTCCCGGGTTGGCTACCGTCCCTCCACCTCCGTGGAAGGGCGGTTCCCCCTGCCACATTCCCCACTTCCGCGGGGGAGCGGCACACCACTGGCCGGCTCTCTCGGGGGCTGCACAGGTGTTCCCTCAGATGTTCCTGGTGCATGTTGTCTCTCTCCTCCTTTATAGTCCTCTTCCGCCAATCCCAACTCTGCTACCCACACGCCGAGTACGCTGCTCTCCTCCAATCAGGAGTAGGTCCTACAGTTTATTGGTTGAACTGGAGGCAGCTGTGTAGAAGCTGTTTCTCCCTTCTCAGCGCCATATTGTGGGAGAGCAGATGCATAGAATAAGTCTTAATTCCAGTAACTTAGTCTAGTCCGAGTTGCTCCCCACAATATTGGATTTAGAGCCCAGACTAACCAAATAGGATCTCATTTTAACCTAATGGCCTCTGCAAAGACTCTGCTTCCAAACAAGGTCACGTTCACAGGTAGCAGAGATCAGGAACAGGACTCAGCGTCTCTGTTGAGGGACACAGTTGAACTCATGATGGGAAATAATACTGTTCCTGTCTACTCACTCTTGTGATAGGAGATGTCTAAGGGCTTTGAAAAACACAAGGTGCAAACAAACTGTTCAACTTTGTATGCAAATTTTATCTTTCTCAAAGCTCTTTATAAAATTTTTATTTCAGGGTAGTGTCAAATTTACAAAACAGAATTGTGAAGCAGTACAAAGCGTTCCCAAATACTTCACCCCAGCTCTTTAACAACATCTATATATTACTGTGATATACTTGTCACTATTATAATCCATGCACAACTTCCCTTACTGTTAACATTTTATATTAAAATATTTTCATAATTAATGACCCACACCCAGCTTCCCCTATTTTCCTCTTAAGGAAAATATGTAAAACATATACTCTGAGCCCTATTCCACTTCCTCAGCCTAGAACCCATATCCCAGAATCCTATTGTTTCTTCAGAAGCCCAAGCTGTGTTTAAGTTGTAGTTAGTAATGACAGAGAAGCTGTTACATCAGGCTCTCAGCAAACTCATCTACTGCCCCACCTGTCAGTGCCCTGTCCACCAGGGATCCATCTGTTATTTATTTATTTATTTTGGAAAGGCACAGACAGAGATTTCCCATTCATTTCCTTATTCACTCCCCCAGATGCATACAACAGCTGGGGCTGGGGCCAGGCCAAAACCAGGAACTCAATCCGGGTCTCCCATGTGGGTAGCAGGGACCCAACTACTTGAGCCGTCACCCGCTGCCTCCCAGGGTGTTCATCAACATGAAGCCAGAATCCAGAGTGGAGCTGGGCTTAGAATCCAGGCATCCCAATACAAGATGTGGGCAACCCAAGCAACACGTTGGCTTCTGAACCAAATCCCCAAAGCTCAGCCATCTTTTTGTGACACTGAGGCCCCCACAGTGTTTGGGGATGGTGTGAAGAGTCAGGGAGGAATCTGAAGAAGGTAGAGGTAAATTTAGTTTTTTCAAAGAAGGTAAATGGTGGAAGAAGCCTGGCCTGTGTACCTGAGCCACTCTCCTCTCTGAATCCCATCAGTCTCCCCTAGCATTACAGAGACCTCTGAAAGCTTGGATGATGACAGGGTTCAAGTTCAGAGACCACCCTTCCTGCTCAGGATTGCTCCAGATTTTGCAAAAGCCAGAGCTGGAGTATAGAGGGCCCATTTTTCAGATTCAGAGATTTCTGTTACATGCTTCAGCTCTGTAGAGAGCTAAGATTCACAGCAATGTAACTGGAAAGGTAGGGCCTGGATGGCGTCTGGATCTGAAGCTTACAGAAGTCTAGGGGGAAATACCAGAGATGGATCTTGTGAGAGTTTCAATGAGTCTGGTAATTGTAAATGAGTTTGGGCTTAAGCTTGTTGCCCCACTGCCCAATAAAATGAGACCTTTCTTTAGAGAGGAACCAGATTTCATTTAACTAATTTTCATTTCCCCAGAGTAAACCATGGTCTGCAGCACTGGGTTTAGCTAAAAGACCAAGAGGCTACTTGGTGTCTTCCAGATCATCTGCAATCCGGCGCTGTGGCTCACTTGGCTAATCCTCTGCTTGCGGCGCCGGCATCCCATATGGGCACCGGGTTCTAGTCCCAGTTGCTCCTCTTCCAGTCCAGCTCTCTACTGTGGCCCGGGAGTGCAGTGGAGGATGGCCCAGGTCCTTGGGCCCTGCACCGGCATGGGAGACCAGGAGAAGCACCTGGCTCCTGGCTTCAGATCGGCGTAGCTCCAGCCATAGCGGCCATTTGGGGGGTGAACCAACGAAAGGAAGACCTTTCTCTCTGTCTGTCTCTCCCTCTCACTGTCAGTAACTCTACCTGTCAAATAAATAAATAAATAATCTTTAAAAAATTTAAAAAGAAAAAGAAAAATAATAAAAAGAGTAAAATAAAAAAAAATAATAAAAATCTGTGGGGGAGCAGACCAGCCTCATTACCCCCTCAGCACTGTGGAGGCTCTACCAGGATCCCATGACTCAGCTTCTTCCCTTGAGAGTTTGGAATTTCAGAGAGGACCTGATTCATGAACCTGAAGCAATGACTCTAAAATGATAGCACTCAGGCCAGCATTGTGGCATAGGGGATTAAGCCACGGCCTACAACATTAGCATACTATATGGCCACCAGTTCGATTCCCTGCAGCTCAACTTCCAATCCAGCTCCCTGCTAATCCACCTGGGCAAGCAGCATAAGATGGCCCCATTCATGGAGTCACTGTACCTATACAGGAGATGGCCTCGCTCCAACCCTTGCGGCCATGTGGGGGAGTAAATCAGAAGATGGAAGATTTCTCTCTCTGTCTCTATCTCTGTCTTTCTCTCTCCCTCCCTCCCTCCCTTTTCTTTCTCTGTCAGTCTTTTTAATAAATAAATAAATCTTTTTGCACAACAAGATTTAAATGATAGGATAACAACAAGATTTAAATGATAGGATAAAGCATGATCAAGGGTGCAATGACTAGGAGCCAAAACAGTCGGAATGAGCAAAAATCTATACTCTAAGGAGGTGCAGGAAAGCCACTCCATGGAGCCAGTCCTGCTGACCCCTGCGCTGCCTGGCTGTGGTTTTGGAAGACCCTCTACTTAAAGCTCCTGAGCAATTCCATCCATCATCCCTGTTTTTCTTAAACTTATTGACCACAACATACAGTGAGAAAAATATTTTGTGTCACAACTCATATACAAAAGTGTGGAGAAGCAGGGCTGTTCTAGATGAGCTCCTTTTGTTTCTGTAGATCCACTCTTCACCCTCATCCACCCTGCTCTTTCCTAGGTGTTTGTGTAAATGGACCACATCACTGGGCTCTCACGCCCCCTAGATTAGGTGGGTGTGGCCAACAGGAGGCACCAGCAGGAGGTGTGGCTGGCAGGAGGGGCTATGAGAATTGGGCACGTGGCTCACCAGCTCTCTCCTCCAGCTGCTGTGAGTTGTCGCCCTCACTCTTTTGGGGACCATAGCTCCTGACAGGTAGCCCTCTCCTTACAGTGGTCGGGAAGCTGCTGCTGCTTCACCTCTTCCCTCCTAGGAACATGGCTCCCCTGCTTTATGAGGCTCCAATACATCTCTTGTTGCTTTTGTCCTTGCAAAAAATCATTTTATTAAATTGTCCCTGGATTATAGGAGTGTCATCTGTTTCCTACTAGTATTTTATTGATACAAATCCTAAACCCAGTTGTAGGTGACACACTTTGGCGTTCTTTCTTCCAGTCTTTAAAACAAAGCTATTTTCTCTTTATTGATTTCTCAGCCAGTACTAGGTGGGAATCCATAGTATGAGAAACAGCACTTACTTACATCACCCAGAACCAAGCTCATTGTAATAACACAAACCAGATGCAGTGCAATGCTAGGAATTAGTTGTGAGGCCTGGAGGCCTCAATGAGCCTTGAAGGCCAACCTGGCACTCACTGACGTGCAGCTTCCCCACACACCTGGTCTCCTTTTGAAGACCATATCCTCATAATTAGGTTTCTTTCAGTTCTGATTACTGATTGTAGCCATTCCCAAGCGTCCTGTCATTTGGCTTGAATCTGAGTTCCAAAGTCTGGTATATTCGTTTTGCAGAATTACTGTAACAAATTACCAAAATGTAAGTGTCTAAAAAACAAAGTTCATTTTCTCACAGTTCTGTAGGCCAGAAGTCTGATATAAAGGCATGAGCAAAGTTGTGCTCCCTCCCGAGATGGGAGAGAGTCTATCTTTTGTCTCGACCAGCATTCGGAAATTGCAAGCACCCTTGGACTTGAGGCTGCCTCACTCCAGTCCCTGCTTCAATTTCACACAGCCTCCTTTTCTCTGAGTTTTTCCTTTGTGTGTCTCTTATAAGGGCACTCTTAATTAGATTTAGGATCTACCCAGAAAATCTAGAATGATCTCACCGCCAAATCCTTAAATTAGTTACATCTGCAAGGAGCGTTTCTCAAATTAAAGACACTTACATAGGGTCTGTGGATTACATAAGCACATATCTTTGGGGCTACCATTAAACCCACGACATCTGGTAACTTGCCGGTCTGCCAGTTTCTATAAACTCCCTTGTAGAGCTTGTCCTTGAATGTTCAAATTGGACAGACCCTCAGACCCAGGAGATGGGCAGCCACCTTGGTGGTTCTGCCAGCGAGTTGGCTGAAGGCAGTTGAGCCATTACATGGTGGAACAAGGAAGATAAGCCCTCGGAAGGGAATGGAAAGGGTAAGCAAAGACACAGCCATTCCCACTTTGTAACTGAGCAACACATCCGATTTGGTATTCAGAATGGCAGTGGCATCCCGTTTGAACTTCTGGGAGAGCAAGGGGAGCTTTCCTGCACGACTCTCAAAATTTCGGGGACTAATCTCCTTTGGACACTGAAAAAAATCTCCCTGCAAAATTTAAAAAGTGCTACTGGCTTCTTTCAAAGATCATTTCTGTATCTATTTGGGACTGTTCTGTCCGTTCTCTGGGCCAGGGACTGGGCTTCATAATCAGCCCACTGCACTTTGCTGTATGGCTGGTTTTGTATGGCAAAGACTGGCAGACCTGGGGCCCATGTTAAGTAGTTAGCATTTTCACGAGGTTTTGTTCCATAGTTCATTGTTTAAACCTCAGGAAGAATAGATGGATTTAAGGTGTAATCCTCCCAGCAATCCTTTTTGCATTTATTATACATCAGGCCCAGAAGCCTCTGATAATGAATATTGACTGTGCCGAATAACCTATGGGAGACAGGATTTAGCTGAGACTTCTGATGGCCAATAGTGGGAAAAAGCTGTAGTTATCATCCTGCTTCTCTCATTAGGACTGAGCACAGTGGCCAGGCCAGAGGAAAAAGCCTCCTCCTCATTCTGCAGATCAGACACCAAGCAGTTTTGCCCCCAGTGGGAAGCATCCACCTGAAACTGTAGAAACATAAGAAAGCACCAGACAGTTTCCAGGAAGGCTGAGTCCTTCCCGGGGTTTTGAGCCTCCACATTGGCGTGGTGCAGCCTTCTCCCCTACATGAGAAGTGCAAATCCCCTAGGGTCTGCTCACTTCTCTGGAATATTTTCCCTGTTCCCTGTGTTTGGCTGTTAGTGGCACTGTCAAGTGGCGCAGGAAATAAAGTGGGAATAAAGCGAGATTTTGCACGGATTTGAGTCTTGACTTTCTTAGCTACTATCTAGTGAGCCTGGGCTCCCTATTTATGAGTTCTCTGAACTTCTATTTTCTCATTGTAATCCAGGAATAATAGCAATCCTTCACTCACTCGCTGGGTATGAGAGCTAAAGAAGACTATTCAATATCTATTTACTGAGCATCAATTACATAGCAGGCACTTTCCTGGGAATTAGGCTACACCAAATATCACATAAAATACTCTCCTCCTCCTTGAAATTACTTTACAGTGATAGAAGCTAGACAATAACCTATAAACATAATAAATTCTATCAGACATAAAAAGAAGAAAATATTTCACAAACTGTGACTTGCAAAACCAGCAGCAGTGATTTGCTTTCTCCATGTATCACTTTCTTTTCTAGTAAATCCTTTTCTCAAAGTCTTATTTGTTTATTTGTTCAAAAAATATTAAGTTATCATTGGCTATATTCAAATTGATGAGAAATAAAATAATGTCAATCCTATTTTCAGCAATCTAACAATACAGCAAGGATACAAACCCAAAAACAGATACAATGCAAGGGAATAGTGTAATAACTGAGAATACATACAAGACTTCAAGGGACTCTGGAAGTCAACATTTAAGTGTCTGATACGAGGGACAACCCTTAGATTAAGGGAGCACCCTTAACCCTGAAGTGCTACATGCAGAATAGCGTCACAAACAATAGAAATTGCAAGACTGTTCAGGTGAGCTCAAGTACCTAAAGATGGTGATCGAGAAAGTTTGCAGAAGAATGTAGAAGAAACCTAAAAATGACACACAGGTAAGACCCTCCAGATATTGAGAAAAATAATTATGAAGGCCACAATAAGATGGCAACTGAGATGCTGGCATAAATAAAATGGTCCAGGAAAAGAAAGCAGGATTAAAAAAAGAAAAGCCATGAAAAATGAGTCATTTTGAATATCCAAGTTGAAAGGAAAAGCAGAGAAAAAGTCATTCATGATGAACAGTTATGATACCCTTGTCCCACATCAGAGTACTGAGTTCAACTCCCAGCTCTGGCACCAGACTCTAGCTTCCTTCTGGTGCTCATTCTGGGAAGCAGTGCTGATGACTCAGGTGATTGGGTTCCTGCCACCAAGATGGCAGATCTGGATAGAGTTCCTATTTCCTGGTTTAAGCCCAGTCCAGCCCTAACTGTTACAGACATCTGGAAAGTGAACCAGAACGTGGGAGAGCTCGCTCGCTCTCTCCCTCTCTCTCTCTCTCCCTCCCTCTCTCTCTCCCTCCCTCCTTCTTTCTCTCTCTATCTCTCCCTCCCTCCTTCTCTCTCTCTCTATCTCTCCCTCCCTCTCTCCCTCTCCCCCCACGCACACACATACACATCAAAAAATAACTTTAGGAACAGTGCCAAGAGAGTTAGGAAATGACACTTGAAAAGAAGAAACCTCAATGGAAAACACAGCAGGGAAATTGTAAGATTAAAAAAAAATAATAGTTTTCTGGCACATTTGTCATTTACATAGTCTCTGGTGATCTTAAACAGAAGTAGTTTAAGGTGGTGATAGTGAAAACCTGATTTCAGGAGTTTAAAAGTAATACATAAGGTTAAAATCGAAATCGGCGAACTCAAAAGGCTTCCATAGCCTTGGAAACTCATGACTAGAGCCTAGGGTGATTACTGACGTCATAAACAAGAGTGTCAAATTGTTAAATCAACAACAGGAGTCACTGTGTACTTACTTCTCATGTGGGATCTGTCCTTAGTGTGTTGTCCAATGTGAAGTAATGCTATAACTAGTACTCAAACAGTATTTTACACTTTGTGTTTCTGTGTGGGTGCAAACTGATGAAATCTTTACTTAATATATACTAAATCAATCTTCTGTATATAAAGATAATTGAAAATGAATCTTGATGTGAATGGAATGGGAGAGGGAGCGGGAGATGGGAGGGGTGCGAGTGGGAGGGAAATTATTGGGGGGGGAGCCATTGTATTCTATAAACTGTACTTTGGAAATTTATATTTACTAAATAAAAAAAATAAAAAAGGTATGATGTAAAAAAAATTGGGAGTTCATGAGAGAAACAAGGTTTTCAAGAGTTTGCGAAGAGTGTGTTAGGAGATCGGTTTTCAAGTAGAGAGAGTTTTATCAAAACCAGACACATGAGCATATTTACAAACCAGAATGGAAAAGGAATGATTAAAGACACAACAAAAGCAAGAAGGAAAAGAAAGAGGTATCATCATGTGGCTCCCCAGGAACTCTGGAACTACCATGGAGGCAACTCTGCATCCATGCTGTAGACATCTGTCTGTCTACTTCTTTTACTAAGCCTTAACTAATGTGTCTCTCATTCACAAAGAACTTTTGTGCCATGGCTGTCCCGTAAAAAACACATTGATAAAAACCTTAATACCAAAGTGTAAAAAAATAGAGGTCTCTTAGTGGTGCAGAGACAGCAGACCAAGAAGAGTTAGTACTTGCATGAAAACAACAGCCAGAGAGGAGGAAATGAGCTGGAGGAAGTACGTTCCTGTTTCTATGGCCTCTGACCTTGGACTGAGTGCAGTAGGTACGGCAGGTGCAGGTGGGAAGGATGCCAGTGAAAACACACAATCTTTCTAGCCGGTAGCACCTAACAATGGATTCTGGAGAACTATGATTGTCAAAGGAGTCAGGGAAATCCCAAAGGAGAAAGAGCCAGAAATGGGATCTCCAATTCTGTCTGCACAAATTGCTGACTGACCTCTGAGCTACGCATTTCCAAAGCAGCTCAGCTAAAGACAGAAGACCTGAGCTGAATCCAAACGCTCTGCATGGAAATAGAGTTTGCGGTACAAGACCACCAAGATAGCTGCTCGCTAAAACAAATTCAAGAAACATGACAGGATCCAGAATCTACACAAGAGTGCAAATAATAGTAAGCATAAAGTCCAAAATTACCTGACACAGAAAGCACCCCCACATTCTGAAAAGGAAGGAAAATGAACTCAGACTGATCCTTATTCTGAGATACTGTGATTAGCAGGCAAGGATTTTAAAGTAAAGGTTTGTGTTATAACTACCCTCAGAAAAGTAAAATAGTGTATGTTTGCGATGACTGCAAAGATGGGAAATCTCAGTAGAAAAGCAGAAATGCCTCCAAAGAACAAATAATAATTTAAAAACTGAACTCTAGAACTGTAGTAATGTGGTTGCAAGGTTTTTATATTGCATGTGAAGTGATATAATTGTAATTGAAAGAGGATTGTTAAAAGATAAGGATATGCACTATAATCCTAGAGTAATCCTTTTTAAATGCAAAATTACAGGTAAAAACAACAGGAAAATTAAAATGATTCTAAAACATATTCTAACAATGAACAAAGAGAAAAAGAGAGGATTAGAGGGTAAAAACAGGAGACACCAGTAAAGTGATAACTAATGTGGGTGCAAACACACCTATATCAATATTCAATGTAATCAATAATTAAGAGATTATCACATTTGAAAGGAAAAATGATCAAAATAGTCTAAAAAGAAAGGAAAGCCCAACTGTATTCAATCTACATTAGACTAATTTTAAATATGAAGACACAGATAGGCTAAAAATAGAATAATGCATATGTGAAATAAATAATAAACATAAAAAGATAGAGGTGGCTATATTAACATCAAAAATATATTTCAATAAAAGTATCACTAGCAATAAAAGTGATGATTCTTCATATTAAAAACAATATACTGTGGGGGCCATGCTGTGGCGCAGCGGGTTGACGCCCTGGCCTGGGGCACCGGTGTCCATATGGGCGTTGGCTGCTCCATTTCTGATCCAGCTCTCTGCTGGGGCCTGGGATAGCAGTGGAGGATGGCCCAGGTCCTTGGGCCCCTGCACCCATGTGGGAGACCCGGAGGAGGCTCCTGGCTCCTGGCTTCGGATTGGCGCAGTCCTGGCCATTGCAGCCGGTTGGGGAGTGTACCATCAGATGGAAGACCTCTCTCTATATATAAAAATATATATTATATATATATATACTGGGGCTGGTGCTAAGGCGTAGTGGGTAAAGCCGCTGCCTACAGTGCCGGCATCCCATATGGACAGCGGTTTGAGTCCTGACTGCTCCACTTCCGATCCAGCTCTCTGCTATAGCCTGGGAAAGCAGTAGAAGATGGCCCAAGTGCTTGGGCTCCTGCACCCACATGGGAAACCTGGAAGAAGCTCCTGGCTTCTGGCTTTGGATTGGCCCAGCTCCAGCCACTGCGGTCACTTGGGGAGTGAACCAGCAGATGAAGACATCTCTCTCTCTCTCTCTCTCTCTGCCTCTCCCTCTCTGTAACTCTGCCTTTCTAAGAAATAAATAAATCTTTTTTAAAAGGATATTTATTATGAGACAACAATCATAAACATGTTTGTACATATTTATAATGTTAATATGGAAGTTAATAAGGAAGTTCAGTATACATGAAGAAAAACTAACAGATTTAAAAAGAAAAAGAGACATTCCTACAATCATGGTTGTAAACGTCACTGGTCTCTCAACAATTGCTAAAACAATCATACAAAATATCAGCAAATACAGAGTATCTGAATAACACTATCAAGCCTGTTGACCTCATTAATATTTATTAAATACTAAACCCTACAAAGACATGATACATATACTGCACAAGTGCACATAGAATATGTGCACAAAATATTCACAAAAATAGAATAGTGTATTATTGGCCATAAAACAAGCCTCAATAAACATAAAAAATTAAAATAACACAACCTATGTATCTGACCAAAAGGGAATTAGAGATCATTAACAAAAAGATAATTCTGTCAACCCTGGCTGTTGTGTGCATTTGAGGACTGAACCAATGGATGGATGACGTCTTTCTCTCTCTCTCTGGTTTTCAAATAGATGGAAATACATTTTGAAAAAAAGAAAACCCCAAATAAACAGCATACTTTTAAATAAGCCATTGATAAAATAAATCATAAGAGAAACTAGAACCCATTTTGAATTCAAATTTGTAGACTGCAACTAAACCAATGCCTATTGATAAATTAATAGCTGTATCTGAATCCTTGTGTTAAAAAGTGAGAAAATCAAGAATCAGTTATCTAAGATGCCACCTTATAAAATTAGAAAAAATTAAATTAAGTAGAATGGTGAAAATAATAAAGAACTGAAAACAATATGTTGACAAATACGGATATGCATTTTGCCTCACAGTTAACACAGCACTTAGGGTGCCCACAACCTACATTACTGTGCCTGGTTTCCATACCCAGCTCTTACCTCCAGCTTTCTGCCAGTGTACTCTCTGGGAGTCAGTAGTGATGGCTCAAGTAATATGGTTCCTATCACCTGTGTGGGAGATCAAGATTGAGTTACCAGCTCCCAGTTTCGCCCTGGCTGCTGCAGACTTTCAGGAAGCAAGCTAATGGATGAGCAGTCTCTGTTCTACCACTCTCTCTCAGTATTTATCTTCCCCTTTTTCTGTCTCCCTGCCTCTCAAACAAATAAATATATAAAATAATTTAATGCATATACAATACAAAAGAAAAGTGAAAACAAAACTCGGTTCTTTGAAAACATCAATAAAATTGGCAAATCTCAATAGATGAAGAAAAATAAATAAAAATAAAAATCACCAGTATCAGGAATGAAAAAAGGGGCATAGCTAGAGATTCTATGGACATCAGAAGAATAATGGAATACTGTGTATAACTTTATCTAACAACTCTTTTTTTAATACTTACAGTTTCTGTGAGTCTTGAAGTCCTAAAGGTATTCACCTCTATTATCTTCTAAAAGCTTTTATGACATTCACATTTAGTTCTATTTCTACCTGGGATTATTTTTAATAGAAAGTGTTATGAGATTTTATTTGATTTTTTTCTATATGGATATTGTTTCCCTAGCATCATTTATTTAAAAGACAGTCTTTTCCCAGTAGCCTACGGTCACTTTAGTCATAAACCAAGTGTTCTTATATATCTCAATAAATATCTGGATCATCTCTTCTATTCCTCTGGTCTATCTTTTAATCCTCATGCCAATACTACATTATCTTCATCATTCCAGATTTATAAGTCTTGATAGTGAGCAGGTCAAATCTCAAGTTTTTAAAAAATGATTCTGAAATATTCTTAGTTCTTTAACTATGGTATTTTTCCCAAAGAGTGTCAACTATTTTTCATCCTTTATTATTAATATTTTTAAATTTTAGAATTTAAATTCTGGATCTGGAAAATATATGGCTGATATATTCAGTTTAGGATTATAATGAATCCATAGATGCACTTGAAAGAACTGACATCTTTGATATGTATCTTCCCAAATGGCTCTATAGATTTTCAGTCAATTTCTATAAATATTCCATGTCAGCTCAAAAAATAACATTTATTCTACAGTTTTGGGGTTCAGGTTTCTACATAGCATTATTGACATTAAGTAGTTTTGTTAGTTCAAATTATCTGTATTGTTAATAATTTCTGTCTGCTTCTATCAATTACTGAGAGAAATTTATCACATCCCATTTTAATTGTAGGTTTGCCCATTTCTGCTTTTAGGTCTTTTGTTTTTTTTTTTTATTTATAAATTTTGAACATGCTGCTAAGAGTATACACGTTAAGATGTAGATAAAGCAAATTTTTAAAATATTTAGCAAAAAAACTAGACTATAAAAAGTAACAATAGATTTGAAAAAAAGAAATTCCAGAATTAAAAAAATACCGAAAGTTAAAAATTCAATGGATGACTTTAATTCCAAATTACACACAGCTGAAGAATTTTTGAATGGAAAACTAAGTTAGGAAAGAACCCATGAAGATGAAGCAAAGACATACAAAAGGATGGAGAATATAAAGTAGGTGAAAACATAAAGCATATAGTGGGACTATGTAACATGAAAGTAATTGCTACTCCCAAAGGAGAAGCAGAAGTAGTGTTTGAGAATACAAGATGGAGAATTTTCCAGAACTGATCAATTTAAGAAGCCTAAGGGGCTGAAGTCATCCAATACCATCTTAATCCAACTTAATCCAATTTCAAGGCTGGAGGTTTTATGGTCTCCCTAGAGGACTAGAAGCCAAGCTGCGGGGCATGGGAGAGCTGCTTTATTTCGGGTTAACTCCTGCTTCCTAGGGTGAAATCCTTCCCCGGTTCTGGGTCCTTACTGCTTTTCTCTGGTTCTGAAAACTGTCAAAGTGCAGCCAAGAAGATCAGATATTTTATAATCCAGAAAGCAACTCACATATTTCTAAAAGAGTTTTTTGGTGTCTCTAATCAGAGAATCGGTTGTAAAAATGTTGGAAGAACTGAACAAAAGGAAAAAGGCAATGTCACCAGAGATCAGAAGCTGCTTCATGTCCAAACCACTGCTCACCATCACCCTTGAAAATGATCCTTCCACTTCTAATCAGACATTCAAGCGTTAATCCTCTGGTGCTGCAAATCCAACACCAAAACTGTTGAGCCTACAATAAGTCACTGTCAGAAGTAGAAAAATGGCTTTTTCCTCTCCTCACCCATCAGCCAAAGACCATCAGCAGCAAAGCTATGGTTTCAGAAAGATTGATGGCTTGTAGCAGTAAAGGAAACACCAGAATCACGGAGCATCTCACCAGACACTGGAGAAGAGTTACCGCAGGACTTGGGGAAGGGTGGAGTTGAGATGAGATTCAAGTGAAGCACTGTTTGGATAGGCTCAAGGCAAAGCAAGGAATCAGCACCATGTCTGGTCTGCAAATTGGCTCCAGGATCCTGGCTCTTTGGACACTTTAGTTACTTTTGAGTCAAGATAGATGTGGATTATTGTGTGTAGAAACCCCTTATCTGAGACTCCACATTTAGATTGATATCAAGGTTGCTTCTCTGTTCAAAAGTGGCTAAGCTTCTTCCGGAAAAAGGGAGACATTTCATTCTGACTGACAGTTTCAAACCACAGACAGTGTTAAAGAAAAATATTTTCCACTAAGAAAATGGTAGTCCTTTAAAGAAGGCATTAGGACACTGTGCACCAGCAGCGTGATGCAAAAACTATCGTTTCCCGTTCGCTTTAGAGATGGCTTCATCCTTGGCTGTTGTCCCAGATGGATGAATGGCAGGACAGAGTTTTACTTTCTCAATATGGGCTACATTTTAAATTCTTTTCAAACTAGAGTTTCTCTTTTCCAGAACCCAACTGGAACTCAGCTGGTAAGGGAGCATGAAAGGGTAGTTTTGAAGTTCAGTGCCCCTGGGATACAGAGATTGAAATGGTGCTAACATCCATGGAGGTAAACAGCCCACAGAGCACATCTCTATGTCTCTTCGAGTTCAGCAAATGCCCACAGGTTCTAGTACAAGTCTTGGCTGATGATCTCCTCTCTCTAATTGCTCCTCTCTGCCAAGATCTTACCTGATAGTTTCAGACTACATTCTACGTTCCTTGATGTTTTAAAGAAAATAACCTCTAGATTGTCCAGCCATTTTAGTTGCTTGAAAACAATGGTTATTACAGGGAAATTACCCCCACTTCACCATCACCCACCCTCTCCATATTCTAATCTATCTTGCACATTTATATCAAACTAATCTTCCTAAACTCAGCTCCGAGTGTGTCACTTCCTAGGTCAATATTTCAGTGGCTTTCTGTCTCCTGAAAAGTTCAGCTTCTTTACCTGATGTTCAAGGACTTCTACAATCCACTTTCAGTGTAGCTCTTTCCTTTTCTCCTCTTTTCCTATACAGGAACAGGATAAACCACCTCTACAAGAGACTGGGGTCAAACTCTGAGAACACAACTCAAGAAGTCTTTGTATCTCTACTAACATTATCACAAAGCACCAAGCCTGCATGCATATTGGTATCTCAGGACACTAAGAGTATCATTTCAAACTCTATACTCTTTTATGGGTGACAAAAATATCCAACATAAAATAGTTATGTCAAGGTGCCCACACTGTGGTGTAGAAGGTTAAGCCTCCTCCTACAGTGCCGACATCCCATATGGCTGCCAGTTCGAGTCCCAGTTGCTCCAGTTCCAATCCATCTCCCCTCTAATGTGCTTGGAAAAAGCAGTGGAAGAAGGCTCAAGTACTTGTGTTCCTGGACCCATGTGGGAAACCCAGAAGAAGCTCCTGGCTCCTGGCTTCTGCCTGGCTCAGCCCTAGTCATTGTGGCCATTTGGGGAGTGAACTAGTAGATGGAAGATATTTCTCTCTCTCTCTCCTCTCTCCTCTCTATCTCTCCTTCCCCCACCCTTCTCCCCCTCTCTGTATCTCTGCCTTTCAAAATACAGCTTTCAAAAAACAGTATGTCAAAAATGAGCAATGACTAACTTACAAAATCACAGGAACAGAACTAGCCTACAGGAAGGCTAGGCCCAGAGGAAAAAACCCTTTCTCCTCCTCTTCCTCCCTCTCTCCTCTTATGTTTTCCTTGCACTTTCATCAGGAAAATGGCATGAGTTGCCTATTAACAGAGGTACACATCCTGGCACTCTGCCCACTGCATTTTGTTATTGGAGTCACCAAGGAAAACACTTGCACTTGATGGAATACAACCTTCCTCATACAGGAAAAGGACAGAGCAAGGTCAGCTTTGGTAATGGGTGTCAGTCTCCCATAGCCATTGGGTCCTTCCTGGCCGCCCATGTAGGGTACGTGGCCTGCACCTGCCCCTCTGCAGCCGCAGACCTCGTCGCCTCCATACAGGGAACAGAATCAGTAGTGAGAATGGCCAGGTGACATAGGACACACATGCTTAAGCATACCAAAGGAGAACACAATAAGCCTGGAATAAGATATTCCCACACAAGGCGTTAAGTCCAGTGCAGGCTGCGAGGGCTCTTTATCTCCGTAACAGAGTGTTCAAGGCCCACGGCCCATTCTCATATAGCCCAGAAGGGGTCAGAAAGACTGCTTTTCCCAACTTCACTTCCTCAATCCAGCTTCCTCAACACAGGATACCAGTTACAGACAACCCTGGACTCTGATTCATACAGCAGGAAATGGAGACTTTCTTAGCAAGCTCATTTGAAAGCTGTTGGAGGACTGATTGATCCTGCCTTGTATAAATTTCCATATTTCTGCCCATGTCTACTGGCAGGGACCCATTGATTGGTCTCACTGAAATTACATGCCCATTACTGAGATAATGGGAGGGTGGGGTATATTATGAATGATCTGGCCTGGGTTATGCATTCCCACCTCTGAGACACAGGGAGGGGTACACTGTCAGCTCCCCCAAAACTGAATGGAGTGGAGGAAGGGGTCTCAACACTCCCCTCCTTCCCCAGAGGAGCACAAAGAAACAACCCATGTCCCCTCGCCAGGCTCTTCCCTGTGCCCCCTTGACTTTCTTTGAGACTCCAAGTCCCAGGATCTCTGGCTGACCAGGGTAATAACTACAATAGACTCCAGCCAGGTTCCTGCAGGGCTCAGCACGCATCATGACTGCTCTGGTAGCAGCCATGTTTCCCGAATCCTCCTCCTCTACACAAAATATATTTTTAAATAAATACTTTTTGACATTCAGGATTTTACATCATAAGATTTTTTTGCGGAACCAGTGTTCAAACAGAACTTGGTGTTGCCTTCCAAGCCCCTTCCTCACCCACCAATCCAGTAGCGGACAAAGGTTCTCAAACTTGTGAGGTCATCACTGCTTCAGTTCATAAGAGCTGATGACAAGAATGGTGGAGCCTGAGATAAGTGCATATTAAGTTCTAAAGGCTGACATCAGGAATCAGCTCCTGAAGATCAAGGTCAGGTTAAGCACTGCCATCAGACAGCAGGTCCTCCTACTCACCCACAATCACTGCAATAAAACATCACGTTCACCTTCCAAGAAACAGATCAATTCTTCATTACAGGGTCATAGCGGCAAGATTCAGGTCATATTGAAACCCAAATAAAATTTCCCAGTCGGAAAGGGACTTGGGAATGTATGGATTTAGGATAATTGGGACAGAACAGGGTGAAACAAAGTGACAGAATATGATAGATACAGAGGGAAGAAGAAGGGAAAGTTCTTTGAGCATGCACCTTAACAAATCATGCTTTTATATACATTATATATTCAGAGACGGCTACTGAAACGTCATTGGCAGTGTGTCGTTTAACATTATAATGAGCCTTAAGGTAATTTTCCAGTCTGAGTTTATACACGTAGGGCCCTTTTAAAAGGTTGCTTAGAGCCAGTTCTGTCCACTTTTATTAGGGACCCTGAAAAGATGCCTCAGCAAAATGTTTTCAGCAAAGACAACTAGTACAGGATGGGAAGTTAGTATGCAACAGGCAGGCAGATGACTTATGAACCATTGGCGTGTTAGGCAGCCTGAGGAAGTTCACTGTAAAGCAAGAGGAGAGGCTATATAAAAATCAACTCAAAATAGGTCAAAGATCTAAGTGTAAGACCAGGAACTGTGAAACCACTAGCAGAACATATGGAAAACACTTCAAAACCTTGGTAGAAGCGACAATTTTTAACACAAGACCCCTAAATCACAGGCAATTAAAGGCAAAAATAGACAAGTGAGAATACATGAAACTAAAAAACTTCTGTACAGCAAGAAAAATAATCAGCAGAGTGAAGAGACAACTGACAGAATGAGAGAAAATGTTTGCAAACTGTGCATCTGCCAAAAGATGAATATCCAGGATATATGAAGAACCAATAAAACTCAACAACAATAAAAAAAAAAAAACAAGCAAGCCAGTTAAGAAATGAGCAAAGGACCTGACTACTTCTCAGAAGAAGTTAGTTCTCAGAAGCAATACAGAAGTGGCCTTTAAACACAAGAAAATTTCTCAATATCACCAGCCATCAGGGAAATGCAAATCAAACCCACAATGAAGTATCATCTCATTCCAATTTAAATGACTATTATCAAAAAGACAAAAATATAACACATGCTGACAAGGATATAGAGAAAAAGGAACCCTTTACACTGTTGGTGGGACTGTTAATCAGTACAACCATTAGGGAGAACAGTTCAGAGTTGCCTCAGGAAACTAAGAACAGCTCTACCACGTGACTCAGTTAATCCCACTGCTGGGTATATATGCAAGGGAACCAAAATCAGCATATAAAAAAGATACCTATATTCCCATGTTAACTGCAGCACTACTCATAGTAGTCAACATGTGGGACCAATCTGGAAGTTCATCAGGGGATGAACTGATAAACAAAATATGGTACACATACACAATGGAATATTTTTCACCCATCAAAAGAATGAAATTCTGACATTTTCAGGAAAATGGGTGAAACTGGAAGATCATTATGTTAAGTGAAACAAACCCTGCACAGAGATAAATACTATATCTTTTCTCTCTAGCATCTAAGTGCATCTGAACTTAGAAAAATGATCACTAGAGGTTGAGAAGAGGAAGGAAGGGAGGAGAGAAGACAGGGAAGGTGGATAACAAGAACCAAAACACAGTCTGATAAAATGAACAAGCTCTGGTGTCCATTGAACAATAGGATGACTGTAGCTCAACATAATATATTATCTACTAAATAAAGAAATGGAATAGAGTTGGCTCCAAACCCTGAACAAAAAGTTAAGGAAACAGAAAGGCTTACTTGCCTGGGTTGATTGGTTTATGTTGTATATAAAGATTGCTCTGTACCCCATAAAAATGTACAAACATGACTTTACAACATTATTTTAATAAATAAGATAGTAAAAAGTACAAAGTCATAAATGAGTTCAAGGAACCTTCCAGGAACAATAATTAGGGTGCCAGGAACCCCCCATAAAAATGGCAGAATAATCATTTCACACAATAGTTCTAATGTCTAGATTTTCAATTCAATACCCTCATCAGTGTCAGTGTACCTCTGGCAAGACATTTTCCTTCCTGGCCTCATTCTCCTTGTAGTAATTTGCTAGGGTTGCCTTAATAAAGTATCACAGGGATGTGGTATGAGACAACAGACATCATTTTACACTTGTGAAGCCTAGAAGTTCAGGATCATGGCAGGTTGGCATTCACTGAGGTCTCTGTCTTTGGCTTCTAGTTGGTTGTTCTTTGCGGCTCCTTCACGTGCTCATTCCCATGTGCATGTATATTGTTGGTATCTCTTTGCATCCAAATTCATTTTCTTATAAAGATGCTAGTCAGATTGCTCCAATTAAATTTTTAAAGGTTATCCTCAAATGTAGGCAGATTCTGAGCTACTGGGGGTTAAGGATCCTACAGATAAATTTTAGGAGCATACAAGTCAGTCCACAATACGTTTTGTCTGCAAAATGAGAAGCTGATGAAATTAATGGATACACCAATTTAAAAAAAAATAAAATTTTTAAAAATTTCTATTTATATAATATGGGAACAAATTTCATGTATTTCATATTTACAGTTTTAAGAACATAGTGATACTTCCCACCCTACCCTCCCTTCCTTACTCCAACCCTCCCTCCTTCCTTTCTTATTTTTATTTTAATTTTTGCAATGACATACTTTCAATTTGCATTGTAATCACAAGCTTAACCCTCCACTAAATGAAGAATTCAACAAGCAGTAAGTACAAAGCCACTTAACAAAGACAAGGGCTATAAACAATAATGAAATCCCAAAAGGTCAATTTTGTTCATGATACATTACATTTTGCTACAAATCAGTGAAAACATGATACTTGTCTTTTGGGGACTGGATTTTACATATAATCTCAAGAAGCCTGGATGTTCTCCAGACTCTAACAGTAATCTTATGTTTCTAGTAACAAGGAATCAACTGAGAACTTTGACTGTGAGCAGATAAAGAACATAGAGGCCAGAGACGTAAATCAAGGCATGAGCATCAGAAAAATAGGATGTGATTATGAGGTGGATGTTTTGGAAGCAGAGTCTTCACAACAAACATCGTGTCCTCAGCATCAAGTTCTTGTCTCCGATGTAAATTCTATACGTGCAGCAACAGCTCTCAGGAGATGGGCTGCACATGTGCAGATGAGGGATGACACAAGCCAATTTGTGGGCGAGAACACTTCTTCTTGTGGATGATGCCTGATGCTGACCTGAATAAGGGTGTGTGAGCTCAGGACACTGGGCAGTTTTCAGTAGGCTGTGCTGTTCAATGTCCTTACATTCAGTGCAGTCCCAAGCATATTTTTTCAAGGTATGAATCATTTCAATAAAATTGAATTCATATGGCTTGAATTAAAAGACAACTAATTAATAAATTATATAGTGAGAACAAGTTAATGTACTTGAACCTTTTAAACATTGCATTGAAGTTTCTTTGTTCTGTATTTTCCTTGAAACAGAAAACTCATTATGCAAAAAAATAAGTAAATAAATCAGTGAAACATGCAAACCTCAATTTTCACATGTTCTAAATCTACCAAGCCCTATGAGAGCTTTGGATTTGTATGTGGTGAGTAGAAGGGTTTGTGACTTGAGATAGTCTATATTTCTCCCTTTGTAAGACTGGCATTCTCTACTGTCTGACTCTCAGTCCTTACCACCAGATTTATGGTATAATTTTTCCATCCAATATATTTTACATTTTACAAAGTGTTTCTCATTCATCACCTCACCAGATCCTCAGTAAAATTCCATGAAGTCATCACCTCTAGCCAGAAATTTTATTCTCCTTAATAGAGGGTAAATATGAAGCCAATATAAGTTAATTTTTTCCCCAAAGGTTCAAAGTAGGATCACCAGCCTCCAAATAGCTCCCAGTGGTCTCTGCCTACCATATGGTACCAATGGATTGTATGATCAATAGCAGTTGACAGAAGTAATGGTGTGTCACTCTCAGAACTAGGTATAAAAAAAGTGTTATCTTAAGCATTAAGAATGATCTCCATCAGGGCCAGTGCTATGGCGCAGCAGGTTAAAGCCCTGGCTTGAAGCGCCAGCATCCCATTTGGGCGCCGGTTCTAGTCCCAGCTGCTCCTCTTTCGATCCAGTTCTCTGCTGTGGCCTGGGAAAGCAGTAGAAGATGGGCCAACTCCTTGGGCCCCTGCACCCACGTGGGAGACCTGGAAGAAGTTCCTGGCTCCTGGCTTCAGATCGGTGCAGCTCCAGCTGTTGCGGCCATCTGGGGAGTGAATCAGCAGATGGAAGGCTCTCTCTCTGTCTCTGCCTCTCTGTATCTCTTTCAAATAAATAAAATAAATCTTTAAAAAAAAAAAAAAGGATGTTCTCCCTCTCTCTCCTCCCCCTCTTTACCCCTTTCCCTCTGGTTCTCCCTTCTTCTCCTTCTCCTTCTCCTTCTCACCCTCAGTGTGAAAGAAGCCAACCTTCATATCACAAGAGAACTCATGAGAAACCTAAGCAATAAGAAGCTGACGCTGATAGCCAACATCCTGCATGGAACAGAGACCTGACAAAAGTAAAAATATGTGAATATGGAAGTGGATTCTCCAGCCCCAGTCAAGCCTTCTGATGACTGAGGTCCCCAACAATAGCTTCACTGCAACATCACTTAACACCTGCACCAGGACCACCAACCTAAACCATTCCTGGGTTCCTCGTTCTCGTAAGTTTCAGGATAATTTATTACATCACAATGGATAATACACAAGGCTACTTGTATTGCATGTAGGCATGACATAACAGTGATACTGCAAGACGCTGTCATCCCAAGGCTGGTAACTTTTATAGTCACTGAGAAAGATAAGTAACTCTAAAACTTAAGGCACACTATGGTGTTAATGGGGGAGCTTAGAGTAGAAATAAGAGTTTTGCATTTGACAATACAGATCACTGTTTAATTTGTAAAGCAAATTAAGTTTTTTTTTTCATTTACAAGAACTTTTTTGACAATATTATCTATTTAGTCTCAACAGAATAGTCTCAAGTTGGAACCTACTCTGGCCTTTAAAGTCCACCTTTGGGGCCATTAATAGACCCACTAGTCGGCACTCAACTGCTACTGAGACATCTACTTCCATTCAGGGCTTCCTCTTTCAGAGACATAGATTGTAGATACCTTTTGAGTGCTTATTTAAGACACAAATCATCTAAGCACTGGTTCATGAAGAGCACTGGCTGCTGGAGTTCACTGCCAACAGTGCTGTTGACAGCACTTCTGAGCCAAGGCAGGCTCAATAAACATCTTAGGATCTGAATAAGCAAGGAGCTGCTATAGATTTGGGTTAGACCTTTTGCTATTCACTTACCATACCCTGTACTCTGATCAAATTCATCTACTCAGTGCTCCACCAATCCCAGCAGCAGGTCTCTGTGCCATTTTACATTCCTGGAATGTGAATCTTTCTCCTTCACTCTTCCCTGTGCATATGCGTCTTCTATCAGAAATCTATCACCTTCTCAAGGCTCACCAGGAACTTGAGAAGATTGTCCTGACCACACGCCCTCATACCCCGTGAGTTCTCCCTTTCTGAAAGCTGACAACCCATCTCAAGATTCTGTATTTCTGTGGATAAGTTGTCATTTTATCTCCACAAGATGACTGAAACTCCTGGAGTTGAAAAAGGCATCAATAATGGAGCACACAGTCTGCGGTAGACCACATGGTATCAAGTACCTGATGTCATCCCTCTTGGGGTGGGGCAGAGGATGTGTTTTTGATGGATGAGTGAAGGCTCAGATTGGCTACCCAGCCCAAATCTTGATTTAATAAATGATACAAAGGCCTAGCTCAAGTCCTGTAGCCGCCAAATTAAATTTTCTCTAAGCCTCTAGCACCCTTGTCCATTCCTGTTGTACTGCCTCACTCCCTTTTGGAGAAACTGCCCTGCTCATAGCTCCTAAAAGGCAAGAATCTGAGTGTCGCTCCCCCTCTTCGCGGAGGAACAACACAGGATCCTGCGCTGTTCTTCTGTCTGCTCAGCCCTTCCCGGGTTTGCTGCTGGTTCTTCCCGGGTTGGCTACCGTCCCTTCCACCTCCATGGAAGGGCGACTCCCCCTGCCACTTTCCCCACTTCCGCGGGGGAGCGGCACACCGCCGGCCGGCTCTCTCGGGGGCTGCTCAGGTGTTCCCCTTAGATGTTCCTGGTGCATGTTGTCTCTCTCCTCCTTTATAGTCCTCTTCCACCAATCCCAACTCTGCTACCCACACGCCGAGTATGCTGCTCTCCTCCAATCAGGAGCAGGATCAGCTCCTGCAGGTCATCACTCAAGTTGGCGAGAAGCAGCTGTGTAGAAGCTGTTTACTCCTCTCCCAGCACCATATTGTGGGAGAGCAGTTGCATAGAATAAGTCTTAATTCGAGTAACTTAGTCTAGTCCGAGTTGCTCCCCACATCTGAGTACTGCAGGACCCCTGACCACGTCTGAGCAGGAGTGGACACGTGACCCACTCTGGGTTCTCTTCCTAAAGCTGTGGAAGAAAGGGGTCTCTACGACCCTGAGGAAGTTGGATAGCAAGAGAAATGGGAATAACAGCATAGACACTATTCAGCTTTTCACAGTGCCAAGACAACTCAAGCACTATGTGGGGGAAGGGGATATCCAAAATTAAGTAGAAGAACCGCATCTACAGAAAGAAGAAGGGGAATGGGGCAAGTATCTAAATGAGACAGCGACCAGAAACGCTGAGGCCCTGCGAGAGGGGACTGTGTCCCCTAAGTTTCTGGTTTTTCCCTAGTTTCCCTGGAGCCTGGCAGAACTTCATTTACTATTCTGGGATGGCTTCAAGATAATAGCCTCTCTTTATATCTGGACATTGTCTTCTGGGTGCCTGATCCTTGCAATTATCAAGGCCTGAGTAAAACAAGGTCCAACATTTTTCAAGTTAAATAGGGAGAAAAGGAAACAATTCAGACTTACTTTGACTAGAAAATATTAAGGTTACCTTTAAATCACACTTCTGTTATAGATCTTGGATAGCTTCTAGCAAAAGCATCTCATTTTACAAGTGACAAAATATTATTCCCAGAAAGGAGAAGGAGTATACCTTAGGTTACACAGAAAGTGGTAGAACCAAGACAAGGACCCAGATGACTCATCTTGCCTGAGTTTCTTTTATGAATTTGCCACCCTGGAATCAGCTGTTACACATTTCTAATTACTGTTCCCCAGGGTAGACAAAACAGATCCATCTCAGGCCAAAATGAAAGAGAAACAGCAGAGATCATTAGTGTCTTCCCATGCCCTACTTCACCAATGGATTTTGGGGGGATTTTGCTTAGATCTCTGGCAAGCTAAAAGAAGAGATGAGAGGGATGCTGACACTGCATTTCCTTAAAGAGCTGGGTCAGAAACACAGAAGAGAGAAATGAAATAAGGTTACCAAGCGCCCATCTTAAAATACTCTCACATGCATCTTAAGTGAACACCAAGAAGGAATGTTTGTCAACTTTCCCATAAAAATATGAGGTCAGTCTGTTAATAAGAGGAAAATAGTGCAACTTCTTGGAGCCATTCTGCTGAGAAGGCAGAATTGCATTCAAAATGCCCTTGTTATGTGTATCCTCACTATAAATACCCACTTAGTAATTTAGTGCTTGAGACCATCAAAACCATTTTGTGTTATAATGTATTAGATTTCCAGTAATAGAAATGGCTCATCTCCTCATGTACTGTAGTAGCTTAAATATTTTAATATAATTGTTACTAAATGAAAATGTTCTCTAAGTATGTTTACTAAGATTTAAGTTGTTTAAATGGCTCAAACAAGTGAAGTAAAAGTGAGTAAGGTAGGTAAGGTAATCCCTTAAAAATAAGAATTAGAGGTTGGTAATTGGCATAGTAGTTAAGACACAATTTAGGATGTCTGCATCCCATATCAGAGTGATTATGTTCAAAGTCCCAGCTCTGCCTCAATTCTAGTTTCCTTGAAGGCAGCAGGTGATAGCTCAAGTAGTTGGGTCTCTAACATCCACATAAGAGGCTTGGATTAAGTTCTCAGCTCCTGGCTTCAACATGGTTAAGCCCTTTCAAGTCATTTGGGGAATGGATCAGCAGCTGGGACGGATCTCTTTCTGTCTGTCCTGGCCTCTCTGCATTTCGAATAAAATGAAAAAAAATTAAATGATCATATTGGGAAAGGAAACTCTTCCCACAATGGTCTCAGAGTCAGTGATAAATAGGCCTTAATACTAACAGAGAAGGCCTTGTGTCATTATAGGTGGGAATGAAGAGGACACTTTCTCCTAACTATAGCACAGTCACTACTAACATTTGTTGAGCAATTACTCTAAACAAAGTAATATATTAAGCACCTTATATGCATCATTTCACATCATCTTCATAAGAACCCTATTAGGCAGGTAGTATTACTTTTATTACCTTCTTTTGTAGATTAAGAAATACTGGGCTTAGGAAAGTTAATTAACTTTACCAAGGTCTCCTAGCTAATGAAGAGTAGATCTGAGCTTCAACACCTTCAGGCCTCTCTCTCCACCTCTTATTTCTGTTACATCCTTAACATGAAGTTTATTCTTCACTTTTCTCCATATTTCAGATAATGGCCAGAAGAAACTCTGGGGGGGCATTAACACAGTCAATGATCCAAGAGAAAAAATGCATGGTTTGCAAATGAAAAATCCCAGAGAAGACTTTGATTGGCCTGGCCTAGGCCACAAGCCCAACCCTGAGCCAATCATTATATTTAAGAAGATTTTATGGATGCCCTTCCCTGGGGTCATACACCCACCCTTGCAATCAGTAAGCCAGAGGCTATGACTGGCAGCATTACCAGAATCCAATATTATGATCAACATCCTAAGGAAGTGGAGGGATATAAGGCAGACAACAACAGACACTCAGGACAGCAGACTTGTGACAGTAGGGTAAAACAGAAGCATCCAGGTGAGGATTAGCACGATGATTTTCTAAGAAGGAGCTTCAACAAAAAGGAAGGCATGTAGGTGTTAAGTAACAAAGCATTCAGAAATCTACAAATATGTCAATGTGCCTGGAGAAGAGGTTGTTTATGGCAAGGGGGTTGAGATCTGAGATTGATGGTCATGGAACTTTGGACATGACCCTGAGAAACTAGTGCTTCATCCAGAAAGCAGTGATGAGACATGGAGATTTTTATAAAGGAGAATCGTATGATGAGATACAACCGTGAGAAAGTTCAGTCTTAGGGCAGATATAAAACAAAGGTTAAGAAAAGAAAAACCAGTGAGAAAATGGACAATGGTTCAGACAAGAGAAAATGTTGAAATCTTTACTTAATATATGCTAAATTGACCTTCTGTATATAAAGATAATTGCAAGTGAATCTTGATGTGAATGGAAGGGGAGAAGGAGCGGGAGAGGGGAGGGTTGCGGGTGGGAGGGAAGTTATGGGGGTGGGGAGCCATTGTAATCCATAAGCTGTACTTTGGAAATTTATATTCATTAAATAAAAGTTTAAAAAAAAGAGAGAAAATGAGTCAATAGCAAAATCTGTGACAGTAGACTTGATACCTAAGAGATAAAGAGAAGAGCTCCCAAGTAAACAGAATTTCTAAAGAAAGATCAGAACTGCTAGCGGGGATTAGACTGTCCAGGTTCAAGAATCTTCATGTTACTACTCTAACTCGACCACTCCACATAGCTGTGCACCAAAAGTGTCTGAATCCTGCTGGCTTCCCAGAGGCAGAAGAAGAAACAGCAACCACGTTTCCACCACTACAAGACTGAAATCTGGGCTGCTGGCTTCACAGCTCTTAAAGGATCCTTCAATGCCATGACCTGGGAAATAGGACTAGGCATACAGAAACTTCCTGCAGAGGTCTTTATTAGGCAGAATTTAATGCCTAGAACAAGCAGTTAAAGGGCAGAGGGATGCATGAAAACAGCGGGGTCATTAGGGAAGGCAGAGCTGGCTTGGTTTCCCAGCTCTGACGCCCCCTGAGTTCCCCTGGACTAGTGGCCTGAGCTTTCTGAGCCTCAGAAGATAGCTCCTTGGCAATAATGCAATTTTATCTCTCAGAGGTTTGGCAAGAACTTTTAATTAATAGTATGTGTATCAACAAAACAAACTTCACAATGCAGCTAGAAATTAATGTGTTTGAATCAGCAATTTATTTTGCTCAGAGGGGCATAAGGAAGAAAAGCCAAAAAGTGGGCCATCGATTCTTTCTACGAGCAAGTGAATTCTTGCTCCTTCCAGGCATGGAGGCAGATTACATTTAACTATGTCAGAAACAGTGAGTTAATCATCATAGTGGATATACTAAAGTGGAGTTGCATTAATTTAATTTCTATAACATTTTCAAAGAAGTTGCATCTTCTCCTTGAACTTATAATGAATAAATAAAATTTCTTAGCAAAGAATGTAAAGTTTTACAATAATCACAGCCTTGTGGTTAGGGGTTACAATCCATAGGAGATGGACAATAAATATTTATACTTAAACGTCAGAGACCACCACAGGAGGGCTGATTCTTTTCAGGTGGTAAGGTAGTGAAATGTTTAGTTTAATGTTTCAGAATATGTATAGATATGATTTTAAAGACATTTGTCCCACCTGGCTAAAGTTCTCTCTTTTTTACCATTTTATGATAACTGTTTAATATTCTCTAATCTCCATTTTTTTCTTTAGGATAAAAGGTAATGAACTAGCCTGGTGCTCTGTATTCCCATAGACACTTGGGTTAACAATCTTCTTTTCCTTCTCCTAGTTTCTTTAAATCTATCGAGATTTGCGACAATAGTTCAGCTACAACAGTGTCCTAGAAAAATTGTGAATAGAAAACTATGGCAATCAGTCACTATGTATATGGAAATAAGGGCATGATATATACCTTAAATACATACAATTTTTTAAAAGAAAAAACAACCCCGGCTTTTAATTTTCTCTTTGCACATATGTTAAGCACTTAGCACAGCAGCTGGCTTGCAGAAGAGTTTCAGACACTGGCAGAACCGGGCCATTCTTCTTCCTGTCCAGGCTATGTCCTCCCACACCCATGGGAGCCCCAGCAGAAGAATCCCAACTATTCAATGCTTTCTACCGTACTCTGCCACATTTGCTATATGACTCTTTCTAAATCTTAACCATAACTGGAGGCTTGTTTAAGCCAATAAATTCAGTAACCCTTCATGGTAAATAGTTACAAATCACATGTGTGGAATAGTTACCCTCCTCCTAAAGGAAAAATAAGCGATTTCTTTCAGTGCCATTTAGCTGGCTTCTGTTTGTTCTAAAAGAATACCTGAAACCCATTATAACAGAAGTATTAATGCACCTTGCAGATAACTAAAAGGAAAAAAACTTAATAAAATTTGTGTTATAAATCTTCTCCAACTGCAACTATATTTCACATAGTTCTACACAGGTGACCCTCGTTTTAAGCCTGTTGAACATGTGGTACTCCCCATTTTTCTCCTACAGTAAAGATAAAACCTATTGATGAGCACTCATTTCTGCCAACAATACTTTGGCATTCTGATCGGCAGCCTCAGGTGCACCTAGAGTAAGCAAGCTCTTTTTTTTTTCCTTCAAAATCTATCTATTCACTCAAAAGTCAGAGTTACAGAGAGAAAAGGAGAAACAGACACACACACACACACACACACACACAGAGAGAGAGAGAGGGAGAGAGGGAGAGAGAGCAAGCAAGCCTACACCTGTTTGATTCCCTAGACTGTCGCAACAGCCAGGGCTGGGACAAGATGAAATCAGGAGCCCGGAGCTTCGTCCAAGTCTCCCACATGGATGTCAAGGTCCCAAGCACTTAGGCTGCCCTCCATTGCTTTTTTTTTTTTTTTTTTTTTTTTGACAGGACAGTGAGAGAGAGAGAGACAGAGAGAAAGGTCTTCCTTTGCCATTGGTTCACCCTCCAATGGCCGCTGCGGCCGGTGCGCTGCGGCCATCGCACCGCGCCGATCCGATGGCAGGAGCCAGCAGGTACATTGGCAGGGAGTTGGATCTGAAGTGCGGTAGTTGGAACACTAAGTAGCACCAATGCAGGATGCTGGTATTATAGGCGGCAGTCCCACTCTTTTTTTACACCACCAATGCCAGCACCAGCAAGCTTTTTCAAGCTACATTTTCTCTAAGCACATTTTTCCAAAAATCTTATGTGTCTTACTCTTTGTTACATCTAAGAAAATTTGATATAATACATAGATATAAAATCCAACTTTTTTTCAACAAAATGTATGCAGCTGGAGATCATTATGCTTAGTGGAATAAGTCAGACTCAAAAAGACAAATATCACATGTTTTCTCTGATTTGTGGCAGTTAATATATAGAGTATAAAAAAGTAATATATATAAGTGAAATTGACATTGTTGGATTCAACTACTGTTTTGGCCCTTGCCTATGTTCCTGCTGAACACTGGTTTTTCTACATTTTATTTGTTGAACTCTTTAGTGAAGCATTAAGCCATTGACTATAAAGTAAATTAAAAAAATATAAAACACAAAATTTTAGAAAAGAAAGGGAGAGGGATGGAAGTTGAATTATATTATTAGAATTGTATAAATTAACTACATTAAATTTGTTCTCTTTGTGTTAATAAAGATGTAAATAAAAATAAAAAGATAACCTTTCTCTTGGAAAAAGAAAGATTTTAGTTTAACATAGTATGACAAGCCCACACTGTCATTATCAATGCACAAACACAACTTTGAAGTTCAAAGCACAACTCCAAAGACGGTGAAGAGCACTGAGCCAATGCAACAGAACATATTCTTAACTGGAATGGAATGATTGATCACATGGAAAACTTTCCATTGTGGAATAGTGCTGCTGAAGCCATAATCCCCTTCTTGCCAAGTTAGCTAGAACAGGTCACCTTGGAAAGGGATTTTCTTAGTCAAAAAAGAATTTTATGGGGTCTAACTTAACTAATAGACACTCACTGCTCAAGAGTACAGCTGGTGGTAGAAGAATATGTAACAGTTGAGTGATTTTTTTCAAGGTTCTTTGGAAAGAAAAGAACAAAGGTCCTAACGCTTGCTCCCCAAAATTCAGAACTAAGAACTCTTGGAGTAAGCTAGAGATACCTGACCCAAGTTCTACTGACCAAAGGAGATTACAAGGATCCTAAAATTAAACTCAACAATAGGGCTGTGCTGGTGTCCAATTTCAATAGAAGAATCTATGGGCTCTGGTCCAGCCTAGAGTTAGAGATACCTCTAGACTTGTCTATCTGGCACCAGATTTCTTCTGAGCATACAATTAGCATGCGAATGCAAACAACACAGCAACGAAAACACCCTAGCATTCAAGCTTGTGGCACCACAGGAAGAATCTAGGTAAGCAAAACACCATTCTAGAGTCTGTAAGAGTCAACTGAAACAGACAAGACTATCCTTCAAATAAGAGATCATAGAGTAACCACAAAGCGCCAGCAGGAATGACCTGGATTTCCAAATATTGCACTACAGTTTTAATTGATTGGAAAATTAGAGACAGGAAACTCAATTTAGTTTCCCACATGAGTGACAGGGACCCAGGTACTTCAGCCAACACCTACTGTCTCCCAGGATGTGCAATAGTAGGAAGATGGTTAGGAGCCAGAAGAGCCACAATTCAGACCACACATTCCAATATGGAATGCAGGTTCTTATTGACATTTTCACCGTTGGCCAAACGCTCATCCCAAACTTTAATTTTTGAGTTCTTGTGTGCACTTAATTTGCATTTTCTTGATAACCAATAATGTATATTTTCTTATATCTATTTACCATTTACCTTTCGGTAAAATGTTTGTAATCTTTTGCCCATGAATGAAATTATGTTTGCTACTGGTTTTCTTTCTGATATGCAATCCTTTCCAAATTATATGTGTTGCTGGGAGTGACTTATCTTTTCACACTTTTTTCTTAATTAGGTCACTATTCATTTTGTTTTTTATTGCTATTTTACAATTTTTAAACATTTGCCACATCATTTAAATACAAACATTATACATAAAATATACACTATTTTTCTTAAAAACAGAGATGTTAATAACACACTGTATGATTTATGAAAATGATCATAACATAGGGAATTAAGAGTTTATTGTCATTTACATGGTATGTTTCAGTGAAGCGATATTTATAACTAAACACCAAATAATGCGACATTCGCACAATTTTTACACTCTACATTAACTTCTACAAATAAGAAACAAAACACAGTTGCTTTTCTGAGTCTAGCTTATTTTAGTTAGCTTACTATTTTCCAATTCCAATCATTTTGTCACAAATGTCAGAATTTCATTCTTTTTTATGTCCAAGTAATATTTCATTGTGTGTATATAACACATTTTCATATCCAATCACCAGATGATAGACATCTAGGTTGATCTCATACTTTTGTTATTTGAATACAGCTGCTAATAATGTGGGAGATATCTCACATGCTGATTTCATTTCTTGGGATACATTTCCAGGAGTGGGATAGCTGGGTCATATGGTAGAACTATTTTCAGTTTTCTGGGAAATCTCTATACTGTTTTCATAACAGTGGTGGCAATTTGCATTCCTAGCAACAGTGTATTAGGTTATCTTTTTCTCTACATCTTCACCAACATTTGTTACTTCTTGATTTTTGGATAATAGCCATTCTAACTGGAATGAGATGATGTCTCACTGCAGAAATGGTTGTTCATATTATTTTCCCATTTCGTATCTGGAATGTTTATTTTGCTGTTGTGGAGTTTCTTGAGCTCCTTATATATTTTGCATTTAATCCTTTATCAGATGCATAGTTCACAAATATTTTCTTCTATTCTGTCAGTTGCCTCTTTACTTTGTTGAGTATTTCCTTTACTGGGCCTAAGCTTCTTAGCTTTACATAATCCCATTTGTCTGTTGTTACTTTATTAGCTGTGCTCCTGGGGTCTTATTACAAAAGTCTTTGCCTCAGCCAATATCTTGGCAGTATTTCCCCTATGTTTTCTTCTAATAATTTAATGGTTTCAGGCCTTACATTTAGATCCTTGACCATTGTGAGTGATTTTGTATAGGCTGTAAGGTAGAGGTCTTGTTTCAAATTTCTGCATCTAGAAATTCAATTTTCCCAACACTATTTGCTGAACATCCCTTAACCTTTGATATGTTGTATTTTCATTTTCAGCAGTTTCAAGAAATTTTTTTTAGTTTCTCTTTTGATTTCTTCAAGGACCCCCTGTTCATTCCAGAACTTTTTTCCAGTCCTCATGAGTTTGTATATTTCTAGAGTTTCTTTTGCTGTTAATTTCCAGCTTCATTACACTGTGGTCAAAAAAGGTATACAATACAATTTCAATTTTTAAAAATTTGTTTAGACTTGATTTATGGCCTACTATGGTCTATCCCAGAGAATGTTCCATGCACTGATGAAAAGAATGTGTATTCTGCAGTTATGGGATGAAATGTTCTGCAAATGTCTATCAGGTCCATTTGGTCTAAAGTATAGATCAGCTCTGTTGTTTGTTGATATTTTTGTCTGGTTGATCTGTCCATTGATCAGAGTGGAGTGCTATAGTCTTCTAGTGTTATTATATTGGAGTTTATGTCCCTTTAAATGTATTAACATTTATTTTATAAATTTAGTAGCCTTAATAATGGGTACATATACATTTACTATAGTTGTATCTTCTTGTTGAACCAATCTTTTAATCATCACATAATGACCTAAGACATAAACATAAGACATTTTTTGCTTTAAGTCTATTTTGTATGATATGAATATAGCTACTCATGCTTGCTTGCTTTCAATTTCCATTTGTATGGGATATCTTTCTCCATCCTTTCCATTTCAGTCAATGTGTATCTTTATTTTCAGTCTATGTGTATCTTTATTCAGTCTACATGTTTCTTGTAGGCAGCATATAATTCTTATTTTTATGCATTCAGCCAATCTGTATCTTTTTAAAAAAGATTTATTTATTTATTTATTTGAAAGGCAAACCTCACTGTGTGATCTATCTTCAGCATAGAGGGGGTTCTCAGTATTCTCTGTCAGACTGAGTGGGTGCCTGGGACCCAGCCACAACCTGCAATTTTTCAAGTAGTCAGAGAAGGGAGCCATGTGAAACAGAGTGGCTCTCAATTCCTGTGGGGCTTGCCTCCTTATTTCCAGTGAACTAGAGACTACCTCAAATGGCCTGCTCCCACCATCCACCACAGCACAGAGCACATCATGGGCCTGCTCTCTGGGGATGCCACTGGCCTGTTGGACCCAGCTGGACCCATGGTTCTCACTCAAGCTCTACTAGAATGTCTCTGAGATCCCTTAAAAAGATAGGCAAGGGCCCGGAGCTGTGGCATAGTGGGCTAAGCATCTGCCTATGGTGCCGGCATCCCATATGGGCGCTGGTTTGTATTCCAGTTGCTCCTCTTCCAATCCAGCTCTCTGCTATGGTCTGGAAAAGCAGTAGAAAATGGCTCAAGTCCTTGGACCCCTGCACCCGCATGGAAGACCTGGGAGATGCCCCTGGCTTTGGATTGGCTCAGCTCTGGCTATTGCAGCCACCTGTAGAATGAACCAGAGGATGGAAGATCGATCGATCTCTCTCTCTCTCTCTCTCTCTCTCTCTGTAACTCTACCTCTCAAATAAATAAATTTCTTTAAAAAAAAAAGATAGTCAAAATCCTTTTTTTGTGATCCACTTACATCTCACGATGTCACTTCCCTGCCACATCATTCCCTGCTCTCAGGAGTTGGGGAGAGAACTTCATGGGTCCTCCCTCTGAAGTCCGAGACCCGCAGGTTTTCAAGGTAGCAGTCCTTACTGAGTTGCTGGTCTGTGACAGCAGGATTCCTCTCTGGAGAGGATCACCCAGGTGAGATGTCTGCACAGATGGGCTCTGCCTACAATCTCCTATTTCCCCTAGCACTGGGACTTCAGACACTACCTGTTGGTCCTCTTTCCCCCATCTATCAACTTCTAATGCCCGTTACAGATGTCCCAGTATTTCACACATCTCTCTTACAGCCTCTGGTACTCTTTCTCTAGCACTGACACGTGGACACAGCTGTTTGGATTGTCTCAGTGGAAAGGAGGCAAACATGGGATCCTCTACATGGCCATCTTGAAGTCCCTCTGTCTTTTCATATTTTTGAGAGAGGCTTTTGATTTCTTAATTTTAATATGACATTAAATGTTTACCCCTCCTTTCCCTTTTATGAATTCGTTCCTACCAAAGCCTCCAGTGAAGTTTTAACATTTTGCCTTTCATATTAGCCCTTTAATTGATTTGAGAATTGATTTTTGTGGGTGAGATAGGAATATAAATTCATTTTCCTCCTATGTGGACAACAACTCTCCCAGCACTATCTTGACTACTCTGTTTTTCCCCAGTGACCTGAAACACTCTTTATGTCAAATATATAATTTCCCAGTATGCTTGGGGCTGCTTCTAAACTCTCATTTCATTGCTCATTTTATTGGACATATTAACAAATCCACTGTTTTAATTACTAGAGCTTTGTACGAGAGGGAAGTCTCCCCAGCACTTCACCTCATTTTGGTGATTCTTAGGCTTGGTTATTCCACACAATATTCCAACAAGTGACATTGGCCTCACAATGTCCAGGTTGTCCTATGGTTACAAAAATGCTCCATAACCATATCTCAGTGGTTTAAAACAAAAAATTGCTGATTTATTACTCATACTATATAATGGAGTATGTCAGCTCTTTTCTGTGACACTGCAATATTGGGCTAACAGAGCAGTCATAAAAGGTGATTTACCTCTACGACAGAGGGAAAGATAGCCCTGGAGAACAGTGCACTGGCAAAGCAATGCTCCAACAGGAAGCAACCTGGGCTTGCCAAACAGCTCACAGACCAAAATTGGTCGTGTGCCCCCCAAACCGCAAGGAAGCCAGGAAGAACAATCCACTATGTATCGGTAAGGCATTCAAAAACATTTGTCTAACCAATGACTATCGTATGCACCATGACCCTAAATGTTTGTGCCTCAGTACCCGTCTAACAAGTTTATAAAACAGTGCAGACAGGAATGGAGGAGGTGGGAAGTTGGGTAGTATCCTAACTTTGGAATCTAAAGGATTCTACTTCATCATTTCCCAGAGTCTACATTGTCTTTTTTATTGGTTTTTTGGAATTTAAGATTTAATCAAGACTGTTAAATTAGATCTGTGAATTAAATAAATCTGTGACAAATGCTGTGGAAATGGAATAATACAAGTCACCTCCTGGAGAATGGAAGCTATTATGTTAGAGAATGGTCCTGCCTGCTAATATTAAAGGAGAATCATGAAGACATTCACTTAAATCTAAAATTTCTTTGTTCTAGGAGCAAGCATTTGAAGCCATGGTTAAGCCACCACTTAGACAACTGCATCCCCTAAATGAGTGCTTGGTTGGAGTTCCAACTCCTCTGCTTCGGATCCAGCTTACTACTTACACTCATCCTGGGAGGCCACAGGTTATATGGCTCATGTATTTCAGTCCCTGCCATCCACTTGGGAGTCCTAGATGGAGTTCCAGGCTCTTGGCTTTGGCCTGGCACAACCTGGCTGTTATGGCCACTTGAAGAACGAATCAATGGATAAAGGACTTTTCTTTTCTCTCCCTTTCCCTCTCCCTCTCCCTCCCCCTCTCCTTTTCAAATAAAATGAAAATAATAAAAATTTGGGTGGAGTAAAAAAAAAATTGGGGGCTGGCGCTGTGGCACAGCGGGTTAATGCCCTGACCTGCAGTGCCAGCATCACATATGGGCGCCTGGTTCTAGTTCTGGCTGCTCCTCTTCCAATCCAGCTCTCTGCTATGGCCTGGGAAAGCAGTAGAAGATGGCCCAAGTCCTTGAGTCCCTGCACCCACGTGGGAGACCTGGAAGAATCTTCTGGCTCCTGGCTTTGGATCGGCACAGCTCTGGCTGTTGCAGCCAATTGGGGGATGAACCAGCAGATGGAAGACCTCTCTCTCTCTCTCTCTCTCTCTCTCTCTCTCTCTCCCTCCCTCTCCTCTCCTCTCCTCTCCTCTCCTCTCCTCTCCTCTCCTCTCCTCTCCTCTCTCTGTGTAACACTAACTTTCAAATAATAAATCTTTAAAAAAATAAAAAATTAAAAAATAAATATATATAAAAAATTTCAAAAATAAAATGTCTTTGTTCCAGATACTATGATAAACCTTTCTCTGCGCTAATTAAACAGAAAACCTATCTATTAACTGATCTCATGGACATTAGAAATCTACCTGTTGTGTGTGCTGAAATTCAATTAGAGAGAGATGGAAATTCTCTTGCTTGTAAATACTTTTAATACAACATCTGCCTATACCAAACAAAATATAAAATACTTCTAGAGAACTTTCAAAAGTCACAGCACATGACTTGCAATCGTTCATAATTGTACCAAGTGCTAAAACATTTGTCATTTCAAAGTGAGACAGAATTGACAATGGATCTCACTCCACTGTTTCTTTTTTTCTCTTTTTGTACTGAGAGCTGAGTTCGTTTGCACAAAGCCTAAAAAAGATTGGTGCAACTTAGTAGTGTTTGGCATAGGCATAACTGCAATCTCCCCACCACAGTTGATTACAAGTGTGAGTTTTTAAAAGTGTGCCTATCTTTACATCTATATTCAATGGAGAGTCTAATTCTGCAATAAACGTATACAACTAATCTGTATGAAAGAGTCCATAGCTCCCAAGCAGTAGGCTATGAATTTCCTGACTCCTACCTGTCCCAAGAAGAAAAAGAGTCAGCACTTAACACATCTGGCAGAAATATGTGTGAACACAGACAAAACATAGAAACTTGGCTCACTAAGCCTGCGAGTCGAGCTGCCTGGGTTTGCAGCTCCATTCCCTTGCTTTTGAACTGCATGGCCTGGAGCAACTACAATGTACAGGCTATGAGCTTGGGTTCTGGAATGAGTTTGTTAGAGTCTGACTCTTGCTGGCTTTCAGTCGTTGGGAAATTAATCTAAGTATCACTTCCATCTTCTGATAAATTGAGTGACATTAGTAGTTAAGTGCTAGTATCATTTAAAGTGTTATTTTTTTCACTTTTTTATTTAATAAATGTAAATTTACAAAGTGCAACTTTTGCATTGTTGTGGTTTTTTCCCCCCATAACCTCCCTCCTACCCGCAGCCATCCCATCTCCCACTCCCTTTCCCATCCCACTCTTCACCAAGATTTATTTTCAATTATCTTTGGAATGGCAAATGCCCTAAACTGCACTCCAGCCTCAGAATCAACCCTTGGGGCATTCGGATCTGGCTAAAATGTCCATGAGAGTCTCGCAGGCATGGAGAGCCAAGACAATGTGGCAAAAAGGACCTGAATGAAAGATCTTGGTGAACGAGATCCCAGCAGAAAGAATGGGCCATTAAAGAAGGAGGCACCTTTCTCTGAAGGGAGGAAGGAATCTCCTCTGTGATAAAGTGTTATATTATGTTTTTAAGTTGCCAAGAACATAATAAGTGCTCAATAAAAGAAAGCTATCATTGTATTACTAACATTGATATTACAACACAAATGTATGTATATATACTAAAGGGAAATTTTCATTGCACTTAGCATTATCAATAACCACAAGTTCACTAATGGTAGATTTAAATTTGTCTTCAGTTCCAAAGATCAGTGTCAGGGACAGGCATCATGGCCTGGTGAGTTAAGCTGCCATTTGGGACAACTCCATTTCATATCAGACTGCTTCAGAATGAGTCCAATCTCCTCTTCATATCCAGCTTCCTGCTAATGCACACCGTGGGAAGCAACAGATGATGACTCAAGCCCTTGGGTGCCTGCCATGCATGTGAGAGGCATGGATTGAGTTCTGGCTCCTGGCTTCAGTCCAAACTGTTGTAGTTCAGCTGTAGAGAAATGGATACTGGTTCCTGGGAATAGAATCAGCCTGAATTGATGGGCATGCACGAATGTGATGATCTGTAGATAGAAAAGACTTTGCATGTGCAGGGTCGAAATCTGCAGAGTAAGCAAGTCCATCTGCCATTGCATTTACCTACCCTGGAGGGCACCCCATCCTGGGTGGCTGAAGGTTGTCCAAGAGAGCAGGACCTCAAGAACATAGCCTGGCTTCTGGGAGACCAGAGTCCTTGATTGCTTTGAATGAAGACATGTGATATAGCACAGCAGGAGGCAAATACAAGTCATCCATGCAGCCCTTCTGGGTTCCAAGGAAGGACTTCCATATGGGCAGAGAAATGATTCTTGCCCCAGTTACCACATCAAGTTGATTTCTATCTTGTCCCCAATATAAAAACACTCCAACAGTCAACAGAAATTTCCAGACTTTCTATTGCAGTGGAATTTGAGTGACCTGAATTAAAAGCTCAGGGCATTTAGCAATCTTATTTTTCATTATGTGTTATAGAATCTCAAAACATGGCTCTCTCCTCCCAGTGCTGAGAAATAGTGTGGAACATTGGTAGTAATGATGAAGAAATGAAACAATAACAGAATTAGTGTCTTCCAGGCCAAGGGGCACAGAGACCACCATTTCCATGGAGCATTAGTGATGAGTGCTATGCCGGATGCTGATGACCCACAGCCCAGCTCTGTCATCTCTTGAGAAATGTGCTAATTGGTAACAGGCCTCAACTCTTTATTTACTTCCCACTCAACTTTTACAAGCACCTTTGGCCTTCACCCTCACACTGGCTGATGCTCATTTATTCTTATGATAGATTTCTCTTCTGCTCTTAGGGGCCATCCTGGCATGGTTAGCTACAACTCCCATTTCCTGCCCAGTTGCCTTTTTATGAATAACTCCATTCATCCCTCTCTCTAGGAGAAATTGGCTGGTCCTTGAGCACTGATTAATGCAACCTCCAAATCTGGTGTCTTTCTACCAAAGTTAACTGGGTTCCACCCAACAGACTAGGCCACGAACTCTCAGATCTGTGTCTGTGTGTCTCAGTTTGTTTGTATGTGTCTGTGTGCCATTTGAAATAAATGGTGGTGGAGGAGGGGGGAATAAAATGAGAATTTTGAGTTTGAGTATATTTTGAGTACCTTTATGCAAGCGTTTATGTACAAGTGTTTGTGTGCATATGTATTTCCTTTTCTTACTCCTATACCACATCTGTGGGTCCCTTGACCATGGACTTCCCATCCCCTTGAACTAAGGAAAATAAACTTCTGTTGTTTATAACCTAAAAAACAATGGGTAAGAGTTCCAGGCTTTTACAATCTCCAATCAATGAATAAAATTCAAATAAAATCTTCAGCCTGAAGTCCAGTGTTATTTTCATCTCTCAAAACAAAGTACCTAAAATCTATGAATATTCAGTTGTATATATTGATTGATTTTTTAAAAACTGGTCATTTGTTTATTCTGTGGTACTACATCATGTAAATACATAAACATATATAGTCATACACCTTTAAATGTATTCAAGCTAATTTTTACTACAAAAAAAAGGACAATCCATCATTAAATTCTCTGAGTTTATATGGCTAATACATTGACAGAACTCCAGAATCACATTTCTCTCTTTACCTATAGGCATTTGTTTGTGTTTTTTTACAATTAAAAATATAATGGAGTTGAATAAAATAATATTTTGTTCATTTGTAATTAAGAAAAAAATACATATAGCTTGTGGATGTTACATTTCTTAAATATAGAATTATCTGTTGGGAGCCTTTGGTTCTTTCTGGTTTTTGTTTGTATCTGTTTCATGCTTTGTTTCACTCCTTTGCATTTCTAAAATACAGAAGTCTGTATTAGTTCTAATTGATATTTGTAAATAAATATGCTTGTTTAATTATCTGTTTGGGAACAACTTATGCAGCACTCTCCCTTCTGCATTTTATTTGGTTAATTAACTAGACTTTTTTTTCTCTTCGTGGGGGGAGATTCAGGGTATAATCAAGTAGGAAGATTTTGACTTGTTTTTATATCCAGAGAAAAGATAATATCAGGATCTGGATGGGCCCATCGACATGGTTAATTCCTGAAGGACTCCTAGCTCCTTGAGTATATGGGAAAATCCCTTTTATCTTAACATGGCTAATGGCCCATGGTGATGTTAACAAACTCAGGAAGAGAGCAGATTGTCATAGGAATGCATCATATTACTTTATTTTATTTTTTTTTTTTGACAGGCAGAGTGGACAGTGAGAGAGAGAGACAGAGAGAGAAAGGTCTTCCTTTTGCCGTTGGTTCACCCTCCAATGGCCGCCGCGGCCGGCGCGCTGCGGCCGGCGCACCGCGCTGATCCGATGGCAGGAGCCAGGAGCCAGGTGCTTTTCCTGGTCTCCCATGGGGTGCAGGGCCCAAGCACCTGGGCCATCCTCCACTGCACTCCCTGGCCACAGCAGAGGGCTGGCCTGGAAGAGGGGCAACCGGGACAGAATCCGGCGCCCCGACCGGGACTAGAACCCGGTGTGCCGGCGCCACTAGGCGGAGGATTAGCCTAGTGAGCCGCGGCGCCGGCTGCATCATATTACTTTAAAAATGCTTTAAAATCTCCCACTATTAAAATCAAGAGCTGGCTGAGGAATGAGCATTTGGCTCAGTTAAGACGCCTGTTGGGATACTCACTGCCTTATCAGAGTGCCAGTGTTTGAGTCCCAATTCAGTCTTCCTGCTAACATACACCATGGGAGCCAGCACATGATGGCTCTAATGGTTGGTTCTCCTTCCACCCATGAGGAAGACCCAAATGGAGTTTTTGGTTCCTGGTGTAAGTCTGGGCCAGTACCAGCCATTTCGGGCATTTGAGCAACAAACTAGAAGATGGGAGATACCTTTCTCTCTCTCGCTCGCTCACTCGCTTGCTCTTTCCCACTTTCTTAGCAATTCTCAAGCCCTGTATGATTTGCTGTTGAGAAACAAAATAATGTTGCTTGCCCTTTCACCAAGGGGCTAATAATATACAATGGAGCAGAAATGCATATGCCAAGAATGTCAATCAAGGGAGAGTGGCACAAATGCTTTAAAAGTATAAAAATAAAAAGAATCATAGGTTAAAGGGGAAGGAAAGAGGCAAAAACAAATGGGGAAACCAAGGCTGATGGGTTTGAGCAAGACCTTGGAGTATGAGTGGGAATTAGACAGAAATCTCTGTATCTTGCCTTATTTATCTTCATATGGTGAATCATGAGAACACATGATGTCATGCACCTACTTGTTTATCTCTCTTCTCCTCTCCCCAGTAGAATATCAGCTCCATGACAATGGGGAGCAGCACCTGCCACATAGTAACACTGCAACCACTTTTTGGCTAAGTAGATAGAGAATTGAAGCATTTAAGTAGCCTAGGCAGGAAGGCACAAGGTAAGCAAAGGAACACTGGGATTCTTTAAAACTCACATCTATTGGTAATCTATTTCGTATAGGAGTTTATACAAGTGCTTTCAATGCGTTCTCATTTACTTTATGTGCTGAGGCAGGGGTCATCAACTTTCCTGAAAAGGGACAGACCAAGTACTTGTGCCCCTGCCATCCATGTGGGAGACTAGAGGAGTTCCACGCTCCTGGCTTCAGCCTAGCCCAGCCCCAGCTACTGCAGCCATTTGGCAAGAGAACCGGAGAGTGGGAGATCTCTTTCACTTCCTGTCTCTCCCTCTCTCTCTGTCAGTCTGTCTTTCAAAGAAATACAAAAAATCTGCAAAAGGGCCTGATAGTAAATACAATGGGCTTTGCAAGCCCTATAGTCTTCATAGCAAGTACTCAGCTCTGTTGTTGCAGTATGAAGCAAGTCACAGGCAACACGGAAAGCAACGAGTCTGGCTGTGTTTCAATAAAACTTTATCTACAAAAATAGGCAGTGAACTGAATTTGAACCACAGACCATAGCTTGCCTGTCCACGGCCTTTATGAACCAAAAGCAAAGAAATTATTGTACTATTTATTTAAAACGTGTGAGTAAAGGGAGAAAAAGATATATTATTAATATGATATAAACAGCGTCTGTGCCCCCCACCATCAAAATACATGTGTTAGAATCTGACATGCAACATGATGGTATGAGGAGGTAGGGGATAATCAGATCATGAAGATGAAGTCCTCATGAATGGGAGTGCTGCTGCCCTCCTAGGACAAGGCCAGAGGGCTCCTCACTCCCCATGGATAGAGTGGTAAGCCAGCAGTCTGCAGTCCAGAACAGGACCTCAAAGAAACCAGCCAGATCTCAGACTTCCTGCCTCCAGATCCATGAGCAATAAATTCTTTTAGATTATAAACCCCCCAGTGTTGGGTCTTTGTGATTGCAGCTCAAACTAACACACAACATTTGTTCACTTGATTGACTATTGTCCTGGCTTGCCCTAAGGAACAAAGTTGCTGTTGGGTGATACTGACAGAAACCCAGCTCAGTTCCATGCAGAGCATTTTGAACAGTTACCAAACATGACGAGCAAATTCCTAAGCATGTGGCAGAGACACTGGAGCAGATGTCCCCAGAGAACTTCATTATTCAAATTTAAATTGTATTTGAACTATCTGGATGACTCAGCACCCTTCTCAGCAAATGCAAATGTACGCATGTGAGCACAGGATAAAATATCCAGACCTATTAGGGGGATTTCACATAGAGATCCCACCTACTGTTACATTATAGTCACGCAGAAATGAAGAGAGCAAAAGAATAATATTGACCAGGTTATATCATAACCCAGACTTGAGTTTCACAAGAGGTAGCAGGCCATGTACCCAAACAAGTGAGAAGGAAAGTTTATGTGGGCACAGCTAGGGTTGACATAATCAGATAAATTCAGGCTGTCAAGAAATGGAGTCCAAGTGAATCCATTAGAGCCAAGTACCAGAGGGGTAGGATATCAGGAGTCAAATCTGGAAAGCTCAACCAAGACTGGAAGATTCAGATATCTCCATATTGGCTCGGAGAAGTCAGAAAAGGTGGCTGAAGGAGGACTTGTATAAAGCTGATTGTTGCCCAACCTGGCCACATAGCAGAATATTTGTCAGGTCAAGTCTTTCACACTCCTCAGCTCAAGATCTACAGTCCTCATGGCAAGGTCCCTGTTTTATTTTATTGATTTCCCCCTTTATTCTTGATCCCCAATCTCAATTTTCCTTTCCCTAACATAAGCTCTTCCATTTGTCTATTTAATAAGAACATTTTTCCCTCATCTTTTATACATTCATTTGGATGTGTGTTCAACCTTGAAAAATATGTAGTGTTATTTTATGTGTGCATGTGATATACATAAGCGGTATTTTGCTATCTAGCTCACTATATACATTCCTTTTTTATTCAGTCCTTTGTTTTTGAGATCTATCCATGTTGCTACATGTAAATCTGGCTTATTTCTTCCGACTCATGCATAGTATTCTCTAGTATGATAATTGACTTTAAATCCATCAGCATGCTATAAAAGTATAACAAAAGAAATTGATGCAAAAGTTTCTAGTTGGCCACCAATTGTCTGGATTAGTCTGGGACTTTATTAAATTTTACTATTTGGTTAATGACCTATAATCAGAATGGAAAGTGTGCTCATTTCATTCACAAATGATAATGGTTCAGAAATAAAGAGAATGTCAGGATAACACCCACTCCCTCCGTTCCAAGCCTGCATGTCTCTCTCATAATGGCCTCTGTCTTGACCTGATTGTGAATTTGTGAGCCTCAGTAGCTTCCTGGCGGGCACGGCTTCTAGAAAACTGTGGCATGTCTGGCAGTCCTTGGGAAGAAAGAAGCAACTCACTGATGTTTTCCTGTGGATACCAAGAATATCATCTTATCTTCCCTCTAACCTGTATCCTTACTCACTTCCCTTCATTCAAAAGATCGACATTTATGATCTCCTGAGATGTAAAACGGTCAAGACATCAGAAGGCTTTGGGCATTTGTTACAAAGGAGGATTTTAGAGCCCTTTCCAGCTGAATCACTCTAATTATGGGTTGAATCCCAAAATTATACTTTTTTCAGCATTCTTTGGTAATCACTATGCCTATTAAGGCTCAAACTCCTTTGTTACAATCCTTGGTTATTTAGTGTGTAAATTAACAATATGTCCATGTGGTTATGAAATTCATGGCCCTAGAATGTGTTGTAATGGAAGCTGTCCATTTGGCTTTCCCTCCCTGGAAACCTGGTCTTGACATTTATAGCATGAAGGATTCATCCAGCCCAAGCATTTATATAAAATAAAATCCAAGGAGGATTATTTTTTCATTATTTGACAGACTCCCACACACAGAAAGAAAGAGAAAGAGAAAGAGAGAGAGAGAGAGAGAGAGACAGAGACAGAGAGGGAGGGAGGGAGGGAGCTCCCATATTCTGGGTCATTCCCCAAATGGTAGCAATGGCTTGCACCTGGGGCCAAAGCTAGGTGTGGGGAACTCAATTCAGGTCTCCCACATGGATGGTAGGACCTGAATCACTTGAGCCATCTCTGTTGTCTCCCAGGGTCTGCATGAGCAGGAAGCTGGAACTCGCAGCAGAAGCAGAAGTGAACATAGTCACGTTGAAATGGGATATGGGCACCGTAATCACCAAGCCAAACACTTCCCTCATCTTATGAAGATGTAGATTACTTTAAGATTAGTTCCAGTTCTACATTATACATAGAAATCTCTGTCCTATCTTACTTAAAAAAAAAAATTCAAACGTGCTCCATTTTCTTACATACTTCCAGGTAACTGAGTTCTGAATATATTCTCCTAATGTGGGAAATGGTGATTGCCTTTAAATAAAAATGTAAATGCATCCAACCTATATTCTCTTCTTTTGATAGAAAATACTCTTTACTACTAGAATTTTGGATTTTTGTCAACACTTGACTTAAGAGACTAGAGGTAGAACTTTCGCTTGAGTCTGCACTTGCTACGACTGGAGGGGTTCTTGTAAGCTACCTTTTACAAGAAGAGAGCCCTTCTGCTAAAGTCGATACAGCAGTGGGAGCTCTTGTTGCTCAGAGAATGGAAACCCAGCTACTGCTGCTTCTATGCAACACCAATAAACAGCACCCCAGTGAGAAGGAGGCTCACCTGGGCAGGCACAGGAGGAGGTAAGCTGTGCGCGGCTCTGCCTCTTGCTCTAGGAGGACCTTTCCCAGAGCACTGGAAGGGGCAGGCAGCCTTGTCAGCGGGGGGCCAACACACAGGTCCGAGGCCACAGAAACCCGACACCCCGCCATGAACTGAGCCACAAGCAAGGCCCCAATCGCCCACAATTAGTAACATTTTTTGGAAGAGCTGATTCATTTTGTCTTATCAAATTAAGGCTTAGAGTGGGGTGACAGTCACTTGAAACCAAAGATTATCATCACAATGCCTGATTACCAATAAATTATTTGGAAACTGTTGGAATGATCTGATAAACGTTGTATCTCATTTTAATCATTCAGTAAGAAAATTTCATACATATTTACATCTGTAATATATATGCTAATGCTTTATTTTATTATTAAGACTTTTTCGAAGTCACCTTTGTGTTCAATGTGTGTCCTGTGTATTTGTGCACACAAAAGTGTGTTTCATTGGAAGAATGTGGTGAGAATTAGTGTTTGATTATTTATGCCTAGTTTTGTATCAAAGAAACCTGACTTTAGATCATATTTTAGTTCGCATTTAGATGTAGACAGGCTCTCAGCCTGACATCAATTTAACAGATTAGCTGGGCTTCTGATCACCTTTTTAGCTTTTGTCTGATCACCTTTTTAAATCCAAAAGTGGAAGGAGCACTGCATTTTCCTTGAACCTATTTCTCTAAGGAAGGTGTCACCCATTCAGCCAGACCCAGCACATCTCTTATTCTTTTGACCATGCTAACAAGTGCGTGAAGACATCCAATTACCAAGATGACAACATCCAATACTTGAGCACTAAGAATTTCCTCATCACCCATCAATCTACCAACACATAGTTTCATTCTGTCCTACTCAAACTTTTTTGCTCATTGTCTCCAAAATATATTTCATGCAGTGTGCTTTCTTCCTTGGTCCCCTTGTCATACATGTGCCAGTTTCATTACCATGTTCTAAATTGTGTTACCTTCCTCATTGCTTTCAGCTTTTCCAATTTCTGTTTATTTTTCAGGATCCAAAAACTGTTCCAAGTGCATACATATATGATCTTCCTCCATGTCCAGCCCTCAACAAGCCTTACTCCCCCTGAGTTCCTGTAGCACACAGCACACGCACACACTCATTTTACACTTACCACACAGTTTTCATTTTGTTGTCGTGTCGCTACTGTTTGGTCTCTTCCATTGTTTTTAGCTTTCCAGATGCATGATATTTTCCTTCTATGCCTTGTAGATTGTACATTCCTGAGGACTGAGTTGTGCCTTGTTATTCTTGGAGTCAGGAGCAGCTCTGGGTTCAGGGCCCTGCACAGAGAAGATGCACATCAAATTTCCCATGCCAAATTTCTCTCAAAATGCTTCCTTGCTGCTCCAGGCACTCCCTTTGTCAGAAGTCTCTCAGGCTTGAATAAATTCCCCATCTTTGCCATTCAATTCCTTCACACAATAAGGAATGCTCGCGGTAAACGTGTTTCTTCTCATCCATGATTTCTTTTTTAGTATAAAAGATGTGAACTCCATTACTCAAAAATAAATATAAGTAGCACTCTTCAGACAGGCAAAGATCATTATTTCTGGTTAAAATATAGTTTGAAAATTGTTAGCTAGGCTCAAAGCTTCTGGATTGTAAACTCTGCCAGATACAGTGACCATTTTTAAGATAAAAGCACTCCCCAAAGTGATATCTTTTAATACGTGATTCTTTTTAGACTACCTCTCATAGGCAAGATTAAATCTGTAGCAAAGGCACCTTTACTTTAAAAATAGCAGTTTAGCAAATTTTTCCCAAGGATGCACAGACTCACTGGTGTAGTTCAGATAATCATGACAGCTTTTAATATACTTAGAGGCACATAAGTAGCTTTCTCTGTAATGCAAACTTCTCATTCAGACTCCTCTTTATGCAAAGACTGGAGAACAGAATGACTGGGAAATGTTTCTTTCTCTCTGATCCACTGAGGACTGATACAGAAAAGGGAAAGTTGGCTTCATTAAAATGTTGGTCCTGGGTGTAATTTTACATAATATAGAATCTCTCCCAACCATTCAGTCCTATTTTCATCACCTATGTGGTGTATATCCTAATTTTATCTCTGCCTCCTAGGGATCTTGGGATAATTCCAGGAGAAGAAATTTCCTCAGTAACATCTGGGAATACGTTAATGCATAGGCGTCAGTGTCTAAACTCTTGCTTTTGAAATCATACTTGTTTGAAACTCGCACTTTCCCTTGAATTACAATATGTGTTTCCTTGAAAGTTTATCTCTCAGGAAAACTCCCTCAATGCCAACGTGAATGCTGTTCCAAGTTCAAAATTAAATCACATCCTAGTGCAATTCAGATGTGATAAAAGTAGATAAAAGCAAAGCCAAGTTAATAAAGAATATCAGTTCTCCTTGGAGGGAAATACAGTTTGATAATTTTTTGGGACTCCTGAGACTTGGTTCCTACAATTTCTAAGATGTGCAGCCTGAAGATTTTCAAGATCTAAAGAAAATAACCTTCAAACAAAGAGAAAACCCTTTTTAAAAAAATCTTAAGTGTTGACTTGCTTTAGCATTATCTTATTTGTTTTCTATTGCTGTATAATAAACCAAGTCAAGTTAGTGAATTCAGAATATCAACTGTCGCTCCCCCTCTTCGTGGAGGAACGACACTAAGCCCTGCCTAGGTTTCTTATCCGAGTCACGGCACCATTATGCCGCTCCCCCTCTTCATGGAGGAACGACACTAAACCCTGCCTAGGTTTCCTATCCGAGTCACGGCACCATTATGTCGCTCCCCATCTTCGTGGAGGAACGACACAGGACCCTGCACTGTTCTTTTGTCTGCTCGGCCCTCCCCGGGTTTGCTGCTGGTTCTTCCCGGGTTGGCTACCGTCCCTTCCACCTCCGTGGAAGGGCAGTTCCCCCTAGCCACTTTCCCCACTTCCGCGGGGGAGTGGCACACTGCTGGCCGGCTCTCTCGGGGGCTGCACAGGTGTTCCTTCAGATAGATGTTCCTGGTGCATGCCGTCTCTCTCCTCCTTTATAGTCCTCTTCCACCAATCCCAACTCTGCTACCCACACGCCGAGTACGCTGCTCTCCTCCAATCAGGAGCAGGATCAGCTCCTGCAGGTCATCACTCAAGCTGGCGAGAGGCAGCTGCATAGAAGTTGTTACTCCCTTCTCAGCGCCATATTGTGGGAGAGCAGATGCATAGAATAAGTCTTAATTCCAGTAACTTAGTCTAGTCCGAGTTGCTCCCAGTTGCTCCCCACAATCAGCCATTTGATTGTTCATGATTCTATGGTCAGAATTTGAACTAGGCTCCTTTCAGGGGTTCTTTTCCTGGGTGCACTTGAGGCCATTCAAGCGGCTCTAGTTATAGACTGGCTCAAGTGCAGCTGAGCTGTCCAGTTCGACCTCTTCAAATGTCTAGTGGTTGGTGAGACTATCAGCTGGGCTAGGTGTCTCCAGCAAACTAAATGTGGGTCCTTCATGAGGAAGATGATTTCCACGAGAGTGAGATCAGAAGCCTAGGCCTAGACTTAGAATCCCCCTGAGGTCATTCTGCTGCATTCAGTTGGTCAAAGCAGCCACAAATCCAGTTCAAATTCAAGGGTGAGGAAATGGAGTTTTCTTTCTATGTGACTCCTGGGGCTGGCGCCATGGCTCACTTGGTTAGTCCTCTGCCTGTGGTGCTGGCATCCCATATGGGCGCTGGGTTCTAGTCCCAGTTGCTCCTCTTCCAGTCCAGCTCTCTGCTGTGTCCCGGGGAGGCAGTGGAGGATGGCCCAAGTGCTTGGGCCCCTGCACCGGCATGGGAGACCAGGAGAAAGCACCTGGCTCCTGGCTTCAGATCGGTGCAGCGCTAGCTGTAGAGGCCATTTGGGTAGTGAACCAATGGAAGGAAGATATTTCTCTCTGTCTCTCCCTCTCACTATCTATAACTCTACCTGTAAAAAAAATAAAAAAAAAAAAAGAATCTGTGACTCTTGCAAATGAACTGCACCACCTAATTTCCAAAACACAGAGGAAGGGGGACTAAATTATGATTTCAGCAGAATTTTTTAAAAGTTGTTAACAGGAAAGGAATACTTAGTTTTGTGACAATATCAGAATCAGAGTTATTAAAAAGACTCAGGAATGCTCAACATGGAATAAGGACACAAATAATGAAAATGGAATATTCAAGAACTGAAGAACCCAACATCTATAAAATTGTGTTTATGTGTATTATGTGATTTGCAATATGAATATGATTCGATGAGTTATATGATTAAATTACCATGGTTCTTGACTATCAGAACAACCTGGAAGATTTTTCAAAATATTCATGCCTGAGAATCTCCTCGGGTGTACTAAATAAGGGTTCCTGGATCCATGTTTTTCTTTTTTGTCACTCCCCGTCTTCGTGGAGGAACGACACAGGACCCTGCGCTGTTCTTTTGTCTGCTCGGCCCTCCCCGGGTTTGCTGCTGGTTCTTCCCGGGTTGGCTACTGTCCCTTCCACCTCCGTGGAAGGGCGGTTCCCCCTGCCACATTCCCCACTTCCGCAGGGGAGCGGCACACTGCCGGCCGGCTCTCTCGGGGGCTGCACAGGTGTTCCCCTTAGATGTTCCTCTTAGATGTTCCTGGTGCATGCCATCTCTCTCCTCCTTTATAGTCCTCCTCCGCCAATCCTAACTCGGCTGCCCACACGCCGAGTACGCTGCTCTCCTCCAATCAGGAGCAGGTCCTGCAGCTTGTCAAGTTGGTGAGAGGCAGCTGGGTAGAAGCTGTTGCCTCCTCTCCCAGCGCCATATTGTGGGAGAGCAGATGCATAGAATAAGTCTTAATTCCAGTAACTCAGTCCAGTCCGGGTTGCTCCCCACATTTTTCTTTTTTTTTTTTTTAACTTTTTACAATGTACACTCTCAAAGATAAACCCAAAGAGAGAATATCCACCTGTACAGTTCTTATTACCCATCAACAGTTACATTTTGCCAATCTTTCATCTTTCAGTCCTCCATACTTTTTCTTTATAGTATGCAGAAGCAAGGAGGGTACTTTACTTGATATGTGTACCTATTAAAGACTTCCCAGGTAATTCACACAAAGGTGGCCATAATAGAAATAGATGATGGTCCCCATATGGCCCGTGAGCTCCTCTATAATTCCTAGCCTGCCTTATACTTCTTTCTATCCATCTCACTTGTTCTTGTCAGCAGCTATAGGCACAAATGATTTGTGTCGTTCAGGTCAGGGCATTAAGAGCTAGGTGGCTTGTCCACCTCTGTGTTCCCTGCCCCAGTGACCTCATGTTCCAGATGGCATAGGCACAAGCTGGAAAAAGGCTGCTATTTCACAGAGGCCTCTATGTGATTGAAAAGTAAGCTTTAATTTCTTAAGCTAATGAATTTGTGAGGTCCATACTCTGTTTCAGCACATAGGAAATAGCTGGTTAAAAAGAAATATAACATTAGGGGCCTTACTTGCCCCAACATTACCATGTGACCAGAGGCAAATCAACAAAACTCTGCGAGCCACAATATCTCCAGCCACAACATGGAAACGGTCATGCCTATAGTCTCTGCCTCACAAGGTTATCATAAATGAGAGTCAATGACAGTAAAATTATTTGAAATGTTTAAAAAGCATAATAAAATTTGGCAGTTTATTAGGCTATTGTTCATGCTGTCAAAACCTACTTCCTATCATCAATAACTGGAAAACATGGTAAGGACTACATATAATGTGTCAGACAGAAAAGCTTTGATTAATTCATCCATAATGTCAGTATGTTAAAATTAACATTGAGTTTGCATATGGCCTATTCCACAGTTGGAAAACCTCAGCAATAGGGCATGCAGAGAAGAGATAATTTTGACCTAAATTATTCATGCTCTGCCACTCTGTGGGATGCAATTCTAGACTCTAGAGGGTTGTGGTGTTACCACTCATGAGGGTGTCCTGCACATCCACCCAAATAGATCTGTGTTCTTAACCTCAACAACTTACTTAGTGCAAGAACAAATTCACATAATGATGATACAATTTAGCATATAATATGGGACATTTTTGAAAATAGAAAGAGAAGCATTCATAATTATGCCAGGATGACAGGTGCAGCTGGGAAGTATGGTCAGCCTGTACAGTGGTATGAATAGAGGACAGAGAGAAGATAATAGAAATTATTTTATAATTTATTAAGAGATAAGTACTTGTACCACTTTTTTATAAGAAAGAAGAGAGGAAGGAAAAGGAAAGAAAGAAAGAAAAAGAAAAGAGGACAAAAAAAGGCAAGGAAAGGGAAGGAAAGAGAAAAAGGAAGAAAAAAGTACAGTACCCTACATCTGTGACGAGTTCACACTGGGGAAAGTAACCACCCAAACCAATGGGCTCTGGGGTAACAAACCATACTCTTGAAGATCCAAACTGGTCACATGGAAAGTGTGCCAGGCTGCCTGACCGCTACACCTGAGCATTTCTGAGAGCAGGTGGGTTTGGAGAAGACAACTTAGTAGCCAAGAGGACAGCTTCATGGAGGCCATGATGGCTAGGCTAACTATTTTGGTTTTAATCCTTAGTTCCAGTCTCTCAGAGTTGCCAGGTCCCTAGGAATACACATTAGTGGACTAGAAGATATCAGAAGCCACAGAATAAACTAGGCATGCATTTCTAATGGTTTAAATTCTTTTATGAAAAGAGATTTCTTCATTTCTTTATTTATTTTGAAAGGAAAGTTATAGAAGGAGAGAGAGAGAGAGAAATAGATCTTCCATCTACTGGTTCAGTCCCCAAATAGCCACAACAGCCAGGGATGATGCAGGCCAAAGACAAGAACCTGGAACTCCATCTGGGTCTCCCACATGGGTGGCAGGGCCTGAAGAACTTGGGCCATCTTCTGCTGCTTTGCCAGGAGCATTAGTAGGGAGCTGGATCAGAAACAGATCAGATGGAAATTGAACCAGCTTTCTGATATAGGATGCTGGTGTCACAAGCAGTGACTTAACCAGTTGTATCACAACACTGGCCCCTCAAATTTTTCGAACAACATCTGGCTATACAGTATTGCAGAGATCGAACAATTAAAACTTATTTTATGATTGCTTATTATAAAAGAAGTATGTCATAAAATGAAATGCAAAATTATGTCTTTTTTTATTAAATTTTAATTATTTGAAAGATGAAGTTACAGAGAGAGGTAGAGACACAGAGAGAGAGAGGTCTTCCATCCACTGGTTCATTCCCCAGATGGTCGCAACGGCTGGAGCTGCGCCAATCCATAGCCAGTAGCCAGGAGCCAGGAGCCAGGAGCCAGGAGCCAGGAGCTTCTTCTGGGTCTCCCACGTGGGCGCAGGGGCCCAAGAACTTGGGCCACCCTCCACTGTTTTCCCAGGCTATAGCAGAGAGCTGGATTGGAAGAGGAGTAGCCTGGACTAGAACCGGTGCCCATATGGGATGCTGGCGCTTCAGACCAGGGCTTTAACCCACGGCGCCACAGCACCAGCCCCAAGTCTTCTTAAACCACACGGATTCTTAAATTGTTTTATTTGTTTAGCAATTTTATTTTTTTATTTTTTACTATTTTATTTATTTATTTATTTATTTATTTATTTATTTATTTTTTGACAGGCAGAGAGGACAGTGAGAGAGAGAGAGAGAGAGGTCTTCCTTTGCCGTTGGTTCACCCTCCAATGGCCGCCGCGGCCAGCGCGCTGCAGCCGGCGCACCGCGCTGATCCGATGGCAGGAGCCAGGTGCTTATCCTGGTCTCCCATGGGGTGCAGGGCCCAAGCACCTGGGCCATCCTCCACTGCACTCCCTGGCCACAGCAGAGGGCTGGCCTGGAAGAGGGACAACCGGGACAGAACCGGCACCCCAACCGGGACTCGAACCCGGTGTGCCGGCGCCGCAAGGTGGAGGATTAGCCTAGTGAGCCGCGGCGCTGGCTTGCTTAGCAATTTTAGACAATTCATCTATTTGAGCTCTATGCTTACACTAGGGGTTTTGCATGTACTCTTTCCATCAGAGAGGAGTACTTGGATGGAAAGATTTCTCTTTTTTTCTCCTGCTTTTTTAAGCAGTGTAACAGTGAAACAAGAATCTGACAGAGGTGTGTGACACAAGCTCTGTCTAACAAATGTTACTCTGGGGCTCGTAGCATGAGTAGACAGGAATACACGGGCTCACGAAGGATCAGGCAAGAAATGTTTGCATCCGGCTTCTGAGCTTCACTCCAGCGAGAACTAAAATTATTCCCAGGTTTCCCTTCTGCTATCCCTGGAACCAGTGCTTTGTCATTTCTCTCAAAATTGGTCATGTTTTGATACAAAGACATAAGCAAGCACTAAACACAAAAGTGTCCTCTTGAAGCCACAGCACTCTATACACAGCCTGGCACTTAAGAAGCACCCAATCAATCATTGTGGGATAGAAAAGATCAGATTGCATGGCATGGGACACAAGTGGTAGGATAATGATTGTATGAATAATTATATGAGGAAGAAAATTCAGAGAAAACTCCTGGCCAGTCCTAAGAGAGGGACCATTTAAGTTAAGTTAAAATGCAAGGCATGCTGTTTTTAAATTAGATTTTAATGCTCTCACCACACAAGAAATGATAAGTATGTGAAGAAATTGATATGCTCACTAGCTTAATTTACTATTCTACAATGTAAAATGCTATCAAGGCATCTCATTCGGGATTGGCATTGCAGTGTAGCAGGTTAAACCACTGCTTTGGGTGCCTACATCCCATATCAGACTCTCAGATCCTTCACTTCCAATCCAGCTTCCTGCTAGTGCTCCTGGAGGTAGCAGATGCTGAATCAAATACAGGAGTTCCTGCCACCCTTGTGGGAGACCCAGACAGAGTTCCTGGCTCCTGCCATCGGCCTGGCCTAGCTCCAGTTATTGGGGCATTTGCATTGTGAACCAGCAGATAGAAGAGTCAGAGTCTCAGAGTCTCTCTCTCTCTCTCTCTCTCTCTCTCCTTCCCAAGTGAATAGATCTTTAAAATATAATATTGAATTTAAGAAGGATTTATTTCTGTGTAAAGTCTAATAGCACATACAAATTTGTGAAAGGCCAATAAGAATAAAAATGATCAACTTGTAGGGAAAACTGCAAATGTAGAAGCAATAAGAGCCATAGAGCATAAATGGCTAATGACCCGCTTTGGAAACTAGATGCAGAGACCCTACTACGAGACAAACCCAAATGCACAAGTCAGCATGACACATGTGAAGATAATAATTTAAAAACAGAATAGACATGAAATTATTCCTTTTCTGCCCCTATACAAAAACCAGAAAGCAAAACCAAAAATAAACAAAAATTAAAAAGAGTCAAACCTCAATGGTTTTACAAGTGTTTTTATCATATTTTCAAGTAATGGATTTTCTATACTTTATAGATATTGCATATAGTTTATATAGACAATAGAAAGAATGAAGTGGTTCAAATTTTCCACTGAGTTTAGTATTATGTTGGGAAATTATGCTTCTAGCCTAAATAAAGTAGAAGATTTTCTTGTAAGTTACAGAAACACTAATGTAAGTTCTCTTTCATGGTCAGTCTTTGACCATATACGCCCAATACGCCAGCACCAGCAACCATCCCTGTACCCCAGCATGGCGCCATGTTCCAGGTAGTCATAGCTGCCCCTGGAGGTAGTTCGGGTAGACTGAACTTCCGCCAACAAGAACAGGAATTCTCTCTGGAACAGACATATATTCGGGAATTAGATGTGCTTTGCTGCACACCCTGCTTTTGCCAACACCATCATCCATGAACTTACTTGTCTGAATGTCTATTTACCTTCATTTATTCCATATCTTACTTCTGACTAAGGGGCTAATTTACAACAGACATAAGGATCTACCAGTCTTACCATATCATCTCATCTCCAGAAGTACCTGACTTATTATAAAATCAGCCTATGGGAGAAACAGGACACCATCTTGGAGACAACTGCTTGCAACATGAGTGCTCTCCTAAGGTATGGGGACTATCCTCTGATCAACAATCAATATATGGTAGCATATCGCAGATAGTACCATAGTAGGAAGATTTAGGCTTAAAAAACGAAAGGTGTGGGACCAGTGCTGTGGCGCAGTGGGTAAAGCCATCACCTGCAGTGCTGTTATCCCATATGGGCGCCGGTATAAGTCCCTTTTGCTCCACTTCCAATCCAGCTAGAAGATAGCCCAAGCCCTTGGGCCCCTGCACCCGCATGGGAGGCCCAGAAGAAACTCCTGTCTCCTGGCTTCGGATTAGCTCAGCTCTGACCATTGAGACCATCTGCATAGTGAATCAGTAGATGGAAGACAGAGAAAAAGCTCTCTGTCTTTCCCTCTCTCTGTCTGTAACTCTGCCTTTCAAATAAATAAACCTTTTTTAAAAACCTGAAAAAGTGAACTTAAGAGATAACCTCTCTCTACTTTCCTATAATTCTGATTTATGTTGGTTTAGTAGGAGTAACCCTCACAGGGACAACTACTTCTACTATTGGATGTGACAAATGATTTCTGTGAATTGGAAGCTGCTTTTCTGCCACTGTCTTAGATTTTTAGCTTTCTCTCTTATTTGGTGCTGCAGATTCCTACTTCTGGGAGACATATTTGGCTTTGCAAAATCAAATTAGGGGCCAAAAGAAAGCAAACAGGCCAGTCCCTGCTTAGGACAGAAGCATACTCTGGAGTTAAGGAGCAAAGGTATAAGGTCCAGACCCATCCAGGGCTTTCACTGTGGCTCAGTATCCTGGATAAGAGATTTAAGGCAGAAGCTGGGCTTGGGGGTGGGGGATGGGGGAAGGACAGAATTAATCCTGAACTTACTCTCTACAGGAAGAGTACACTTTCTTCTCACATTACTCAAATGAGTGAATCCAGGCTTAGAGAAGTTAAGCAACTTGCCCAAGGCCACAGAAATTCAATGCTTGACTCCAGAACCCAAGGTCTTAAAGAATAAACATCCATTGTCTGACCTGACAGATCTTTAGAAAACTAAATAAATACACAAGCAGATACCCAAAGAGAGGTAACGCGTAAGTTACCAAATGTTCCAGGGTGAATCATTGCCACTGCTGCTTGTCTGCAGCGGGGTGAGGGTGAGTAACAGGCTATGTTCTTTTTAACGAGGTTGTTTATTTCCACTGAGAGTACTCATTGCAATGTCCATGCTCTGCAGAATTTTTCCAGGGAAGCCTTGGTTCTGACTGCAAGTCTGCAAGTAGATGAGTTTCTCCCAGGGAAGTGGCACTCCCTTATCTCATTCACCTTCCTCTTCATGCCCCACTTCTGTTTTGTACAGCACAAAGGAAACAACATGGTGAACCCAAGTGAGGTCCATACAGCAGGTGTGGCTCTCGGGTCAGCTATGAAGTACTTGGGGTGGGCGTGTTAAGGGAAGGTCAAGGAGCTGAGGAATACAACTTTGCCATAAACTCCAGAACAGAAATACCCAGCTCACCCTTAGTCCAGGGATGGCAAGAGACAACAATGATTCATGTGGAAGCCTGCCCCAACTTGCTGTGTTTGAACCTTCAAGGTGTGCAACTGACTCAGGGCACTTGTTTAATTTCCTAAATATGTGGTCCTACCTGATGGTCTCTGTAGGTGTCTGCACACTGTGGCCCTCTTGTTGCTGTAAATTGTTACCTGCCTTTTCTGCCTGTACCTCTAGTTTCTGCCTATCACGCCTGGCAATTATGCATTGCTCAGCATATTTTAACTTCAACGTTTGGATTCCTGTCCCCTATTCATTAACCTGTGGTGGCTGACCGTCCATGAACTATTTCCTTGTCCTTTCGGGAAAAACTTTCTTTTATTTCTTCTTCTTTTGTTGTTGTTCTTGGTGGTGGTGGTGGTTCTTGTTTGGGCTTTTTGGTTTTTTTGTTGTTGCTTTGTTCTTCAGTACACATTTGTCTACATGCTCTTTTCAGATCAGACATTTGATCAACATCATTACAATTGGAAAATCTTCCTAATCATACACTACACAATTATTCTCACACTCTAAAAGAAACTGCCAAAGTAACTTATTCAATGTAGCTAGTGCCAAGCAATCAATGGGACAATTGAGAAAAACCAGGGAAGACCATCTTACTCTGAAGACAACTACCTTCTGCCAGTTCAATACCTGGCTGCTCCTCTTCTGATCCAGCTCTCTGCTGTGGCCTGGGAAAGCAGTAGAAGATGGCCCACGTCCTTGGGCCCCTGCACCCACATGGGAGACCTAGACAGGAGAAGTTCCTGGCTCCTGGCTTCAGATCAGCCCAGCTCCATTTGTTGAGGTCATCTGGGGAGTGAGCCAGTAGATGGAATAATTGTCTCTGCCTCTGACTCTGCCTCTGTGTAACTCTGCCTTCCAAATAAATAAATAAATCTATGGAAAAAAAAAACTACCTTTAGTGAAGAAGTTCCCTATGCAGTTACTGGTATGTAATAGGTGCAAAACAGATGAAGGCTTTTTTTCCCCTTATCTGTTAGTATTTAACCGATTCAAAATATATTTGGAATATAATAATATTTCTATTATCTAAAACTAAATGCATTTATGATTTGGTCCTAGAAAGCCCAGGACTAGGAATACACAGGTTTATGTTTTCTGTGTAGCTTGAAAACAAACTCAGAAAAAAATAGCATGATGAACTTGAATCACTCTGTAGAAAGGCTGGTGAGGCTAGAAATTGGCACGACCTTGGCCAAAACCTAGGAAGCCACAAAAGTCAAAGTCGTGGTTTGTTCCTTAGAGGCAACAAAGTTTAGAAGTTCCTTGATGGGTCAGACCTGTTGGGGTTGATCCAGATGATCCAGACAAAGTAGATTTTGAGATCTACTTGGTAAGTAGATCTTGCACTTAAAAAGATGGTGAATCTGTGCTTGCCAACTTGAAAAATCTTTTTTTTTAAGATTTATTTATTTATTTGAAAGTCAGAGTTACACAGAGAGAGGGAAAGGTGCGAGGGGTGGGGAGGAGGTATTTTATCCACTGGTTCAATCCTCAATTGGCTGCAATGGCCAGAGCTGCACCAATCCGAAGCCAGGAGCCAGGAGCCAGGAGCCAGGAGCTTTTTCCAGGTATCGCAGGGGCCCAAGGACTTGGGCCATCTTCCACTGCTTTCCCAGGCCATAGCAGAGAGCTGGATTGAAAGTGGAACAGCCGTGTCTTGAACTGGTACCCATATGGGATGCCAGCACTGCAGGCAGTGGCTTTACCTGCTATGCCAAAGAACTGGCCCCTGAAAAATCTTCTAAACATGTGAGTAAAAAGGAAAGTTATAGGATGAATAATGGAGTGAATATCTGTCGTTACTTTCTACATTCATCAGTATAATAAAAACCTCCTATTTGGTGGACTTCCCTTCTGTAGGAGTATCGTTGGGAGGGAAATCTCTGTCTCCTGCTGTGGAAGCTAAAAGGGTCAGATATTCCCTCTCCTCACTGCTGGCACAAGGAAAAAGTTCCTATCACTAGGAACTTTCTTCCCAAGGCTTGGGGTAGACCGTCATCTCATCCCGCCTCTCATCTGGACTACAGCCACAGCTGGCTAACCAACCTCCCCGCCTCCGTCACATCCCCCCAGTTCCTCAAATCACTTTTAACACTAGCCTGATTAGTATAAAAGGGAAAGGGGCCTCTGCACTATGGCATAGCGGGTAAAGCCACCACCTGCAGTGCCAGCATCCCATATGAGTCGCAGCTGCTCCTCTTCTGAGCCAGCTCTCTGGTATGGCCTGGGAAAGCAGTAGAAGATGGCCCAAGTGCTTGGGCCCCTGCAACCACATGGGAGCTCCTGGCTTCGGATCAGCGCAGCTCCAGCCATTGCAACCATTTGGGGAGTGAACCAGCAGATAGAAAACCTCTCTCTCTCTCTCTCTCTCTCTCTCTCTCTCTCTGCCTCTCTGTAACTCTGCCTTTCAAATAATAAATAAATAAATCTTTAAAAGTATATATATATATGTGTGTGTATATATATATATGAGGGAAAATCCAACCGCTACCCTATGCAGACCCTTGCAGTGGTTCACCAACACATGCAGAAGACAATCTGAGGGCTTTAACACATTCATGGCCTCCAGGGTCCTCTCTCTGCCAACTCCCCAAGCCCATCACTTACCACAACCCACCACCCTACCTTCACATTAGACTCCACTCTTGCTGAACCCTCTGGAGTTTCTCACACCAACCCAACCTGTCTTCTCACCTCTCCTGACATTTTGGCCTAGCTAAACCTGATAGCTCTGTTGTCATCTGACTCAGGTGGGTTTTTGTTTGTTTGTTTGTTTTTTCCTTTGGCTCTGGCTCTAAGGCCACCACAAAACACTAGCAAAGCCTATGGTATCCCCTGTGCCTCCCAGTGCCCATACTGGTTTAGGGGCGTCTCCTTTCTTGCACGATCCATCCTGCATTCTCCTGTTTCAATTTTAATCAGAATTAAATCATGTGTAGTATTTGTGGCTATGTCCCACATAAGAAACTTGTCTTATTTGTCTTGGTGTGTAATGGGGAGTATTTGTACAAGTAGAAGCCAAGCCAAGGAGTTAGGATTTTTTTTCTTGTATCTCTATTGTGAGTAGTGGTTCTTTTACCCCTTCTACATACATATCATAATTCTGGTGGGATGGCCTTTCCCACCTTTCCACTTTCAGGGATGTTTACTTCTCATATCATGAGGAAACCAGAAGTCCACTAGAAGCAAATGCCTCACCTGCTCACTACTAAGACCCCAGCCTGTCTGTCTCTCTGCCCATCTTCTCTCTGCGTCATCCCATTGCAATCCCTCACACTGCTAAAGGTGCAGTCCATCTCCATGTGACCACCTTCTTGGGAACTGGTAACATCAATATCACCTCTCGGTCCTCCAAGGATCTTCAACCTACTCTCTACCTGCACCCAAATAGGTTTCACTTCTTCTTATCCTAAAATATAAACAAAGAAGCCAAAAAGAAGAACTGAAAACCTTCCTGGGCTCAATGATTGTTCCACTTCTCTATTTTCCTTGACAGGCACACCAAACAAAAGAAGGTTTTACATACCCTGTCTCCAGTTCCTCATTTCACCTTTATTCTGCACCTTACTCTGGTCTACCACGTACTGCCCACATTCCGCAAAACCTGCTATGATCGGGCGCATCAACAGTCACGCCACTGACAAGCTCCTACTAGCCCTCGCAGCAGCATTCAACACAGCTGTGTCTCCTTTTTGGGAAAGCTGTCTTCTCACAGCTTCTGCGGCTCCACACCTCACTCTCCTGGCTTCCCATCTCCATTTCTGGATACTCCTGCTCAGGCTGTCTGGCTGGCTCTCCTCCACCACCTGAATGTTCCTGGAGTTAATCAGGGCTGGGACCTGGGCCCTCTTCACCCCTCACTCATTGTTTTCTCTCTTAACAATTTCAAACAGCCCACAGCCCTTCAGGTGCCAAAGACTCCCAGATATGTACCTCCAGCCAAGACCTCTCTTCTGGGCTTCGGATAGGAATAGCCATCTGTCTATCTGCTATCTCCACTTGGATGTCTCATGAGCATTTCAGACTTAATGTGTTCAAAATTGAGCTCTTGATTCTCCCAGGCCAATAAACTGCTTTTCCAGGAGCTCTCATCTCAGCAAATAGTGTTTTCAGTGGCTCATATCACAAAAATGAGAGTCATCTTGGGCCTCTTTCTTTTTCCCAGTGTTTTTATCTAACCCACGACAAAGTCCCATAGATTCTACGTGCAGTATGACCTTGGACCCATCCACACACTGACACCAGCCTGCAGCTCTCCTCTGGACCTCTAAGACCTCTCCTACCTGCTTTCCCTTCTCTGCATGCTCTAGAATGATTTTTAATTAACAATTATTGAATTTTAACATTTCCCTGCTTAAAACACATTAATGGCATTTGATTGCACTTGAGAGAAGATCAATAACCCTTAAAAAGAAAAACAAAACAAAACAAAAAAAAAAAAACACACACGAGGATAAATACTTTGGTCCCTGCCTAATTCAGTAGCCAAAACTCTGTCACCCATGTCTATTCTCACAATGCCCAGCCACCATGGCCGGATTTCTCTTTCCTGGAAATTACCAAGCACATTCCTGCTAGTGGGGCTTCACAAGTTAACCCTACATCCCTCCATTCTTCCCTTCTTAGTGTCTACTCAGTGTTCAGGATGCCCCTCACCAGAGACTTTCTTCATCTCCCAAATTAAATACAATATAAATTTGTCCTTCATATAATTTCCATAATTCATACTTATTTCTATGATTTCTCATCTAATGACTATAAGCGTCGTGAAAACAGAAAGTACACTTGTGTTGTGTAGAGCTAAGCTCTTTCTTTTTTTAAAGACTCATTTATTTACTTGAAAGGCAGAGTTACAGAGAAGCAGAGGGAGAGGGAGAGAGAGGGAAAAGAGAGAGGTCTTTCATCTGTTGGTTCATTCCCCCAAAAGGCTGCAATGGCTGGAGCTGGGCTGATCCAAAACCAGGAGCCAGGAGCTTCTTCCAGGTCTCCCATGCCGGCGCAGAGGCACAATGACTTGAGCCATTTTCCACCGCTTTCCCAGGCACATCAGCATGGAGCTGGATTGGAAGAGGAGCAATCAAGCCTTGAACTGGTGCCCATATGGGATGCCAGCACTGCAGGTGACAGCTTTACCAGCTACACCACAGCCCCGGCCCTCTAAGTTCTAGCCCTAACCTAGTTCCTAGAATGGAAGAAGCCTTCACAATGTTGTTGTTGAGTAAGTGATCAAATAAATCATAGACATGGAAAGCCATTACATGTTTTGTACAAGAGATTGACTATGTGAAGTAATTATTTAAGAGGCTAAATCTTGTCAGCAGAGAATAAACTGGAAGGGGAAGAAACTAGAAGTTACTGATCTGGTTTATTTAAGTTAGGGATGCTTGCTGAGTTAAGAAAATTTGAATGTTACATGTCAAGATAAAAATGATTGACTGTAGTTGTCTAAAAAGAAATATTTAAAGGAGAAAATCATCAACTTATAATACTTAAGAAACTATTATACATGCTTCCTATGTGTTAGGTACTCTACTAACTGTTAAGGAATATAAAGCTAAGGATACCATGACCAGCAATACAATGTTATTCAGCAATAAAAAGAAATGAAGTATTGATCAATGCTACAATATGAACGCACTGGATACAAAAAACCACAAACTGTATGAGCCCATTTATCTGTTATGTCCATAAAAAGGAAATTCTGAAAGACAGAAAGCAGATTAGCAGTTGTCAGGGACTAACAGAAGCAGACAATAGGAGTGACTGCTATTGGGAGATGAATGTGTTCCAGAATAAGTGAGGATGGTTGCACAGCTCTGTGATATACTAAATACAAGTGAATTGCACGTGTTAGAGAGATAAGCTATATAGGGTGGAAATTATCTCAATCAAGAGTTGTTAGAGTGAAGATATTACACAAGTACAAGGCAAAATATGCTAAGTGCTTTGGGAGAAAGAACAACTAATTCTTCAAGACGCTCTAATGCAGAGCTTAATCAGGGCTATCTAGATTGCTGGGACCCTGCCCTGAGTAGAATGGCATTCTAGTCCTGGCCCAGAGTTGAACCTTTATTATGGGGAGGGGAAAAAAAAGGATGCAAGGTAGTGAAGAATTTTCTTTCCATTTCCTTCATCCTTAGCTTGGTCATTCCACAAATCTTGGAACAATCTTCCCTTAAATTGATAGGTTTCTCCCTGCACACAGACACTCTAATGACATACCAACTCATGAAAAAGACACACAGGCCAATGCACTGCCTCCGACCTCTATTTTACCCCCAAATGAGTCCAGACTTATATAACAAGGGATGCCTGGAGACCACAAGACTGCTGATATCAGTCAGGACCAAATTAGTCTTCATCTAAAATCAGTCTCTGATTGTCTGCTATGAAGTGTGTGATCTTTTCTCTTTATTATAAAAGTATATCTGTCATTCTAGACTTTCTCTATGCAATAATTTTATCTTAATACAATCATGTATAAGTTAAAAATCTGTATATCCACATAACACTACAAAAAGCGTACTTAACATGTTTTTACCTACCTTCTTAAGCAATTGAGTAAGTTTATGATGAGCCGTCAAAAAAGATATCTAACAGTTAATTAATCCCTCATGGTAAGACATATAAGTGGCTCCCAATCTTTTGCTATCATGAAAATGAAGCAATAAACATATTTGTACATAAAGATGTTTTCATACTTAGTTTCATTTCACTTAGAGTCCCCAAAGTGTCATTTTTATTTCAATTTCCTTCATCTTTTTTCACTACCTTAGTAAAGACACATTATTTGGTTTATAGAGTTGAGTCCTTTGATCAGATCTTATCCTACATATGCAAATGCAAAAATTAAAACAATGATAGCAATACCTACAATTTATTCATGTATTTCATACAACTAAATGATATACAGGAAAAAACCCTTGGACACTCATATTGGACCTACTGTATGCCAAGCACTGGAGTAAGTGATTTGAAAATATTAACCCATTTAGTTCTTTCAACAACTCTAAGAAGAAGTCACTATCATTCTCTCCACTTTAGCAATGAGAACCCCAGGCCAAGGAAACACAGGCAGTAAGTGACAGAGCCAGGATAATGGCCGCTGCTAGGCTGGCTCTAGAATCTGGGTTTTGGAGCACTATTCTGACCAAAGTTTGACTTCTGAAGATCTGGGTTCAGGTTCTAGCTCCACTGATCACTGATCTATGGGTGGGTCAGTAAACAGCTTCAACAAGTTTTTAATATCTCTCTTATTAAATACAGACACACAAGATTTTATGCAAATTCATACATGTTAACATCGGATGCATTTAGTGAAGTATTTTTTCTCAGCTTCAACTTTTTCTTCCTTCTCTCCCCCTACCTTGGGCACTCTTAGTGAACCTCTTATTGCATGCATACAATGTAGTGCTTATTCTTTCATGATTTTCTCCATGCTCACATAATCACACATGCACACATGCCATGTGCAGTCTCATTTCACAATCATTGTTTACATGGAAAGAACACATTCATGTCAGCCAGGACCCAATCAGGAAAACAGAAGCCATTATATTGTAAGTCAAACTGAAAGAACTGAATGCCAGTTAGTGGTTACACTGGTGATATGAGCTAAGGAGCTAAACATGAAATGGCAGTCATCCTGGAGAGTCTCATGAGAAGGCATTGCTATGAGCCCTAGGCTGGAAATACAAAGGAGGTAATGTTATCTTATCCCAGCAGCTGGGGACACCCACTGGGAGCTGGCACAACAAAGCTGCCCAGTGGGGCCAGTGCCATGAGAGGCATTACTGCCCCAGGTGGATACCCTGGCTTCTCTGTGGCTGCCGCCCCATAGCAATGCACCAAGCACTCCCACTGGCTAAACTCAACTAGAGCACAACTGACACAGGAGTGTGGGAAACACAGTCTTCAAGGGTAATCCTTTGTGCTGCACAGAGGAAATCAGGGGAGGGCTAAGAAACAGATCAGACAGCAAACATGCAATAAAATCAACACGATGTTATGCATTTTACTATACCTGCTTTTTTCAATCAACCTAAGCTTAGGGAAATTCCTCCTAGTCAATAGGTATACCTAAATATACCCCTCTCATGGATGCTAATTCTTTATATAACTATTCTGCCATTAATGAGCATTTGTGTTCTCATGCTATTAAATGGGAATATTACTTTTCCTGCCTAAGTCCTATAGTTATTGTGAGCACAATGTAAGTCAATGAATATGAAGGTACTTTACAAACTAGAAAACTGAGTAGCAGTATATAACTGAGTAGAATGAGTATGTCACTACAAGGTAGCATTCACATCAGTTTATGAACTACAGGCTGCATATTCAATCAAATCTGAATGGACTGACAATCTGGACACTAGAGAAATGTCCACTGACTCATACTTTCCCCCTCAGCAAAGGCAAGTCCCAAGACCTCCCTCCACCTTCTCAAACCTGCCCTGCTTCCCAAAACACTGCTTCCTCACTGAAGATGAACAGTAACCACATGTGACTTATACTTTATAGTTTTCAGTAGAACTTTGTATGATGATGGAAATATTCTATATCTGCACTGTTGCACATGGTAGCCACCAGCAGCATATAGCTGTAAGTGCGTAAAAGTGGCTAGTATGACTTAGGAACTGATTTTAGATTTTAGTTCATTTTAATTTATTAAAATTTAGGGGAAAGAATTGTGGCATAATGGGTAAAGCCACCACCTGCAACGCTGGCATCCCACATGGGTGCTTGTCCATGTCCAGACTACTCTACTTCTGATCCAGCTCCCTGCGGATGGGCTGAGAAAGAAGTGGAAGATGGCCCAAGTGCTTAGTCCCTGCCACTCATATGGGAGACCCAGATGAAGCTCCCAGCTCATGGCTATGGCATGGCTCAATACTGTCCATTGCAGCCATTTGAAGAGTGAACCAACAGATGGAAGATAACTCTCTCTCTCTCTTTGTTTGTGTGTGTGTGTATGTGTGTGCGTTTGTGTGCTGTGTGTGTGTCCCTCTCTGTAACTCTTTCAAATAAATATTTTTTAAATAGATAAAAATTTAAAAATAAGATTTAAATTGCCTCAGGAGGCTCATGGCTACTGAATTTGACAGTGCGGCTTTTAAGCATCATAATTATCATATGAGAGCAACAGTGCTTACCCAGGGTGACATGTGAGCACCAACTGAAGCTTTTTCCAGATGCACATACTTGACCTCACCCCAGGTTTATTCAACAGGAACCTCTGGAACTTGGAATAAAATAGTCTGTCAAATTCCTTGCAGCTGTAAATTCTCTGCAAGAAAGAGGAGATGAGAAGGTGATGGCACTGTGTTGCCTTGGAAGTACATTATCTCACCTCCTGGTCATCGGAGAGTAAAATGATTGGGCTAATTTATTGCTTCTTATTGTCACTGCAGCAGTGGGGGAAGGAGAAGGAGCCATTGGTTTGACAGAGCAGGAGGCAGCCATGAAAATCCTAAGAATTTTACTGTTCCCTCTGAGTGCATTGTGTTTGGCATTCCTGGGAAGTCCATGGTCAGAATAAAGACACTAGTAAGAGTGGAACACTGTTAACACCTTTTACCTACTTAAAATGCTCCCCAAGGGCACCTTGACTGTCCAAGGGGCAATGCAGAGGTTCTGGAACTCAACAAGTCCAGAGTGTGGAAAGGGCAGGTGGACCATGCCAAGTTGCAGCTGTGGCTAATTAGATAGGGAGAGGCTCTAATTGCACAATGGGGCACAGTGCTGCTGAAAGACAGATGATGAGATGAAGCTCTTGTTAAGTAGAAACACCAAGCTGGAGGTGAGGTGTTCATTTTCAAGTCAACAGACAGTTGTCAAGTTCCATCACACACTTCCATTTCACACTAAACTTTTTTGGACGGAGTGTAATGACACACCTCTATTCTTCAACAGCAAGGACAACAGCAAGGACACGGATGGTGAACTAAAACACCCCCAGCCCTGATGCCAGCACGGGACCTGAGGGGACAGAACTGGAATAGGGAAGACATGAAGAATCCCAAGTGAATGCTTGTGGTGCCATCCTGGGCACCATCTCTGGGTGTTGCATCAAAAAAGAAAACTTCCTGCTCCTCATGACAATGCCGTTAATGAGTGCAAGTGTGGCTTGGTGGAGTCTCAGACACTCTGGTTTCCTTCATTCCCCTTGGAGAATGGTACAATGTAATAAACAACTTAAGATTGACAAGAACTATGGAAAGGGTCACTATTTTACAGTCTCCTGTAACTTGGAGCTTGTTTTATGCCGGGTAAGAAACTCCACCATGTATATTATCTTACTCTTCCACGCAAGGTCATTGTTACCACCCACAGTTGCCAGGAGATCAGAGTACTGAAGCTCAGACACTCAGCCAGGAAGTGAAAATCTAGACAATGAAATCTAGGTCATGCACTATGACCCTGGTCTTGTGTACAATTCTGGAACTGCTCTTTGTACTAAGCTCAACTCCCACAAAGTCACCCATTTATCAAGCACAGTCACTTATACGACTCTCAGGTCAGTATTAGGAAAGATGGGTGCTTTTATATGCACAAATTGTGCTTCCTCCTCTAAAAGATTTTATAGTGTGGAAAAACTATTAGGCCTTAGACAAATATATGGTAGAGGAAAGTCTCGGGACATCTTCTTATCAGCATAGTGTTTGAAGACAATCAAAGAATTAGGATGTCTTAAATTAACAGGATCAAAGAGCTCCACACAGTGACCTACAGTTTCAAAACTGCATCCAGCTCACTCCAGAAAAGAAAATTTGGGGGGGCTGTAGCATAGTGGGCAAAGCCTCTGCCAGAGGCACCAGTATCCCATATGGATACCAGTTCAAGTCCCAGCTGCTCTTCTTCCAATCCAGCTCTCTGCTTATGGCCTGGGAAAGCAATAGAAGATGGCCCAAGTGCTTGGGCCACTACACCCGCATGGGAGACTGGAAGAAGCTCCAGGATCCTGGCTTCAGATCTGCTCAGCTTCAGTTGTTGCGGCCATTTGGGGAGTGAACCAATGGCTGGAAGACCCTTCACTCTGTCTCTCACTCTCTGTCTGTAACTCTACCTGTCAAATAAATAAATAAAATCTTTTTAAAAAAATTCAAAAACTCTTTTTCTTTAAAGATCTATTTATTTATTTGAAAGGCAGAGTTATACAGAGAGGGAGACAGAGAGAGATCTTCCATTTGCTGGTTCACTCCCCAGATGGCCACAATATCCAGGACTGGACCAGGCTGAAGTCAGGAGCCAGGAGCTGCATCCCAGTATCTCATTTGTGTGACAGAGGCCCAGGCACTTGGGTCATATTCCACTGCTTTTCCCAAGCCATTAGCAAGGAGCTGGATCAGAAGTAGAGTAGCCAAGAGATGAACCATCACCCATATGGGATGCTGGCATCACAGGCAATAGCTTTACCCACTATCCCATAATGTCAGCCCACAATACTTGAAAACTTGCCGGCGCCGTGGCTCAATAGGCTAATCCTCTGCCTGCGGCGCCGGCACACCGGGTTCTAGTCCCGGTTGGGGTGCCGGTTCTGTCCCGGTTGCCCCTCTTCCTGTCCAGCTCTCTGCTGTGGCCCGGGAGTGCAGTGGAGGATGGCCCAAGTCCTTGGGCTCTGCACCTACATGGGAGACCAGAAGCACCTGGCTCCTTGGCTTCGGATCAGCATGGTATGCCGGCTGCAGCGCGCCAGCCACAGTGGCCATTGGGAGGCGAACCAATGGAAAAGGAAGACCTTTCTCTCTGTCTCTCTCTCTCTCTCTCTCTCTCTCACTGTCCACTCTGCCTGTCCACAAAACAGAAAGCAAAAACAAAACAAAACAAAAAACTTGAAAACTTTTGCAAAGCCTTAAAAAAAATTTTAAAAATCACTTTTTTTCTCTACCTCTTTTGTGCTCACCCTTTGGAAGTCTTGAAATCTCCACCACAGCAATAATTCTTCTGTAATTTCTCATTGGAAACATGCTTAAGAGAGAATATTAAATCAAAGCAATAAAGTCAGAATATGTGACATCAGACTGAAAAGTAAAAGTTAATAAGTTCATCTTAAAATGACATCAATATACAAGAAAAGATAAAACCTTTTCCCCAAATGAACTATGGAAATTCCTATTCATATTGAAAATTACTTTTGATCGTCTTTCATGGCACTCAGAAACTAAGACAGTAATACTTTTTCTCAAAATCCCTGAATTGATCATTTTTTTGTAAGCTTGAAATCCATCTTTCAGAATCCAATGTGACTTGTCAGAGTCACCGATAAGCCACATTGCACATCACGCTTATCCTTTTAAAATCACAGCCTCTGTACAGAAGAAGCCCTTGTGGCTCAGAATTGTCCGTGAGAGTACACAGAAATTTTAGATTTATTCTCTACCTTGTTATGAAGTATAGCTTTAGATCAACATAAGAACATTTGGAAGCTGGGTCAACCTGACAGCTTCAATCATTTTGGAAAAGAATAGTCAAAATGTGTAACAATCAAAATCATAGGTGATTTCATTGTTCAGTCCCTGATAGAAGCACTTTGCTTTGCATTATTATTGAATAATGTTTTACAGAAACCTGTGATATCAATAATAGTATTTTAGCCACTACATAGTGTAAATGATGATCCTGAGGCCAAGGTCTCATCAAGATTAAGGCAGAGCTAGAACACGATGCTGGAGTCTGTCTTAATCACCAGGCACTAGAACCAATGGCACAGCATGAATTGAAGAAGTCCTATCTGCTCAAATATACAGAACCAAGAAGAGGTTTCCTGTCCTATCTCCCACTCTCACCCTTTCATTCCCAGGAGAGGAAGAAAATAATAAACAGTTAAGTGCTGACCTGGGGGAGGATAAATCTTTTGGGAAGTCACAGACAAAGACAGGCTATGAATGAAGTAGGCATAGAAGAGAAAGAGAAGTATGCCCAATGCATGCATAAAACAGACCCACAGCAACAAAGGTTTACATGTTCACCTTGAACCCCAAGACACCTGCCACGGCTGTGGTAAGATCACTACTATAGTGGAAAACTCATGTAGCTTCCACCAGGAAGATCCAGTTCTGAATACTGGTTTCATCTCTTGCTACTTTTGTGATTTCCATGTCTTTAGACCAAGTGACCACGAAGCACAGAGTCCCTGGGGAAAAAAAAACTCTAGCCAGAAAGTTCTCCTCACATAGAATCTTCTGTGTTCCTTGTTTATATATCTTTGATGTTCAAACAATGGCTTTCTCTAAAATTTCATGAAGTTGAAAGAATGATGACCTATGTGAGTCTAGACAGTCAAGGAAATCAGGATAGGACCTAAGACTATGTTGTACCCATCTCTTCAGACAAATAAAAGTGTGCTAGCTTCGGGTTCTTTGAAATCAGAAGTGAGGGAGGTGGCCAGCCCCGCTGTCTTGCACCTCTCGGTGCATCTGTGTCCCTGTGTTTCTTCAACATGTGCCCATTTCTTACTTGCCAATTTCCCTGCCTTTAAGCATGCGGTCTTGGTTCCTGGACTGCTTCATGTCCCAGCTGGTGTTCTTTTCTCCCATCTCCCACAAGCTGCTTCAGAACACACCACCCTCTGTCTATCCACCCACCAGTCCAAAGATGATTTCGTTCCCCCACCAGTGCTATGCTATCCAGTCCACGGAGGCTATCACTCCACAATGGGGGTCAAATAGCATGGAGCGAATTCTAGTTCCCTCCCTCTCCCTATCACTGCGCGCGCGCACACACACACACACACACACACACCAGGAGGTGTGTTCACAGCACTTGTCTCTGCCTTTCTTCTGTCCAATGACACCTCTTTTCACCTGGATTTTTCTTCAAGATGAATTTAGTTTGGTTGCAAATACAGGGTAAGGGACAAGACTTCTGTCTCCACTATAAAAAAAAAAAAGGTAGGAAATTAACTCAATATAAAGTTGTGATGTGCCTACTCTGTGTCAGGCATTGGGCTAGGGGAGATGAATACAATGAAGAATTAGGCAAGTGCAGAGAGCATTAAAAAAATCAAACCACCCATCAATGGAGCATCCAGAAACTGCTCCGTTAATGGAGCTGGCCAATGCAATCAATTTAATGACCTTCTCAACACAGTCTTGCCAATAATTCAGTTCTACCGTTGTCTAAATGCAGACCTGCTTCTCCTTGACATTTCCACCAAGGTTCCCTGTTCTGTCCATCATGCTGATACAGTGGGAGGTGTGTCATGGGATATCAGCCTGTGATGTTGTGGAAAGAGGCCTGAAGCTCAACATCAAGTCTTCTATTTAACTAACTTGTAAATTCTCTGGGCACTTGACCTGAGTAAGTTCCCTCTCTGGGTCAGCATCTTAAAGTAACTTCCAAAGACATTATGAGCAAAGACTTGCAGAATACAAATGAGCACACGGTGCTGCCTCCTTGTTTATCTAATTTTTGCTCACTCTCAATACAAGGAAACTTCATGTTATATACTAGAAGGCTGTAGAAATCCATTTGTTGTTATTTCTGTTGTTATAGTTTAAATAAATAAGCTAGTAGTAATGATAAATAGTTTAAATTAATAGCTTAAAAGAAAGAAAAAGATCCACTGGGCAACAGTCCATCAAAAATCAGAAAAAATTCCTTGTGTTAATAAAAGATTGAATCTTTCCACCTATGCCATTTAATCTATTGTATGTGTACTTAGGTATTGAGGGTTTCCTTAAAGAGTTGAGCACCCCTGCATGTTAATTGTTCTTATAGTTAAAAAATACATTATGACTTTTTGGACTATGGTATTTTATAGTTTTGCATAATGAGTCAAGAGAAGCCATCAGTATTCAAACACCAGCAGGACAGTGGTGCCCCAGAAAAGACCATTGCCAGTGACCTAGAGGGGGGAATCGAGCTGAAACCATTACATAACCACAGCAAGAGGTGTGCAAGTAGAGAGCAAGGAGCTAGTAGATGCCGCGCACTGCCTCAGGCAAGGTGGGAAGTCCAGGGGGTCAGGCATTTATACCTCTGGTTAAGACAGTTCTTGAACAAAATTGAGGGAAACCATACACAGATTGGAATTACAAGATGAAATTATGCATTAATGTGCTAGTTGGAGTGATGAGGAAGAAGTCAGAGGAGGTCAGTGTGACCAGTAGGGCCGAAAAGCCTTGCTGAAGGAGCAAGAAATGGAGCCAGCCATGGGGATAAGTGGAAAGTTAGCTTCCTTGGGCTGCCATTACAAAGCATCACTAATTAGTTAGCTTAAGACCCCAAATATATTGTCTCACAGCTCCGAAGGCACAAGTCCAAAATCAAGGTGTTGGCAAGGCCATATTCCCTCTGAAACCTGCAGAGGAGAAGTCACCCTTGCCTCTTGGGATTTCCAATGTTTGCCAGCAATCTTTGGCATTCCTTAGCTTACAGATGCCTCACTCCAGTCTTTGCCTCTGTCATCACATGGCCATCGTCTCCCTGCCTGCCTCTGTGTCTTTACATCACATTCTTTCTAATAAGAACACCAGTCATAGTGGATTAAAGGCCCACCTACTCCAGAGAGACCTCATCTTAACTAATTGACCTGCAGTGACCCTATTTCTATATGAGGTCACATTCTCAGGTTACCGGAGGTGGGGACTTCAACATATCTTTTGGGGGGCACAATTCACCCATAACAAGTGGCAAAGATTTTCCTCATGGCTGTTTCCAGTCTGCTCACCTACTGCCATCACCCTGGGAAAAGTCAATGTGCATAGAGTCTTAGTCTCTTCCTCAAGAAGGAGGTTTCTTTTGGCTCTTAGTTTTGGAATTGCAGATTTAAAAAAAAAAAAGGCAGCCCAATTAGAATCCCTGCTGACAGAGAAAATCAGCAAGCCAGGAAGCAGAGAGAGAAGTTAAGCTGAATTTGGCTTATAAAACCAGCCCTCTTGCAAGAAGTAACTTCAACCACCTCCAAGGACCTAAAGACCTACTGGGCCCACCTCCTAGACATCATAATTACATTTTCTCCATCTTTAATCCATTTGACCATTAACATTAGTTCATTAACCAGTAATATAAGATTATGAGGACCAAGCTTTCAACACAAGGGACTTTGCGGGACTCCCAAACTGTTATCCAGCCAAAACACAGCTGGAGTTCAAAATTGCTCCTGTGGTCTCTGAGAAAGCAGAGGCCTACACCCACCCCAACAAGGCCATTCACCCATCCCCACTGCCCAAGTCCAAGAAATGTGTGCTAATGTCCCAACAGGTTTCTGCTGTACAGTATTTCTCAAATTTAATGCTTTTGAATTATTCAGTTACGACAACCAAAAATGTCCCCCAACATTGGCAAATGTTCCTTTTGTGGGGTAGCAGGGAGGAAAATCAGCCCCAGCTGAGAACCATTGTTCTACTGCACTGAAAATTGCTTGAATGGTCTCAAAGGTAGCAACTAGGGTGCCACTTCTGCTGAATGCCAGAAAGAAGCACTTTGAGGAGGAGACGCCGAGCATCAAGGAATCACCCACACAGCAGACAGCTGCTGACGTGACCATTCTAGTCAGGATCCACAGACTCAACTCAGATTCAACACACCCAACCTCATCAGGAGACTCTGGAAATGCATAACTGTACCCAGAGTCCCAGGTATTTGTCCCAGGTTCTATGGGGAATAAGTTACAAACTAATCCTCCTAAGGTCTCTGATCTGAACAGCTCCATCACGTGCTTAGTTTCACAGTGATTTCTTGCCAGCTGCACTGTCTGCCATCCCTTCCTAAAGCACTTTTGTTAGAGTCATGCACTCTCTCCACTCATATGTGAACCTCCCTAAGAGAACACAGTAAATCATGAACATTTTATCTTGAACTCACTGACAAATATTTTGACCTCAAGGTCCTGTGGAAATTAGGTACACATCAGACAGCATTGACTAGAAGGTTTCTAAGTCTCCCAGATCTTCTCAGCAGGTGGCTTTGCAACCCTATCTTCTACATAGAGGGCAAACTTAGCAGAAGATAACTGTGTCAAGTTGAGGAGAGTTTTCCGAATTCTGTTATGCAATCTCACATCCCCAAATTAATTAGTGTATGGGTGCTCTCTGAAAGCAACTCTTCCCTTCCATACCCTCTCACCACCACTACTACCACCCCCAACCCAATCCAGGAGAGCTCACTATCAGTCTTAGCACTTAGGAAGAATATAAGGGCTAGGGCTATGAAACAGAGGAGAGAATAAGGGAAGGACTCACACCAATAGAGAACTTTTCCCACCTGCTTGGGATGAGGGCTGGTAGATCCTATGAGCTGCTAAAATTATTTCTCAAGGATAGATCATTCAACTGGTATCCATTGAGAATTAATTTATGCCAGGCCCAGAAGAGTAGATTTGTACTATCTTTCTTTGTAGGCCTTGTTCTGAAGTAGAAATGGCCCCACCACTCTGGCACACCTCAACTCCCGCAAAAGGATTGAAGTGTGCGCCTTTGGAAGAATATCGCCAAGAGTTGGGGTCATGTATCCTGCCCAAATCAGTTCAATTCCAGTCAGTTATATAAAACATGGATTTGAAGCTGAGATAAATGGGGTACAGTAAGGCCATGGACACCTCCAATAGCTTGTGACAAGATAGATGGCAAAGAAGTTCTAGAAAATACCTGGGCCTGGGGGGACCAAGCATGAGCACACACTTGTACCAACCCCACCACGGAACCCAAACTACTGGGGAAGCTGAAGTCCACCCCTCACGCGTCTTCTAGACTAGGAAGTCATCCATCTGAGTCAACTCCTACTTTCTGTGACACTTGCTCAGCTCCTGCAAGGATTGGTACAGATACCCAGAAGACGTCTTGACCATTAGAGTCACTATTACAGCTATTTGGGGAGTGAACCAGTGTTTGGAAGGTCTGTCTTCTCTGTCTCTCTCTGTCACTCTGCCTTTCAAATAAATAAGCCTTTCAATAAATAATTCATATTAAAATGCAGCCCCACCTTAGCCTTAAAAGTCAGAATCCCAAGGAGACCATGACTAGGTATCTGATTTTTAAATCACATGTAGCATTCTAGTGCACTAAATAGGGAATCATTGGCAAGGGGAAATGAACAAAGAATTTGAAGCAAAGTTCACTGATCTATGTTCAAACCCCAGCCCTCATAGGATGTATGCCTCTAGGCAAGTTATTTAACCTCCTCTTAATTTCTAAAATGGGGAATAATAAAATCCATCTAATAGGGTTTGGTGTAAAAATCAATATGATAATGTGCTCACAAAATAAAAGGTTCAATACATTTTATGTGCTTAAATTGTTAGTGCTCAATAACAGTAGGCTGCTTTTACTGTGCCATAGCTTTGTGGAATTCAGCCCAATTATCAAACCTACTGGAACCATGTGACCTCACCTCTGCTACAGATTGCCATGGCCCAAAATGGATGGCCATGTGATCCAGGAGCATTGCTGGCCCCCAGGGGCCCTTCAAGACGCACTCTGAGTGGCCAAGAAGGCGTAAGAGAACCATCATCCCACCAGAGCTCTGGGCGTATAAGGCAGGCAGATCGCTGAGTAGAAGGATCCCACTAACCCTTGCACTCCTATTTAACACACCAGGACTTCTAAAGGCCTTGATGATCACATAAACTCGCCTCGCCCACAGTCCCAGTGTGCCAGGGCTGGCACCCACAAGACAGCTGACAGGCACAGTGTGATAAGCATGCTATTTTCTGAGCCTGCACAAGAAATGTTTCATATTCCAGAGCTCACACGAATGGAAGAGGCTGCTTAAACAGCAGTGTCAGAGGGTTCTTCATAAGAGCATTATGCATTCCGCAAGGAAATTATTTTTAAAAGCTTTTCCACTGACAGTTTCTTCAAAGAGAGACAATTGTTCCTTTTAAAAGTTCCAATTTTCTAACATAGATAAGCAGCTTAGACCTGATTATGGGGTGACTAAGTGCTCCCTCACCCTTTCATTTCTGCCCTGGATTATTCCAAGCCCTCAGCCTCTCAGACAAATCAAGTCTGAAGCTTGGGCATTGGGCAGAAGGTTTCCTGGCCTTGAATGTATGAGCCGCAAGAGCAAAATTCTGTTTTAAAATGGAGAGGTGTCTCCAGTTAGATATTCATGGAACTAGCCATCCTTATTGCGCAGCTGTCTCACCCATTACAGTCCTAATTCATCCAGGGACCAACAAATGTTAAGGTCTTACAAAAACTCAGGCCAGGGGCCAGCACTGTGGCATAACGGGTAAAGCCACTGCCTGCAGTGCCAGCATCCCATATGGGTGCCGGTTAAAATCTCAGCTCCTTCACTCTCGATCCAGCTCTCTGCTATGGCCTGGGAAAGCAGTAGAAGGTGGCCCAAGTCCTTGGACCCCTGCACCCGCATAGGAAGACCTAGAGGAAGCTCCTGGCTCCTGGCTATGGATCAGCACAGCTCTGAACGTTGCAGCCAAATGGGGAGTGAACCAGCGGATGGAAGACCTCTCTCTCTCTGTGTCTCTCCTTCTCTCTCTATGTAGCTCTGACTTTCAAATAAATAAATAAATCTTAAAAAAAAAAAAGGTCAGGCCACCTAGAATTTTAAAGACAAGGGAAAACTTAGAGATGTCTCATACCAGGGACCTCATCTGTTATTTTTATTATTATTGTTTCTTAATTTGAGTAGTAGGTACATAGGTTTTATCCTTTATATGACTTTTATATGACTGAGATATATCACTGGAAATAATTTTCCATAAATGCAACAATATGCCAAGAAAAATATCTTGTTAATCATCCCTAATCAATCTGGATATTATCCAGTCTGAGACATGTGCTCCTTCAGCTCCCTCCCCTTGGTTATCCTAACACATGGTTGCTATGACACTCTGAGGCAACATCATTAGAAAGAAGGGACCTGCTAATTCCTAGCATATTTCACAGTGCTGGACGCCTGGTAAATATAGTTTGTTGAAATTTTTGTTCATTAAAATGCATGCATTCCTCCCCTGAGAACCTTGCCCTTAAATTCACATATGATTCCCTAACTTTCCCCAAATGCAGGTTGGGCAAGGCCATTCCAGTGCACACATCCTCTTACGACAGTGGTGGACTCTTGAGTGTAATGATATGGATTTTATAAGCACACATTCTCATGTTTCATTAAAGAAGCTTGATGTGAGTTTAAGCCATAATGCAGTTCCCAACGCCCACCAATCATCACGTCCCTGCAGTTTTGTCTGTGATTCTTCCTCTAGCCTAAACCCTTGGGGTAGTTTCTCCCTTTCAAACACACTGTACTTCTAGCCTGCATTTCAAAAAGCACTCTAACTCTGATCAGAGAAATTCCTCCTTTTTAAATTTGTGTTTACTTACTTTCCTTTTATTTAAAGGCAGAGAGACAGATAGGCAGACAGAAAGATCTTTCATCCTCTGGTTCACTCTCTAAATGGCCACAATAGCCTGGGGCTGGGTCAGTCTGAAGCTCAGAGCCACAAACTCAATCCAAGTCTCCCAAATTGGTGGCAAGAATCCAATTACTTGAGCCATCATCTGAGGCCTTCCAGGGTACATATTAGCAGGAATCTGGGATTGGGAGCAGAGTCAGGACTCAAATTCAGGTACTTCAAGGTAGCAGGCCCAAGTGGCATCTTTTATTTTTTTTTATTTTTATTTTTTTATTGACAGGCAGAGTTAGACAGTGAGAGAGAGAAAGACAGAGAGAAAGGTCTTCCTTCCATTGGTTCACCCCGAAATGGCTGCTATGGCCAGCACACTGTGCCGTTCTGAAGCCAGGAGCCAGGTGCTTCCTCCTGGTCTCCCATGCAGGTGCAGGGCCCAAGCACTTGGCCATCCTCCACTGCCTTCCCAGGCCACAGCAGAGAGCTGGACTGGAAGAGGAGCAACCAGGACAGAATCCGGTGCCCAACTGGGACTAGAACCTGAGGTGCTGGTGCTGCAGGCGGAGGATTAGCCTAATGAGCCGCAGCACCGGCCCCCAAGTGGCATCTTGACCAGAGCTCTAAGCACCCACGCCCAGAGGAATTTATTGACTGGAATTTTACCAATTCATGACTCATGGCACTCCCCCAGTTTCCCTAATCAGACAATTTCAACCAGTAATTCCTCATAGCTCTCTTTTTCTCTCCTCTCTTCTTCCAACCCATGGACTCAGGAAGCCCACATCAGAGTCATCATCCAGGCTTCCCCAGCCCTCCTACTCCCATGTCTTCTGTCATCCATACTCAGACATCCACCTCTGGGGCCTCATCTTCTCACTGTTTCTACTTGAACTTGGCTTCACCCACATGTGATTGTGATGGAACTGAGTTAAACTTCTGCAAGCAAGAGCTTTCCTTGGCCTTCAGAGACATCCCTGAATGGAGTGATGATGTTGCCGCTGGCCTCCTCAAACTGAGGTGCAGTCAGTAGACATCCAAAAGGACAATACTCTGTCCTGGTGACTTGTACTGCGTTTACAGTGGGGGAAGGGGTAGGCATTTGGTGCAGTGGTTAAGACATGTGTTGGGACACCTGCATCCCCTAGCAGAGTGACTGGGTTCAAATCCCAGGTCTGCTCCCAGTTCCAACTTAGTGCTAATGCACTTCATTGGAGACTCTAGTTGGTGGCTCAAGTATTTTGGTTCCTGCCACTCATGTGGGAGATCTAGAGGGAGCTCCCAGATCCTGTGCATTCGGATAGTGACCCAGTGAAAGGGATCTCTCTCTCTCTCTCTCTCTCTCTCTCTCTCTCTTTCTCATGTCTCTGTCTCCATCTCTCTCCCCACGATTTCTGCCTCTCAAAAAAATAATAAATCAAATAAACATTTTTAAATGTTTTGAATTTAAAAAATGGGGGACAGAAGTAGAAGGCTCAATGGTCATGCTGAAATCCCACGGTGCATTCAACTCCCAAATAAGGAGCATATCTGTGTCCACAGGCACTGTGATGGCAGTTGGCAAAAGCTTGAAACAGCCTACCGGGACCAAACATTGTTCCCCTCTGACTTACTCCCTAGGCCTATTTCTTCCACTACAGGCAAATTTCTCAAAGGGACCTTTTTTCTCCTTTCTTCCTTCTTATCTGCCTAATGCCTCTACCTATCCACACTCCTGTTCCTCCCCCTCATCCAACAGAAGAGTGTGTATCTTCAGCCCAGTTGTGGACATCTCATGCTGCTATGGTCAATGGTGGTGTTAGCATTGCTCATCCAGGAGGCTACTCAGAGAATGAAATCATCTCTCAATTCATCCTTGATTGCCAGGGCTCCAGACCAAGTAGAACTTTCCCCAAATCTAAAGTCATCCAAGTAAAGAGATTTTCTACTCCTGGGAGAACTAAAATCAACTTTGGAAAACAACACCCTTAGTCATCTAACTCTCATTTGACCCGATATTGGGTAGTATTCTTTGAGGACTAGGAATCAGGGTGAACAATTTTTGTGGAGATTAATTCTCTGGTAGCTTTGTTCAGTTTTAAGCTCAAGTATCTCATGTTAGATCATTTTTCATCCCAAGGAGAAAAGGCAATCTCAGTAAGAGCTTAACTCAATAGCTTTGCACCTCATCCCCCAATAGGCTCAAGAAGAACAAGTTTATGTCTCAAGACCAGTTACCCATTGCTAATACTGACACTGACTCCACACGGAACACATTCACATTACAGCAGTGATCACTGTTTGCTTCCCTAAGAGCTTTGGCATTGTCAGAATGATCTTTTGTTAAGAGTCACGGGGACTTAGGAACCATAGCCAAAATCCCAGCAGAAAAACCCTCCATATCTGAACAGACAATGACTGTATAATTGAAAAACTATTTAAACAGAACAAGACGGTGCTGAATGTGCAAGGGAGAGGGAAGAACATATATCCTTATTTCTTCATTACTGAATTTACTTTTAGAATTTTGAGCATTAAGTGATGATATGTTGCTCACTAATTAAAGATATGAATTCACCAAAAGCTTAATTTGAAGAATTTGAAAATCAGAGTTGCTTTCTGTGTGAAAGGTGATGAAGGTTAACACCACAAGCTTCTTTAAGTAGCTAGTATTTGGATGGAAAGAGTGGTGAGGGTGGCAGCAGCAGAGGAGGCTGATGTCTTAGGCTCAGTGCCTAGAAGCTGACCCCAAGAAGATTTATTAAGTGTCCAGGAGAAATCAGACAGGAGGTCAACTAGAACAATTGTCTAACAAACATAAATGACTTCATAGGTAGCTTTTATTAAAAAAAATATTTATTAACTATTTCAAAAGTAGAGTTACAGAGAGGCAGAGAGAAAGAGAGAGAGAGAGAGAGGTCCACCATTTGCTGGTCCACTCCCCAGATGGCTGCCACAGCCGTAGCCGCACCAATCCAGGCCAGGAGCCTCCTCCCAGTCTCCCATGCAGATTCAGGGCCCCAAGGACCTGGGCCATCCTCCATTGCCTTCCCAGGCCATAAGCAGAGAGCTGGATCTGAAGTGGAGCAGCTGGAACACGAACTGGTACCCATATGGGATGGTGGCACCACAGGCAGCAGCCTCACCCACCATGTCACAGCACTGGCCCCCAAATACAGCTGTTTTAACAGCTGTATGACCTGCTGCTCTAAGTGCAGTCCTTACCCACTAATACTGGCCATACCTGCGAGATTGTTAGAAAGGCAGAATTTTAGGTTCCATGCTAGACCAGCTGAATCACAATCTGTATTTTGAAAAGCATTCCAGGCAATTAGAATATTAAATTTTGAGAAACACTGCCTTGGAGATAGCTGGATATAGTTACAGTCATTTTAAAAATAACAAGAGATGTTAATGTCTGTTGTTAGAAAGAGCTATTAGTCAATTAATGTCCAAGATTTATTTAAATTTCTGTTGTGAATAATAAATAATTACCTGCTAAAATTTGTTTCTCCTGATAAACAATAAACTGTGAGAGGCCAGGGACTGTGCTATGTGAGATATTTATATCAAATCTCCAAGCACATGGTAAGAACATAACTGAAATTGAATAAATATTTGTATTTGAGACTCATTTGTTGCTAAGAGTTAAAAAAATAAAAATGAATATCAAGGGGCCGGTGCTGTAGCATAGTGGACTAAACCTCCACCTGTAGTTCCAGCTTCCCATGTGGGCGCTGGTTCTAGTCCCAGCAGTCCCTCTTCCAATCCAGCTCTCTGCTATGGCCTGGGAAGGCAGGGGAAGATGGACCAAGTTCTTGGGCCCCTACACCTGCATGGGAGACCCAGGTGAAGTTCCTGGCCTCCTGGCTTTGGATTGCTCCAGCAGTTGCAGACATTTGGAGAGTGAACCAGTGGCTGGAAGACCTCGCTCTCTGTCTAACTCTCAAATAAATAAAATCTTTAACAAAATGGATATCAAAAATAATATCATGTTTCTTAGCAGTGACACTAAATTGTGAGTTATCTACTATGTCTCAAATATGTGTCAGGTGCTACGAATTCAAAGATAATAGAGATGCCAGCTGATCAGAGAGAGCTGGGGAAGATTCTAAGGGACAATTAAGTCTGTGATAGTTCTCAATGTAATATGCTAAGTTCTGTGATGTGTAAATGGAACTTGAAGCGAATTTAAGGGACTAGAAACTCAAATTGTGATTATGGTAGAAGCCAGAGAAGTAACTTTGACCTCAGATATGAGGGATTAAAGGACAATTGGAAACACAGAAAGAAATTTAGAAAGACTGAGTGCCATGAGCAAGGTTATAGGAGCAAAAACATCTGTGGCTCAGGCTGGAAGCACCTGAAAATGGTCGGACTGTGTATGTGGGAAAAGCTCAGGGAGCTCAGAGAGAGAGAGAGAGAGAGAGAGAGAGAGAGAGAAGAGCTATGGTGGTAGTTCAAAATCTACCCTCAGACCCAAGACTTCATTCTACCAGCTGCTGGAAGTGTTGGTTGCTAATGGATACAGCTAAGTCCCTGGGCATTACCTGCTCCATCTGTATGGAGCCACATTCAAGTTAAAGCCCTTCTTTAGGAGCAGCCCACAACCCGTGACAGGTGGGTGGATGCAAAGGCCCCTCCCCCTTGTCCCAATACTAGATGGCTCCAAGGACCAAACACACAGTCCCTGAGTCTACTGCACCAGCACTGCTGTTCATCGCCCACATCCTCCCTAAGGAGTACTGTGACACAGAGCCCTCCCCGTTCCAGTGTCTGTTCCCTGGGGGACTCAACCTAAAAATATTGATCTTAGTACTGGCCCTAGTAACCAAACTCCAAAATGTGATTTTGGACCTAGATGACTGGTCACGAGGCTGCCATGAAGACCCACTTTATATTAGTCAGATTTTCATCACTATAACCAAACACCTGGGGCTATTTTGGCTCACAATGTTGCAGACTCAAGTGCAAGTTCAGAGAGATCCATTTGATTGGCATCTGGTGGAGATCATGCAGAGCAAGAATCACACACTGATAAGTCAACAACAGGAGTCACTGTGTACTTACTTCTCATGTGGGATCTGTCCTTAGTGTGCTGTCCAATGTGAAGTAATGCTATAACTAGTACTGAAACAGTATTTTACACTTTGTGTTTCTGTGTGGGTGCAAACTGATGAAATCTTTACTTAATATATACTAAATCAATCTTCTGTATATAAAGATAATTGAAAATGAATCTTGATGTGAATGGAATGGGAGAGGGAGTGGGAGATGGGAGGGGTGTGAGTGGGAGGGAAATTATGGGGGGGGAGCCATTGTAATCCATTAACTATACTTTGGAAATTTATATTTACTAAATAAAAAATAAAGAAAGAAAAGAATCACACACTGAGCGAAGGAGCAGAGAGGGAGGCTGAGCCAAACTCAGGTTTTTATAACAACCCTCTCATGAAAACTACCATCTGATGGCACATCCCAAGGACCCAAGGACCTCTCATGAGGCCCAAAGCCAAAACACCATAAGTGAATTAATTTCCACGAACTGATTTAAGACTTTGGATTTTAAATGTCTGCATGAGTTTGGGAGTCAAAGTATGTTCACAACATAGCACATCCCAGCACTGTTTATATTTTGACCACTGAGAGCATCTGCCGTGGTATAGCGGTCAGTCATTAAACTCTCACTGATAGCAAAACAGGATATGATGTCCACAGAAGAAGGGGGATGAGGAAAACAATTTCTCAGGCCCAACTCAATCTATGCACCTGCATTTTATTCTACAGATAGTAGGATGGCATTGAAGAAATTGTTTGAGATTTTATTTATTTGAAAAAATGACAGACTTAAAGGGAGATACAGAAAGAGAAAGAAATCTTCCATCTACTGGTTCATTCCCAAATGGCTGCAACAGCCAAAGCTGGAGCAGGCCAAAGTCAAGAGCCTAGAACTCCATCTGGGTTTCTCATGTGGGTGGCAGGGACGCATGCACTTGGGCCACTTTTACCTCTTTCCCAGGTGCATTAGTAGGGAGCTGAATCATAAGTGGAGTAGCCAAGACTTGAACTGGCACTCTGATATGGGATGTCAACATTGCAGTCAGTGAGTTAACCCACAGCACCACAATGCCAGCCCCTGAAGAATATTTTCATATCATCATCTTAGTGGATGAATGAACAATGGATTCAAAGGAAAAACTCACAGTTGAAAAATATCTCATGGATTATTAAAGCTCTAGAAGCTAGAAATGAACCACAAGGAATATTGGCCTATGCTGGGACTGATTACACTAAATTTTGAGTGAACATATTCTAGGATAATAGGCCACAAATCAAATCTTAGTAAATTTTAAAAAGATTAAAATCACTCTATGCATGTTCTCAGACCACAAAAGAATAAAAATAGGGGTCAGTGCTTTGGTGTAGTGGGTAAAGCCGCAGCCTACAGTGCCAGCATCCCTAGTAGGTGCCAGTTGGAGTCCGGCTGCTCCACTTCCTTTCCAGCTCTCTGCTGTGGCCTAGGAAAGCAGTAGAAGATGGCCTAAATCCTTGGGTCCTGTACCCACATGAGAGACCCCAAAGAACCTCCTGGCTTTGGATGGGCCCAGCTCCAGCCGTTGTGGCCATTTGGGGAGTGAACCAGCAGATGGAAGACTTTCTCTCTCTCTCTCTCTCTCTCTCTCTCTCTCTCTCTCTCTCTTTGCCTCTGTAACTCTTTCAAGTAAATAAATAAATCTTTAAAAAAATAACAAAATTATAAATCAACAACAAGAACAATAGAACATTCACAAATACATGGAAATTAAATAACATGCTACTGAATGGCAAATGGGTCATGGAAGAAATTATATGTGCAATTCAGGACATGCTCAAGCTGACTTACCTCAAACGGTTGAGTTAGAAATATATCAGGGGATTCCAATTCAGTCCCATCAAGGTGGCATGTACCAATGCCATCTCACTAGTCCCAGTGATCAATTTCTGTTCACAATTTATCATAATGATAGGACTAAGAACCAAAGGGATCACATAAACAAGAATAGTGTCTGCAAATACTAGCTGATAGAATACAAAAGGGAGAGAATGATCCAACATGGGAAGTGAGATACACAGCAGACCCATAGAATGGCAGATGTCCTAAACAGCACTCTGGCCTCAGAATCAGCCCTTAAGGCATGCGGATCCTGCTGAAAAGCCCATGAGAGTATTTCAGGCATGGAAAGCTAAGGCACTCTGGGGAAAAGAAAAAAAAAAAAACCTAAATGAAAGATCTCCACGAGTGAGATCCCAGTGGAAAAAACGGGCCATCAAAGAAGGAGGTTCTTTCTCTGAAGGGAGGAGAGAACTTCCACTTTGACCATGGCCTTGTCTAAATACGATCAGAGTCGGTGAACTCAGGGGGCTTCCATAGCCTTGGCAGCTCATGACAAGAGCCTAGGGTGATTACTGAGGCCATAAACAAGAGTGTCAATTTGTTAAGTCAACAACAGGAGTCACTGTGCACTTACTCCTCATGTAGGATCTTTGTCCTTAGTGTACTGTACATTGAGATTTAATGCTATAACTAGTACTCAAACAGTATTTTTCACTTTATGTTTCTGTGTGGGAGCAAACTGTTGAAATCTTTACTTAATGTATGCTAAACTGATCTGTATATAAAGAAAATCGAAAATGAATCTTGATGTGAATGGAAGGGGAGAGGGAGTGGGAAAGTGGAGGGTTGCGGGTGGGAGGGATGTTATGGGAGGGGGGAAGCCATTGTAATCCATAAGCTGTATTTTGGAAATTTATATTCATTAAATAAAAGTTAAAAAAAAGAAAATTAAAAACATTCTTGAAATAAATAAAAATGAAAACATATCATATCAGAACCTTTAGGATCAACAAAAGCAGTATTAATTGGTCAGTTTATAGCATTGACTGCTTACATTTAAAAAACAGAAATGTGGGGCCAGCATTGTGGCCAGATAAAGTTGCCACCTGTGATGCCAGCATCCCATATGGGTGCCGGTTCATGTCCTAGCTTACTCCACTTCTGATGCAGTTCACTGTTAATGACCTGGGAAAAGCAGCAAAAGATGACATAAGTGCTTGGGCTCCTGCTACCCATGTGGGAGACCCAGAAGAAGCTCCTGGCTCCTGGCTCCTGGCTTTAGCATGGCCTGGCCCTGTTCGTTGCAGCCATCTGGAAGTGAACCAGTAGATGGGGAATTACTCCCCCCCCCCAATTTCTCTCTCTCTCCCTCTTTTGCTCTAACTCTGACTTTCTAATGAAATAAAAATAGAGGGAAATGGCTCAGATAAATGATCTAATGCTGCATCTCAGAGACAAAAAAAAAAAAAAGGAAGAAGAAGAAACCAAATCCAAAACTAGCAGAAGGCAAAAAATAGTAAGGATTAGAGCAGGAATAAATTAAATTGAAACAAAAGAAATACAGAGATCAACAAAAAAAAAACTGATTTTTTGAGAAGATAAACAAAATAGGCAAACTTTTAGCCAGACTAACAGAAAAAACTCAAATAAATAATATTAGAGATGGATAGGAGACATTATAACTGACACCTCTGAAATACAAAGGATAACTTCAAAGAAATGGATAAGTTCCTGGATATATGTAACCAACAAAGATTAAATTAAGAAGATTTAGAAAACCTGAACAGACCCATAACAAGCAAAGAGATTGAGGCTAAAGAGTTAAAAATCTTCCATCAAGGGAAACTCCAAGACCTGATGTCTTTACTACTGAATTATGTAAAACATTTAAAGAGTGACTAACGCTTTTCAAACTATTCCAAAATATTGAACAGGATGGTTCTGTGTCACAAATTCTTTTTTTAAAAAATATTTATTTTATTTATTTGAAAGGCAGAGTGATAGAGGCAGAGACAGGGAGAGAGAGATTTTCTATCCACTGCTTCACCCTTCACATGGCCACCACAGCTGGGCCTGAGCCAGAGGGCAGCCAGAAGACAAGAACTAAATCCAGGTCTCTCACATGGGTGGAAGGGTCCAAGTACTTTGGCCATCATCTGCTGCCTTCCCAGATACACTAGCAGGGAGCTGGATCAGAAGTGGATCAGTTAGGACTCGAACCATTACTCTGAAATGAGATCTGGTGTCATAGGCATTGGCTTAAACCTCTGTACCACGACACCAGCCAATTAAACTCTTTTTATAAGGCCAACATCAGCCTGATGCCAAAGCTGTTAAATAAAGATAAAACACACAAAAAAGAAAATTACAGACCTATGTCCTTGACAAACATAGATGCAAAAGTGTTCAACAAAATACTATCAATCCATTAACCATTAAGATAAGACTGGGGGTTTAAGTGTCTGCATTAGTTTGGAGAGCCAAATCCTGTTCAAACCTTAATAGAGCTTAAAATAGGCTATGGGGATGTCTGAAGTAGAAAATACACAACAACCCACTCCCATCCTATAATCCTGCTGGACAATGGGTATTAATTTCCAAAATTTCATGGAAATGCATGAATTTCAAACATTTTTGTACCAAAATAAAATTATCTAAAATTACCTTTAATTTTATTTTCTCACATACTTTTTGAAGTACCTGTGCAGTACCTGACTGACATTAGAGCCCTGACAAATACTCCAACCAGGGTGAGCCCAATAACCTCTCATGCCTCTGCCCATTGACCCTCCCAACTGGAGAACCTGTCCATCTTTCAACAGACATCCAAGTACAGGAAGTACATAGAACTCCCAATAAACATGACCAGAAGAGATCCTCGCCACGACACACTGTAATCAAACTCACCACAGCGAAACATAAAGAAAATTCTAAAACGTGCAAGAGAGAAACCCCAGATTACTCTCAGAGGATCTCCAAGAGCAAGAGAGAGAGAGAATTTTATATAACATATCATGACTGTATTAACAAGGTTCTCCAGAGAAATGGAAAATAGAACAAATAGAATATCTTGTATAGAGATGATGAGGAGATGTGATAGCAGGGGAGACAAAAATTCCAATGACATGCCATCTGCAGGCTGGAGAATCAGGAGAGCCTCTGGAGTAATTCAGTCTGAGTCTACGGGGCTGAGCCCCATGGAAGCAAATGATGTAACTTCCAGGACAAGATCACAGTCCTGAGACCCAGCAGTGGGGGTGGGAGACACCGGAATAAGCGCTAGAATCCAAAGATCCAAGAGGTCGATGTCCAAGGGCAGGAGGAGGTAAATGCCCCGCTCAAGAAGAAGAGAGAACATTTGCCCTTCCTCTGCCTTTTTGTTCTATTCAGGACCTCAAAGTACTGGGTGATGCCTGTCCACAGTGTTCGCAGATCTTCTTTACTCAGTCAACCGATTCAAATGCCAATCTTTTCTGGGATCTTTTCTAAAGACACACTCAGAAATAATGTCTTACCAGCCATCTGGGCCACCCTTGTGCCTGTCAAGTTTGACATATGAAATTAGCCATCACAATGCCCAAATTAAATTTATGAAAGAAAATAAGTGATTTGACATTTAAAGATCAATGAAATTTACCATATCAAGACACTAAAATGGAAAAAATAATACTTGACTATTACCTCAATAGATGCAGAATGGATTTAGCAAAATTCAATACTCATTTGTGGTAAATAGACAACCACCTGTCAGTAAATTAGCAACCTGACAAATGACGTATTAAAAAAAAACACAGCCCACATTATAGCCAGTAGTAAAAAGATCAATGCTTTTCTCCATAATGGCAAAAAAAAAAAAAGTTCACCCTCACCCCATCCAGCATTGTACCAAAGATCTTAGAAGGTACCACAAAGAGTGAAAAGAAAAAAAGATATGCATGGTTTGGAAAGGAGGAACTTAGAGTGTTTATTTGCAGATAACATGACTATGTACATAGACATTCCTAGGGAGTCACCAAAATGATCCACAAAAAGAGCTAAAAATTGAATTTACCAAGGTCTCAGGATATAAGGCAAATATGCAAATTCATGTATTTTATATACCAACAATTAACCACTGAATTAAATTTTTTAAAAATCATATACAGTATCATCCAAACACAGGAGATACTTCAGAATTAATTTACAAAGTACTTGTAAGTGGGAGACATGCAGCTAAAACCAATAAAGCATTGCTGAAAGAAATGGAAAAGAATTAAGTAAATGGAAATGCATGCCACAGGTAGGGATTGAAATATTCAGCATTGTTAAGATGTCAGTTCTCATACAGATTCAATGTAAGGACTTTGCAGAAAGTGGAAAGCTTCTTCTAAAATAAAAATTAAATGGACTATGAATATAAAAGTAATTTGATAAAGAAAAAAGTTCACAAATCTTACATTTCCTGATAATACAACTTAATATAGATCAACAGTACTCAAGATGGTCTGGGATTGGCATAAAGTCAGATATACAAATCAATAGATCAGAACAAGGAGTCCAGAAATAGAACCATAAACATTGTATCATTTGACTTTCATCAAAGGCACCAAGGAAATTCAATGAAGAGAAAGGACAATGTTTTCAATAACTGTTATAAAGCAATCTGATATCCACATGGATAAATGTGACCCTTGACCCTTACCTCACACTATATTCAGACATTAATTCAAAATACATCATAGAAGGGGCAGGCATTTGGTACAGCAATAAAGATGCCACTTGCGATACCTACATCCGATATTGAAGTGCCAGAGTTTGAGTCTTGGCTCTGAACACAGCTTCCTGCTAACGTACACCCTGGGAGGAAGCAGATGATGACTAAAGGACTTGGGACTCTGCCACCATGTGAGAGACAGGTTGAGTTCCAGGTTCCAGCTATTATTAGGCATTTGAAGAATAAGCCAACAGATGGAAGAATTCTCTGTCTCTGTGTATCTCTGCCTTTCAAATAAATAAATGAAAATATGTAAAAATGTTTTTAAAAAGAATGGCAAGAACAATTCTGAATACTCATAAATTTAATATATGATTATATAAATATATGCAAAATCATACATACATAAAAATATTTATTAGAAGACATAGGAGAAATGCATTTTTACTTTGAGGGAAGGTAAGATTTCTTAGCTAAGACACAAAAAGCATAAATCACAAAAAAAGATGTGCACTTTAGACACTTTGCTGAAAATCATCATTGACAAAATCAAAAGTAAACCACAGACTGGGAGAAATATTCACAATTCACATATATGACAAAAACTTATATCCAGAATATATAAAGAAGTCTACAATGAAAAGAACTCGAGGGGCCGGTGCCATGGTGCAGTAGGTTAATCCTCTACCTGTGGCACCGGCATCCCATATAGGCACCGGTTCTATTCTCGGCTGCCCCTCTTCCAATCCGGCTCTTTGCTGTAGCCTGGCAAAGCAGTAGAAGATGCTTGGGCCCCTGCACCCACATGGGAGACCTGGAAGAAGCACCCAGCTCCTGGCTTCAGATCGGCACAGCTCCAGCCGTTGCAGGCAACTGGAGAGTGAACCAACGGAAGGAAGACCTTTCTCTCTGTCTCTCCCTCTCACTGTCTATAACTCTACCTCTCAAATAAATAAATAAAATCTTTAAAAATAAAAGAACTCTAACAATAATAAGCCAAACAATTTAATTGTGAAATAGGCAAAAGACAGTTTTACAAAATAAGATATTTGAATGGCCCATGGACACAAAAGATGCTTGATATCACTAGTCATCTGAAACTACAAATGAAATAACACACCATCAGAATGGTTAAATTAGGAGGACTAATAATACCTAGTATTGACAACTATGTGGAGCAGCTGGAATTTTCACACATTGCAGATAGTAGTGTAAAATGAGAAGACTTTGGAAAAGTTTGGCAGTTCCATATAAATTTTAATAAACACATATCATGAGATCCAGCAATTCCTTTCCAAGGTACATATCTACCTAAGAGAAGTGGGAATATTTGTCTGCACAGAATTTTTTACTTATGTGCACTTATAAGCTCAACCTATAATAACCAAAAATACTGGACAGCTGATCATTTCAAATTTGAATTTATTATCTTCACTAATGAAGAGATCTGATCAACATTTTTCTTTTTCTAACAATTTTTCTTTATAATGCCAACTTACTAGAAAAGACCAGCTATCTTCAATTTCTTATTGGATAAGGAAGCTCTTAGAAGACAAGGAATTTTGCCTTATTCAGCATGGTGCTTGGCACATAGAAAATGCCAGAAAAATGTTTGTTGGTCATAACATAAGTTAACAGGTCCCTCAAAGAATAAAATATTGCTTTAAGTCGCAATGTGAGTACAATTTATAAAAGATGTATTTTCATTTCATCCTTAGTTATGAGATCTACAGGAAGCTCTCAGCAGCCATACCTTCCAGAGAGGTAGAAGTTGGCAATGATACAGTAGTTCCAGGAAGGGTCAGAATGGTGAAGTCGGCTTTTGCTTTTCTTGTTGCCCTAGGTTAATACTGCATGATCAGAATTAAGGAAAACATTAAGCATAATAATTTTTAAATCTGGAAAGTTGTTGATAAGTTTCAAAGTGAACTAACAAATCAATTCTTCCCTCTGATTTAAGGGAAAGTTCACTGCCAGACACAGGGGGACCTCATGATATGAGGAAAAAGACAAAGAATAGGGTTCCTAGTTTCTCTCCATCATATAATTAATCAAGTTCATCCTCATTCCATAACTTGTCTAACTTGAGTATGATTCCAGAATTAATTTCCAGCCATTGTTGGGTAGGTAAGCATTATAAAATTAAAATGGCAATTGGAATTGCACTTCATTCTGAATGTATATCATTTTCAACTTCAGCCAAACGAAGAAAATTAAAAAGTACAACACTCCAAGCAATGCCCCCAAAAAGACTTTTAAAATTTTCTTACACATAAACACCAGAGCTAATTCACCTCTTCATTTCCAGTCGAAATTGATTTGGGAAGTCAGCAGGTAAGCACATTTGGTTGTTTGACTCTTTGTAGCTAGGATAGTCTTCCCTTACAGTTGCCCTTCTGAATACAATGAAAATGTCAAAGTTCAAAAACAAATTTTTAAGATAACATGAAGTAGCCATCCTAATAGCAGATAAAATAGACTTTAACACAGAACTGTTAAGAGACAAAGAAGGAAATTATGTAAGGATCATGGGATCAACTCAACAGAAAGATGTGATTACAATAAAAGTATATGCACCCAATGACAGGACACTTGGCTATTTAAGATAAATGTTAATGGATCTAAAGGAAGACATAGAATCCAACACAATAGTGATGAGGGATTTCAACACCACAATTTCATCAATAGAGCCATCAACTAAGCAGAAAAGCAACAAAGAAACAACACAGCTAATCAACACTATGGACCAAATCAAGCTAACTGGTATCTACAGAACATCTCATCCAACAGTTGAAGAATATACATTCTTTCCCTCAGTGCATGGAACTTTCTCTAGGATAGACCATACGTTAGGCCACAGAGCAAGTCTTAGCATATTCAAAAAAATTGAGATTATATTATGCATCTTTTCTGACAGTAATGGAATAAACAAATTATAAACTCCACAATGGAAATTAAGAAATTAGGAATCTCTGGACCAGCGCTGTGGCACAATAGGTTAATCCTCCACCTGCGACACCGGCATCTCATATGGGCACTAGTTCTAGTTCTAGCTGCTCCTCTTCCAAGCCAGCTCTCTGCTATGGCCTGGGAAAGCAGTAGAAGACAGTGCAAGTCCTTAGGCCTCCACACCCACATGGAAGACTGGGAAGAAGCACCTGGCTCCTGGCTTCAGACCAGCGCAGCTCCTGCTGCTGCAGCAATTTGGAGAGTGAACAAATGGAAGGAAGATCTCTCTCTCTCTCTCTCTCTCTCTCTCACTGTCTGTAATTCTACATCTCACACAAATAACTAAAATCTTAAAAAAAAAAATAGGAATCTTTAGAAAATATGCAAACACATGGAAATGGAACAGCATGCTCCTGAATGAACAGTGGGTCATAGAAGAAATCAAAAGGGAAATTTAAAAAAAAAAAACCTGGAAGCAAATGAAGACAACAGTACAACATATCAAAACTTATGGGATACAACAAAACAGTGCTAACAGGGAAGTTTATAACAATTAGTATCTACATAAAGAAATTGAAAAGGCATCAAATAAATGTTCTAACGATGCTTCTCAAGGACCTAGAAAAAGAACAAACCAAACTCAAAATCAGTAGCAGGAAAGAAATAAGTAAAACTAGAGAAGAAATAAACAAAATGGAAACAAAAAAAATCAGTGAACTGAAGAGCTGGTCTTTTGAAAAAATAAACAAAATTGATACACCATTTGCTCAACTAATCAAAAAAAGAGAGAGAAGACACAAATCAATAAAATCCAGTATTAAAAAGGAGATTTAACAACAATACCACAGAAATAAAAAGAATCATCAGCTATATGACAACAAATTGGAAAATCTAGAAGAAATTAATAGACACATACAATCTACCAAAATTTGAGTCATAAAGACACAGAAAACCTAAACACACAAATAACCAAGACAGAGATTGAATCAGTAATTGAGACACTCCCAACAAAGAAAAGCCCAGGACCAGATGGTTTCACTGCTGAATTCTAACAGACTTTTAAAGAACTAATTCCAATTCTCAAACTATTCAAAACAAATGAAAGGGAAAGAATCTTCTCAAAAACCTATGAGGTCAGCATCACCTTAATCCCAAAACCAGAAAAAGAAATAACAAAGAAAGAGAACTATAGAGTAATATCACTGATGAATATAGATGCAAAAATCCTCAACAAAATGCTGGCTAATAGAATTCAAAAAAACATCTGAAAGATCATTTGCTCAGACCAAGTGGGATTTATCCCTCGTATGCAGGGATGGTTCAACATACACAAATGATACATCATAGGTACAAACTGAAGATTAAAACCACATGATTGTGGCCGGTGCTGTGGCATAGCAGGTCAAGCCAACACCCACAGGGCTGGCATCCCATATGGACACCGGTTAAAGATATGGACACACAAGTTAAAGCTGCTCCACTTCTGATCCAGCTCTCTGCTATGGCCTGGGAAAGCAGTAGAAGATGGCCCAAGTCCTTGGGCCCCTGCACCTACGTGGAAAGACCCAGAGGAAGCTCCTGGCTCCTGGCTTCAGATCAGTGCAGCTCTGGCCGGTGCAGCCAATTAGGTAGTGAACCAGCTAATGGAAGACCTCTCTCTCTGCTTCTCCTCTCTCTGTGTAACTCTGACTTTCAAGAAATAAATAAATCTTTTAAAAATGATTGTCTCAATAGATACAAAGAAATTATTTGACAAAATATAATATCTTCTACACTCATGATTAAAAAAAAAAAAAACTTAAGCAAATTGAGTACATAAGAAACATTCCTTAACACAATCAAGGCAATATAAGATAAACTCACAGCCAGCATATTATTGAATGAGGGAAAACTGTAAGCATTTCCTTTATGATCCAGAACCAGACAAGAATGTCCCCTTTCACCATTGACCTTCAGAATAGTTCTGGAAGTTTTAGCCAGAGCCATTAAGCAGAAAAAGAAATCAAAGGGGGGGGTGGGGAGGCCAGTGCTGTGGCATATCAGGTAAAGCTGCTGCCTGCAGTGCCAGCATCCCATACAGGCACCGGTTCGAGTCTCTGCTGCTCTACTTCCAATCCAGCTCTCTAATATGGCCTGGGAAAGCAGTAGAAGACAGCCCAAATTCTTGGGCCCCTGTGCTCACCTGGGAGACTAAGAAGCAGCTTTGGCTACTGGCTTTGGATTGGCACAGCTCTGGCCATTGAGGCCATCTGGAGAGTGAACCAGCAGATGAAAGAGCTCTCTCTCTCTCTTTCTCTCTCTCTCTCTGTGCCTCTCCTTCTCTCTCTGTGTAACTCTGACTTTCAAATAAAGAAATCTTTAAAAAAAGAAATCAAAGGCATATATAATTGGAAAGGAAGAAGTCAAATGATCCCTCTTTGGATAATGCAAGATCCTATATATGGGAGCACCAAAAGACTCCACTTAAGAGACCATTGTGGCCGGCGCCGCCGCTCACTAGGCTAATCCTCTGCCTGCAGCGCCGGCACCCCAGGTTCTAGTCCCGGTCAGGGCACTGGATTCTGTCCTGGTTTCCCCTCCTCCAGTCCAGCTCTCTGCTGTGACCCGGGAAGGCAGTGGAGGATGGCCCAAGTGTTTGGGCCCTGCACCCCATGGGAGACCAGAAGCACCTGGTTCCTGGCTTTGGATCAGTGTGGTGCGCCGGCTGCACACGCCGGCCACAGTGGCCACTGAGGGGTGAAATGATATCTGTTATAAGAGAAGATGCAGCCATTTTACTTTCTGGGGGTTATCTGGGGCATTTCAGGTACACTTACCTAATTAAAGAACACTACTTTGGAAGGAGGATGAACAGGCTCGGTTTTCATAGAACAGACTGATATGGCTTCCACTCTGAGCTCTGCCATTTATTGTGTGACCCTGGCCAAACAGCTGAGACTCACATCAGCTTGGTTTTCTCCTCCATAAAAATATTATTGTTAGAATTAAAGATGTCAGTGAAATAATGATCTGAGCCTGACATCTAGTTAACCCTAAATAAAGTACCTGTAAGAGGATAAGGAAAATATGATCAAAGAGCAGGAAGTGGGGGAGAAGTGGAGAAGGAGGAGGTGAATTTGAAGCAAAGCTACTCTACCTTAAATGGATTAAAAATCACCTGAACATGCACATTATCTGTGACCTGTGTCATCAAGAAAGTGCTGGCGCCAGGATTTTACAAATCATCCTAAGGTTTGTAGATATTTGATAAGTTGACAATGACTGATGGGATCTTTGGCTTTCTATGAGTCTATATTCAACTGAAAATCTTAGAGAGTTTTTATCTATTGGGACAGTAGGTGAAATACAGTAAATATGTTGGTTCCTGGGTTTGAAAAAAATTATTAAATGCCCATTTAATCAATCAACAAACTCCCAGGCCATTTATTCATTCGCATGCATGTCCTGTCAATTGGACAGGGCTTCTTAAGGGAAATTTTTGTCTTTGTGCCTCCAATACTTAGCACAGGGAAGTCTCGGTAAAAGTTTCTGAACATAAGTCAGTCTGGCGCTCCATGAGCCTCAGAGCAGAAAACAAGAAAAGGTTAAAAATAGGTCTCCATCCTCGAGGAATCAATACTGCAGAGCTGGAAAGGGCGATGCAAGTGCAGACGACACCAGTTTGCAAAGACTTTGCAGATTTTCTCAGCACAAGCTACTGCAGAAGAATCCTTGTGGGCCAGGGGAGTGTGAGTGTCATAGAAAGAGCAGTTGCCTCCTAATCCTGAATCCCAGGGACTGGGGCTCCCGCATAGAGCAGATGTGTTAGGAGGCCCAGAAAATGCTGGCCTAGAGAACCCTTGGGGAAGCCAAATACACTTGACAGGCATTCTGCTCAACAGCTCCGTTTTTCAGACAGAGATTCCTTCCTTTCTTCCCTTCCTTCCTTCCTCCCTTCTTCCTTCCTCCCTTCCTCCCTTCCTTCCTTCCTCCCTTCCTCCCTTCCTCCCTTCCTTCCTTCCTTCCTTCCTCCCTTCCTCCCTTCCTCCCTCCCTTCCTCCCTTCCTCCCTTCCTCCCTTCCTTCTTTCCTTCTTTCCTTCTTTCCTTCTTTCCTTCTTTCTTTCTTTCTTTCTTGACTGGAAGAGGAGCAACCGGGACAGAATCCGGCGCCACAACCGGGACTAGAACCCAGGGTGCTGGGGCCGCAGGAGGAGGATTAGCCTAGTGAGCCACGGCACCGGCCAGACAGAGATTTCTTTAAGACATGGAGATATGAAATTGTTTCCCCAGGGCCACCCAGCACATTGAGGTCTCAGGACTCCTGACTATGAGTTTGTTTATTTTTGCTGCTCCACAGAGATGTTGTATAGGAAAACTCCAACCATTAACTGCACATCAGCCACACACACTCCTGTACTCCATGGAGGGACCAGTGCCCATGATTTGAATACTCCATACCCACTGCTGTTTTCTTTCTTTTGTAAAGAATTATTTTATTTATTTGAAAGAGTTACAGAGAGAGGGAGAGACAGAGAGAGGGGTCTTCCATCCTCTGGTTCACTCCCCAGATGGCTGCAATGGCCGGAGCTGCATCCATCCTTGCAAGATGACTAGGCCCTGTCCTCTAGGCACTTACATTCTAAGAAGAGAGACAAGCAATACACATAAAATGATGTATGAACCATACAAGCAAGTTCCTTAACTGAGGATGTACTTAAGAAGAAGACTTAGAGCCTAAAATAATTAGTCGGGGAGAAAGCTAAGCAACTGAGGAATCCTTGAAAGATGACTAGGACCTGGACCCATGGAAAGATGGAGTGAGGACCTTAAAACAGAGACACGGCTAATGGAGAAGACAATCACACGGCTGACTTGAAGATAAGAAGTCTGCTCATGATTGAGTAATAAAGATTGTATTTCAGAATAGGATGCAGAATGATTTTAAGTGTCCTGAATTGTATTCCAGAACTATGTGCCCTTAAAACAATTTTTTTTTTCTGGCTGGTGTTGTGGTGCAGCAGGTAAGCCACTGCCTATGATGGCAGCGTCCCCAATGGGCACCAGTTCAAGTCCCATCTGCTCTACTTTTGATCCAGCTGCTTGCGAATATGCTTGGGAAAGTAGCAGATGATGGCCTGAGTGTTTGGATTCCTGCCACCCACGTGGAAGACCCGGATGAAACTCCTGGCTTCCATTGCAGCCATTTGGGGAATGAACTGGTGGATGGAAGATTTTTCATTCTCTCTGTTTCTCCCTCTCTCTCTCTGTAACTCTGCCTTTCAAACAAATAAATAAGAATTTTTTAAAAAAACATTCTCAGGCCACTTTTTGGCCTGTGGCATCTATCATCCAGTTGCAAAACCAACGTGATCCACATATCCCTCAAAGCTAAATCTGAGCATCTCAGAAATGACCACACACACCAGGATACAGGCAAAGCCGGTCTTGCGTTAGGAACGGAAATCCTTTATCCAACTCCAAGACTCCAGAATTCCAAGGACACAATAATCAAGACAACAAAGGAAAATGCAAACCTTAAACGTGAGCAGGTTAGATGCTAAACACATGAGCATGCTTAAAAGTGACTTAGTGTTTCCCCCCCCCTCAACTATTCTTAGTGATTTTATACAACTTTGAAAATAAGGTCTTTCTGTCTCCTTTTTTATAGCGTCACAATACAGAGAAGGGAAACACTGAACTCTTTTGCAGACTGGAAGAGGCATATGCCTACCTTTCTTCCTGTTCAACAACAACTCGGAGGCAGCTAATGAGATTAGCTTCCCTTTCCTGTGCTCCCAGAAGGCATCCATTCTCTACCAGGCAGGGTCTAGCCATGAAAATTTCCACCCAGTTTACAGTTTTTTCAGTCAGCTAGGAGAGGGATGAAAATGGTTTAGTAATGGGAGTTGCCGTAAAACTTATAATTACAGAACTTGCTACAGTGAACACCATAATGGAGTGTTTGTTTAAATCAAATTTCCGGTGACTCTCTTTGAAGATAAATAATGTGTTCTATATCCCGTTTTCCCCAAATGTACTAAGAGAGCATTTCTGCACAACAGGGCTTTGTCTACTTGGCTTTGGCACATCAGCTGTGGCAGCTGCAGCAGGGATCTCCACTCCACTCAAGAACCTACAGACGCTAAGCATTGCCTAACATCTTAGCCCGGCCCTGGCCAGTGATACAATGAATTCATTCTTATAAGACCTTCCAGGTGAGCAGATACTTCATCTTCCAGAGATACCCAGGACAGACCAAGGAAAAAGCAATCTAGCCCAGGGTGACCTTGAAAACAAACACTCACTGACTCGGTTTGCATCTGTGAAATCAAGGGGTTGATTCACCAGAGCTGTAAGGTCTGAATCCTCTCGTGTTCTGTGATGCTCAATGAGAAGGAAAACTAGAATTTGAATTTTTAAAGATTTATTTATTTATTTGAAAGGCAGAGTTACAAAAACATGGGGAGAGATAAACAGAAAGAGAGACAGATCCTCCATCCACTGGTTCATTCCCCCTAAATGACCACAATGGCCAGTGCTGGACCAGGACCAAGCCAGAAGCCTGTATTCCATCCAGGTCTCCCACCTGGCATGGGGTGGCAGGGGCCCAAACATTCAGACCATCTTCTGCTGCATTTCCAGGTGCATTATCAGGGATCCAGATCAGAAGTGGAGCAGCAGGGACTCAAACCAGCACTCCAAATGGGATGCTAGTGTTGCAAGCGGTGACGGAACCTGTTGTGTCACAACACCAGCCCCAGGATTAGAATTAAACTCATATTCAAGTCCTTAGACAAAGTTGGCTCCAAATAGATTAAGCCTTCATGAAATTCTCCATTGAGGGGGAAGGGTAATTTCCTCTCAAAATCTTTCTTCTCTCCCTCCTTCTTCTCTACTGTTCTGTTTTCTGGCTGATGGTGGGAAATGTACTTTGAGGCTTGAAGGCACTTATGAAGACAGGAAGAATCATTTTTTGTTTGCCTTCCTATTGTTAGCCGACAATTAATTGTCCCCAGAGGACAAGGAACATTAAGAGGATTAATTAGTTAATCTCTATGAAGTGCTCTGAAGAGGAGGAACGCTACACAGAGTGCTTAGAAGAATTAGTGCTGGACCAATTTTTACACCAACGAATAAAACTCCAGAGTCAGAACGCATTTCAAGATTTAAAATCATGGAGAGCAGTAAAGGAAAGTGGTGTGTGGGGTGGGGGGAAGAGGAATAGGCAGAGTGGGATGATTTCTATTTTGCTTAATTCGGAGAGCAGGGAAACCCAACCAAGAAAAATAGGACATGAATCAAAGAGACCAGCAACAAAGAACTTGGAAGTGCATGTGTTTTGAAAGGGGAAATGGGAGAGGTACAGAGAAAGGGAGCTGTAACCTGAAGATTAAAAACCCCATCCAGTGCGGGAGAGGTGCCAGGGAGACAGCTCTAATGGGGGCCCTGCGAGAGAAGTGCTTTGTGTTCCATTCTCCAAAGCCTTCTATAAATCTCTCCTTCAAAGAGCAATTTCTTCCCACAGACCAGCACCCACCCTGCAAACTGCAGCACAGAGATTTCTACAGTGGGTTCATCCCACAGATCTCAGGAGAAATTCCATGCCTCTAGAAAGCATCCAGCCCTGTTTAAAAAAAAAAAAAAAAGCCTCAGGGTGCTTCCTTCTGCAGGGAGAGGACAGCTTTTCTTTTCTTCCCAGCAAAAAGACTAAAAGCTTGGACAATGTGACATACAGGATGGAGGCATTCGTCCTACTGATTCAGACCCGGAGCCCTACAGGACTGGATTTCTTCCTGAAGATGTGGGAAAAAGCCCCCAAGCTAGCTGTTCCCTGGAATGTGAGATGCAACCTCACAGCTCCTCTAGCATCCTCGCCATCTGAGCTACAGTCCTGCTCAGTGCTGCTCTGAAAGCTGCAGAGGGCCGAGGACTGGCAGCATGACGGGCATCATCGCTGAGAGCAGCCTCTGTATCCCAGACCGTCCTCCGGCACTGGAGGCTGTAAATCTCTCCTCCTCCAATGCATTTCGTCAAGTATTGGTGAGTGGTCCACAAAGAGTTCTAAGTAATTTCACACTCTGTGAATGGCTAACGTCTGTCAATCAACCAGGCTCTCCTGAGATCAGAAGAGTCCGCACAAGCACTCCATGTTAGATGGATTAGACAACTTAATGACCTAATGTCCCTTTTACAGCAATGCACATTGAAGGATTGTTGCTATCTGGAGTAGAAGGAAGTAGAGCAGAAAAGCAAGGCCTCCCTGACTTGGCGTTTCGCTTTATAATCCTGGAGATGTTATTTAACCATTCTAAGACATGAGGTTCTCATCTGTATAGTGGAAATTATAATGTAATCTACATCTGGACATTGTGGTTACCTGGAATTGGGCATGAGAAAAACTTAGCACAGTACTCGCACTCAAGAAATGTTCATATTCTATTAGTATTTGAATTGTTAAATTATTGCTAATTCCACCTGAATTAAGAGAAAGACAAAACTATGTAGGGCAAGCACTTGACACAGAAGTTATGATGCCATTTGTGACTCCTGCAGACCATACTGGAGTGCCTAAATTCAAGGCCCTGCTCTACTCCTGATTCCAGCTTTCTGCTAATGCACACCCAGGGGGAGAGTAGATGATGGCTCGAGCAGTTGAGTCCCTGCTACCCACCTTGGAGACCTGGATTGAATTCCCAGCTCCCAGCCCCAGCCTGGCCAGGGCCTGGCTATTGCAAGCATTCAGGGAGTGAACCAACAGATGGAGGATTCACTTGATCTCTTCATCTCTTGATATCCTTCTGTCTGCCTGTCTCTCCCTCTCTCACTATCTCTCTCCTCTTTCTGCTTTTCTGATAAATTAAACATTTTTAATTATGGAAATTTGACTCCAGTCACCTTCATACAATAATTTTTATATTTACATATTCCCTTATAACTTGTATCCTTATATATACACATTTACAATTATACTATTGATACAACTTTTTGGTTCTCTATTGTGGCTTATATTATGCCATCAATACTTTTCTATCCAGTTTCTTATTCTCTGTAATTACAGTACATACAAACTCCATGATGTTCATTAAGGTGCACCGTGGATTAACAAAGCATTCCTCCACTGGGAATTTGTGAACAGGGGGTAGAGACTCTGAACTTGAAGCCTGCAGACTTGGATTTCCCATTTCCTCTTTCAAAGTACATGTACTTTCACATACCTTGCTGTGGATCTTTTTCTTAGTTTCCTGTCTCTTGGTTGGGTTTCCCTGCTTTTGCAACTAAGCAACATTTTGCAAACATTACTACTCACCCAATGGCATAACCTTAAAGAAATCACATCATCTCTCTCTCTAAGCCTGATTAATAAAATAAAGAGAAAGGAAAAGCCACCTATGTGGAGAAGGGTTGTTTTGAAAATGAAGTGAGATATGTGTGAAAAGGCCCTGAAATTACCACCCCCCTGTATGTTAAAAGATGTATCAAGATATTTTACAGCTTTCTGTTTCTTCAAATGATTTCTTGATATAATTTCCTAAGAGGAATCACTGGGTCTATTTCATGGCTCAAGATGGGTATGACTGAATTACTTAAAAGGATGAGGGAGCTTGAAAGCAAACAGATAAAGGCCACCTCAACCCAATGCTCCAGCATGCTAGCAACTATATCCCAAACTCAGAGGTATATGTTTATAAATGCAGAATTTGCAGATACACACATATGCAGATATTTCCAAAAATTCATGAAAAATGGAATTTAAATATAAGTTTATTTTGGAGCAAAAAATTAAAATCCATCTATAGTTTTTTGCATAATATGCATTTTCCTGAACTATTCAAGTGTATGTGAGTCTATAATATATATATAAGCCTTGTTTTGAAGAGTGTCACACCTGACCCTAGAGAGTTAGAGATGAAAACAAGAATGTAAATAAAACCCTTATGTGTATTCTTGTTTTTGTCACTGCTGATAATATCCATCCAAAGTCATAACATTAAATATATATTATATATATATATATATATGTATATATCACCTCTTCTTTGCATCTACAGAAAGCCGACTGTGAAGGTGAACACTCACACTCCTGCACAGACAAATGTTCACCTGCCCCATCTCACAGGGACCATGAGAGGGAAGGAGGAGGGAAATCTAAGGACAGCATTTGGAGCAGGTTCTCTCACACAGGATGGAAACGAAGACACATAAGCTTTGCCAGCCAGACTTCTCTATAGCCAGGAACACTGCTGCTCAATCCACCTCCCTTTTTATACCTTTACATCTTTTAAAACTCATGTCCTTCTTAAAAAGCTCCTCTTAAAATGTTCAGACCCCTCTCAGGGATCAGAGGACTAAGAAGAGTGGCTATGTTCTCCCTGGGTGGTACCGGGCTGGCAAGGTCAACGCATGTGTAATGGCTGGGTGTGCAGTACTGGCCACAGTCTAGGGCTTGCCTAGAGTCCACGGGGCACCAGCCTGGCACCAGGTAGACATTCAGGATGAAATCTGACTCCAGTGCCTCCTCTGTGTTGAGAAGCAGTACAAGAGAGCGCTCAGACCCTCATGTGCACTCCAGACTAACGTCCCAGACACCCATCTAGCACACACATACACTACATCACAAGGAAAGAACACCAACACCCAATCCACAGCGACCTCTGGGGTCACAGAGAAATCACTGGAATCTGAACCTCGTTCCTGGCCCTGGGTATGCCTTGGATGCTCACTTTATGGAGCTCATCAGTGGCTTAGGGCACCCACCTAAGGAAGAGGGAGGGTCGAGGATGTTGGCTCAGACATGCACCTTGGATCCCAGTTCTTCATAAATTCAAGCAGGTTCCGTAACTCTCTGTCACTTG